>NC_089837.1:206224429-206826475 GCF_035609145.1 Eleutherodactylus coqui | reverse complement strand
GGTTTAGAGTGCTTATCCCATGAAAAATTATGTTTATAGTTAAATCCAGCTTAATCTTTTTACAGAAAATGTTAAAACTTTTTTTTTCCTTAAAAAGGCGTTAAATATCAAAAAATGCAAAAAAAAAAAAGAAAAACTGCATGTATTTGGTATCCTGACATCAATTTAAACTCATACTATAAAAAGTAAATTACTCTAGTACAGTAAATTAAAAGAAAAAAAATACTCTCATCTCAAAGCGGACTAATGCTCACACGGTAATGAAGACAAGGTAATTATAAATTTGTCCTAAAATCACCTGCACATTATTCTTCATCATTTAACACATTCAGTGGAGTTTCACACATAATATTTTTTAGTAGTCTTTTAACATTGCATCTTTATTTTTATTTTTTTTACTTATGGTGCATTTTTTAGGACCATGGCATTTTTTGCAAATCCCACCATTCTCTAGATATGCCATTTTTTCTTTTGCAGACTTCTTCTCCATTGGCTTCTCTATATGTACAAAAACACCCATCTAGTAGCACACTAGACCTCCTTTGGTCTTGAGAACTGCAGCAATACATTGTGCTATAGTTACAAATTAGATGGAACTACTGACATGCTCTGAGCAGTTGACAGGAAGGGTTTTTCAATGCAGGCTGCTTACACCAAATTCTGACCCTCCCATCAGCATGGTACACCAGGAATCTGAATTCATCTGACATAGAGATGTTTTTTCACTGCTCAGTAATTAAATTTTTGCTTTCTTTTGCCCACTGGAGTCTTGTCTTTCTGTTTCTATTAGACAGCAATGATACTTAAGCTGGTTGTCTGCTGTCATAGCCTATCTGTGCTAAGGAATGACAACAAGTTGTGGATTCAGACATGTTAGTTTGAGCACCAGTGTTATATTCCTCTGCAATTTGCTTGATTGTGCACTGCCTGTTCCTACGAACAAATTTTGATATCATCCTCTGACCCCTTCCGTCAATGAGTTGTCTACATCCACAGGATCTCCTTTGACTGGATGTTTTCCTTCAATCATACTATTTTCTCATGCGACTCTGCTGCATGAGAAAACCCAACAATCTTGTCAGTTTTTGAAAAGCTGGTCTCTTAGAGCCGTTTGCCATGCCTCATTCCAAGTCACCCAGTTCATGCACACTGACATTCATCTTTAAATGACTGTCTGTTTACAGTGAATGGAGGAAGCGGCCGGTAGAGATCTCCAGTGTGCTCCACTTCCATTCAGTGAATGACTATCGCTCCTGTATGAAAGCACAGTGTTACGCTCCTGCAAGCCGTGAAAACAGTGACGTACAAGAACACAACCACAATAAAGCTGAAGGGAAACAGGAAGGAGATACACACACATTCGGACACCATTCACACCAAACATTAACCAAATGTGCAAACAACAAAGGGAAAACAGGGACATAGACCCTACACCAACACCAGGCGGCCAAATACTTACCAATTGTACTAACACACCAAGGCAGATGGGAATATAAATAAGTATGAGGTATAAATTAGTATTTTGGCCAAAGTAGATAAGCTTACAGAGCTACGTCTAGGGTCCTCATTATCTTACGAATGCCTACTCTAACAAGCTAACTAGACCACAGGAAAGGGAAACCTGCCTACAGGTGGGGTAATTGTCCCAATAAGGATGACCCCACCCTGAAACCTAGGGATCACCTATCTCAACCTATATAGGAATAGGCAGGAATTCCAGATGAGGACATAACATACAGCCTGCTGTATTTCTCTGAAAATAAGACCTACCATGAAAATAAGCCCTATTCTGATTTTGCTGGATTTTGGGGAGGCTTGAAATATCATTCCGACCCTGAAAATAAGCCCTAGTTACATTACACAAAAAATAGGAATAGATTATCTAGCAGGCTCAGTTCAGGTCCTTCCTGTTGCTTTCCAGAACCCCGGCGTAGTTCCTGCAGTCCTTAGCCGCCCACACAGGATCACTTCCTGGTTACAGGATTCATAAATCCTGCCTCCTCGAAGTGATGGCTCTAATTGGTTCTTAGGGCATTGCATTAGCATTGTGGAGGCGGGATTTATGAATTGGCTGAGCCGTGCCAATTCATAAATCCCACCTCCATGACGCAATGGCAGTGATTGGTTCTTTCAGTGCTGCTGCTCAGCCAATCAATTGAAAGGAAAGGAAAAGTCAAAAAGTCTTTTTCATCTACAACAAAATGGTTTATATTTATTAACTATCGTATATTCAAATATTAGGACAATAAAGCAATAAATGTGATAGTTTCTGCAAGTAAGCCAAGCTGAAAAGTCAAAAAATATTTTACAACCAAGATGCATAGCTGTGTTCTTGTGGATGAGATTATAATACTCAGAATACCCCATGGCAATAGTTTCATAGGCATAATTATGTGGGTTCCACTCCTAATAGTCACATAAATGTGATGAGCCTTTTTAAGTACGTTTCAAGGAAACAGCTGTGAAAAGCACTTTAAGCTGCAGATATACTGCTGGTAATATCATACAAAGAAAAGTATATTCCAGTGAATTTATAAGCTTTAAAAGCTATCGGCAAAGATTTAAATCCAACATCAATGCAAAAGTCAGCATCAAAAATTTCCTTTAGTAAACAAGCACATTTACTACTTTATTTTGTATAAAAGTATCCTAAATATTTAATGCTGCCAACTACAAAGTTTTGGAAAATTGCTAAAACTAAAGTACGGGGTGAGTCCAAAGTCTCCATATACATGTCTTTTGTAGCTCTATATAAGTGATGTCACTGACAAAGGAGGAACAGATCGATGTGATACTACTGCCTGGAGTGGGGTCAACATGTCACATGGCCCCGTCATTCAATGTGACACATGCCATGCAAGTTACACGCAGCTGTCTCGCAAAACTGGTGCAAATTTTCAATAAAATGAAATGTGGAGATGAGGTGGAATGATCATAATGCCATTAAACAGCTATAAATGAAGGAATGAGCACTATGGTCCTGGCGGTCCTTGCCAAGAGTCCCATGGAGAGCACCCGAGATGTCTCGCATGAAACCAGTGTGAGTCAGTTAAGTGTGCCACGAATCCTACACATCAACAAGTGGCATCTGCACAAGATGCAGCTGCTGCGCCACATGACAGAGGACGATCCAGACCACCACATGGAATGTTGTGACTGGGCTGTGGCAATGAACATCAACTTCTCCAGCAAGATCCTATTCTCAGATGAGGACATATTTCATGTGAGCAGGGAGGTACTTGTAGAACATGCGGTACTGGAGTCACAATGTTATTGTGTGGTGTGATATCAAGGGAACCAAACTGATTAGCCCCATATTCATGGATGGCACCCTCAATGGTGACCAGTGCCTGCAAATCATGCAGTAGGGGATAATGCTGAATTCCCTCAATGAAGATGGGCTGCTGCCAGAGTACTTTCAACAGAATGGTGCCCCACCATATTAGGCATTGGTTGTACGCAATGGCTGCAGGAGCAATTCCCAGGTGTGTGGATTGGTCACATGAGGCGTGTAGAGAGGCCAAGGTGGTCTACCTCACACCTCTCGATTTCAATCTGTGGAGGCACCAGAAGGCAACAGTTTATTGGGAAAAATCCAGATTGTGCCCATCTGAAGTATAACCCAGGCCTGTGAATACATCACCCAGGATATATTGAACAATGTGCTTGTGGACTGGGAGGAGCAAATTCACCTATGTCTTGATGTGGACAGTGCATGCATCAAACATGCTCTTTAAATGGTATTGTGAGAAGAATCCTGTAACATTTGTATAGGAAAAAACATTTATGCAAACTGCATGGAGACTTTTGACCCTGTTTTTGTAAAATCACATGCAAATGAGTAATATTTTGGTTAAAAACAATGAGATAAGAAGCATAGTTTTTATCTTCACACTGTTTTTGAACAACAAGAAGATTGTCTTTAACCCCTTCCCGCTCCAGGACGTACATTTACGCCCTGGAGCGTCAGGATATGTATGAAGAGAGATTTACTACAGCTGACACCCGCAGGCAATAGCTGCAATCGGCCAAACGCAGCTATTAACTCTTTAAATGCCGCTGTAACGGGCGTACGCCCCACCCCGCGGCGAGATCGGGGGAGCCATGCAGGTGTCATGGCAGCCGGGGGCCTTTCCCCAGGGCTGCCTTGGGAAACTGCCTATGAAGCCATCCCCGTCGGGTGGCTTGATATGCTGCCTGTCACAATGCAGTGTGACGTAATGCTATAGCATTACATCATACTGCAGGAGCAATCAAAGCATCGCTGGTTGTAGTCCCCCAGGGGGACTTAAAAGTAAAGTAAAAAAGATCAATCAAGTTTTTTTTAATTGTACGAAAAAAAAAGTAATAAAAGTTTACTTTTGCCCTATCTGTAATTTAAAAATCTAAATCATAAAATAAAAATACATATTTGGTATTGCCGCGTCTGTAAAATTCGGATCTATAAAAGTAGCACATTATTTACCCTGCATGGTGAACGTCGTCTGAAAAAAAAAATAAAGAACGCCAGAAATGCACTTTTTCAGTCACCCTGTCTCCCAGAAAAAACGCAATAAAAAGCAATCAAAAACTCGTATGTATTCCAAATTAGTACTAACGGAAAATACAGGACATCCCACCAAAAAATGAGCCCTCGTGGAACTATGTTGACGGAAAAATGAAAAAGTTATTGCACACACAAAATGACCGCAGAAAATAATATGAAAAAAAGAGTAGTATAGTAAAAAAGAAAAATATACAAGTTTGCTATCGTAGTAATCGTACTGACCCATAGAATAAAGTTATAATGTCATTTTTGTAGCAGTTTGTGCGCTGTAGAAATAAGACGCACTGAAGGATGGCAGAATGACGTTTTTTTGCATTTTACTCCAATTAAAATTTTTTAAAAGTTTTTTAGTACATTATATGGTACATTAAATAGCACCATTGAAAACTACAACTCATCCCGCAAAAAACAAGCCCTCATACAGCAACGTCAATGAATAAATAAAGAAGTTATGATTTTTTTAAAGGGGGGAAGAAAAAACGAAAATGGAAAAAAAGGGGCAGTGTCACTAAGGGGTTAATAATATAATAAATAAAAAGTAGATTCTAAAAGTATTGGTAGCCTTATTATTAACATTTGGTGAAGCCTCCCTTGGGGAGAATAACAACACTAAGCTGCTTTCTGTAATGATCAACAATGTTTATCAGTTTCTTGACATTCTTGTGTTACTGCTTGTGGATTTGTCTTTTTCAGCCTCTCTAAACCAGAGATTTTTCAGTTTTTCATTTTTGTTTTTTTTTTGTCCCTGCCTTTAAAGCCATAACATTTTTATTTTTCCATTGGCATAGCTATGGCATTACTATGTGTATGCATTTTTCTTTTTGGCTTTGTATCAGTGCCCTTCATGACAGGGAATGTATACTTGACGTATGTGAATTCTACAGGTTACCTTGGTCTATAAGTGTAACGGGAGCACCATAGAAATTTTGTATTTTCTTTTTCCATTCCTGGAGTACTGTCCCCTTTTTCGTAATTTTAATTCTGGCATTGCGCATTTTTTTCTTCCAGTATTCACTGTACAGTTTAAACAGTGTTGTATTTTTAATAGTTCAGATTTTTACGTACATAGTGATACCAATGTTTGTTTAATTTTATTTTTTTACATGAAAAATAAGAAAAGACAAGTGTTTTATATTTTAAAAAATTCTAGAGCGTACAGTACTTTTTAGCATTGCCTAATAGCTGTACCGCAGGCAGGGCTTAACAGGCATCCTGGTATGGCAGCCCTGGCACTAGTTAGCAGCTTAAATGAGGAAGGCAAGAATCTGTTAAACAGACACAGTCGGACCTAACCCAATCAGACCTAACCCAATTGTGGCAGTTGCTGATGGCTGTCAGCTGTTGAAAACAGCTTGCTCCATTCAAACCCATGAGCACACAATGTATGTATATGTATATATATGTGGTAACAGCAAGGCTCCAGTAAAAAAAAATCTCTTTTGCACCTTTAAAACCCAAGTGTTAATTTGGTGGCTGCAAAAAAATCATTTTACACCTTCATGACACACTTGGGTGTTAAAGGTGCCTTGCTAGCACCATATATATATATATATATATATATATATATATATATATATATATATATACACACTGCCAATTATATACAGTATATCTTATTTTACTCCCAGAGAGGCCAGTGAAATATTAACATATCAACTGGTGATATGCATAAGCATGCTTTGACTTTGATCCATTTTACTCACTCGGTTACTATGCTTTTTGAGGCTGAGCAGGCCACAAAGAGGTTCAGCCCTTTGCCAAGTTTGTTCAGGCCATTGTTGGGAGATTTTGTTCCAGAGCCAGCCAATATACATTTTTTCTGAAATAGAAAATGTGAAAATATTAAGACTGCACAACCCCATAAAGACAGAAATTACTTTCTATTAATATTCCTATTTGTGCAGACAAAGATTTTACCACATTTTTCAATTTGTCTGTCAGCTTTTGTCTTTTCCTTTTGTGTGAACTGCTATTTTTACTGTTACTTTAATATAAAAATGTTATTCTCTGCAATGTCTGCAATTAAACATGAATATTGAAAAAGTTGCATCACTTCTCCTGACATTTCCAGTGCCAAAATGATAGAGAAATGCAATATTCATAATATATTACACTTTATATATGGAAATCAATTTAAAATGCAATGAGCATTGTCTTCTAATTAAAATTAAGTGCATCATATATTTCATCCAAGACTAAGAAAAGATCATAAATAATTTAAATACAATACATTAAAATTTTACCAATGGACAAAGCAAGCTTAATATGAGTTGCTACCAGTGGCAAATTATAATATGGAGATTTTGGGTGACCGCCCGCATCTCCTCGGAGGCCTAGGGCCTCCTAAAGTGCCTTGTTGTGGTTTATGCAATGAGTTGTGGCAAAAAAACAACAATGCAAAACTACAATATGCCATGATCCCTAAAGGCACAAATGTGGGTAGGAGTTGTTACTGTAGAACAGAGACCCCCAACCTTTTGTGCCTCAAGGCTGGCTTCACGCGGACATATTTGTGCGTGCAATACGCAGTGAATAGAACCCACTGATTGCAATGGGTTCGTTCTCAAGCATGCATTTTGTGTGTGCATTTCGGCCACGCAACAGAAAAAGATAGAACATACCTTATTTTCTATTAGAAAGTTAAAGTTAGGCCTCTGATGAATGTCCGAATGGTGAGACTCCCCACTGATCGGACATTTATCCCCTATCCTGTGGATCTGCTCCTCGCATCTTGATGCAGACATCACAGGACACCTTCAGAGATCTTGTGGCATTGATGCCTTGATGAGTCAAAGATGTTTTGGAAGCACAAGTGATTTTAATGACATCTAAAATAAGAAAAAATGCTAGGACCAGAAATAAAATAGTTAAAAGGTTTATTAATCCTTTAAAATGATATTAAAAAACTGAGTCCACGCAGAATGGAGAAAAAAATAGATGGGACACTTAGTGAAAAAGCTTTGATATAGACCAAAATGTGTTATGCATATATCTCTAATGGAAAGAAAACATATTAATTGCATATCTTCTGAAATAAACCTAATTCTAAATTCCTTTTGGATTCATCCGTAAATTATACTGGATTGAAAAATTTGTGCTTGTATTTGCACTCCTTTGCATATCAATAAGACTTGGATGTCCATCACCCAGTTGCTGGTTTACTTGTTCTTTCTTGGACCAATTTTGGTAAGAACTAACCACTGCAGGCCAGCAGCAACCCAACAGCCGTGGAGTTTTGGAAATTCTCTGACCAAGTCATCTAGCCATCATAATTTGACCCTTGTCAAAGTTGCTTAGATCCTTACATTTGCCCATTTTTCCTGCTTCCAAAAGATAAACTTTAAAAATCAGATTATTTGTATTGAAATTATATTCTTGAATAAAATTACCTCTTATTTTCTACACATGTATAAGCATTATATACTTAAAACATATCATTACCCCACTCAAACAATACAATTAATCATAACTATATTTAAATAAATCATAATCACCCCATCCCCAACAAAAGAAAATTTAGACACAAAGAAAAAAACAAAAACCTAACTGTTCTTCATCTTCTCACTTCTCTCCCTCACCCTTTCTAAATCCCATCAACTTTTTTACAATACCACAATGCAATCAGCACTCGATATGAACTATCCATTAAATATATATTAGATCATCTACCCCAAAGTTCCTCAAACTTAGTCAAACACCCTCCTTGATGAATCCCCCTTTCCAAAGATATAACCTCTCTTATCTTTGCGACAAAATCTCCTACTATTGTGGGTGGATACAATCACGCAGAAATTTTTTTTTTCTCTGTGTGATTGTATTGCCTCTTTCTCCACAACAACTTTGTTTTTGGAGTCCCTCTAAGCTGCTCTCCCTCTGGGATGTCATCCTGTGACCGTTGATCTACTAATGAATTACTTACGTTGAGACAAAGGTTTCCGTGGATTAGGCGACTAACCGGTACCCTCCAGGACTGGTTTAGTCGGGGTGAGTCTACATCTTTAACATCAAAATATATATATATTTTTTTTTTCTTATTTTACACCACTGGAGCGCCGCTTTCTTTGATTATTGTTTTTACTATTGTAAGTGGAGGGAGTAATTGGGGGGGGGGGGGCAGCTGCATCCAATGGACAGTAATCAACTTACGTACCTGATACAATGCTCTCTGAATTCCCAAAAGAGTGTGCCCATCAAGAATACACACTATACAAGTTCTGGGATTAAGACCAATATCGTCAAGGTATACTTTGAAAATTATCTCTAGTTCCCAATTCTAAAATTCATGCAATTTAACACAATCCCAGACTATATGCATTAAATCTGCACCATCCATGCAACATTGCAGAGTTTAACCCTTTGCAATCCACTGTCTGACATCTTCCTACATTCTGATTAAAGTTTGTGCAGCTCCAATGTCAGAAGACGTCCAACAGGGTATTCTTACCGTCTACTACAACTCTGCTGTCGGAGCCTCTCTGGTGCACTCAATACAATTGCAATACTCGTTGACTTTTAGTTAGATATCATTGGAGTCATACACAATACTATGGCCCACTTATCTTAATTAGTATTTGGCCTAAATCTTTTCCCCATTTTTTTTTACCTTAATTGAGAATTGCTGCAAACATTAAAGGGGTTGTCTTGCGGCAGCAAGTGGGGTTAAGCACTTCTGTATGGCCATATTAATGCACTTTGTAATATACATCGTGCATTAAATATGAGCCATACAGAAGTTATTCACTTACCTTCCCTGCGCTGGCGTCCCCGTCTCCATGGCTCCGTCTAACTTCAGCGTCTAATCGCCCGATTAGACACGCTTGCGCAGAAGGGTCTTCTGCCTTCGGCTCGGTCTGGCACGAGCGGCATTCTGGCTCCGCCCCCTTCTACGCATCATCACGTAGCTCTGCCCCATCACGTGTGCCGATTCCAGCCAATCAGGAGGCTGGAATCGGCACACGTGACGGGGCGGAGCTACGCGATGACGCGTAGAAGAGGGCGGAGCCAGAACGCCGCTGCTGCCGGACAGACCCGAAGGCAGAAGACCCTTCTGCGCAAGCGCGTCTAATTGGGCGATTAGACGCTGAAGTTAGACGGAGCCATGGAGACGGGGACGCTAGCGCAGGGAAGGTAAGTGAATAACTTCTGTATGGCTCATATTTAATGCACGATGTACATTACAAAGTGCATTAATATGGCCATACAGAAGTGCTTAACCCCACTTGCTGCCGCGAGACAACCCCTTTAAGAAAGCATCTGTCTATAGGAATAAGATATTACACCCTTCGTAGCTCCAGAACACCAAAGAAAAGGGTGTTGAACCGTAAGCAGAAAACATACATCGTAACTGAAGAAGCTGAAAAACAATAACCGTGGGGATCATCATTAAGTTCTCTAAATTGTTCAGAACTATAAAAAGACCCTCAGAATGTACTTGCTCCAAAAGGATTACCCTTCCCTTCTCCTATGGTGAAAATCCTTCCAATCTAAGAAACTTAGTCAATTTAGGGTTCCTCCGTAGGGGGTGTATATAGTAAATTCATCTATCTGCAAAATCTGCTTAAATTCATTCCATAATTAAACTATTAAATAACTGTTGGATAAAGTCCTTTTCCTCCTCTCATATACCATAATAGGGAGGCTCAATCTATCATTTTAGAATGTAATCTACCATTCAACCCCACCCCATTTCTTTCTCCACACCCCTTCAACTGTTGCAATTGACATGCCAAAATATATACACACAATCAGAATTGCCAACCCTCTAATTTAATCCTAGTAGTTTTCTTATTCCATAATAAATTCCAAAATATTGTATATAGTCTAAAATAATATTGTGATGGAATCCAAACTGGAGAGTTTTGAAGTATATAAAGGATTGTGGCATCAGAACTATTTTAATAAGATTTCCCCTGCCAATTATTGACAATGGGAGAATATTCCAGACCTTGACCTTATCCACAGACTTTTGTACCAATGGAAGCAAATATAGTCTTGAGGCTTGAAAGATACCACAACTGCCAAATATTTAATTTCTTTCACTATTTGTAGTTGTGTATATTCCAATGAATAGTCCACCAGCAAGGGATCTAAAGGAAGAATTACAGATTTCCCACAATTAATAGTAAGAGTCGACATTGTACTAAATATATAAAAAATGGATATATGGGGGCCGTACTAGACCAGGCCCACTTGTGCATGAGGGACAGGCTAAGAGGTGGGTTCTACGAGTATGGTAATAAATGTAGTAGATGGCTAGCAAGAGCTTTAAACCCCCGTGGGCACCAGTCTTATATATTCACACTTAATTCTCCAAGAAATAGAAGGGTACACGCAACTGAAGACTTACTTGATTGCTTTGGGCAGTATTATGAGGAACTTTACAACATCACAGAATCTTCAGATACGACCCAAGGCAACGCCCCAGACAACGTAGAGTCCAATTTATGCGAATATGCCCCTAAACCGGTCTCTGCAACAAAGTCTGAGGCTCTCAATCACGACCTCACAGAACAAGAGGTGTCCGAAGAAATACGAAATCTAAAAATAGGCAAGAGCCCCGACCCAGATGGCTTCACACCCCGATTTTATAGGATGTTTGGAGACCTTTTGACGCCAATGCTCTTTAAGACTTTTAACGCCATCTCCGATAACTGCCCATTCCCGCAACAAGCTCTACAGGCCATCATCACAGTTATCCCAAAACAAGGGAGAGACCCCCTTTCTTTCGGGAATTACAGGCCCATTTCCCTATTAAACTTGGACACCAAAGTCTTTGCAAGAACCCTAGCTACACGCCTTGGACCACTTGTTCCCAAACTCATACATAGAGATCAGACTGGCTTTGTCCCTGGCCGAGAGGCAAGGGACAACATCATTAGAACTCTTTCCCTGATAAGTAGGGCACGCGACACGAAAACCCCTTTATGCCTCCTATCGGTTGACGCCGAAAAGGCATTTGACCGTGTCAGCTGGAAATTTCTCGAGGCCACCCTGCAAAAGATAGGTCTGGGGGTTAGGCTAATAAGCTGGATAATGGCCCTATATAACAAGCCTACAGCCCAGATACGAGTAAATGGGAAACTCTACCGTCCGATCAACATCAGAAATGGCACACGTCAAGGATGCCCTCTCTCCCCAACCCTGTATGTGCTAGTAATGGAGTCTCTCGCCAATGCAATTAGATTGAATCCAGAAATCCAAGGTTACAGAACAATCCAAGCTGAGCACAAAGGGGCTGCATTTGCGGACGATCTCCTGGTCTACATAACGAACCCCAGTCGGGCCCTACCCGCTCCCCTGTGAGAATTCGATAAATATAGTGAAGTTAGCAACTTTAAAATCAATTTACAAAAGTCCGAAATTTTAAATATAACTCTCCAGCCTGCTGAACTAGCCCAACTTAAACCCCTAATCTCACTGTCGTGGCGTGAAGACTACATTAAATACTTAGGAACTGGTGGGGCGTGGCCAGCGCATGGAGGAGTGAGGACGCTTCCCTGAGGGCTCCTGCGGCACCTACCCGAATATAGACCCCGGACACCGGCACAAACCACCAGAAACCCGCAGAAATAGCGATGGGCAGACGCAGGACAGAGGCAGCGGCAGAGGACAGCAGCGGTGGAACGCTGGAGCGCTTCCTAAGCACCCCGCGCCCGGTCCCCGCCAGATCCAAGATGGCGCCGGAGCGCCATGTGCAGGAGACGCCGGCGGCTCAGACAGGAGCGGAGAACACCCCCGCGGCAGCCAGCAGCTCAGCAGAGGCAGAGGGATTCCCCTCACAGAGTCTCCAAACCTCCAGAAACGGGGCCAGCAGCAGCCCCAAGGCTTCTACCAGCGCCCAGGGACGGGCTCATGTGAGTAACAGCAGCGGCTCTGCTACAGCACAGCCTCACACATCCCCCCCTCCACACGACCACCAGGGACTTACATCAGATGGGAGTTGTAGTCCTCCCTGTGACATGCATCAATCTCCCCCAGACCACCCAAAAACAACCTTAAAAAAAGGCAGAAGGGTGCTGCCAGCCATGTCCCCGTGTGACACAGGGGAAGATGCATGGAAAACCCACATTCTGGAAATCCCTACTAGAGACGAGCTGAGTGCCTTTTTCTCTAGATTTGAAGCCTCTAACAAACAAACCTTAGAGGCCATCCACACAGACGTACACCAAATAAGTCACAGGCTGCATCAAGTGGAGGGGGTGCAGGAAGAGACGGCAGCCATCTTGGAGTCTCACAGACGAGCAATACAAACCCAGGCAAACCAGATCACCACTCTCCCCATGCACTTAGACGACTTAGAGAACAGAAATCGGAGGAATAACATACACATTAGAGGCCTCCCGGAGGAAGTGGAAGGGAACCAACTAGAGCCGTGGGCGCAAAACCTTTTTATGCGTTTACTAGACAGATCACCTGAACGCCCTGTCGAAATAGACAGGATTCACAGAGCATTGGGCCCCAGAACGACCGATCCCAACCGCCCACGGGACATTATATGCAGGATACACTTTTTCCGCGATAAAGATATAATAATACGCAAAGCGAGGGAACAAACAGAACTCTTATCATACAAAGGCAAAACTATCATCATTTTACAGGATCTTGCTCGCCACACCTTACAGCTAAGAAAAGCTCTAGGTCCCCTCCTGGCGGCACTCAAAGAAAAGGGGATACAATATCGCTGGGGATTCCCGTTTTCTTTATCAGCCAAAAAAGATGGTAGATCAGCAGTGTTCCGTTCACTAGGCGACCTGCCCAAATTTTTAGGAACATTTGAGTTACCATTAATTGCTGTTCCTGATTGGCCTACGGCCCCCAACTTGCAAACACAAACCGCACAGGAGCAGTGGCAGATAACATAATCTCGGAGGTGGAGAGAGAGTCGCAAAGGAGGAGATCGCACGACTTGAAAAAAAAGATTTTAAAGGGGTTCCGCGAAATAGAACTTTTGTAGGATGTCCACGTGCACGATCCGACGGGCTTGGTCTTAGGCCAATCCGCCTGGAGGCGTAATTCTCCACCAGACTTGGAGGATTTGGCGCTTAGAGGGCAAGAAGTTCAAAGTTTTTGGGGTGTCGGTGTTTGGGGTTCAACGTTTTAATTATCAGAGACCTCATTGAGGTCACATCATTATATATTTGTTGGGTGGGTGCGGCCCAAAGGGGGCCTCCGCTCCCTTGTTGCGCTTCCACTCTCTCTACTGGGTGACAAGTCGCTCAAAGGAGTGCGACATCTGGCGATTCGCTGGAGTCTAGGTTTCACCACGTTATGGCTGCTATAGGCAGTCCACTTCTAATTCTATCTTTCTCTTCTTTGTTCTCTTCTCCCACCCCCCTAGTCCTCCCCTTTCCCTGCCCTAAGTCTGTCCGACCGCTGAAGTACGCCCTATGGAAACTACCTTATGGCTAACCTCACAGTTGGCTCCTTCAACGTGAGGGGCCTAAACAAGCCAGCCAAAAGGGGGCAGATACCGTATTAGATCACCTACACAAACAAGGTATAATGATTGCACTAATCCAAGAGACCCATTTCGAAGAAGGACGCATACCCAGCTGCAGACATCGCCACTACACGGCGTGGTATCATTGCCCTCACCCGCAGAAAAAAGCGGGAGGCACTTCTATAGCTTTCCACAAACAGCTGCCACACAGACTTCTCTCGTTGGAGGCCAACCCTGAGGGGCGCTATCTATTTGTAAAAATTCAGCTGGGTGTGGAGACCTTTACCATCGCTAATGTTTATTTTCCCAACCAGTCACAGGTCCGCTTCGGGATCCGAGTGTTGGGGGCCCTGGCGTCCTTCGTGGATGGCTCTGCTATAATTCTAGGAGGCGACTTCAACGTGGCCATAAACCCCAGCCTCGACTCGACAGTGGGTAAGTCCAGTATTTCACCCACAGCGACACGTAGACTAGTGAGAGAACTGACGAACCTACGGTTAGTAGACATGTGGCGCTTACTACACCCAAAAGTTAGGGATTACAGTTATCACTCACCAGTACATAACAGTTACCACCGCCTGGACTACCTGTTCATTTCGCACAAACTTTTAGATAGGAATCCTAAATGCTCCATAGGGGCATTCTTGTGGTCGGACCATGCTCCGGTCTGGGGATCCTTAGACTGGGGTCAGAAAGACAGAACAAACAGTAGCTGGAGGCTAAATGACAACCTCCTAAACGATGGAGCTTGCCTACAAGAGATCCAACAGGCAATAGAACAATTTAAAACAGATCACGCAGCAGACGACACATCAGCCCCAATCAAATGGGAAGCACTCAAGTGCGTGTTACGGGGTATTTTCATTTCCCATGGGGCACGCCTAAAAAAATACAGACGCAGAACACTGGAGAAACTAGTTGCTGAATTGGGTCTCTTGGAGTCAACCAACAAAGCAGCCCCATCGGACGAGAGAACAGCGGAGATCTCTGATGTCCGCGGCCAGATTCTACAAATACTGGACCAAGCCTCGCTCCGTCAAAGTGATAGAGCAAAGGGGAGCTTCTATGAGTACGGAAATAAATGCAGCAGGGGACTAGCCAGGGCCCCCAACCCAAAATCCCCACAGACATACATCTTTTCCATCCAATCACGTAACGGGATACAAGTACACACCAACACAGAAATCTTAGACAGCTTTCACTCCTACTACCATAACCTATACAATCTACAGAATGACAACATAAGAGCAACTGACGAGGCAGCAACACTACAAGACACTTACTTAACACAGCATAGCCCTAAACGCATCCCTGAGGCGGATCGGTACTCACTAGAAGAAGACTTCTCCCTAAGGGAATTAACTGACACAATCAAGACCCACAAAATTGGGAAGAGCCCCGGGCCTGACGGCTTTACGCCGCGCTTCTTTAAAATATGTGGAGAAGCAATGGCCCCGATAATGCTAGATGCCTTTAACACTGTTTCGCGCAAGTGCCCATTCCCCCCACAGGCCCTACAAGCTACCATAACAGTCATCCCAAAACCTGGAAAAGACCCCCTGGCCTGTGGCAGCTACAGGCCTATTTCATTGCTAAACATCGATACCAAGATCTATTCTAGCATATTAGCGGCCTGTCTGAGACCTCTCATCCCCATACTGATAGACAGAGACCAGGTGGGATTTGTCCCTGGGAGGGAAGCAGGGGACAACACAATCAGAACTCTGGCAATGGTGTCCAGGGCACGCCGCTCCGGGGACCCACTGTGCCTGCTATCCGTAGACGCTGAGAAAGCATTTCACAGGGTGAACTGGAGGTTTCTAGAAGCGGCTCTGCGGATGGTAGGCATAGGCCCACGCTTCTTGGACAGGGTTTTGGCACTATACAGGGACCCTGTGGCTAGGGTACGGGTCAACGGGCGGCTGTCCCAGCCAATCAAGATTAACAACGGCACCAGACAGGGGTGTCCCCTGTCTCCCTTCCTCTACATATTAGTGATGGAGACATTGGCGAGGGCGCTGAGAGCCAACCACGATATACAGGGGGTTAGGGTGGGCAGAACAGAACACAAAGTCGCGCTATATGCAGATGACCTCCTGGTGTATATCACCAACCCTAGAGTAGCTCTCCCATGCATACTGAAGGAATTTGAATTATTTGGTAGGTTGTCTAACTTTAAAGTCAACCTCAGTAAGTCAGAGATATTAAATGTAACACTGTCCGAGAAAGAAACAGAGTCACTACAACTAGCATTTCCCTTTGCATGGAGAGAGGATGGAATTAGGTACCTGGGGACGGTTATCACGGCGAACCCCGACAAGCTTTTTGAAAAAAACTACACACCGCTGATCGCGGCTCTCGAGAAGGACCTAGACAAATGGAAGTCTCTCCCACTGTCCTGGTTTGGGAGAATAAATACAGTTAAAATGAATTCCCTCCCCAGGTTCCTATACATCTTTCAAATGGTACCCATAAAATTAACAGAAGCATTTCTCACACGGATTCGACGGTTAGTCATGAGATTTATATGGGGTAACCACAGACCCAGGAGGAACTGGAGAGCCCTCTCCAGCCCCAGGACAAGCGGCGGGATGGGAATTCCTAATTTCTCCCTGTACCATAGAGCAGCCCTAACCAAATGCGTACTCAACCTGCTTCATAGCAGAGAGCGCAAAAGATGGGTAGAAGCTGAACACGACGCAACACCGACCAGGGTACAAGGGTGCATTTGGATTCCGGGAAGGGGCAGGCACAGAGTCCTGGGTATGTCGCCTTTCATAGAAAACCTGCTTAGCACCTGGATCGGCCCTGCTGGCAAATCAGGATTGATCACCTCTCCGGGCCCGCTCACCCCCCTGGTGGGTAACCCAGGTGCACCAACGTTCTCAGGGGGCTCCTCATTGATAGTGGGAACGGCAGACTCGGTCCCCAGAATTCGAGACATTATGACAGGCACGAGACTAAAGACCTTACAGGAGATCCTAGACGGGAGGGACGCCCGGGCCGGAGCATGGTACCAATATCTACGACTATGTCACTATGTGAGGTCGTTGGGTAGCTTACAACAACTAGGGAAGACAATTACAACCTTTGAGAAGATCTGTCTGGCAAATCCTGACCCCCCCAATAACCATTTCCTCTATATATATAAACTACTACTAGAGAAGGACACGTCAGGAGGGAATAGGAAGCTAGAAATGACATGGGAAAAAGAACTGGGGACAGATTTATCAGTGCAAGACTGGGAGAAGGCCTACGTCCTGACCCATAAATCGAGTATCTCTAGCAGACTACAGGAACTTAACTACAAGATCCTGACCCGATGGTACAGGACCCCGGCGGGATTGGCCAAAATATACCCCCAACACTCGGATCTTTGCTGGCGGTGTCTCCGCAAACCGTGGATCTTTGTCCACATATGGTGGTCTTGCACGCACATCCAACCACTATGGCGCGAGGTGGAGGCTTTATACTTGGCTACTTTTAAAGGCTCGACCAGGTTCATTTCTATGCCTGTACCGTACTTCCTGATGCAGCTAATAATAATAATAAAATACTTTTGAACCATAAATACTTAGGAACCAAGTTATCCTCAGACCCAGGTCAATTATACGACTTAAACTACGAGCCCATATATCTCTCCTTAGTGAAAGACACCGAAAAATGGTGCCCGCTAACATTTTCCTGGGCTGGTAGAATAAAAGCGATTAAGATGAACTTTCTCCCGAAGCTCCGGTATCTTTTTCAGACTCTACCAATACAGCTACCACGTAGCTTTTTCATTAAATTGCGAAAGTTAGTGGCATATTTCGTATGGGGGGGATCCAGAGCCCGCCTGAGCTACAAACTCCTCCCTCAGAAATAAGAGAATGGCGGGTTGGGCCTGCCTGACCTGTTGCTATATCATAGAGCCGCAAAAGGTAGGACCATCCTGGACCTCATGCACAGGGGGCAAACAAAATTATGGGTAGAACTGGAACAGAGCTCTGCTCCATTTCGGGCCCCGGTCTCTTTCAGCTTAAAGGCGGTTTGGGCAGAAGGGGGATGAGAGTATCACCATTTCTGAGCTCACTCTTGCGAATCTGGGATAACTTTGCGAGCAGAAGTAGGCTGGTATCCATTCCGGGTCCCTGGACCCTTCTGGTGGGAAACCAGGATTTCCCTCTTGGGGTTAGGGGTCTGGCACTCCTGGATAGTCTGGGGGTCTATCTACCAAGAGTCCACGATCTGCTGGGGGAGGATGGGGTCAGACCCTTGGGCTCGCTAGTGGGGGAGGAGGGGGCGGTGACGGGTGCGTGGCTCCAGTACTTACAGCTGTGCCACTTTATTAGAGCGCAGGGCAAAGTTTCAGAACTGTCCATCCCGTCCACATCTTTTGAAAAATTATGTGCAAGCCCCCTCCACGGTCTATAGCCTGCTGGTAGCCAGGGAACCAGGGACTTAGAAGGAGGTTACCGTAGAGCGTGGGAGAGAGAACTTGGACAGTCCCTATCTGATGAGGACTGGGCCAAAGGTATCAATCTGACCCACAGAATGTCAGTCTCGGGCAGACACCACGAGTTGAATTATAAGCTTCTCACGAGATGGTATCGCACCCCGGCATCATTGGCCAAAATATATCCTGGCTCTTCGGCCACTTGTTGGAGATGCTCGAAAGACATATGAATGCTCACGCACATTTGGTGGTCCTGCCCTAGGATTAAAGGTCTGTGGTCAGAGATATTAGCCCTATATAATGTTCTGAAAAGAAGCTCATTAATAGAGATGAGTGAACGTACTCGGTAAGGCCGATTTCGCAATCGAGCACCGCGATTTTCGAGTACTTCACTACTCGGGTGAAAAGATTCGGGGGTCGCCGGGGGGCGGGGCATGGCGTGGTGGAGCGGGGGGTAGCAGCGCGGAACAGGTGGGATCTCTCTCTCTCTCCCTCTCCCCCCCACTCCCCTCTGCAACCCCCCACTCACCCACAGCGCCCCCGAGTACTTTTCACCCGAGTAGTGAAGTACTCGAAAATCGCGGTGCTCGATTGCGAAATCGGCCTTACCGAGTATGTTTGCTCATCTCTACTCATTAACTCTCTCCCCGGAGATTGCTCTCCTCTCGGTCCTCCCGGGCTCCACTGCTGCCATTAAAAAGGACATTCTGAGATTTTTCCTTGCAGCTATGAGAACAGTGATTCCTCGACTTTGGAAATCCCATACGATGCCGACACGCCTGAACTGGACAGCAGCCCTAGACGACATTAGATACATAGAGGAGCTGAGAGCCAAAGATGATGACAAATGGTCAAAGTATTACGCTGTATGGGAGGTATGGATGACGTTTCGAAGTTCCACCAAGTTTGAACAGTGGCTCGAACACGGGGTCCTAACCACTTAACAGAAAGTAGGGGTCCTACCAGGGGCTTCCCTCCGAGATGCTTCCCTCTCTCCCTCCCCCCTCCCTCCCTTCTCCTTGTCTTCCTTCTCCTTTATTCCTTTATCATCTCTCACCACTTCAGCTTATCTATGTCCCTCCTAATTACTATTTTTCTTATTCTTATTCACACCCCGCTTTCATATATCTTATTTTCTTTTTTTCCAATACACCACATCCACGTTGAGCCGAGGATCGTCTCGAGTTGATCCGACTCTCATTTACCTTTCAAGACTTAACTTTTACATAAGTAACTCATAAGGTTTGACAAACTGAAACAGGTTTTCTCTGGTACTTTAATTGTTGAATTAAAACCCTGAAGTCTAGAGTCATTTAAACATGTGGCATGGACCGATGAGACACCGATGCTCAAGGCATAGTCAACCATTCATACCGTTCTCTCGTTGCGGTTTCAGACACCTCTGCTGTAACTGCCACCCGTACTTTTCCTAATGTACATGACAATCTGACTTCGGGGTTGGTTAACCCTAATTTATATGTTATTTACATGTCAATTTGTATGTTCTACAAAATACCCTAAATAAACATATTTTGACAGTAAAAATGGATATAATAGGATTCCTTGATTTACTCACAACCCCTGTATACAACAACCGATTATCTGCATATAATCAGATACGTTCCTAAATTTCTACTTATTGCAATCCAATTATATCAGGTGATTGTCTTATCAAACCATTCAGGAGCTCGATTTTTAAGGCAAAGAGAAGAGGAGCGAGGACACCCCTGGCTTGTTCCCCTCTCTAACCCCATCCTTCCTGAAACATTACCATTTACCCCTCACTCTTGCCCCGGCAATTGAATAGAGCAGTTTAACCCATGCCACAAATTTGTCACCAACATCCTAGGAAGAACCACCCACAAATATTTCCACTTGACTTGGTCAAAAGCTTTAGCACCGTCGAGTAAAAAAACAGTCTAGCTCCCATGAACTCGATGATCCACCTAAAGATTCAGATATAACCATTTTAAGTTAATAGCAATTGATTTATATGGCATAAAGTCGGAATGATCCTCATGTATTAAACTAGTCATTTTTAAAAGTAATCTATTCACAAATACCTTCTTCAAGATTTAACATCAGTGTTCAACAGAGATATTGAACGATAGGAATCAGGAAGAGACAAATCTCTTCCCAGTTTAGGAATTAAGACAATCATAGCATCTCTCATTGATGGTGGAAGTAAGCCTTCATGAAATGATTTATTAAACACCGTCAATAAAAAAGCATATGTTGGTACCACTTAAAAAATTCATTTGGGAGACCATCCAACTCAGGTGACCTTTCATTAGGAAGTGTTGCTTCTGCATCCCTTAACTCATTCAATGTCAAAGGAGCCTCTAATATCGCTCTCTGATCATCAGACAAAGTTGGCAATTGCACCCGAGCCAAATGTTCATATAGATCTTCACAGCCCACACTTAACTTAGAAGCATGCAGGTTTTTAAAGTAGAGGAAAAATGTCTCCAAAATGTCACCCTCTTTTATAATCACAGAATTATCAGTCCTTCTCAATGCTGCAACATAACATAATGATGAGTCCTGTGCCTCAATTATAGAAACCAAAAAAACACCCCATTTCCCATTCTTTAAATATATAATAATAAAAATAATATATACACTTGTTCTGAATCCCAAGCTCATCGCTGAAGGGCCCTTATGACTTTAGATTTATGACTAATTTAGACTTCTGTAGGCTAATCTTCTGTATATAATGACCACATATATAAACGCCTTTATTGCATCCAACACTGTAGATAATGAGGAAGAGCCAATATTAATCTTCAATTCCAATTGAACCAACTCTGTCATAGCATTACCATCAATCAGTTTCAACTAAAAGGAATTAACCTCCTAACTGTATGCAAACCAAATCCCCCACCATTCCTAATCAACGACAAATAAGGTGGAAAGTGATCAGGCACAGTTTGTGGCCAATATTGCAGTCTATGAACATAAGGGCTCTTTTTTCCGTCGGGCCCAAAAGATAGTCCTGGAACTATCTTTTAGGTCGGAATATGTCTGTCGCTGAATGGGCTCCTATGGGAGCCATTGATAGCAGCCGGAGAAGGAAGGTTGGAGGAAGTTTAGCAGTGTGACTGCTAAACTCCCTCCCTTTTTTCTCCTCCCCTGCGGCTGATTCCAATGGGAGGGGGTGGGGTGAGGTGGAGCTGAGCTCCCGCTCCCTCCCCGCCCCTTGTCCGCAGCCAGCAATGGGAGGAGGCCAGAGGGGAGGAGAGAAGAGGTGAGCCGGCAAGGGGAAGTTAAGGGGAACAGCATGGCAGCCTCGGCGTATATGCGCCAGGGCCCATGCCGTCTGAAGGGCACACAAACATTAGATTTGTGCGCCCGTTCATGAGCTTCAAGGCCCCAGATGATAGAGTATTTCTGCCTTGAAAACGGCGGCCACCATACAGTAATGGGAATGCCTAAAGAAGCGTAGATGAGGTACCTATGGGGAGCTCTATTCTAGAAAGTATTTTATGGGAACTGCAATAAAGAGTATTGTCGAATTTCTGGATTTCTCTATCTCCACAAATCACATAAACCTAATCCCATTAATAAGCATTCAAAAGCAGTTGGGGAAGGAGGAGCCACTATGGGGCCTTTATTAAATCCATCCCAATAGGGACTAGACAATTATTAAAATCACCCACATTTAACATAGAGACAGCAGAGACTATAGCCACAAATTCCATTGCCTTCTTAATACATTCACTGGAATACAGAGAGGGGATTTACATTGCCACTCAAAAACATTGCCTTTGCGCAATAATACATTTAACAGAAACAAATCTCCCCATGGAATATTACAAAGATGACTCACATCCAAAAGAGATATTTTTATGAATCAGTATACTTGCTCCATGTGAATGATTCAAGTACACAGAATGAAAAGAATGTGCCCATAAAGAATGGTGAAACAAATGTACAGAATCTCCTGTTAAATGTGTTTCTAATAGACAAACAAAAGCTGGTTTAAATTGTAGAATAGATGAAAAAACTGTGTATCTTTTAAATTTGTCTCCCATACCCCGCACATTCCATGAAATCATATTAACATCTTGAACCATAGTAAATGATATTCATTATTCCTGTTTTGCACATATAATTTAAGACACCAGTTGCTTTGTATAGTAGAGAAGGAGAAGGAGGGAGAAGGGAGAAAAAAAACCCACGCTGCGACACCCAACTCCATACTTATATCCCCTAGGGCTCTAATCACCTAGGCATAGTGATAATGGTAAAAAAAAACAACAATATTACAGCAAAATCACTAATACTAAGGACCAGTACCAGGAACTTCCCACCTATCTAACAAACAATCCACTAATAAAAAGGACTACTTATTACTGTTATGTATTGTTCATGTTTATTAATCCAGGAGGCAGCATCTCTAAAATTATCAAAGAAAAAAGTCTCCCCTGCATCATAACTCTCAGCCGTGCTGGATACAAAGTCAGCTGTAAACCCGTAACCTTCTCCTAACTTAAAACTGGATCCGGTTTTTTTTTTGGTTGTATGTCCACTGAATAATCTGGAAAGACAGCTCTATGATGACCGTCCAGTCATCTCTTTCATTTCCATCGCTCTCTTTAAAATGTCCCAATCTTTATAATGCAGGAGTTTTATGAAAACAGTCCTCAGGGTGGCATCAGGTGGAGGTGGGTTAGCAGGAACTCTGTGAGCTCTTTCCACAGCAAAGAAAGTATCTTCCCCAGTAGTTGATTTCAGCCATCGCTCAAAAAAAATCTCTCAGATACAATCCTTCCACCTTTTCTAGGACCCCCACCAGTCACAATTATTTCTCCTTAGTCTATTTTCCAGATCATCTGCTTTATATTGCAAAGTACAGATAGACTGCTCATTTTTCAGTTTTGGAAATGCTGTGACCCACTCATCTAGCCATCATAATTTGGCTCTTGTCAATGTCATTTAGATCCTTACATCTGCTAATGTTTCCTGCTTCCAACACAGCAACTTCAAAAAGTGACTGTTTACTTGAACCTTACTATAGCTCACCATTTCACATGAGCCACTGTCACATAATAATCAATGTTGTTCCCACCATCTGTCAGTGGTTTTAATGTTAGTGCTGATCGGTGTATACTTGAGAGATGCATTTCATCTCAGACAAGCAACTCCAGCCCTCTCCTCTGTATTGTGCTGCAACGTCTGGCTCTGCAGTGTCCCTGTCTGCAGCTTCACTCTGAACTCTTCCTTTCCTTCCCACTGTTCAGATAGGAGGAAGGGAGACAGCATGGCTTTGTAGGACCCAACGTCTATGAATCGAGGTTCATTAATCACCACCAAAGAGTACATGTGAGCATTAGCGGCTGCAAGCTGCTGGCAGCGCCACAGGCACCATTTCTTAAAAAGAGAGTACAAAGTTCTTGAAAATTGTGAGCTAGTATTCAGTGACAGTCTGTACAGGAAACAGGAAGCTTTGCTAACAGAAATCACGCTTGGTTACTCACTAACCAAATTCAGGTTTTTACAAATATTTTTGGGCTATTGTAATTGGGCTATTGTAATAACTTTTTAGCATCTGCTTTTTAAGTTCAAGGGGTTTTCCAGGAAAATACTATTGATGAGCTATCCTTAGGATCACCTAAGGTCTGATACTCGGGACCCCAGCTAATCAGCTCATCTGGTGCTTGCTCAGAGCACTGAAAATACACAGCGGTCTGAGCGGAAGCTGTGGCTCCAATCCTTGTGTAGTGTTTGGGGTTTGTAACTGTAAGCGCAGTTGCCATTGATTTCAATGAGAAATGCACCTGTAGTTACAAGCGCCGGCGACTACACAGGGGTCATAGCAGCAGCTTCCGCTCTTACCCCTGTGTTAGCGTGTGTCTGATTAGCTGGGGTCCTGAGCAGCAGATCCAGGGCCGTAACTTGAAGCCCTCGGCCCCGATGCAAAACTCGTAACAGGGCCCCCAACTATAATGCTTTACTTATAGTACTGGGTTCCCTATATGGAGAAGAGAGGCCATATGGGCCCCCTAAGGCTCCTGGGCCTGGGTGCAACTGCATCCCCTGCATCCTCTATAGTTATGCCCCTGAGCAGACCCCATTCGGCCAACTATTGATTTTCCTGGAAAAACCCTTTAAATGAGAACAGTTGACAAGCTAATCTTTTAGTGTCTATCACTATGACTTCGATCTTTCCTCCCCTTGCTGTATTCAATCACCTGCATGCTCACGTCACCTGCACCTCAAAAACATCTCCAGAGTCTGCCTCTTTTTTACTATGGAAACATGAAAATACGTATTGTTACCATGATCCATTGATGCTTGGACTACTGTAACTCATTACTGATTAGTCTTTCCCTCACTAGGTTTCTCCACTCTCCAATCATGCTGAGTGCAGCAGCCATGCTCATCTTTCCCTCCTGTTGCTACCTGGATGCCTCTACTGTGTGCCGGTCACGGTATTGGTTGTCCAGCCACTACAGAATACAATTTAACCCCTTCCCGCTATATGACGTACCGGTATGTCATGGGAGGCGGGTACTTCGCGCAAAATGACGTACCAGTACGTCATCGGGATAGCGCGAGATCATAGCAGATCTCACGCTATCCTGCAGCAGGAGCCGGCTGTCAGTCACAGCCGGCGTCCCGCTGCAACAGCAGGGGGGGGGCATCGGAGATGCGCCCCCCCCGCTGTTAACCCCTTCCCTGCCGCGATCTAAGTAGATCGCGGCAAGGAAAGAGTTCACAGAGGGAGCGTGCATGATTAACGCTGTAAAAAAGAATAAAAATCTATGGCACATTTCAGTCGTTTTCTCTCCCTGTTATCATAAAAAAAATAATAAAAGTTTTACGATATAGTCTATGTACCCAAAAATGACGCCGATAAAAACTACAGTTCGCCACACAAAAAACAAGCCCTAATATGGCCGCGTCGACGGAAAAATAAAAAAGTTATGGCTTTTGAAAAATGGAGATGGGAAAAATACCAAAAATCGCTTGGTCCTTAACGCCAAAATAGGCCATGTCATTAAGGGGTTAAACTCACATTTATAAAGCTCTCCACAGCACTGTGCACCCTATATCTCTTGCCTCATCTACGGTAGGTGTATCACCCGACCCATGCTCTCCATTTTGCTAATGATCTCAGACTAACATCCTCTATAATATGAGCCTCTACTCCCATCTCCAAGATTTGTCCCAGGCTGCACCAGTTCTCTCCAATACACTACCCCAGACAATCCAGATAATCACCATACCTATAGCTTCAAGCGTCCCCTAAAACATGTCTCTATAGGGAGGCCTATAACATTCCTTAATCTAACTCTTCTTCATTTACCCCTCTTGTACATTCTCCCTAAGAACCTAATCTTCCTCATTAGCAGTATTCCGCTCCCTCCATACACCCGAATGCACTTCATATCTGTACATACACAGATACTGACTGGTGACCGCCCACAGCCTTATGGGTATTACCTGCTTAACATAAAAGATAACTGGACCATTGTCCAGAAGAAGCACTGCTACCTCTTGTGCCAGCCCTGTCTCTTCATAGATTGTAAGCTTTTGTGAGCAGGGCTCTCAATGCTATTGTACAAAATCTGCTGTAGATCTGCACCAAAATCCGCACACTATAACAGAATAGAGCGGTGTACTCCCTACATCATGCGCCACTTTGCAGACTTCGCCTTATCATCGGATAGTACCATTAGGACGGAAAATTCTTCAGCAATATCTGCATGTCCCTGTAGGTATATTGATGCGGAACTTAAATTGGCTTAATTCTGACAGCAGTTCTGTCTCCATTTCCACAGCGGATTATCACAGCGGGGGATTCAGCTGCGTGTTGTGGCCAAATGCCGGCCTATGTGAAAGCGATCTCAGAACCTTCATTTCTGTTGCCATTTTTCTTGCACTGAATGCTCCAGGAAAAAAGTCATTATCCTTACTGCTCCTTCACACTGGTGAGCGCAATATCGCCGTCAGAAAATCGCAGCAATATCACATTTTTGTTCGAGCGTTTGTTTGAAATGTTGGAGCGCCAGCGATGCTTTTTTCTGGAAAATAATCTCGCATCGCATTGCTGCCGCTTGACTTTTCTTGCACGATAGGTGGCAACATGTGTTGTTAATGTTGAAAACAGATCACACGAACATCGCAAGTTTGTGCCTTGTCATGCGAGAAATCGGAGGCTCCACAGGGAAACATGGGCAAGAATAGGAAACAAAACGCAGAAAAATAGAACATGCAGCGATTTCCAAAATCTCGCAACATCGCAGGACAGAAAAGATCGCAAATGGTAATGGAGCCATTGAAAATCATGTGTTTCATAATTCTGCGTTTTCTCGCTCTCTCGCGTCATTCCAAAAACAGGCGATTTTCTCGCCAATGTGAAGGCAGCCTCAGGCCTAAGTCACACGGGCGTTTTTTCTCCGCGATTTGCGGATCGCATAACGGATGCGCACCCGCAAATCGCGTGACTGGGTTTGACGATTCGCTGAAAAATCTGCACCTAGCAGCGTTTTCAGCTAAACGGCCCAGCGCTGCCCGCTATCCTCTGCCACAGCTGTCATTCAATAGCTGAGAGCTGCCTCTGATTGGTCCCTGCGCTCAGCCAATCAGAGGCAGCACTCACTCACCCATTCATGAATTCTTGAATGGGTGAGTGAGAGCTGCCTCTGATTGGTGAGGGCTGTGACCAATCAGAGGCAGCCCATTCAGCAGGCGGGGATTTTAAATCCCCGCCTGCTGAATACTACAGAGAGCAGTTCAGGAGAACTGCCGGCCGGATGCGGCTGAACTCCGGCTGCAGGAAAAAGGTGAGTATACTTTTTTTTTTTTTTTTTACACATTTTCAGGATGGTTTTCAGGGAAGGGCTTATATTTTTAAGCCCTTCCCCAAAAATCCATCCAGCGCATGCCGGCACCCCATTGCTTTCAATGGAGCCGGCTGTATTGCCGGCTCCATTGAATTCAATGGGCGAACATCGTTCTCCTCTGCCACAGCTGTTACAGCGGTGGCAGAGGAGAACAATCTTTAGTATATGTTCTCAATGGGGCCGGCGCTGCTGCCGCCGGCCCCATTGAGCGCATATATAGAACACAACGATTCGCAGAATGCAGATAGGCGCGTTCTGCGAATCGTTGCGTCCTATCATTTATCGCATATCCGCATAAAAAACGGACATGTGCTTGCTCCCATTGGGATGCATTGGGTCTATAGATCTGCAGATCGCAAGCGCGTCTGCAGATCGGACCAAAAAACGCCCGTGTGACCGAGCCCTAAGGCTGCTCTCACACAGCTTGCTTTTTCCACAATTAGTGCGGCGTTTCAATGGGCAGTTTGCAGACCAGTACGCAAATGCAGTGTTTCGAATGCGATTTTCAAGAGCCGTCTGCTTTTTTTTCCGCATGTTTTAGCACTTTTCAACACGTCATCACCATGACAATGATGGGGTGCATTAAAAATGCATTTGAAAACGCAGAGCAAAATTGTGATGTGTTCCTTTCTGAGTCCCCTTTTCCATGAGCTTCAGGTACCTATTAACTAAAATAATTACATATCATGTAGAATTCGTTACTCCAAACATGTAAGGAGTGGCTCTAGCTCTTGCAGACTCAGCCCCTGCAGTACACAATTGCCTCCTTCCTCATCAGGGCAAGTGAGGAAGAGGTTCTGATTGCCAGGGGGGTAGAAATGCTATATTTAAATTATAGAATGGGTGTTTTGGTGGATATTGGAGGCCACAACATAAAATGTTTGTACAATACGCTGAATGGCCACTTTCACGATTGGAGCTTCCCTGCATGGAAGTGACCTTGGAGTACAGCAGAAAATCACATGAGGAGGTTTTCCATGCATCAGTTACAGTTTGGATTCACAGAAGAAAGAGAAAATTGAGCAATCTGAGTGACTTTGCACAAAGCATAGCTGTCTGTGCTCAACTTGCCAAGGCCAGGATCTCACTGGTTTTCTTGTGCGCTGGTGTCCAGAATATACCAGGAATGGTGTGATTGAGGGAGAACCTCCTGCTAAAGGGGATCCTGTGGATAGAAACAACTCATTAATGACAAATCAGAAGAGGGCATCAAGAATCGGTCCGACAGGCGGTACACAGTCAAGCAGCTTGTAGCCATGTACAATGCCGGTGCTCCAACTAACATGTCCAAATGCACAACTTGTCATTCCTCAGCACAAATGGGCTGTAACAGCGGATGAGCAGCCTGATTGTCATTATGGTCTAGGAGAAACAAAAAGGCAAGACTGCAGCCGGCAAAAGAGAGGAAAAATTGGATCACTTTAACAATCTGCAAAGCCCCTGTGTGGAACTGGTATCTACCAGTATGTGGTCACTATATGGTTGCAATATTAGTCTTTGTACAGTGTTTTTTTTACAGTAACAGTATGAGGGCTTATTCAGACGTCCGTATATCGGCCAGGTTTTCACACCCAGCCAATATACGCTGTCCCTCTCTGCAGCGGGAAGATGTGGGACGAGACGGGAGCAATGCACTGAGCTCCTGCCCCCTCTCCGCCTCTCGCCACTATTTGCAATGGGAGGGGGCGGAACTTAGCTTCACCCCTGTCCCGGGGTGGAGCTAAGTTCACTAATTTTCACTAGCGCTATTCTCGCCCATTAATTGTATGGGTAAGAAAAGATAGGACTTGCCGTCTTTCCATTACATTGTATTTAATGACACGTGGGAAGGATAGGGCAGGACTTTTCTTCCCGCTATTTTTTCAAACTCCTGCTCTATGACGAGGGGGAAAACAATACCTTGTTTAGGTGCAACTACGCTCTGTACCAGCAAGCTAGGTTGTGCCTATGGCTGTGTGAAATTGCCCTTAGGGTGCATTCAGATGACCGTATTTCAGCCGGGTATTCACGCTGGCCGATATACGGCGTCTCTCTCTGCAGGAGGAGGAGGCTGGAAGAGCCGGGAGCAGTGCTCTGAGCTACTGCCCCCTCTCTGCCTCCTCTCCACCCCCTCTCCACCCCCCTGCACTATTATCAACGAGGAGAGGCGGGACGGGGCGGAGCTAATTCCTGGAACTTAGCCCCACCCCCATCCCACCTCTTCTCATTACAAATAGTGCAGGGGGGTGGAGAGGAGGCAGACAGGGGGCGGGAGCTCTGAGCACTGCTCCTGGTTCTTCCAGCCTCCTCCCTCTGCAGAGAGAGACGCCGTATATGCGTGAATACCCGGCCGATATACGGTCATCTGAATGCACCCTTAAACTGGTTTCAGACTTTGCATTTTGCAGTGTTTTTCACATTTTGAAAATCCAGATATTGGGTATTTGCAAATTCCCATTTACGTCAATGGGCTATTTCAGTCCGTAAAATGGACTAAAATAGGACATACCGCCTTTTTTTTCATGTGACTGAAAATTGCATGAAAAAAAGCACATGTGAATATAACTATTGAAATCAATGGCTTCTATTCATTCCGTAATACATGTGTAATATGGAGGGTATTTGCGCCTGTGCGAATGAGGCCAAACCCCGAGAGGGAATAAGCTGCTGAAGCTCATTTCCTGCCAGTACATGTAGAATGCTCTTCCGTTTGACACAACCAGGCTACATCTATCTTCTACCATTGCTTTCCATTTTCCTTTATCTCTGAAGTGCAGCAGGGCTCGGACTGGCCCAGAGGGGAACATGTAAAGCCCCTGGTGGGCTCTGAGCCAGAATGGCCCCCCACAAGCAGTGCACAGCACAGTACAGTGGCTACATGCAGAGAGGCAGCATCTCAGCCATCCCATGCATCCATGTAATAAGCATTTATGTAGGGTGCAGCGGTAAGACTGCCTACAGCAACCAATCACAGCGCAGCTTTCATTTTACCTCAGCAGTTTCAGAAATGAGAACTGTGCTTTGATTTGATTGATTGCAGGTGACATGAAGGGCGTCTTAATGTTAGTTTTGATAAGTGAGGCCCACAGGCCGGCAGAGGTGACATCCAGGCGCATACAAAGGTCAGTCAGTATCTACAAGGGTGAGGTCACATGAATACCACGTGAATATTCAGTTTTAGGCTACATTCACACGGGCGAGAAACCCGGCCCGATATCACACTTGTCAATGTGCGTTTTACCCGTATGTGAAAACCGCCTTGCATCACTTCAGTGAAATTCCGATCCTTCGGCACTTGTTTCACGTATGCTGGAGTGTTTCCCGTTGATTTCATAGGAAAACATCCAATCACATGACATGCGATGTGTTTGACTATCCAGTTGTAACTAATGGGAGCTGCGTTCTGATGGACGCGAAAAAATAGAACATACAGCGATTTTTTTTACCTGTCAGCATCACTATGAGGAAAAACATTGCTCATGTGTATGACTCCATTTAAAAGAACAGAGTTCCTATTCACCGACGTCTGTGCGTCTCGCAACATATAAAACTCACGCAAGATTCGTGCTCCTGTGAATGTAGCCTTACTGCAAATCAGGATGATTTTCAAATTATTAGCGGCCATACGGTATTATGGGTAAAACTGCTGTGCATGCACGAAGCTGTGCAGCCTTTAACCCCTTAAGGACCAAGCTGTTTTGTACCTTAAGGACCAGACACTTTTTAGGGATTTTACCCATGTGGCGGTTTTACTGCTCTATTTTTTTTTCTTTTAGCTACCAAAATTATTTTTGCTGCGTTTTTTTCCCGTGACATATAGGACTATTTTTTAATATTTTTTTCACTGACTTTTTTTTCCGTTTTTTAGTTTTATTGGGGGTGAAAAGCTAAAAAAATCGTTTTTTTTTTACATTTATAGTTTTTTTAAAAATTATTTTTATATTTACACTAAAATAAAGCATGGCAACGGGTTCCTCTATTTGTTTCGGACGTTTTGATATATAGTATGTATGGTTTTGGTTTACAGGGCGCATACGGCGACGGTTTTTGTTGGCGTCTGCTTTGTGTTATTCTCTTTCTTATGTATATATTGTTGTTTTATTCTGTTGTTTTGTTTTACTTATGTATGTAATTATGTTGTTTACTATCTATGTCCCCCATGACGTCATACAAGACCTCTGGGGGACATTCACATTTTTTTCCCCCTTTATTTGACACTTTCCGTCTGTAGCTAGGGCGTCCATAGGAGCCCTAGTTACAGGGGAAAGCAACCCCCTGTGGTGACATTAGTCACTTGCAGAGCTGCCAGGGTCTAGTCTGACCCTCCAGCTCTGCAGTAGCAGGGAATCCCGGGAGGTCACATGACCCCCCCCCCCCCCAGGCTCCCATAGTGAAAGTACATCTTACTTTCACTTTCCCCATACAGTGCTCATTGAGCACGGTATATCGGGGAAGCAGAAGGCAGGAAGGGTTAAAATCCCCTCCTGCCTTCTGCTCCAGGTTATCAGCTGTCACTATCAGCTGATAACCTGTTCCGGACTGATTGCAGAGGCAGGAGACTTTTAGGTAATTTTACTATCGGCGGTGCTCTAAGCCCAGGACCAGCCGCCGTAAATTTACAGTGGCTGGTCCTAAACGGGTTAAAAGTCTATTTGAAAACTGTGGCATTTAGGCCTCATGTCCACGGGGAAAATCAGATCCGCTGCAGATTCTCCATGGAGAATCTGCAGCGGGTCCCTCCTGCCCCTCGGACATGAGCGCTGAAAATAACAATAAATAAGAATAAACTCACCTCCCATCCGCTCCGGTCGGTCGCCTGAATGCTTTACGTGTGAGTAAATCCCGATTTTTGTCTCCCGCGGATCCGGACGGCTTCCATAGGCTTCAATAGAAGCCCGCGGGAGACCCGCACGAAAATGGAGCATGGTCCAGATTTTTTCATGCTCCATTTTTAAAAAAATCCTTTTTATTGACCATCCGCGGGTATTTATCTACCCGCGGGTGGTCAATGCATCCCTATGGGGTGTGGATCTGCGGGCAGAAGAGTTAAAATCCGCTGCGGATTTTAATTCTTATTTTGCCCGTGGACATGAGCCCTAAATGATAAAATTGCATGTTGGTGCAGTTTTCGGCCATCTTGTGGCCGTTATGTGTGAGCTTGCCCTGACAGGATATGCCATAAGGGCTTAAACACATGGGCATGTTTTTGTCCCGTTATGCGGCCGGATTTTGGCCATGTAATGCTAGCAGAGTTGCTAGAAAGGTCTATAATGCTTGGACAGATCAGTGGCAAAAGAAGAACTGGCCACCAAAGAACACAATGGCTGATACTGTCAGAGCGGATACTGGCATGGATATCACACGACTGAAATAAGCAGTGTAAACCTGGAAAACATGGAGGGAGGGAGCCTTTAGGGTCACTGGGGGTCGTAAACAGATAAACAGCTAACAACAACATGTGGCCATGAACATCATGGCTGTATAACAGGACGGAACCAAACCAATGATTTCAATAGTTTTGTTTTCACTATTGTGATAAAAAACGGGGCTTGACCTGCGTTTCTCGCTGTTTTTTTAAAACATGCGTGTGGTTTTTGAACAGTTCAAAAAAAAACCCACCCTTGGTTGATTCACTAGTAGAGGTAGAGATGAGCGAGTATACTCGCTAAGGGCAATTGCTCGAGTGAGCATTGCCCTTAGTGAGTACCTGCCCGCTCGAGACAAAAGGTTCGGGTGCCGGCGCGGGGGAGCGGTGAGTAGCGGCAGTCAACAGGAGGGAGCGGGGGAGAGAGAGGGAGAGAGAGATCTCCCCTTCATTCCTCCCCGCTCTCCCCCGCAGCTCTCTGCCTGCTGCCGGCACCCGAACCTTTTGTCCCGAGCGGGCAGGTACTCGCTAAGGGCAATGCTCACTCGAGCAATTGCCCTTAGCGAGTATACTCGCTCATCACTATTCACTAGCGATGATCGTATGAGCGCATGCACCCGCGTGTTTTTGCCCTTAATGCCCCTCTGGTCTCCTCACAGGTCATGTGACTGGGACTCCACCAATTCCCGCATGCTCCGTATACTGCAGCAAGCGCAGCCACCTTTCCATTAACATGCATGGAAAATGCAGCGAACCGCAATAACCCTACACTGCAATAACCCTAATATTTGCATGCAGCTGTACTGAGGGCCCCCAGATTGAGTGTTACTGGTGGGCCCCAGGCCGCCCCGTCGGAGTAAACCTCCTCCTCGCAGTGCTGGAGCTTCTGTCATGGAGAATCCAGTGGGAGCCCCAAGAGGTCGCTGGTGTGGAAATAAAGAAAAGTCAGAATGCGGGGGGATGGGCGGGGAGACGGAAAACAACTTTCTTCCCATTCGCACGTTGCGGTAGAACACAGCTAGTGAGAGGGGAGCGCGGTAACGTGAGAGTGCGCCGTGTAACCCGAGGAGGACGGGGAGAGCAGCGGAGCCCCGGAGAGCGGGAGTCAGGACGGGAGGAGGGGCGAGGAGGCGAGCACTGCAAGCAGCGGCACGCAGGAGCTAGCAGTGCGGAGAGCAGTCGTGGACATCACCGGGGTCAGCGGAGCCCGGCACAAGTCAGCGCCAGCAGCACCAGCGGCCGGCCAATGGCAGCGAGGAGACATCCGCGAACTTAGAGGCTTCTCCCAAACTCTGCCTCCAACTTCTCCAATGAGCCAGAAGGCAGCAGCTCTAGTCTTCTTCAGGCGGAGGGGTGAGCTCTTCCTGCCGGGCTGTGGAAGGAGGAGATATGATGAAGAAGACCACTAACCACATCAGCCATCATGTTCCCAGGAAGGGTGCCCCGAGTGCCAGGCGCTGGCTGCCCACCTTGTCCCTCAGAGACTATGGCTTCTGCATGGCCACTCTGCTGCTCTTCTGCCTGGGCTCCCTGCTCTACCAGCTGAACGGAGGACCCCCGCAGATGCTGCTGGATCTGCGCCTCTACCTGGGTAAGCTGGATGGGGTAGGGGAGTGCAGGTGCATCTGCCAGCAGCGGGGATCAGATCCGTGCCAGCCGCCTCCGGGATCAGACACCTGCAGCTGGCAAACTTTCACAAGCTCATGTTTTAAGCTCCATTATTATGCTGGGCTTTATAGTGCGTCTTGTTATGTACATATGGTGTGAATTGGAAGCAGCCTGTCAGTGATGAAGTATGTCAGATGCTTTCTTCTTCCTGGGTAGTTGTCATTGCTGAGATTGCATCCTCTGGTTGTGACATGAGGAAGTGGACGATGTGTGCCACATGTCATGACATGCCAGGCTTCTCATCACTTAGGAGATGTCTTCTCATGAGCTGACCAGCACTTTCCTGCATTGTGATGTATCATCCTGCAGAGCGCAGAATTGTGTTTACAGTTGTGACTTTTGTTACTTTGTTTCTTTTTCTGCCAGCAGTAACTCTTTCTCAGCTGGCGTCTTTTAGTTGTACCAGGGAAGATACATATGTTGCTTATGGGGTATTATTTCGCTGGCCCTGCTTTTGTCTCCTGGGATTGAAACGTAAGGCTCAATATACTCATGCCCTGGATTCATTTGTCTTCATTAGGATATTGTCATGTACTGTATAGCATTTCTAGGAAAAATGCAGCTTTTCTGCAGAGTTTTCCTCACCATTTTTGGGTATGTTTTGACAAAAACCTCCACTTCCAGACGATAGCTGTAGAAAAATATTAAAAGATTCTGCAAACTGTATTTTTTGTGATCTTTTGGTACACTTTTTGAGAATTCAGTGTTTTTTTAGTTTCCCCCCCAGAAATGGATAATGATAAAAGTGCATGTTAAATATAATGGGATATACAGAAGAAAAGCTGCCAAAAATGCTTTTAAAAAAACATATGATATTCATGGCATTTTTAGCAATTCTAAAAAAAACTATGTGTGGATAAGCCTCATGAAGTTTAGGCATCATGAAAATAAACTTAGGGCAGATCCCATGTAGCAGCCACCGTGCGGCTGGGTTGTGGTGGCAATGTGACCAAGAGACCCGCCATCATGTATGTTGGTGCAGCTAGAAAATTTATTAACTGTCTATACGTTGTTACTAGCTGCGCAATTTGCCTAAATGAAGCGCAGCACCTGGACATCAATAACTAGTAGAATTCTGCCAGGTAATTAGTGGTTATCTGCATGTTTTTACCTGGAGCATGTGTGGGCATGCTTACGGCATGTTTAGACGCGGCAAATTTCCTGTGGAATTTCCGCAGCAGGTAGCCTGCAGCAGATCCGCAGCTGAAGGTCTGCATCAAAACCCGCACCATTTTTTGCAAAATTTTGACGCAGATTTTTGGTGCAAAGTTCACTCCCTCATTGAGAAGAGGTGGATTCAGCAGTGTAACAGGTGTTAAAATTGACATGCTGTAGATTTAAATTCCGCACCGCATGTTGATTTTTGCATGGGTTTTGTGCAGATTCTTTTCGCAATATGTGGATGAGATTTTCAAAATCTCATCCACTTTGTTTCTACTGTAAATGCTACAGATTTTCTATACCAGGGGGTCCGAATAGAAAATCCGTGGCCAATCCGTCATGTATGAACATGTCCTTAGGGTGCTATTACCGTGCGTTAGTAGTGCTCACAATTAATTGTCATACTGCAACTGGGTTTGAAAAACCGGTAAGTGCAGGTGCAGCCCGTCTCTGCAGTAAACTATGAGTGCTACCGCTTATATTTTCCTGACAATTGCGTTAACGGTGCTCATGTAATAGTGGCCTAAGCTGTAGCTGCTGACACACCTGTAACATCTAATGAGCCATTTTGCCCTATCTTTCTCACACATAATCTTTCTACGAGTGATAAACATAGGGCAGGACCTTTCTTCCTGCTTTTTTTATTACAATCGTACACAATAGAAAACCCGCAAAAAACACTGATTCATGTGCTAATACTCTCCTTAGCGGCGAGCGTATTAGCGCATGCGTGCGTCTGTTTAAGCCCTAAGACATACCTGTAATAGGGTTCTACATGAGGGAACAAGCCATAGACATCAATTAAATGGATACAAAGTTTTAACACAGCCTATGCTTGTATAACAATGTCTATATGTATCATCAATCTTGTAATATACTTGTATTAAAATATTGTATATTGTAATGCTTAAAATCAAGTTTGGTGTGCCTGCCACTAGGGGGTCTTCCTTCCAGCACCTGTGCAATCTACTGCCTGACATTAGGCATTTGACTTCTCTAGTACAAGGGACATGGAGATACTGCTAATTAATTTATTCAATATAGGGGTGTTGGCTTACATTAAACCACTCCTGCATCATCTTAGCCCTCAGAGTACGGTGCCACAATGCATAAACCACATGTGGCCAAAACGCTCTACACTCATGGGGACCATTAGCCAGAAGATGTTGCTAGTAATACTGCCATTTCCAGCAACATCTACCAGCTATTGGCCACTGTGCCTAGGCAGGCATCTGGATGCATGTCATTAATGCATCGTAGGGCCGTACCCTCACACTGCAGAGAATTACTGCATGCACAGCTTGTAATTCCCTGACTGGATAAGATACATTATTTTGGCTATGGATTTCTCTGAATGAGGCTAATTAATGTTATAGGTCACTCACTTTTATTTTTAGAATTAAAAACTTCAGTTTACACACTGAGGTTATGATTTATTCCAAAGAAGGTAGAATCAAAATTGCAGTAGGTGTTAGGTACCAGCATAGCAAATTGAGTTTGAATGAATGTAAGCACTTTACCATCTACTAGGGTCCATTAATAATTAATATGTTCAAAAAGGGATTCTAGGTTTCCTCCAAGTAATTATAATCTAATGTCACTGGCGATTGTCTGACCCTGCATTCGGAAGCATACGCCAAGGTTCTTCACCGTAGTCTGCGCATTTGCAGTTAATCCAAATGCAAGGCCGGCCCACCACTAGAAACATGACAGCTGACGTACACATACCAACCAAGCCACAATGGCTTATGATGTTGTTGGGGGTCTGTCAACGGAGACCAGTGCGGATGTTGCCTGAGTCCAAATTCAAAGGAGAATTATAATGAGTACTCATAGGTGAGAACCATAAGAAGCCACTACACACACAGTCTAGTGAAATCAGAATGAATTCTACTTTATTGTTGAACATTGCTAGTTTTTATGCAAGATGAAAAGAAGGCGTTTCCAAATGTTACCTGATACTAAGTTTCAAACTACTTTGCTGACCAAGTCCTCATTCCAACAGATTACAATATGGCTGTAAATCAAAAGCCTTCTAAACAAAAGGTATCAGCAAAACTGTGTGAAGTGGACATCAAACAGTTACATACGATCATAAAGATTGACTCCATACTGTCTGAGTACATACTTAATTACACCCCTTCCCAGACCAGGATGTAATTTTAAAAGTCCATTGTGTTAAGTTTTTACCTTGTCTCCAAGTCAATCGGATTTGCACTTCAAAGAGGGGGCATTGTTTCTAGTTTGCACATAGAACTGGTTTAGCCACCTACTTAGTATTCAGTACATTCTGGTCAAAAGTTCAAACTTGTGATCAAAATGGCTGAATCAAATCTAATTAATCATACATTTAGTATTTTAAAATCATCATCCAAATAAACGCTTGAATATACCTTTTTACATATGATTCTATTATCCAAATTCTATTAGCAACTTCCGGATTGTTTTACATATTTTTCATTTCCATAATACAACCAAATAACTAATATCACATTTATTACACTGTTTCCTTATCCTTCTTATGTTGGGTTATTTAAAAATAGGATTAACCCCTAACAATGTAAATAGAAGTCCAATGATTTTGACAGTGGGCGCATGGGACTACATTCAGGATGAGTTAAGACATAGTGAATTACAAACATGTTCATTGATACATACATACAACATTAAAGGGACACTGTCATCCCTGTTGAACCTCTTAAACTGCATTACAGGGCTCAAAGGTGAGTTCGTGGAGCTGTGCTTTATACTGGGTGCCCCCTTCCAGCGCTGTGTTGGAGTGCACCAATAGCTTGACTCTTTCTGTGCGTACCTCCATAGAGATGAATGGAAGATGTGGAGGCAGGAAGAAATAAGCTGCTGGCACACGCCAACTTCGCAGGAGGGGGATGCCCTGTGAGTATGAAACACCGTTCTCCGGACTCCCCATTCCCTCACCTTTGAGCCCCATAATGTAGTTTATGGGGCTCAAAGATGATGACAGGCACCCTTTAGTTTTGGGTGTCATACAACCCATTTAATCTGTTACTAATTGGTAAACATGGTTCATTTTTCTTCCTAATGAGTCTGACTCTCTTTCTCCTTTCTGCATGAATGTAGAACAGTACGTTGCAGCCAGGGCTACAGAATCTGTATTGCTGAGTTTACATTCTAGTTTTGATGTCTCACAGACGGTGTTACTTACCCATTGCCACAAGAATTTGTACTCGGCTTGTGACCATATCCATTGAATTGGAGAATATTTCAAGGTCTAGTCTGCTCAGATTCACTGAACTGCCTTTGAATTGAGCTGTTAATGTTTTTTTGGAATGTACTAAGCCAATAACACGTTAGTAAATAAAAATGTATAAATGTGGCTTCATATTCTTAATTGTGTAATTAAACTGTGCGTTTAGCAACCAGGCATAAAAGCCAACGCTGTAAAGAAGCTGAGATGTTTTCTCTTGGTTCCATGTTTGACCTCTGCACAGCAGCTGAGATTCATTACCAGCTGCGTTCTTGTTTTAGTACCAAGTATGTCAGCAGTCTGAAGATGCTGCTATGACATTGCTCATTAGTGGAAGTTTCTTCATTTCACTTAACTCAAACTGAATAGTTAAAAAACGCACATATTGCACATTACTAGAATGATTTGTTAGATATTCCTCCTAACAGAATGTAAATAACCAGGCATTTGGTGATTTTTATTTTACACTTCAAACATTGTAAGGAATTGGGGCCCCATTATGGAAAATACATTGGGCTATCCCCCAATGCCAGATATCTGGCTATAATTATGACTATGCAGTAGGGATCCAAAGTGGCTTGAAAACTTCTAAATTAGAAAAACTTGGTGACTTTCCTCCACAAAACGGCACCACACTGTCCAAAGGCTGTGTGTGGTATTACAGCACAATGATTTGTGTGGTGCTGCAATACCAGATACAACCCATAGACAGGGATGGCGCTGTTTTTAGAAGAAAATAATTCGGTTTTTATGATTCTGGAAAACGCTTTTAGGGTATGTTCACAGGTAGCAGAAATACTGCACATTTTCCCCTGGTGAATTGGCTGCGGTAAATACACAACATTTTGCAGCAGAGGCAATGTAGATGAGATGTGACTATGCTTAGATAGCGCCCACTCTCTCCTTTTGCCTTTTTGCTACTTTCTGGATGGTCCAACTGTCACAAAACATTTGTGGTAGAAGCATTGAAGATCACTTGGCACCTTTGGCTATAATATAAATTATAAAGTTTAAAGATTTAGGAGCCAGATTATATTTCTTGGTCGCACTGGGGACCATTTTATTTGCCATCTGGAGCCCTGTATAGATTATTTGCATATTGCTAGATAAACAGCATTTATACTACTAAAACAAGAAAGGCAGCGTAGATGGAGTAAAAAGTAAAAAAATAAATAAATGACGTAAAAAGCAAATAAAAGGCAGCAGAGACGGACACAGACTCATTGCCAAAGAAACTAAGGCTAACCCTAAACTGTTCTTCAATTATATAAATTAGTGAAAAGTTTAAAACTGAAAGTGCTGGCCCTTTAAAAAGTAATAAGAGAAGAATTGTAGAAGGTGATCTGGAGGAAGCACAACTATTAAATATTTTTTTTCTCCAGTGTATTCACAGAGGAAAGTGAAAGGCAGAGTGACAAAGTAAACTCTCCATTTAAATGTCACCAGTCTAACAGAGGAAGAAGTACAGAGCTAAATTAGAAACATTAAAACAGACAAATTACCAGGTCCCGATAGCATGCACCCACGAGTTTCAAAGGAATTAAGTAAAAGAGGGATAGATTGATTATTGTTACTTATATTTAAAGGGGTGTTGTCAGCAAAATAAAATAAATTATACTCACCTGCATCCCTGTAGAGTCTAACCTGTGGAAAGAGAAGAGTTAAAAAAACAAAGCAAACTCACCTAATCCCCTTGTACTTGGTCCCTCTGTTGTTTATCTGGCGCGTGAGCGGCTGGCTCCTGCACGCGCAAGCCCGGTTATGCCAACCTGGCCACATCTAACCTCTGCCGTCCACAAAAAGTCTACGGCAAGTGCGCAAGCGTGCCTGGAAGGGGTTCGCATGTGCACTTGCCGTAGACTCTCCGAGGACGGCAGAAGTTAGACACGGCCAGGCCGATCAGTGAGCGTTGCGTCACTTGTGACGCGTCACCCACTAACCCGGGCGACAGGACTTGCCGTCTGGCGGTGGCCGGAGCAGGGGCGAAAGCTGAAACTTTTCCATCTTCCACCCTGAGATCGGACAGCTGCCGGAGGGAGAGGAGAAGACCAGCAGGTTCCTGGTGACCGGCCCCATAAGGCACAGGTGAGTATGAATTTTTTTTGTTTTCATGACAGAGTAGTGATGTTCCACTAGATTAGTGCATGGCAATACTTGTGCCAATTTTCAAAAAGGGGTCAAAAAGGGAACCTGGAAACTATAGGCTATAACCATAGGATATGTCTAACTTCTATTGTGGGTAAAATGTTTGAAGGTTATCTAAGAGATCTTTCACACAGGATGGAATATTCCAGAGTTGTGGAGTATGCCCTCCTGTGAAATATTCAGCACCAAAATATGTGCTGCTGACATGTGGATTTTGTTGCAGAATTCTGCAAGCAATTCCGCCTCAAAATCAGCAGTTAGATGTGCGGATTTTGGCGCAGAATTTCGGGACGGCATATTTTACAATGCTGTTGTGGAATATTCAAATATTGCAAAAGATCCCTAAGAAATGCTATCGTGGAGTGCCTCAATGAAAATAGCTGTATAACTCCATATAAGCATGGCTTCATGAGGGGTTGCTCCTGTCAAACTAATCTGATCAGTTCCTACAAGGAGGTAAGTTCTAGACTGGACCAGGGAGAGTCACTGGATGTCATACTGTTTATCTTGATTTTTTTTCTCCAAAGCATTTGATACTGTGACACAGAAAAATTTGGTATATGAAATGAGAATGTTTGGTCTGGGTGAGAATGTATGTAAGTGGGTAAGTAACTGGTCAGTAATAGAAGGCAGAGGGTGGTTATTAATGATACATACTCTGATTGGATCGCTATTACCAGTGGAGTACCTGTTCTTTTTTTTTTTTAAATATATTTATGACGAGGGATCGTACAGCAAAATATCAATATTTGCAGACCTATTAGCAATATATTACTATATCAATGGTCAATACAGAGATCTCTCCCATCATCTATATCCCCAGGACTGTGACTGTAACAAGGGGGTGTCGTACATCTAGAGGAAATAAGTTTCTACGCCAACATAGAAGGGGGTTCGTATTTACATGCTATAGTCATTATTTCAGAAGGGGTTGTTGATCATAGAATTATACAGTGGTAGAGTTGGAAGGGCCCTCCAGGGTAATCGGGTCCAACCCTGTGCTGTCTGTCCAGCCTTTGTTTAAACACTTCTATTGAAGTAACTCCCCACCTCCTGTGGTAACCTGTTCCACTCATTGATCACCCTCACTGTCTAATATCTAATTTGTGTCTCCTCCCTTTCAGTTTCATCCCATTGCTTCTAGTCTTTCCTTGTACAAATGAGAATAGGGCTGATCCCTCTGCACTATGACAGCCCTTCAGATATTTGTAGACAGATATTAAGTCTCCTCTCAGTCTTCTTTTTTGCAAGCTAAACATTCATAGGACATGATCTAGGGATGTATTCTGATTGCTAGATTTGGAGTTGGGAAGGAATTTTTTTTTTCATAAAATAAGGAAAATTGGCTTCTACCTCCATAGATTTTGTTTTACATTTCTCAGGATCAAGATTATAAGATAGTAGGCTGGACTGGGTGGAGATGTTTATTTTTTCCACAATCCTCGGTACCCACAAAAGACTGGCACAAAACTATGACCAAGGATTTAACAGTGCATGTGACCATCATACTGCGCTTGATCATATGAGCTCTTTGTTCTGAACAGTCATGTTCATAGCAATAGATTAGGATGCATGGGATTTGGCTAGTTGTTTGTCAGGGACATCAGGTTGAGTAAAATCACTTTTTACCAAAAGCCAGAGGGGAAATTCAGTTCCAAAATGTTTTTTCTGCTTTTTACATGAACAAGCTTGAATATTTAGAGGCTTTCAGATAATAAAGTGCTTGTAATGTATTAGAAAAATGGTGTGCCATGTTTCTAGAAAAAGCACCATGTCAGTCCTATGTGTGGAATTGTGACTCAGCTCTATTCACTTCCAGGGGTATCAGATGCAATACCAGACAGAGGTCTTGTCTATTATAGGAAGATTGTTCACATACAGTGGAAACTTCCTCTGCATAAATTACATTGATTGATACTATTGATGGCCTATATTAAGAACAGTTGATTGGCCATAGTCCCGAGCGGTGGACCCCAGCCGATGAGCTGAGCGGTGTCAGTGTTGCATCACACAGGGGTACAGAGTGGAAGTAGTTTCAACCTCTATGTGGTGGCAGTTTTGTAACTGCAAGTGTAGCTCTCATAGGGAAGAAGAAAAGGAGAGCACATAATATTTATATGTATAACTATATACATATTTGTTGTACTGTTTGCATTTCTCCTATGCTTGAAAGCGCTGCGGAATAAGTTGGCGCTATACAAATTGAGAATATTATTAATTCATATATGGACAGTGAATGCGATCAGAACCCCCCCCCCATCCCCCCGCAATGCCAGAATTGCACTATTTTTGGTCACCTCGTATCCAATAAAAGCAATCGAAAAGTCATACTACCCCGAAATGGTATCGATAAAAACTACAGGTTGCCCCACAAAAACACAGCCCCATAAATGGAGAAATAAAACAGTTTTGGGGGTTAAAAGCTGGTGACAAAAAGCAAAAAAAAAATGTTGAAGTCTTATGTATTACTACTTTAAAAACAAAAATAACAAACTATAAACATTCGGTATCACTGTAATCGTACCAACCTACAGAATGAGGATAACGTAATTTTTACTGCACTATGAATGCTGTAAAACAACCTCCAAATGGTGCTGATGCATTTTTTCCCCCCATTTTGTGGAAATTGAGAAACTAAATTGAGCAATTATTCCAATATGATAAATGGTGCCATTGAAAAATACCACTCATCCCACGAAAAAATAAGTCGTCATGTAGATATGTCACCGGCAAAAAAAACGTTATGATTTTTTTAAAGTTTTTTAAATACCAGGACTGCAGAATGTGAGCTGCACACAGGAGAATCAATGACTTTGGTCAAGAAACTCTTGGTTTGATGGTACATCAGCCAACTCATTGTGAGTAAAGCCTGCCACTGAGTGGCTCTATTCCAATCACTGTTAGGCTAGTTTCATGCGTGCAAGGGCGATATCAGGCTGTGATTGACGGCCCGATATTGCACTTTCCACCATGTGAAAGCCCCGTGGATGCAAAGTGTTTGCATGTGAAAACAGCCTTGCATCACTACAGGGAATCCCTTCATCCCTGTGGGGATGAAGGGATTTCCTCAGCCACTGCTCAAGGAAGTTCACCGCCGTAGCTGTCAGAGCCGGGGCAGAGAATCGCAAAGTTGTCCCGTTGCTTTTAATGAGGCCTGCACTGGGCAATGGGCAATATCACAAAAAGATAAAACCTGCTGCGATTTAAAAAAAAATTTTTTTTTTCATGCAACATCATGTGAGTGAAAAAATTGCAAATGAGAATGATACCATTGAAAATCATTGGTTTCATAATTCTGTGTTTTTACTTGCTCACATCACATGAAAATTGCGTGATTTTCTCACCCGTGTGAAACCGGCTTTACTGAGACAGTAATCTTAGGGCACTTTCATGCATACCACAATATTCTGAAAGATTCTGTGGAATTTTCAGTTGTTAAAATCTGCACCAAAATCCACTTGTTTTTATAATTGTTTCATAAACATTTAGACATCTTCTTCTATCTGTTATATGCAGGCAGAAAAGGAAACGTGAAAGCGGTTTAGAGTGCTACACAAACATAAAAAGTCATCCTCTTGTGACTTGATAACCTGCTGCCCCCGCGCCGCTGCTGCCCGTTCCCCCACTACTCTCCTGCTGCAGCAGCCAAATTGAGCCGGTGATTGGCTGCAGTGGTCATCGCTGCAACAGAAAGTGGAGAGCAGTGGTGGAACTGGAGCGGCAGATCAGGTTGGGTGACTATGGCTTCTTTTGTGTTTGTGTGGCTAAACTTTTCAAACTCTTTCTTACTGCCCAGCAGCTGGAAGATATAGCTGACTACACTATGACTGATTGGAGAATGATGGGCGATTCACTTGCAGTATTATACCCAGATTTGTTAAACATGATTATTGTCATCATTATTAATTATTAGACCCATCTTTCTATAGGGATGATGCTATAGATCTCTCAGCTGTAAAGAGATCATACATAATCCTTTCAGCGCATTAATCATTTAATTTTCTGGTTGACTCTTTTCATCCTAATTCATGTGCAGCCATTTAACATGCTTTATTATGCCTCTCCTTCTGGCTCTATGACTTTTCTGTCATTTTCTTGACAGTCTTCCTTTTACAGAGCAACGTTGGTCAGGTTCGCAGAATATGATCTACATTTGCAGTAACTGAATAGACAGGGGTTCAACTATTTAATTCTAAGTAGTTAAAGGAAAGCTGTCAAGTCCTTTGAGTACTATAAAGTAAGTTTATGGACTTATTAGACTGAGACAGCAGAGTCCAGGGGTGAACTTTTTTCTACTCCCCAGCCTCCCCATTCCCTCACTGCCCACCTGTTGCTTGGCCTTTGCATCGGACTCCTATCTGTACGCACGCTGTTTTATATGTGCGTGCACTGAATGAAGACACGAGTCTACATAATGCATCCTATTAAGCTCTGCCACTGGTGTTGGCCCCAGTCCTGTTATGTGCTTCATGCTGTGCTGCGTAAAAGGTTGGTACATGTGACTGCTGGGACTATTGGGCGGTATGTGTATTTGGGTTAACAGCTAGCTCAGTTATAGAAAACAGAGGGTGGTTATTAGAGGGGTTTTCCTATGGCTTAAAGTTTGGGTCCCAGTGGAAAAATAAAAAATGTATGGCTATGTGAATGCGACAATGAAAAAAATTGAAAAATTAGTTGGTTATTAGGTGCAAATAGGTTTCGTCACTATGGGCGATTGGGTCACTATTACTAGTAGGGTACCACAGGGATCAGTATTGCTAATGATTTATTTGTTAATGACCATGTAGAGGGCTTACAGAGTAAAATTTCTGATACTAAGCTCTGTAAAATAGCTAACACACTTGAGGATTTAGCTGATTGCCATATTGGAATCACAAAGTACTTTATTCTTCTAATATGGGGCAATTGGCATCTTCCACGAGGGGCATTTCTGCCTTCTGGAACAACATGGCAGGATTATAAATTGTACTTGATAAGGTTAAAACGCCATTCCAAAACACTGTAAAACGCTGCATTTAAAATGCCATGTTTTTACAAACGCCTGTGTGAGACTGGCCTAAGAAAATAGTTTGCCACACTGGATCAGAGTCTAGATCTCAGTCCATGGCCCAAACTAATTAAGGGTATGTGCACACAGGTACACACCTCTCCGAAGTGCATCTGCCTAATAATGCACGGCTGAGCTATGGGTTTTTGCCGCGGATGTGCACATGCAGTTGCTGGAGATCCCCCACGCAGATTTAGTTTATTTCAATTGGGCAAATATGTAGATTTCATGTCACAGACTCTGCGTCAATAAGTGATATCACACGTAAAATTCTGCACTATATAATTGTTGTGAGATTGGTATGTCTAATCCACTGTGTTAGGGCTAAAACACGTGTGTATGCGCAACTACGCTCATCGCTATGGAGCATAGTTATGCATGAAAGTGTTTCATTTTGGGGCCATTCATACTCCACGCCATAGCGCACAAGTTTAAAAAATACAACGGATAGATAGGTCCTGACTAGAGATGAGCGAACGTGTCCGTTACGGACGCATCCGCACCCGGACACCGGCTTTAGCGAACACTGCAGTGTTCGCGCGTAAGTGTCCGGGTGCCGCCGGGGGGCGGGGAGATGCGCGGCGGCGCGGGCGGCAGTAGCGGGGAACAGGGGGGAGCCCTCTCTCTCTCCCTCTCCCCCCCACTCCCCGCCGCACCCCCCCGCGCTGCCACGGCGGCCCCCGAACTTTTTCGCCCGAACACCGAGGTGTTCGCAAAGTTCGGTGTTCGGGCGAAAAAGGGGCGGGGCCGAACGTGTTCGCTCATCTCTAGTCCTGACCTTTCTTTCCTGCACATAGTATTAGTGGGTGAGAAACCTGCTTGTGCAGACGACACCATTGAAATCAATGATTTTGTTTTGTCCCATTATGCATTACGGTATGTCTGTTTAAGGTGGTTTTACCATATATTTTAATTTTGTCACTACTCTGTGCAGTCATGGGCTGCTATTATACCGTACAGTAAAATCAAGGCTTCTCAAGGTGATTAATAAAACATTCTAACGGAATCATTTTTAGGTGTGCAGTCTATGCATATGGGGGTAGAACCAACCCCTTCTTTAGGACAGGAACACCTTATACAATCAGAACAAAAAGGGGGAATTTATTAAGATTGTCTGGATCTATAAAGCGGCACATCTTGGGCCGTCCATATGCCCAAAAATAAATGCATGCCAGCTATTAACTGGAGTGGATTTCTGTTTTGCATTTTATTGCTGATGGTTGCTATCTTGCTTCTTTCAGCATCCCTACCCTAAACATTTTCTAGCGTTCTGTTTTTGCAAGATCCTTGGATAAAAGAGCCCAACAGAGCACAAGGCTCAGGCAGAAAGGGAAGTAACATCGTTATTATTTATGTTCATTTTCATACTTTTGTCTTATTCTTGAAAATAGATGTTTTTTTTAACTTTTTGAGGTGTTGTCTTTAAAAGAATGCAGAAGAGTCCAAGGAAGGAAATATAAATGTGAGCTAATTTCAGCAATGACAATGTCCTGAATGTGGGAACTACAGGTTTAGAGTGAGTGTAAGTAAAAAAAAAGGAACTAGATGATTAAATCTTCACTGTAAACAGTTACTATACTTACATTTTATTTTCGGAATGTAAAGTAGAGAAGTTGCAGTCAGCTTCCATTCACTACCTACGTGCTCCGCTTCCTGAGTACTCGCAGCACTGTTTGAGGGCTCCTTCACACAAGTGTATGCGTTTTTACGTTCACGCCATGAATGGGTGAATTTCTAGCTTTCTCGTCCATTCACACGGCTGGGTGCGATGTATTAGCGGAAAAATACGTTGCAGCCCAGAAATCCCTCACTCGGCATAAATCTTTGGAATGACTTCAAATGCCTATATAGAGGAACCTGTAAGCCTTTCCCAGCGTCGGACGTTGCTAAACTGTCTCCCCCTCCCTTTTCCCCCAGCTCTCATAGGAGTCTATGGGAGCCGCCAGCGTATATTGGTCAAAAGATAGATTCAGAAATGTCTTTTTACCCAGCATATAATAGCAGTTGCAGATTTCGGTCGCGCATGTTTGTATTTTTTATGGTGCAATGTTTTTTTTACGTGACGCAAATTCGCCCATGTGAACAAATGCATTGGAAACCAATGCCTTAGATGGTCGAGTATATTGGACGGCATGAAAACGCAGCTACATAGCCGCGTATATATGGTCATGTGAATAAGCCCTCAGTCTTAGTGCATGGGGTATGTGGCTCTGTATGCACAGAGACACAGTGCATTGCAGTGGGGTACTTGGGCAGCAGATTGGGCAAGCAGTGATAAGAATATGACTGGAGGTTCTTCTACTAATGTTCAGCACAGCTGGCCAGGACAGAAGAACATAGAAGAGGAAATAATGTTATTAGAAATGTATAAATCAACAACATTAATATAAAATTAATATTTGCAGACCTGTGCCCTGTATAGCTGTGGCAGGGTGCATGCACGAGGAGTAGCATTCCCTGTGCTCAGTGAGGGTGTATTCACACAGCGCGTTCCATCTGATAGTGATACAGATGGAAGAAATGTGTGTTAATAACATTTTGATTTCAATGTGCTTTATTCACATGAGCCATTGTTTTCCCCTCACAGTGAGAGCTTATTTACATGAGCGCATATACTGCGCGTTTTTATGCCCGACTGTATATACGCGACCATCTGAGGCATTCGTTTCCAATGTATTCGTTCACACGGGCGATTATACAGCACGTAAAAACGCTGACTCGCTGAAAATAGAATATATGCGACCGAAATACGCACCAATGCATATATGGTGGCCAAAAAGATAGTTCTGAAAGTATGAGCGGGCGAGAATACGCTAACTAGCTCTGGCTGTGATCGCCGGAAAACATCCTTTCCGTCAATTATACGCCACGGACATGCGAACGCAAATACGCCTACACTTGTGTGAATAAGCCCTAATGCTGTGAGATTAAAAATCGCTGCATGTCCTATTTTTGGGTAATTTCTCATAAGGGATTGTGCACTATTTCTTATGGGATATTTTAAAAAAATCTCCTTGCACTCGCCTGCCATGTGATGAGATTTTTACCATTGAAAACTATTGCAAGCACTGAAAAACACATAAAAAAAACACAAATCCGTGGATGCGAGGTGATGTGTGTTTTAAGCAAAAACGCATCCTGCTCACATCCAGAAATGCAATTTTACAAGCCTGATATTGGTCCGAGTTTCCCTGACCGATATCGCCTGTGTGAATGCACTCTGTAGTCAAGTTTGCAGACAAGTTTTTGTTACCAACGGGTCTACAGTTGCATAGGGGCGTATTTTCAGAAAAGATTTTCTAATAAACGTATGGAATCAGTTAGTTAAATACTATACATTTGAAAAAGGCCTAAAATCACCTCTATGTTACATGAATAATAGTTGTTCTTTAAGCCACTAGCACGCTGATAGAAAGACCTTGCTCTATACCTTATCTGCACTGTACTTTGCTAGTGCTTTACTGCCCTTAGATATTTCCAGAATTTCTCATAGGATCTGTACAGTAATCAAATATTGACACAATTCCCTGCAGCATTTCACAAGATGATGTGTTCAGTCTGTACGGGCTGCACCACAAACAGCCTGCATTCTAGGACATTTGCTACAAGATCTTTGATAACATCCGATACTTCTCTGCAATATTACCAGATCTAACCATCCAATATCATTCAACAGATAACTGTTTTGTATCATTCAGGTTTATTAAAGGAATGGCATCTTTGTCACCTTCCAGTAACGTGCAATTCCCTTTTCTGTATAGTTTAAAGTTTCAGCAAAATACTAGACGGGGGAAGGGTAATGCAGCTGCAGTACCTGTCCCTCAGCACCTCCACAGCTATGAGGGTGAGAGGGGACACATCTGGTTGGCACAGCTATGACATCACAGAGTGAGTTCACTTGGCAGCCATAGACAAACAGTGGGGAGGTCTACAATCTGCAGGGTAGACACAACATCTCTGTCTGTAGTACTTCATAAAGGCAATATCCTGGTACATTTAATGCAGATACATTCTATACATTTGTGTTCCATTTGTCTGAGTTGAAGAAATGAACTCTCAAGAAGACAAGAGAAGAAATGACAGCTGGCAGCCATCAGAACCCACTTTTTTCGGAGAGCAGGGGATATTTCCCAGAAGAATGTATATAGTTGGGTGTCATCTGCATAAAAATACTACTGGAAACCAAAGTTGCTTTGGTTCAAGGGGTTGTCCGATTTAATTTTTAAAAGAAAATTCCTGCTCCCCAATGCCTAAAAATAATAAAAGCTCATATACATATCTCTCCTAGCTCCCCCGCAGCTCCGTTCTTCATGCCACATCTGTGTTAAAAGGCTGCAGTCAGTCACTTTACAGGACATTACAGGCTGCTGCAGCCAATCACAGGCTTTCCAGTGCTGAGATATGTGATTGACTGAAGAAACCAGTGATGTCCCATTTGCAGGTTGACTGCAGCTTCTTACCTATGAGGATCGGAGCTGCGGGGAGTCGGGAGAGATAAGGATTGTATGTTTTTTCATGAGGAGCACTAAATAAAACAGAATAAAATTATAACTCTGACAACCAGTTGAACTCAGTTTCAATAGAATGTAAAATACAAAAGCCAGATTGTGAGAAGTTCTTCAAAGATTTAATTGATCAGAAGAGTAGATACCAGACATTCTAGAATTCCACTAGCAAAGAAAAAGCTAGAAAGAGAAATATTGCAATGGACGAAGGGTTGAGTGGGTTTTGTTGAGTGCCAAGGTGACTATGACATGCTTAAAAGGGTTTTCCCATTTCTAAGATTGATGACTGATGCTCAAGATAAGTCATCTATAGCTAATCGGCAGTGAGACCACACCGGGCCAATGTGTAGTGTACGGAGCTGTCTGCTTCCGGGAACAATGCAGCTTCATACATTAGAACACCAACTTGCAATCGTCTTATTGGCGGGGTTCTCAGGTGGTGGACCCCTACCTCGCTCCTATAGTTGACCTATCTTTATGTTTATAAATATGTTTTAAACACGTCTTTGCCTCTTTGTTACCTCTAATTTGTAATTATCTAACACTCTTGGACTGCCACGGTACAGGATTAACAAACATTGGCTGGACTCTGACACATACATAGACAATATATGTATTTACATGCTCCTCTATAGAGATCTTGGGGAAGTCACTTTCTTAGAGACTTTAACATCATCTTCTGAAAATCCTATTCAGCTTCCTCAGACCTGCTTTCCAACCATTGAGAACCAATCATGGATCAGTGTCATACTACCAGGAAAGTTTTGGCATTTCTGCATGGATCCGTATGTTTTGCATAACAGATTTTTAGGATTATTGGAGCAGAAAAGGCTACAGTAAATAACTGGATTTTCAAAGATATTTTCATGGATGTTTTTCCTAGTTTTCTGTAAAAGCCTCCAGATTTTGGCCTTTTTTTTAGCTAAAGCCAAGCATGGAAGAGTGCATACTCAAACTTTATGATCCACTCTGGGATCATGTATGAATCCGATCTTAAATGTTGATTGCATTTTCTGCCTCTTATGATTCAAGTATTCCAAAAGAGCATTAGCAGAATCACCACAATGGTTTTGGATTCTATGTACCAATGTAAATGTTTTAAACTAATAACGGACATCAGAAAGATAGAAAATATCTTTAGCAGGAAAATAGGGTTTAGTCAGAGACATCAGATGGGGTATGTGAGGATACAAAATTGTATCCACTGTTTTCCTGACATTTTACAGCTCATGATCACTACATTGATTTGCATCTGTCTGCAAAATTATTGCTTTGCTATGCAACTGTGATGTAAAATTAAATGAGATGGAGAAAGCAGCAATGCACTTTGTAAGTCTTCATGCACACGGGCGAGTAAAAAGCTGTGTCCGAGATTCTCGGGCATAATTCTCATTAGTCACCACGCAGACATCCCATCACTGTGCTGTCCGATGTAGGAGACTACACATTGACATGTGGTATTCTCGTCCGAAAATTAGAATAAGACATGCCGCAATTTTGTTTTTTTTTACTCAAACACCTTTACGGAACACTGTGAAGTAGCAGCAGACTGCTGAGTATTCCGGTGATGATAGTCAATTAGTGCTGGAAATCAACTGTAGCCTGGCATATAAACTGGCCATACACATTTAATAACGGTCAGCCAACAACTATTTCACCTGACCCTACCATAAACATGCACACTTGGTTTATTTCAATTTGGCGAGAAGAATAAACGTGGATTATCTCTTTTAGATACCAGTGTTCAGAAATGTTGCATTTCCTTCTTTCCCTTGACATCTGCTCTTAAAGGATGGCCAGCAGGCCCTGGTACACATTATATCATCACCAGCAAGATTTGGACTACCACCAGTGTGATTGACATGTAAGAAAAAGTCAATTATAGGAACATGTCTAATTTACAGAAAATTCAGGGAATATCCCATTTCTCTAAATGAGCTTTTTAGAAATCCATCAGCTTTTGCAACAGAAACAACCCCATTGAAATGTATTGAGCTGCTGAAGTTTTTGCAACACATCTACCATGTGGGTATGTATGTACTCTTAGGAACGCTTCTAGAACTGCTCATTTAAAAACAATCATATGAACTTAAAGGAATAACATTTGAAAGCATTTTTTATTTCTTAGAAATCTTTCCTGTGTGCAAACATTCATGACATACTGTGGCCTTTAGGTGCTAATTAATTTACTTTATTTTTTCATTCATTCATGGAATTTATTTACAACCCAAAAAGTTAACTTCCAATTGTAGCTTCTAAGTGCATTGTGTTCTGGGCCCCAAGAATTTGTCCAACCCTGCCTATGTGTAAATCCAGTCTTAAGACGCATTTACATGTAATGATTATAGCTCAAACGAACAAAGGTGCGTGATAATCGATACGTTTAAACGCGAAGCCATCGTGCACTTTTTGTTCGCTTTTAGTTTGTCTCTCATATAAAGCATTGCCGGTTCGCTCACTTCTCGTTACGTCTAAACACTCCCCGCTCAGTGTGGTCACATAGAATATGAAAAGTGAACAATTCTCAATGATGATTTGCCTACCTAAACACTCAATGAATTAGCAATGATGTCACTCGTGTGCTCATTCAATCAGCTGGTGTAAAAGGGGCATAAGGGCTTATTCACACAAGCAATTTTCACGTTATTGTGCTGTCCGTGCTTGCAGCTAGCTGCATGTGGGCAGCACACTGACCCAGAAGGCCAGTTTAATACAAGCATGTTACGTGGTATGATGCTCTGAGGTTGGGTTAGGACACCTGTGGTCTTTACAGAGAGACTAGTTTGTATTTCGGGTGTATTAAATGATCTCGTAATATGCTTGTGTCAACTGGTCTTACAGTCAATGAGGCTGTACAAACATGCACTTTCTTGCATGGACCAACAGCCCATATTAAAAAATCGTAGCATCTGTTCTGCTCTCATTTCTTGGACCCATTCAAGTCATCGTGTGTTTCACAAAATAGAGCACACATGGATGTTATCTGTTTACACTCCATTTTTCACGGACTGTTGCTAAACAATGGCAGAAAATAATTGGGCCTCCTTTTCATTTTTTTTAATGTGTGTGAAAAAGAAGATGACACAGAAATAAAAAACGGACACGTGCAAGTCATACAGATGCAAAACAGACGTGAACACAGATTAAAATTGGTCCCCTTTTCCACAGACCAAAATCGGACATGCTCAACTGAATAAGTTCTAAGGGATCATGCACAAAGTAGTATGGAGCCAGAAGCGCCACAACCTCCCTAGAAACAGTACTTTTAGAGGAGAATATCCAGGGAAATTGCCATTTTTATCTGTTGGATTGGTACATAACAGAGCCATAATACAATCCTATGCATAAAGGCCATTAGTGATTGGCCACTTCATCTCTTTTTAAAAAAAAAAATTGAGAAGAACTGATTTGCTAAACTTTATGGTAAATACAGAACAACTTCTGGTCTGGGAACGGAATTATCCAATGTCTGTTCTTGTGTTAGATATCTTGTGTGACAGAAAGGGAGGATTCTCATTCACTGCTACTAATAATAATTTATATGTGCAAGAATTCACAGATGAGTTTGGTAACAAAGGTGATAATTGTACTGCACAGTAATCCCGTCACAAGGCTGTTACTGCACGTGGCTTTACTGTTTCGAGGCAGAAATTGTCTAAAGATTTAGTTTTTTTACCTGGCTCTTCATTTGAAATATTAATTTGGATAAGTCTATAGTGAATGTTAATACTTAAAACATTGTTACGCCTGCTATTAGAAAGATGAAAGGATTGAATTTAGAACCTGTCAAAAGTGGTTGAACTTCAGCCATGTGGGAATTGCCAATGTCGCACATAGTCTCCTTATGAATCATTCAGTATAGGTGGTCTGGACTATAATTGTTAAGGACTGTTCTATGATCTCATTATGGTAGCTCATGCCATGCTGAGGTACAGTACTGGCCATGGGCAAAAAAGCTCTGAGCGTATCAGTCGCAATACTAGCCGATAACGGAAAAGCAAAATAATGAAAGGATAAAGTTTATGCCAACAGATTTAAAAGTTAAATTGTCACTGTCTTTTTAGCAAACTTTGCATAAATCAATTGCATAGTTACACATAGGAAACTTTGTAATATATAATTTCAGAGAAAAATACTTATTTCTACACTTTACTAACCCCCTACACCCCCTCTCCAACTGTTCACTCACTGTGAAAAGCTGATAAAATTATTTTTGGTCCCCCAAGACTAAGTAACAGCTCACTGAAATGTTGTATTACATGCTGCCCATAGAAGTCTATAGAGAGGTTAGAAGGGAGAAGTGGGAGAGGAATGAGAAAGCAGCAGAGACACACGCAGACATGTTGCTGCAGCTAATGGCAAGTGTTGTATTGTCTTACAGCTACTGGATTCACAGTTCCACTGTGTAGTACTTCTCTGTAATGTCTTCCATACAGCTGTTTGTTTCTGTATATGTGATACCGATAGAGTAGCATTGATTCTGCTCCCCTATGTGTTCAGTTTATGAGAAACATTATAGCAGCTAGTCTGCACCCGTCAGCTCAGGGAAAACAAAATTAAAGCTGGAGCACGCAGATGGGAAACTGCTAAAATGCAGCATAGAAGTCATATAATGATTAGGAATAGTGTTACTCCTCATGTACACACATGACAACCTATTCTGAAAAGTCACCTGAAACATGAACTCTTATCTATGTGAAATGTAAAAGGCATGTATGGAAGTTTTCCAATGGAAAACAAAACAAAATAAGGTTTGTCTTTATAATGGAGCCAAAACCGCTATGTAGCATCTGTTTACAAATGGATAATGTCAAATCCAGATGGACTTCTTTGACTTTAGCAGGGTGCTTCTATGGTAATAACATTAGGACCATTGATAGCATTGTGGTGGTGGTGTAAATTGTATGATGGGATATCTGATAAGTATCATCCAATCTTCCTAAGCACCTGGAAAAGAGGTGGAAATTCAGGTGACATCACTTACATGTACTTTTAAAAACTGCCAATTTGCGAAAGCATAGTTAGCAGCTGGATACTCACTGCAGAATATTTGGGTAGAGGGTGAGTGCCACATAAATGCAGGTCGCCGACTCTATGCTGTAACCTCTGCAGGGTTCACATACAATAATGTGTCATAGTGGAAGGCTGGCAGCAGAATTGCATTTAGGAAGAAATTTATATTGAGCGAAATATATATCAATGTACAATCAAAGATGCAGTACAATAAGTGAAGGTTTACATAAGCTTAAAGGGGTTGTCCCGCGAAACAAAGTGGGGTTATACACTTCTATATGGCCATATTAATGCACTTTGTAATGTACATTATGCATTAATTATGAGCCATACAGAAGTTATTCACTTACCTGCTCCGTTGCTAGCGTCCTCGTTTCCATGGTGCCGTCTAATTTTCAGCGTCTAATCGCCCGATTAGACGCGCTTGCGCAGTCCGGTCTTCTCCGTGTTGAATGGGGCTGCTCGTGCTGGAGAGCTGCTCCTTGTAGCTCCGCCCCGTCACGTGTGCCGATTCCAGCCAATCAGGAGGCTGGAATCGGCAATGGACCGCACAGAAGACCTGCGGTCCACCGAGGGTGAAGATCCCGGCGGCCATCTTCACAAGGTAAGTAAGAAGTCACCGGAGCGCGGGGATTCGGGTAAGTACTATCCGTTTTTTTTTTCAACACATGCATCGGGTTTGTCTCGCGCCGAACGGGGGGGCTATTGAAAAAAAAAATACCCTGTTTCGGCGCGGGACAACCCCTTTAACACAAGAAATGCTGTGTTTAACCAAATGTGCTCACATTTCAAAAATTTTGGGAGCAGAATCAAACTAACAAAAACAGCTTGCAGATTCTATTACAAAATTTGCTCGCATAAGCAAACGATGAATTTACAAGTTTTGATTATAAAATGAGCAATTGATCCATTTTTTACCAAAGCACTGGATATATTTTGTAATTCCCATGGATGCTTGCTAATATGTTGTCTAGCTTACAAATCTTATTTATGCCGGATGTTACTTCATTTAGTGAGGGAACCTCATTTCCCCCAACCCCAGTTTTTTGCTTGTAGGAATTTAGCAATTATTGAAGTATGAAAAGTTATGACTTAATCAGTTGTGCTTAGCTCAGCTAATCCTATATGAAGAAGCCCCATAGAATAGCGCCATTCTAGGGAAATACACAGAACACACTCAAAGAGACCTCTTATTTGGCTCCAGTAATTGGCAATGAGAGGACAGTCCCAGAACAGTTTTTTTTTAATTGTTCTTCGAGCGGTGGAACATCTCCAGCATCTGTTGGAGAGGGAATGGTAGATATTCACAAGACACACTAGTGTAAGATACCAATGGTATAACACTTTACTACACAATTCAAATTAGAAGCACATTTCGATAGTGAAGAAGTTAAAGTAAATGATTTATGCCATTGTTCTTCGTTGATCTAAATATTTAAATCTTGTTCCCAATGATCTAGGCAAAAAAAAAAGTTTCTCTACTGATTTATTACAAATGGCTGAATAAATTCTTTACACTCCCCTAGAGGCACTGTTGGTATTATAAAATGCTATTTCGAAAATAGATGATGGTGTAGTGCTCGAATTAGGAAGTTGATTAAAAAGTGACATATTCTGAGCTATTTATAAAATTTCTTTGAAGAGATGTGAAATCTACTATAAATGTCACTGAAGGGCATAAGGTGAGATCCTTCCCATATATCAGCTATACTCTTTATTCCCGCATTGGCAATTATTAATTCAAAGGTCTAAAATAAGAAATGGTAAAATTTGAAGAGGTACCTCAGAAACTTTAAAGGCAAAAAGGGATGAAATGTGATGAACCTGGTGTTGAGTTACCTATTGAGGTTAGCCAAAACAAGATATTTGTGGGTAAATAGTCTGGAAAGGAATTTTCCATAATTAGCCATTGTTTAAACGGTTCTAAACGTTTCCACTGTCTGCTTTGGACACAAAATATAGTGTCATAGTAATAGGAAATCTGTGGTACTCCCAAACCACCTTTATTGATAGGACGCTGTAAAAGAGAGATGTTTTCCTTTCCAGATATATTTTGTTAGGGAATCTCTGCAGTCTTTGAAGGAAAGATGTAGATATGGGAATGGGACGATTCTGAAATAAATGCATAATTTAGAGATAATTAACATTTTTATTGCTACTGAATTCAGGTGAATTCATGTTTAAGAAATTTGGTTAAAGGGGTTGTCTCGCGGCGAAAGCGAAAAAAAAAATTTTTCCACTTACCCCCACATTCTGCCCTGTTAAAAAGAAAGCATGGGTTAGTTTTTAAAAAGCACATTGCACTTACCTGCATTGGCGTTCTGCAGCTTCTTCTATTCTTCTTTTAAAGATGGCGCCGCTGGTCTTCTCCCACGTTGCACCGCGGGTCTTCTCCCATGGTGCACCGTGGATTTTCTTCTCCTTCCTTTTGTTCCATTGCCGATTCCAGCCTCCTGATTGGCTGGAATCGGCACACGTGACGGGGCGGAGCTACGATGACGACGCGGTGAGCAGCTCTCCGGCACGAGCGGCCCCATTCACCAGGCAGAAGACCGCACAGCGCAAGCGCGTCTAAAAAAGCAAGAAGCCAGCAAAATTAGACGGAGCCATGGAGACGAGGACGCTAGCAACGGAGCAGGTAAGTGAATAACTTCTGTATGGCTCATATTTAATGCACGATGTATATTACAAAGTGCATTAATATGGCCATACAGAAGTGTATAACCCCACTTGCTTTCGCGAGACAACCCCTTTAAATCTTGTTCAATATCTTAAAAGAAGAGGGGGGTGGGGGAGGGGGGGGGGTAAGGTAGTTGTATTATGTCCCCTTCATATGTGAGGGGAAAGATTAGTTTTATACCTAAATAAGGTAATGAGTCTGATAACCTAGGGATCGGAAATTTCTGTTAAGTAAGGATTTAATAGGTTTAGAGATAAACATTAGGGAGATTTTGGATTTAGTGATATTTAGAATATAATAGGAAGTAGCACTATATTCCTACAATATACTTTTAATACTTTTCATTATGAGTACCCATTGGGGGGTAAACGATAACTGGGGAGGGCAATGGCAAACCACCCCGCAAAAACATCTGCCCAAAAAATGTTACGATGTGACATCACCCTAGGAGTCAGTTATGACTTGGTGCTTGTACCAGGGGACTTTATCTTTACCTACGTATACCCATTGATGATTTGGGTTTAGACAAAGTGACAAATTACATCATTTTATGTTCTGGTTTGCCAATGGTTATTCCGATCAATTATTTTGTACTTCTTATCCATTCTACTAGGGGTTACATAACTAATGTGAAAATTAACAGAAACAATGGACAACCTTGCTGGGTACCATTAGAAATTTTAAAGTATAACCTGAAGCTGTTATAACAACAGAAGGGTTGGGGTACAAAACCATAATGGTAGTATGGCCTATGCTTGTAATACTAAATTTGTGGAGCACTGCACTCAACTACCCCCAGTGAACTCTGTCAAACCCCTTCTCCATATCCAGGGAGTAGAAGCAGAGCATGTGTCCGAGTATTCTTAACATAATTTATAATGTTAACATACTGACAAGTACAATCCACTGAAAACCTGCCGTTATCAAATCCAGCTTGGTCCTGAGATACTAAAGCTGGTAACATATTCGCCAACCTAGTGCCTAATATTTTAGAATATATTTTCTAATCTGTATTAGGCAGGGATATGGGTCGGAAATTTCCCGATCTGTATAGAGTTTACCATGGTTTAGGTAAAGTTCTAATAGTTGAACAGAACATGTCTCTTGGTATTTCCCCAGTGCTTTGATTATTATTAAAGAGGGTCAGTAAATGAGGAGATAGTATGTTCTGAAACGCTTTATAGTAGTCATTTGAAAGCCCGTTAGGCCCAGGAGTGTGGCTAAAGTGTTTTTAAAGCTCCAATGACTTCTTCAAGGCAGATTGGTATGGATGACATCCAAATATTGGGCAGATATTTTAGGAAGAGAGACAGAGTCCAAAAACGTAGAGATGCCCATAGCAGTGAATTGAGGAGTCTATAAATCCTTGGAGAGATTATATAGAGAGGCATAATCCGCTGCTATAACATCAGGTATTCTCTGCTATATCGTTTTCCTTATTATAAATACATGCCATCTTTGAGTTAACTAAATAACCTTTAAGATATGATGCTAGCAGCATACTGTGATTTATTACCTTGACTATAATATCTGGCTTTAATTCTTCTAAGAGCGTGGTCATGCTTATATAGTTCCAACTGATGTAGTTGGTCTTGAAGGTTGCGGATCATGTCTGCTGTAGACGAAGAGTATTTTAATTTTACTTGACTCAAAGGAAGAATATTATTATTTGAAACATGTAGTTTTAATTCCCTTCTTTCTCCTCCATCTGCAGCAGCTATACTAATAAAATGGCACCTAAAATAAGCTTTATTATCCACAAAATAATTAGAGAGCACCAAAGAACTTCTGAAAGTGTGCTTAGAGGAACGTAAATAGTAATTATTCAATCTCTGGGGAGCCAGTGGCGGTTTATTATATGCTTCGGCAATAGCTAGAGAAATAGGGGTGTGGTTAGACCAAGTAATTACTCTAATTTTAGAGGTCTCTACGCGTTGATAAGGCATATTGTCCACAAGGAACATATCTATATGGGTGTAGGTTTTTTGAGGGTGTGAGAAAAAGTACAGTCTGTCTCTTGAAGATGCTGTACTCTCAATACATCAATAGGCTATTCTTTGTGGGCTAAGTGATAAAGGTCTGTAGGACTATCAACTCAGTGAGAAGTCCAAGGCTAGCCACATAATGCTATCAATTCTGACAGCAGCATTTAAATGCACAGTTCGGGGTTCCTTAATGGCCCTCTGCGATGAGGTTGTACGGTGCCATTCGTTTGCCAAGGCAGCCGGGGACATTCTGAAAGCCCTCAGGGCTGCCGTTGCATATTCTCTATCAAGCCCGTGGTGTAGCTTAATAGATTGCCTGTCAGATCATAGCATGATATAATACTATGGTGTTACATCATACTACAGGAGCGATTGCAAGTTCATGCCTCCTATGGGGACTAAAAAAAAGTGTTGAAATAAGTTTAAAAAAGTTTATTATAAAAATAAAAAGGTAGTAAAAGTTTAACAAACTCTCTTTTTACCATATCATGAAAAAAATTCAAAAACTTAAAGGAAAATACCCCAAAACATCTATCAAAGTAACATATTATTTTTCCAGCCTGGTGAACATCGTCAGGGAAAAAAATACACAATGTTAGAATTGCGCTTTTTTGGTAACCCACCTCCAAGAAAAAAATTTAATAAAAACTGATAAAAAATTACTCCAAAATGGTACCAATACAAACTGACGACATCTTGCAAAAAAACAAGCACTCGTACAACTATGTTGATTTGAAAAATGTTATGGCTGTCAGAAGATGGCAGCAGAAAATAAAATATATTATTTCCAAAGATATACTGTATATACTCAAGTATAAGCCTAGTTTTTCAGCACAAAAAATGTGCTGAAAAAGACCCCCTCGGCTTATACTCGAGTGAGGTGGAAAAAAAAAAAGCAATACTCACCTCTCAGCCGGCGTCTGTATCCCCCGCGCGATGCTGTTCCTGGCGGTGCGGCAAGCTGCTTCAGTCTTCTCCCAACTGTCATCTCCATGGCTTGTTTTTTAAATCCCCTGCCATCAGCGCTGTGTGAGGAAGCACTGTGATTGGATTGAATTATATCACTGAATGGCTGTGATTGGTTTATCAAGCGCCGGCTGTGCTTGATCCAATTACAGCGCTTCATCTCACAACGCTGACAGCGGGGGATTTCAAAATCAAGCCAGGGAGATGACAGCTGGTAGAAGACTGAAGCAGCTTGCCGCACCATTGGGGACACAGATGCTGGCTGAGAGGGGAGTATTGTGGTTTTTTTTTAACCTAGTATATACTTGAGTATAGCTAGGCTTATACTCGAGTCAATAAGTTATTTCCCAGTTTTTTGTGGTAAAATTTATTGACTCGGCTTATACCCGGGTCGGCTAATACTCGAGTATATACGGTATATATTTTTTAAAAGTAGAACAGCAAAAAATATAAACTACATAAATTTGTTATCTTAGTAATCGTACTGACCCATGGGATAAAGTTCTGTCATTTTTGTTGCAGTCTGCACATCGTAGATACAAAGCCTCCCTCAAAGATGTCAGAATTGTGCTTTTTTTTCCATTTCACTCCACTTCAAATTTAAAAAAATTTTTTTAATAGTACCACTGAAAAATACAACTTGTCCTGCAAAAAGCAAGCTCTCAGACATCTACATTGATGGACAAATAAGAGCTAAGATTTTTTAAGAAAAAACGAAAATGGAGGGAAAAAAAGGACACGTTCTTAATGGGTTAAAATAGATGCATAACTCAAAATTATCAGTCTGTGAGAACAACTGCAATTAGTGGAGCAAAAATGTATAAACAAGATAATCATTTCTTTATCCATTCTTTCTGTAGCCGTGGAGATGAATCGCATTGGCCCTGTTCTGAGATGAGGTTAATCCCCATTCTTGAAGTACATGCATCAGCTTTAAAGGGGAGTCAGTAAATGTTTTTCTCTTCCCTTTCCTCACAAGCAAAAAAGTTTCACTTGGAAGCCCCATTGATTGGAGATATAACGGACCGTAGTATTTCTGTAGTGTTGGCGAATTCACGGTGTCTCACAAAAGTAGCTGCAGATAAAGCCACAAAGAGAAAATCTGCCTGGTATAACCTGCACATTCTTAGCTGTTAGGTTAAGGTTTCTTTAAAGTGGAAAAATGGAGGCGAGCAATGACATCTCTTGGGGCTGCTGTAGATAAAGATTTAGGTATAGAAATGCAATGTGCTCTATCAATTAAGAGATCGGTTTGGGGTGCATGAGGTATAACTGCAGCAAAATAATTTGTAAAATATTCAACGAGTTGGTCAGTTTAAACTGTTTATGGTATGCCACGAAAAGGCACATTATTGCCACGTGATCTGCCACTTTCAAACATGACACATAAACTTCTTCTTCCAAAGCATTGTTCATATCTGCCAGTTCATTATGGGCTGTTGAAAATTCTGCCATTTATGTATCAGTATGGGAGGTGCTCTCCCCCAGTCTTGAGAATTCAGCTTGTATGGTTTGAAAGCAGTGGTAATGTCTTTTTGCAGCATAGATCTGAATTCGGAAAGCATGCTTTTGAGGGATTCTTTAGAGACAGGCTTAAAACATAAAGAGAGACTAGTAATTATTAGGAAATTATAGTGCCAGTGTTTCTGGTACAGGTCTGCTACATGCACATCACACACACAGCTTTGCTACATGTATGTCACACACACACAGCTCTGCTATGTAGCTTTTGCATATGAGTTGCATGTGATTTACAAACTTCAGCTGGTGGCTGAGGTGAATTCGTGGCTTGTTGCTGTGTCATGTAAGCTGCATTAGCTGCACAGCGGCGTTGAACCCTCTGCGGTGACATGTTTGCATGACAGCGATGGTTTCTTTCACCAATAGACAACAGTTAATGATTAGATGAAGTCTGGACCGGTGTTGGTGACATTAGAGACGACATGATATCATGTTCTGGAAATGTGAAGATAGTGGGGAAGGACTAAGCTTCAATGTTGTTGGTAAATATGCACTGCCAACTATGTATGTGTACATTTGTGATGTGTCATTTATTGAAGTCTCCACACAGGTGTCCAGCTGTCTCACAAGCAGCTATACACTGACAGACTGAGTACTGATGTATCCATAGCAACTGAGGCCACGGGGGTTTGTGGGGGATATAGTCTGCTCATAATTGCTCATTCAGCTCAGAGAGAGGTCACATGATAGTGACATCATCACAGGTCCTGTCAGCACACGAGCTACGTATGTGTAAATTTGCGAGATGTTTTTTAGGATGGCTTCACACTGGCGAGGGAATCGCACGATTTCCTAGTGCTGTAAGACTGCGAGAGATCGCAAAATTATGAAGCCAATGGCTTCAAATGGCTCCATGCACATGTGCGGTGTTTTAACGCTTCTGATGCAGCATTAAAACAAAGTCACGTCATGTCCATTTTTTTTGCAATCTCGCCCATTCATTTCAATGGGGCTGGTGGAGAGTGATCAGGGGGTGATAGGGGCTACTTTCTTTAACTAATTCACTCTCTACAGCACAAGATTATCTGTATATCTTTCTCCTCCCACAAAAGCACTCAGTGAGGGAAGAGAAAGTGTATATATGTGACCAGGGACCAATGACAATGGTCCCTGGTGATTACTGTGTGCCAACTGCTGCCAAAGACAGCATGGCATATAGCTTATGCGCATGCACCCCGAGGAGAGTGCATAAAGATCAGCAGTGGGGGACCGTCCTGGCGGTCTCCGGTGCGCTATTTCATCTCAGGAGATGAAACAGAAAGAAATTTAATTTTTACATTGCTTTGCACTGATTGCGATCACATGACTGGGGACCGCCCACTGTAACTTCTGGTTACTGCTCCGTGTTACCTTCTAAAGCTGAAAGCATAGAGCTATTACACTCCCCCGTAACTTTATTTGGATGCAACTCCATAAAAAGTCGTATGCATCAGAATAAAGCTCATTAGTGATACAACTCGTCCCCCAAAAAGAAGCACTCCTACGGCTATATCAGCAAGTTATGGCTTTTGCAATGTGACAATGAAAACTGCTTGATCCTTTAGGCACAAAATAGGCTGGTCATGTAGGGATTAATGTCAGCCGTCCTTTTCATGTTACTGAGCCATTGTCTCTGGCTATGGCCAGCAAATTAGTCAGAGTGTGTCGGCTGGGCTTCTGAAAATACATTAGCTAACTTTTTTCCTTAAACGAGTGAGATGGGAATACCCCTTTACGTGTTTATTCAGCTGCTCCTTTTGGGGAGTAGTTTCCCTTTTAAAATGCTTCTGTATTTATAATCTTTCAACATCTACAATTCTGAAGCTAACAACGTGCTTGATCGTATTGAAATACGAGACAGGTTATTTTTTTCCTCGAGGCCTAAGAATGGGAACCGTCAATTAATGTTTAAAGACTTTCTAGCAAGCATGACTAAACATGCATGCAGATGTATTATCATCCTGCCCATATCTGTTGCTCCGGATAGAATGATGCTGCTCACCTCAAGGACCTTTAACATGGAACAGGATAGCCTGCACGAGGCATCTCAAGCCACGGTAAATTCTGCACCAAAATCGACAGGTTACCTATGGATTTGGCTGCTTCCTGCGATGTAATTCCCTCCTGTGTGAAAGATCCCTTAGAAAACAATGAAAAGCTTCCACGATTAACATTAATTGCCTTCATTTGAAAGACAATTCATTTTGACAGCATTTGCTTCTAATTTTTAACATGTGTTTGGTAACAATGCTGAAAATAATTTTAGTAATATTTTTCTTCGGAGTTTGATTTATACACATTGTCACTGTAAATTATGACTCGGAAACTTTATAAAACCATTTTCTTTTTTTTTTTCCAACACAGAAGTCAGTATAACAAAGTAAAGCTGCATGAAATGAACAAGAAAAAGAAGGTAGTTGGTTTTCTAAGTCTTTTCTTCCCTAAGGCTTTCAAAGTGAAATCTCTACTCCTTATTAACAGGATGAAACTGTCCTCCAAGCCCTTAGGTTCTTGACATATTTGTGGTCGTGTTCTCTTATACATACGCAGCAGTCAAGAGCTTCCCAGAAAGCCTGAACAAAAAAATGATATTTTTTGGCATTCAAGCTAGTTATCTTTTTTCATATTTGAAATATTAAAAAGTAATGTGCATTTGGCTCTCTGCATTCACCGAAAAGCAATGTTGAGAGCATGAAAACATGCAATTTTTTTTCTTGTTTTATATTGATGTCTAGACTAGTATTCAGAATACTTCTCGGCTTTAGTCTTAAGACCTTACTCGTGAGGCAATAATGTTGGCAACTCGCCTTATGCCTAAAGAGCGATCTGGTAACATGAAGGTGCATACTGCTAGCTGATCCATTACAAAAATGTAACAATAAACAGTGGTGAACTTTTTGTCTAGTTGGTATGTCCTAGTATTCACCAATTTCATAAATTGGTATGCTAGGACATCTTCTGTGGAGAGCTATAAATTTGCATGTTTGTCCTGAGATCTAAACTGTTAACATGCTAATTGGAAGTATTGAAAACGAAAACCTCAAATTCATTGAGAGCATTAAGTGGTCCTCATTGAGTGACTAAGTGCTTGTAACCAAAGAAATGTTTAAATTCATCACTTGATAAGCAGCAAATTGTTTATTAGTTTCAATTATTTAAGTGTCTTGTGAACAATAATAATGTGCTGAAGGGTATATGCTCGCAGACGTGTAAAAAGGTGCAAGCAAAATTGTCGGATGCAACTTGGATCGGACAGCACATTAACATCCCGTCCATGGGCCTAGATGAATTGGAAATCAGGGGGGGGGGGGAAATAGGTGGAAGAAACATCAACAATCTCCGTTATGATGACACAACTCTGCTTGCAGAAACAGAAGTAGATCTGAAGCAGCTGATATGGAAGATTAAAATTGAAAATGAAAAAATGGGCCTCTACCTGAATTTAAAGAAGACTAAAATTATGTTGACTGCAAAAAATGCGAGGCCACAAAATGCGTGCAAGACTTCTTAGGTTCTAAAATTGACCAGGCTGGAGAATTTATACTAGACAAAAAACATAGGATAGCATTGGGGCGAAGCGCGATGCTAAACATGGCCAAAATTTTGAAAAGTAGGGATATCGGCATAGCAACTAGACGCAAGATGGATGTGAAAGCTTCACTGCAAATAAAGCTAATAGAAGAAGGATTGATGGGTTGAGCTATGGTGCCGGCGAAAGCTGCTGCATATGCCCTGGACGGCGAGAGTAACAGAGAAGTCCTGAATCGTATAAGACCCCATATATCACTGGAAGGCAAGATGGCCAGACTCAGACTCACGGATAACAAGATGACCCGACTCAGACTTACGAATAACAAGATGACCCGACTCAAACTCACGGATTTTGGCCATGTAATGCAATCAGAGTCGCTAAAAAAATCTAAAATGCTTGGACAGATCAGTGGCAAAAGAAGACCCGTTCGCCAAAGAACACGATGGCTGATACTGTCAGAGCTGATACTGGCATGGATATCACACAACTTAAAGACGTAGTGCAAAACTGAAAAACATGGAGGGAGGGAGCCTTTAGGGTCGCCGAGGGATGTGAACGACTAAATGGCTAATAGCTGCTTCCTGGGATCATGTCATCACTTTTTCTTCCACTGTGAAATGAACAAAGCGGGATCTGCAGATCTTGCGCACAGCCCTAGTATATACATCTCTACATTGCTGTGTTAGAGACATTGTATTTTAGTATTTTCTTTCAATTGCGGACTCTGTTAAGCATAATTTACTGCACATTGCTAACAGAAATTTCAGAAATGAGATATCCCCTATAGAGCAATTTATAAAATGTTTAGAGGTACTAATTGATAGCCCGACTCATGTTTTAGAAATCTCTGATCCTAGCTGTTGAACTCCTTAGATGCCACAGTTTTTAATTGCGGGGTAATGAATGGTTACCAATTGAACTAGAAGCCAAATAAAGGGTTAAGCCAAACAGAGTTAGTAACATACTGACTCACATTTGTTATCTGCTACAAAACAGTGTCATTAAAAAATAAAACTTGTCAGATAAAAAAAGGCTCCCACAGAAAAATTCAAAAGTGATGGCTTTTAGGCCACTCACATACACAGTCCGTAAAACACTGTGTTTCAAATGCGGCATTTTACCAAGAGTTCGAGTGACAGTTTTCAAACGCATTGTACAGCGTTCAACGGTGCTTTCTAATGCACCCTATCATTGTAATGATGTGCCTTAAAAAGCGCTTAAACGCACGAAAATAGAGTAGACAGTGCTTGAAAATAGTGGCGTTCGAAACGGCTTGTTCGAACACTAGTCTGCGAAACATTGTGGTAAACGCAGTAAAAAGCGTTGTGTATGTAAGAGTAGCCTAAAGATGTGACCATGAGAATTAAAAAAATAACAAAAAACTGGTCATATAGATAAAAAATAGGCCAGACACTAAGGGATAAACTTACTAGTTGACATTGTAAGGGTGTGTTCAGAAGTGGCCGATTTGCTATGGATTTTGATACGGAATTGCATTAGTTTTCACACCTTTAGGCCGCCTGCACACGGGCGGGAATCCCGCGGCGGTATTTCCCGCGGGATTTCCGCCACTGAAAGTTTGCAAAGGAGTGCATTACAATACGCACTCCTATGCAGACGGCCGCGGTTTGGCTGCGCGAAATATCGCGCGGCAAACAAACCGCGGCATGTCCTATTTTTGTGCGGGGCACGCACTCACCCGGCCGCCGGCTCCGGTCTGCGCATGCGCCGGGTGAGCCGCAGCCGGCACATGAAAGAGCCGGGGCCGCCAGGCGCGGGTGAGTACGCGCTCGTCCCTGCAGGCTCTCGGGTCGGGTCCCGTGGCGAGAATTCTCACTGCCGGATCCGACCCGCTCGTCTGCAGGCGGCCTTAGGCCTCATGTCCACGGGCAAAAGAAGAATTAAAATCCACAGCAAATTTTAACTCTTCTCCTGCCAGCGGATCCGCACCCCATAGGGATGCATTGACCACCCGCGGGTAGATTAATACCCGCGGATGGTCAATAAAAGTGATTTTTAAAAAAATGGAACAGGAAAAAATCTGGACCATGCTCCATTTTCGTGCGGGTCTCCCGCAGGACCAAAATAGGAATTTACTCACCCGCTCCGGATCTTCCCTTCGCCGCGCCTCCATCTTCTCTCCGTCGCGGCCGGATCTTTTTTCTTCGGGACGGCGCATGCGCAGGGCACGCAACCGACATGCCCTGCGCATCCGCCGGGCCGAAGAAAGAAGATCCGGCCGCGACGGAGAGAAGGTGAAGCCGCGGTGAAGGCAAGATCCGGAGCGGGCGAGAGGTAAGTTAATTCTCATTTTCAGCGCTCATGTCAAGCGGGGCAGGAGGGACCCGCTACAGATTCTCCATGGAGAATCCGGAGCGAGCCTGATTTTCCCCGTGGACATGAGGCCTTAGAGCTTACACATGGGCGCATGCGCTAATACACTTGCTGCTACGGAGCTTAACGGCGCATGAACCAGGTTTTTTTTAAGACTATTCAAACTCTGCGCTATTGTGCGCGAGTTTGAGAAAAAAAGCGGCAAGGTAGATACTATCTTTCTCACGGGCAAGAAAAATAGGGCGAGTCCTCTCCCTCGCATGAGAATTCTAGGTTCTGTTTCTGTCTTGATTCTCATGGCTCCATATGGCTGGCTGTCCACGGCCGATATGTCATAGCGTGATCCGCAGCCATAAGTCGCACGTAGAGCACGCATGACACACTTTTAATAGGATAACTATGGAAAGTGCAGCCCAATGTAAACGCGCAGAATTTTTTCTGCAATTTTCTGCTCACGTCTAAAAATTGCGGTATGCAGCGATTCTCCGCAATGAACCTATCAATTAGAAAGGTTTAGCGCGGAAAATAGCGGTGACATTAGTGCTCCTCCGCGGCAGAATATCACTCACGATGTTCCGTCCTGCCTGTGGATGGAATATCACCCTAACACACTTCCAAGGCAAAAACACGCCTATGCATTTAAGCCCTTAATTGAAGGGCTGCAAATCTGCATAAAACATGCATCAAAATCTGCACCAAGTGGGGTCGATTTATGTGCAGATTTGTTGCAGATTATCTGTCCATCATTTAAAAACTAATTTGGCATAAATAACATCAGGATAAATCTACAAAAGTACAGAATTTTATTTTTTCTTCATGTATAGGTATTTTATGTTTGAGTAATGTGAAAGATCTTTGTGGACTGTTAGAAACCACCCATGATAAATACATATATTCTATTTTCCCGTAATTTCTTTTCGCATTGAAGCTGTCTTTCTGGCTGCCAACACTGGCAAGAAATGGCCTGTGAAGGACACTGACAGAAAATCCTCAGTGAAAGTAATTGAAAGAGTTGCGGATAAGTGACTCTAAAAAACATTTGGAAGTGATTAGGTTTTTTAAGTGTAATCAATCAGGGTGCAGGATGATTTAAAGCTGCTGTTTGTATTTGTGCCTCCCGCATGCCAAGTTAGAATAAAATGTATGCCATTAAAAAGACTGTTGTCTCAGATTTTTAAAGGAGATACTCGGACAATTTTACACTGCATATTTCTTGCAGAAATTTCTGAGCCTGAAAAATCCATTCAATACATATTGATGGAGCTGTTCTTGCGGCAAGCCCCTATAGATAGTCGTAGATATTTCTGCATTAAGTCATACCCATGAGTACGCACACTAAGCTTTAGGCCGCATTCACACGGGCTACAAAATCTGGCTAAAAAATCCTTGCTATGTTTTGTAGCCTGATAGAACCCATTGGAAACCACAGGCTTCACATTCATGCGTTTTGTAGGGGCGATTTTGTAGCCCGTGTGAACGAGGCCTTATGGGTATGTTCATGACTGGGAATTGATGGTCTCCTCACATACCTTCTAGGTACTCTCATTTAAAGGGGTTCTGTCAATAGAAAAAAAAATTCAATACTTACCTATTCCTCCCCCGTCAGTCTTCTTACCGGATGTTCTCCTCGCTGATCTTCTCCAGTCGGCCAGATCCTCTTCTTCTTGTTACGGAGCGCCCATTCTTTGCATTCTTTTTCCTGCAGGTCAGTGTAGGTTACGTCACTAGTGACGTAGCGTTTACTGCCTAGCAAGGAATGCCGAGCTATTGCCAAGACTCACATGCATGCTCTCTCGCCACGAGTGTTCATATAGTATTGCAGAGAGACAACGGGCATGTGCAGTCTCGGCAATAGCTCAGCATTCCCCGCTAGGCAGTTAACACTACGTCACTAGTGACATAACCTACAGTGCCCTGCAGGAAGGAGACTGACAAGAACGGATGCTTCGTTACTGGAAGAAGAAGAAGAATCAGCCGGCTGGAGGTGAGGTGGGTACTGGTGTATCTTGTCTCCACCGGAAATATGGGTGGAGACAAGGGTTTGTCCTGGGTGGAGAAATGGGGGACATGTGTGACCTGCAACGGGCATGTACGTATGAGCATGGCACGGGCGGAGGGACATAGGGAGTACACTGGGGACATGTGTGACCTGCCAGGGCCATCTCACCAAGATGCGGGATGCGAGGGGGGCGTGCCCTTGAAGTTCCTCTGGTCGCTCTTGCTGTATTTTGTCTCCCAATCAGAAGCTAGGGGCATGACAGGGCTGTTCACTCCTGGTGACAGCTGTCACACCCCTAGCTTCCGGTATCGACAAGATACAACAGTACTGGTGGGGTGAACCGAGGGAAATGCAGGAGACAAGAGAAGATCAGCGAGGAGAAACGATACCCTTCCTAACCCACATCTATAGGCCTTTCACTAGCAAAGCCAGAAGCCTGCTGCTCATTGATGAGGGTCAAACACCCCAAAACAGTTGTCTGTGTATAGATTCTGGCTTGGCTTTCAATTCCCAATCATTGTTATAAGGCTTGTCTAAAATGTTTGACATTGACTTGCAGGAATGCTGCCATCCAATAGGTGGCGCTGCGGAGGTATTGTTCCATCTTTCCAGTAACTTACTCGTAGGCAAACCTTTTTTTCACATTATGTGCTACACAGCCTTTTCGGTCATGTTTTTATTCTGCTGAAGTTGTTATCTAACTGTGGAACAAGATTTCAGTTTACTCCTCTCATGAACATCTCTAGGAAGTCATCGCTTGGTTAATTAAAAGCCTGCATAATCCAGCATGCACTGGAAAGCCTGGTGTCATCGTGCTTTGACACTATCACTTCAAAGTTAATGAAGAAGTAGTTCTCAGCAGTGACATGTTTATACTTATATTCATCAGGACTATTGTGTTTGAAGAAAAGTTACAGTTAAAAGAAAAACTAAATGAATTAGCTGAATGTCTGCATAGTTTACTAATGTGGTCTGATTGCAGATATCTAAATGACAGATCTAGACAAACACAATCTAACTGAACAAATAATGAAGCCACAGTTGTACTGATCATGTCTTTTATTGAGTAGACATGCCCAGTGCAGGAAGAAAATTAATGCACTTTTTACACGAGCCAATTCTCCTTTGATCGAGTGCACAAGCGAGTGACGTCACCGCTAATCTGGTGCACGATGGGTTGCATTTAGATATAACTATTTTCGTGCACTTTCGTTCGTTTGAGCGAATTTTGAGGACAGTCGTTATGTGTAAATGGACTTTAAAGGAATTCTGTTATTTAAAAAAAAAAAAAAAAAAATCTATATTTACCTATTCTGCCTGTTTCCTGCAGTCCCCCTGGGTCACCTCACCTCCAGCCGGCCGATTCTTCGTCTTCCGGTGATGAATTGTCCATTAGCTGCAGTCTTCTTCTTGCAGGTAAATGTATGCTATGTCATAGCATTCATTGCCTAGCAGGAATCACCGGATACTGTGCTGGGCTAATGCCGAGACCGCACATGCACACAGTCTTGTCGTGAGAGTTCCCATACTAACACCGCGAGACAGCGCGCACGCGCAATTTCAGCATTAGCCCAACACAGCATCCGGTGATTCCTGCTAGGCAGTAGACACTACGTCACTATGACGTAGCCTACAGTGACCTGACCTGCCGGGAGAAGACTGCAGCTGCATAACAGAAGAAGAATCAGGTCGGCTTGCGGTGAGGTGACCCAAGGACTGCAGGACACAGGAGAAGATCAGCGGGGAGAAGATGCGGTAAGTAGACTGCCTGGGGAGGAATAGGTAAGTATGGATTTTTTTTTTTTTAATGACAAAGCCCCTTTAAGTAAATCCTTAAACTTCAACAGCAATTACCTCCACCACACATTTTCTATAGCTGCAAACAAGATTTGCACAATGTTGAGAAGGAATTTTGGACCATTCCTCTCTGCAAATGAGTTTCAGATCATCCACATTTCTGGGATGCTTTTGTATGCACAGTCTTCTTCAGGCTATATTGCAGCATTTTAGAACAGAACTCTAACTTTGCCATTCCAAAACACAAATCTTGTTTTCAACTATTGTTTTGGCCGCTGCTTTGACATCTGTTCCAGGGGTTACGTTTTTCTGCTCCATTGGGTAGCAGAAAAAGGGAATCCCAGTGGCTGTGCCAGTCTGTCTTATGACAGAACCAAACAGCGCTGTATGGACCACATTTACTATGATGGGGTCCGTTTAGTTTCCGCTCAACTGCCTGTCATTTACCAAAAAAGAGAGTGCTGCATGCAGTGCTTTTTCTTCCAGTATTTTGTTCTGGATCTGCGACTGAACCTCCAAATGGCCGTTCCTGCACAGATGTGTGCTTTGGATCCTTTTATCGTTGCATTACCCAGCATTTCTTCAGCTAGAGGTCCTGGACTACATCCCCTACATCTCCTTGTATGTGCATGCTGTGTACTTTCCAACGGCTGTTTGGTTACATGTACTAGTATGCCATACGATGCTCTATCATGTCATGCTGGGACAAGTTAGAGTTGCACATAAATAGACCAAAGAGAAAAAGGAATGTAATCATATCAGTGCAGAAAAGTGCTTCTCTGTTGACTTTGATGCTGGCTAGCTTTTACAGCAGTCTCCTTGTACTTCTTTTTTATGCAATAATGGAGATAGCATTATTTATTTTCATGTTTACAGTGTATCAAAATAAACTGCTTATAATGAACACTGGAATTATTGTACTAGTATACAAAGTATTATCTTTCCTGGACAACCGCCTTTTATTTAACAGTGAGCTGATTTTAGGGGGGGGGGGGGGGGTAGCTGCTGAAACATTTTATTAGCTGTTCTTCCCCAAAGATTCTGTTAGAGACTTTACATTTTGCTGTAGGGGGAAATATAATACATAGTTGCACTATTTCCTCCAGATTGAAACACCCTGTTTGCAGTGGCTTTCTGCTAGAGGGAGGGTCCTGGGCAGAGGGTATCCGGCTCTAGGATGAACCTCCGTTTTATGTTCCTACTTCCAAACTACAATAAGTAAGAATTTAAAGAGCCATGGCTTGATTCACAGCATTTCCCCCATACAATTGAGACATACATTAAAAAAGTATAATGCAAAAGGACTTAAAGGGGTTGTCCCGTGGCAGCAAGTGGGTCTATACACTTCTGTATGGCCATATTAATGCACTTTGTAATGTACATTGTGCATTAATTATGAGCCATACAGAAGTTATAAGAAGTTATTCACTTACCTGCTCCGTTGCTAGCGTCCTCGTTTCCATAGAGCCGTCTAATTTTCAGCATCTAATCGCCAAATTAGACGCGCTTGCGCAGTCCGGGTCTTCTTCTTTTCTCAATGGGGCTCCGTGTAGCTCCGCCCCGTCACGTGCCGATTCCAGCCAATCAGGAGGCTGGAATCGGTAATGGACCGCACAGAAGCCCTGCGGTCCACCGAGGGAGAAGATCCCGGCGGCCATCTTCAGCAGGTAAGTAAGAAGTCACCGGAGCGCGGGGATTCGGGTAAGCGCTGTCCGGTGTTCTTGTTTAACCCCTGCATCGGGGTTGTCTCGCGCTGAACGGGGGGGCTGTTGAAAAAAAAACAAACCCGTTTCGGCGCGGGACAACCCCTTTAAACTGCTAAAACAAATGTACAGTGTGATGCCCATATAGGTGCAGCATGCTCCCCTTGACTTCCTACAGGAAAAACAGAACTTTACTTGTTTGCTACTAGGTTTTTTCCTCTTTTTCATGGCAAAAAAGAGCAACCGGCCACAGTGATATTGCATTCAAATGAATGGACAGTTTTAGACATAGCCGGTCCTCCAGTGTGGAAAGCAGTTTGATATCTAAATGCTTCATTGGTGAATTATGCCAGCCTTTTAAAACTTAGTTTCTGCTATGGAATATACCTTTTCATCCAAAATGCTTTCTCACTAATAAGTTTGAAATGTTCTTTATAGTGCTTTGTGAATTGCTGCTGCACTTTGCATCAGGCCAGCATTGTTTTTGGCAAGGAAATTTCCTGCTTCTATTGAATTATCTTACTTAGGAGAAAAAGTCTGGGCCAAGTTCTCTTAAAGGAAGTCTGTCCCTACTTTTTGGGCTACCAACTAAATGGTAGATGTCTGATGATATGAAAAACACATTGTTCTCTTGACTGTGTTTCACTGCGTCTCCACTCTCCAGATATCAGTCGTGAAGTGTGCCACTCACTATAATCATATTAGCAGTGGACTGTCCAATGAGCACAAGGACGGTGACTGCGGAACACATCATGTCTCCAGCAGGTGGAGCTGGAGACAGCACAAGTCATGGAATGGGTGCATTTTTCTCAACAATGGGGGGGGGAGACCCAGACTGCTAATTTGCATATAACACGCGGACCACTTAACGAATGATGTCTGGGAGTGGAGATTTAGTGAAACGTAGTATAGGTAACAATATGTTCTTCATATCTTTGGACATTTGCCAGTATATTCAGTTGGTAGCCCAAAAACTAGTGACAGACTTCCTTTTTAAATAGTTTACAGGATAATTTGCATAATGTGCATAATCTTGAAGTTTGATGATAATTTAGTTGAGCTAATTTCTTTATCATAAAGAATATAAGTCAAAGATGCGCACTTCATGCCGAAGTAACTGATTACATTCTCTTGGTACCCAGCAAAACTAAAATACCAATTTACTATGTACTCTTTTTAAAGTCTAAATATGTTGATTCATGCAACATTATACATAGCAAATGTCAGATCCACTTCTAAGATGAAGTCTGGCTACAAAGTCGCATTAAGTTGTTTATCATGAAAAAGTTAGTTAGAGCAACTAGCTGGGCAAGCACTGGCACTCCCTTTCAGAGACCCTAAAGGAAGAGAGTAGGGGGGATAAGTAGATCTGAGACCTTTTTTCCCTGAAAATAAGACCCTGTCTTATATTAATTTTTGCCGCAAAAGAGACGCTAGGTCTTATTTTCAGGGAATGTCTTATTATACGTACCTAGCAGGCTTGGTCCAGGTCCCTCCCACTGATCTCTGGAGCTCCGATGCGCTTCTTGCAGTCCTCGGCCGCCCACAGAAGATCACTTCCTGGCTATGGGATTCATAAATCCTGCCTTGAGGAAGCGATGGCTTTGATTGGGTCTCGAGCGCTGCTCAGCTAATCAATGCAGTGCTCGATGAACCAATTCGATAGCTGTGATTGGTTCATCAAATGCTGTATTGATTGGCTGAGCAGCAGTCAAAGAACCAATCACAGCCATCGCGTTGTGGTGGCAGGATTTATGAATTGGCTGAGCTGTGGCATTGATTGGCTAATTCATTAATCCCACCTCCACAACGCGCTCAATAACCAATCAGAGCCATCACTTCCTGGAGGTGGGATTCATAAATCCTGTAAACAGGAAGTGATCTTTTGTCGGCGGCTGAGGACTGCAAGAAGCTTGTCGGAGCTCCAGAGAGCAGCGGGAGGTACCTGATCTGAGCCTGTTAGGTAACATAGTAACATTGTGTGTAAGGTCGAATAAAGGCAATGTCCATCTAGTTCAGCCTGTTTATCCTCCTATGTTGTTGATCCAGAGGAAGGCAAAAAACCGCAAGAGCAGGAGCCAATTAGCCCTTTTTGGGGAAAAATTCCTTCCCGATTCCCTAATGGCAATCAGACTAATCCCTAGACCAACCCCTAATAGTTCCTACCTACCTGTATACCCGGATTAACAATCAACCAAAGATTTATATCCTGTAATATCCTTCCCCACTAGAAAGACATCAAGTCCCCTTTTAAACTTCTCTATGGATTTTGCCATCACCACATCCTCAGGCAGAGAGTTCCACAGTCTCACTGCTCTTACAGTAAAGAACCCTTTTCTGTATTGGCGATGAAACCTGCTTTTTTCTAGACATAGCGGATGCCCTCTTGTTACCGTCGCAGTCCTGGGTGTAAACAGATTGTGGGAGAGATCCTTGTATTGTCCCCTCATGTATTTATACATAGTTAATTGATCACCCCTTAGCCGTCTTTTTTTTCCAGGGTAAATAATCCCAATTTGCATAGCCTCTCTGGGTATTCCAGTCCCTTCATTCCATGTATTAGTTTAGTTGCCCTTCTTTGAACCCCCTCAAGCACTGTAACATCTTTCCTGAGCGCCGGTGACCAGAACTGTGTGCAGTATTCCATGTGAGGCCTGACAAGTGCCTTATATAGTGGAAGAATAATGTTCTCGTCCCTCGCCCTTATACCTCTTTTAATGCACGCCAAGACTTTATTAGCTTTTGCAGCAGCTGACTGGCATTGATTGCTCCAGTTAAATCTACAATCCACTAGTACTCCCAGGTCTTTTTCCATCTCACTTTTCCCTAGCAGTACCCCATTTAGTGTATATTGGTGACATCCATTTCTCCTGCCCATGTGCATAACCTTACATTTATCAACATTGAACTTCATTTGCCATTTTTCTGCCCAAGCCCCCAGCTTCTCTAGGTCCATTTGTAGCCATACCTTGTCCTCCGTTGCATTGATTACCTTGTATAATTTTGTCATCTGCAAATATTGATATTTTACTGTGCAGTCCCTCTATCAGGTTGTTGATAAATATATTAAACAGAATGGGGCCTAATACTGAACCCTGTGGCACCCCACTAGCGACGGTGGCCCAATCAGAGTATGAACCGTTTATTACCACCCTCTGCTTTCTATCTCTGAGCCAATTCTTTACCCAGATACACACGTTTTCACCCAATTCGAGCTATCTCATTTTATATATCAGCCATCAAAGCCAATCAGGTAATGTATTTCTTTTTTTTTATGTAACACAGCTAGGCTTAGTTTCAGTGTAGGACTTATATTTCAAGCCTCTTCAAAAATTCAGAAAAATCAGAGTAGGGCTTATTTTCAGAGAAACAGGGTAATGGCATTCCCTGACGATAACACATCAAATTTTGTTCTCCTTCAACTATGTATTTGTGACTTATCTCTTAGGTTGTCAGATCTGTTTTTTAAAATTTGACACCGGATATGTCATTTTGGGAAGTGTCATTATGTGGGTCTTAGTTCATTTTAACAGAACACACTATTCTCCAGTAATTAAATAGATAAGGAATAGCACTTGCAGCAACATGTGACTCCATTCCGTTCAATGGCATGTCAATGTCCGCGATGCTACACAGCAATCTATGGTTGAGTGACTGTCGGTGCAACCAAAGTCACTATGTAGCCCCAGCTTTACATTGCTATGTAGTCACTATGTGGCCTGATTAGGTCTGATCATTGTGGTCAAGAAATGCATCTACTTTATATAGATATATAACATAAACAGATGTGTATAGAACACTCAAACACTTTCAATTCCTGACTAGTTCAATGATATTGATTAGCTTGTAGCAAAAAAACCAAGAAGGCTCTACCAAAAATGTAAGGAATTGTCTGGCGGGAATTATTTTAATGCTTTGACACTCCAAATTATAATGTGTAATGTTCTCTTAGAAACTAATTATATGTATTTCTGTTTCTTCCTGCCCCCATGAACTTGTATAACCTATTTACTCATGTTACTTGTAACTCATTCTGACCCACCCTCTTACTTCCTTTTTTCTTCTGTGAATCCATGCATTCTGCATATTGTCTCATACTGCTATTTAAAGGGACACATCTATCAAAAAAAATGTAATTAATATAGAGCAATGTATTGCATGCAGTTAAAAAGACAGGGTGGTTTATTTTATGATGTGTTATATAAAAATATCTTTCCATGTAGATGGGTTCCTGTCTAGTTTCTTCAACTTCCTCAATAACTCAGAGGATCGCTTAATTACTCAGCCTGACCCTAGGAGCTGTCCAACTTGCAGTATAATGTAAGAAGCCTTGTATATCTAGGCCTATCCAGAGCAATTAGAACTACAAATGTTGCAGAATTTAACTTGACTCTTGACTCAAGTTAAATATGAGCCTGGGGTCACACGGGACGGAAATCCGCCGGAAATCTCGCGGTTTGGCCGCAGCAAAAACCGCAAGATTTCCACCGGGAGAACCGCCACGGCTTAAGCCGCGGCGACTTTGAAGCGGCCCGGCCGCTCGCTCTTTCGCTGCGGCCGGCACTCCCATAGAGGAGAGCGCGGCCGCAGCGGAATGAAAAAAAGAATGGACATGCTGCATATTCTGAATCCGCAGCTGCGGCCGCCGCAGCTGCGGCCGCCGCAGCCGCGGTTTCAGACGGACTTACCGCTGCGGATTAGCCGTCCCGTGTGGATGAGATTTCTGAGAAACCTCGTCCACATGGCTGGCTAATCCCAAAATTCTGCGCGGCAAAACCGCGGCAAATCCGCCCTGTGTGAACCCAGCCTTAGGCTTCTTTCCCATGAACATATATCAGCGTACCATTTTCACGGCCGGACGATATATGCTGTCATCTGATGCATTGGATTCCAATGCATCAGATCACATGGTTGTATTCTCGTGACGTAAAAGCGCCCTATTGGCAAATATAGCGCCAGGCGTTTTTACATCGGGCTCAAATTATAGTCTTGGAAATATCTTTTAGGCCGGAATACGTCGGCCGCTGCATGGGCTCCTATGGGAGCCGATGACAGCGGCCGGAGGTGGGAGGGAGTTTAGCAGCGTGGCTGCTAAAAAACTTGCTCCCTCTGCTTTCCTTCCGCTCCTTCTTTGCAATGGGAGGGGGCGGGGGCGGAGCTAAGAAACGCCCCGTCCGGCATCCTCCCATTGCTGGCTGTGAACAAGGGGTGGGGTCGGAGCAAGGCTCTGGCCCCTCCCCATCCCTTGTTTGCAGCCAGCAATGGGAGGAGGCTGGACGCAGTGTCGCTTAGCTCTGCCCCTCCCACTCCCATTGCAAAGAGCGAGCGTGGAGGAGAGCACAGGTAAGCCTGCGAGGGGGAGGGAGGGGAAAGGGGCAATGGCATGGTAGTCTCGGTATGTATGCGCCGGGGCCCATGCCGTGTGAACGGGCACACAAACGTTAGACTTGTGCGCCCTTCAGGAACTTTAACGCCACAGATGGTAGTATATCGTCCGACCATGAAAACGGTCGTCGATGCGCTCGTGGGAAAGAAGCCTCAACTTGTTAAAATGTTCTGTGCCGCAGTTTATCTGGCATTTTAATTGCTGTACAATGGCATTTGTTGTGGCAATCAGACGAAAGTTAAACTTTGCTACATCTGTATACACCTGTCATTCTAATCCTCCAGCTATTATAAGGAGATCACGCAAATCAACATGAACCCTTACAACAGCAGTAGACTAACATTAGTTTGTCCTTTCATTTAGAAGTTTTAAGCCTATAGAAGTAGACTAATTTTGTAATTAATCCTTAATTGCATGGTACTGCTGGAATAAAAAATGGCCAAAATTTCTAAAAAAAAGTTATTTTTCCACATATTGAGTACAAAAAAATACAACCCCCCCCTTTTCTCATGAATTATCACTACAAGTAGTGTGATTAGGTCATTGGATTGTGCATTAAGAGCTCGTTCACACGAGGGAATTTGTGCAGCTAAGTTAGCCATGCACCTAAAAAATAGAAAATCAGCAACTGGATTCGCTGCTGCGCAAAAATATTGGACTTGACCTATCTTTGGTGTGCAAAATGCAGGAGTTTCCATAGATTCCAATGGGAGCTGGAAAAAAAGTGAGGATGAGTGAATTCTGCCACGTCACTAAACCCAGAAGCACTGTGTCCCCATGGGGATAAAGGGAAGCCCCACAGTGGGAGACTCCCTTCATCTCCCCCGATGCTTCCCTTCATCCGCTTCAGGATGGAAAAATCGTCCATTTATACGATTTACCGCAGCTATAGTTGCAATTTTTGTTGCTATGGAAAGCGCAGCCCCCTGTCCATGAGCGGAAATCATTGCAATTCTCCGCTCGCGGACGGCAATTTGCAGCATGCTGTGAATTGCCACGATTCTCCACAGTGAGCCTATCTGTCAGATAGGCTCACTGTGGAGATCCGTCTGCTGGCTCCTGCTCCCGGGCGGCAACCGTGGACAGGCAGCCTTAGTATTTAAATGAGCGAATGACATCAGAGTAAGCTTCTTCGCTCTTGCAGTCTGTTCAGGCAGGCAGATACAGCATTGGTTCGCTCAAATGAGAAATCATTTAGTCTTTCATATTCGCTGTATAAGTGAATGAGAACTACTAAACGGTCAGTGTTTAAGCTGAGCGTCACGGCCTCCTGCCCACTGGTAGATATTTGCTGCAAAATCTGCGGCGGGCGTCCGCACCGCGGGTCCACACCTATGGAAACTAATCGCAGAATGACATTGCGGAAAGGTCACGGATTCCGGCAACGCGGAAAAAGCAGTTGTTTAAAAAAAATTTGTACTGCGCATCTCCAACGGCTCGCCCTGTGCGGACCATCCGCAGTAGAGACGAAAACGAAAGTGACCAGGTACATGTAGATGCCATTGCTCCCTGTGTGAATGAGCCCTAAGGCTGAAGAAATGTCATTTACTTTCACTCATTTGAATGACTTTTTAAACATTAATCGTTCCATCTAAAAGTATTCTACCATGACCTGTTATTAACAGGCTCACCACGTCCCTTGTGATTGTGAATGGACTAATTTGTTTCCTATTTATTTTCTGGGTTGTTTGTCTGTATATATTATTTAATTATTGTGCTCACCTGCAAATTACAGCTAATTGCTGAGGCTCCCAAAAGAGTCACACCCTGTAACTAGCTTACATTTCGATGACCCTTCTGAAAAAATGGAATTGTAAACACGGAACGAAGGTCTTTCTTTAACCCTTTCCAATCCACTGTCTGACTTCTTCAGACATTCTGATTGAAGGCTGTACAGCTCCGATGTCGGAAGACGTCCGGCAGGGTATTCTTACTGTATATTACTGGCTGCTCTGTTGTCGGGGGGCCTCTCCAGCATGTCCCATACGGCAGTACTGACTCTAGCCAGCAGTTTCCACTATCCTGCATTCGGCTGCTATACCGATAACCCTACTTTTCCAGATTTTGGCCATGTTTAGGATTGCACTTCGCCCCAATGCTATCATACTTTTTATCTCTGGCATAGATTCTCTAGTCTGGTCAATTTTTGAACCGAGGAAGGTGAAGTTTCGCACGCATTCTATGACCTCATTGTCGCTTTTGATTTGAATTTGGCCATTTTTTTGCAGTCAACATAATTTTAGTCTTCTTTAAATTCAAGTAGAGGCCCATTTTTTCACTTTCAGTTTTAATCTTCTATATCAGCTGCTTCGGACCTGCTTCTGTTTCTGCAAACAGAGTTGTGTCATCATAATGGAGATTGTTGATGTTTCTTCCACCTATTTCCACCCCGATTTCCAATTCGTCTAGGCCCATTTTACGATGATCACTTCTGCATATAGGTTAAAGAAGGACGAGAAGATGCAGCCCTGTCAGATCCCAAACCAATCTGTGTCCCTATACTATGTTCCCACAGTGGCTTCTTGATTGGTATAAAGTGATTTTATTAGCTTGACTAGATGTGCTGATACACCCAGCTCTTGCAGAACCTGCCATAGCTTGTCATGGTTAGTGCAGTCAAAGGCCTTGATGTAGTCGATGAAGCACATGTAGATATTCTTTTGGTATTCTCGAGCTTTTTTCATGCTCCATCGCAGGTTTGCAATATGGTGGCGGGTGCCGTGTCTTCACCAGAATCCTACCTGCACCTCAGGGAGTGCCGCTTCAACTACTGATCTCAGACTTTCCTGTATAATTTTGAGAAGGATCTTGCTTGCATGCGGAATGGGGGCTATTGTTCGGTAGTTGGAGCAATTCCGGGCGTCGCCTTTCTTTGGTATAGGGATGAAGACAGATCTTTTCCAGTCCTGTGGCCATTGTATGGATGCCCATACTGCCTGGCACAGTGCTGTGTTGGTTTTCACTGGTACTGGCAGCACTAGCTCTGCCGGTATGTAATCTATGCCTGGTGCTTTAGTTTTGGCTAGTTGTTTCATTGCCATAACCACTTCTGACTCCTTAATGGAGAGCTGAAAGTCCACAGGCTCCACATCATGCAATGGTCTAGGTATGTGGTTGCAGGCATATAGTTCCTCTGAGTATTCCCTCCGCCTATCCTTGATACTCTGTTGGTCATTCAGTGCCTTTCCATTTTTGACTTTGTTGTGTGCCACGAAAGGTTTTTTTGGCCATCTGGACCTGTGAGAATCGCCTCGCATATGGCCTTTCATGGCTTCTGCTACGGTACGAGTTGTTTGCAACATTCCAGTCCATTTCCTTGTCTTTCCTTGCCACTCGCCGAACTTCGTCTTTGTTGGCGAGGTTTAGTCATTGCAATAAAAGCCTTTCCTGCCGCCGACTGCAGCACTGATAATGAACTCCTTGTCTTTATGGGGCTTAATAAAAAAAACTGATAGTGAACATACACTGCATGATAGCTGGGTACCCTTTACCTTAACATCATGCACCAGTGTAAATGCGGTCTATGAAAAACCTTTGCAGCTCCTAGTCTAGTGAATGCGGACATGTTGAGCCTGCTACTTTTTAAACGCTATTACTAGTCCTCAAAGAAAAGATAGTGCTGATGGTTCAGGTAAATGCTGTATTATCTTTGTTCTAGTGAATTACTACAAATTCAATCTTCAGGATGTGATTGTAAGGCCTCTAAACCAAGTAGCCTATCTTCTCTCTGGACAGAAAACTGCATTAATCAATGGATTACCCATAGGTTAAACTCATTGTTTTTCTTTCAACTTGAAATACAGCAGCATGAAATGACCTTGGCTTAATTTACGTAGGATAACTTGCAGGAGAACCTCCTGCGCACACCACCCAATACGTGTGGTTTTTACATACCATAGAGAATGTTGTCGAATTTACAAAAAAAAATACCCTTTTTGCTCTTTCTACGACCATGAAAGCTTAGAGCTGTGCATTCTTCTTCCAGTATTTGCTCAAGTTTGGAATGTTTATTGACCAATCAGATTTCAGCAAGTCTTAAGGCCATTCCTATATAAAAAATAAACTTTAGCATTTCAACCCTACTGCTATGACAAACTATTCTTCAAAGCCAAACTCTATCCCTTAGCTAGTGTAAACAGTGTAATAGGAAAATGAGGCATCAACAGTACAAGGGCTTTCCTTTTAAAACTTGGCAATCATCCTTTAGCCATGGTTACTGCTTGAACTATTTTCTGTTTTCAATTAAATATGGCTTATTGGCCACAGCATCTTCAGAAGATTCAGATCAGAAGCAACATATGTGGGATACGACTGAATGTGGCAAACTGCTGTGCAAATGTTTTTAAGCAATACCATTAGTGGGAAGTTTGAAATATGAAGGTCATTTCTTACCTGTGAGATTGCACTCATCAACCACTAATATACAGTTAATACACATACCTGTGGTACTACCACGTCAGCATTTTACCACAGTTTTATGAGGCAACACCTAGTTTATGTTAGTAGTAAGGGCTTGGTCCAGTATGATGATATTTCACGAACCCCTTTAAATGTTGAAATATACCTGCAAAATTTGGATTTATGGAAACAGAATGACTTGACCTTTTTTTGTTTTTTAAATCTTTATCATTTTTAATTTTCATACATTAACCCTTTCCAGTCCAATTTGTATCCTGGTTTTCCTAGGGGGCTTACTCTTTTTCTGGCATTATACAACGGCGCTATATGCTGGCTAAAGCCAGTACTGCATGAGGTGACACGTTGGAGAAGTTCCGACAGCAGAGAGGCTGGCAATATACAGTAAGAGAACCCCCGACGGATATCTACCAACATCGGAGCTGTACAGCCTTAAATCATAATTTCTTCAGAGGTCAGACAGTGGATTGGAAAGGGTTACCATTTTGCTGCAGTTCTGCCACAACAGTGTATATGATAAAACATCTCCAGCTTTCTCCTGCCTCTAAACTCTCTCCACCTGAGCACATAAACCTAATTTATAACAGCCCTGTCCTTTTTTCACGAACACACAGTACAAGGGAGAAAAACATATATGGGAAGCTACATATGTTGGGAGGGAAATGATAGGGGAGAAAGCCACTCTCCAGTTCAGGAACTGTACAATAGCCGGTACTCTTCAGTGTTCTGAAATTCTATCCAATAATACCAGGTCTTTACAAATTTGTCTTGAGTACCTCTTGGTGAAGCCGTGAGGTCCTCCATCTCCGTAATCCAGTTTACTGTCTTGACCCACATCTTGACTGTGGGAGGTGCTGTCTGTCTCTAAAGTTTAGGAATGCACGATCTCGCTGTGCCAATTACATGGCGCACCACTGACTTTTTGTAAGTCGATAGTGGAATGTCGCAGTGATGCAGAAGGAAGAGGGCTGGTGATTTAGGTAAGGCATAATGAGTGAACTTAGAGGTAACTCGCCATACTTTCGACCAGAAGTCCGCCAGCACTAGACAGTCCCAGAAGACATGTAACAGCGTCCCCTGTCCAACCTTGCATCTCCAACATAGAGAGGGGACCGTGTAGGCGGGAGGGCACCCTGTACCAGCGCGAGAGGATCTTATATCCCGACTCCTGTACCTGACTCGATATGGAGGCTGAGTGCGTCACTGCATAAATTTTTTTCCCTCTCCTCCAGATTAAATGTGATATTTTGGTCTTTTTCCCTTTGCTGTAGAAAACTTGGGGGCCAACCTCTGTTTGCGTATTTAGGATACCATACATTTGTGATAGTGTATGTCTGGAAGGACCCACTTTGCTGCACACCGTCTCGAATTGCGTCTTGTGGCGGGAGAATGAGCTTGGGTGGGGGAGAGGAAGAAATGTCTCAATTGGATTTTCTGCCAGAATGAGAGCCTGGTTGGATAATGACTTGACCTTATTAAGGGATGTAGCTTTTGGATAGATAGTAATGTGCCACATAGCAAACAATAAGGGTGCCCATGCGCTTTAGGGCTCCTTCACACAGGCACTGCGATTTTTTTTTTTTTTTTGGGCTGGCCGTAGTGTGGCAGAAAATAGCATGTTTGAGTGGTATCTCCTATTTTAACGCCTGTTAAAACGGCTTGGCCTGTGGCGTATATACGCCATAGCCAAGGATACCATAAGAGAGGTAAGAGAGTTTAGCATCAGTCAGATGCTTTCAGGCAGAGACACACTGGTCGGATACAGACTCTCATCAATAGGCCATGCCAGGGGGCTTGGTTCAGTACACAACTAGCAGCCGATGCTTCCTCCCAATGCAGCTCCTGGCAACAACTACAACCTGATGCTATGTTCGCATGCTTTGTATTCACTAAAACCCAGGCTGATCTCTCAGCGCTCCCTCATGACTCACCGAAGCCAGTCACTAAACGAAGCACTTACCTTTTACAGAGAACTGAAAACATAAAAGGACTATTAGGGGGTCAGAATTTTTCCAAACTTAACAGTACAGCGATATCCTTATAGTTCACAGTGGCTCTTTACATCACAGCCAGCCTGTATATAGTCTTCCTTACAACTGGGCCATGTAAGTGGTTACGAAGAGGGAGAGGGCTCCTGACGATAGGTTGCTATGGCAGCTAGGACCCCAATAATAGCCTTCAGGTCTTCCATGTATGGAAACCCTCATCAGAGTGAAGGCCTAATAGGCAGCCTGTCTGTGTTACACTTTATACAGTTTTACAGTCATATCTATCTGAGAGGTCAAGAGATTGGACGTTTAAGTCCCCTATCGGGACTAAAAAAAAGTTCAAAAGGATTTTAGAAAAAAAAAGTCAAGTGAAAAAACTGTAAATTAAAAAGAAGGAAGTATTTAAAGTCCATTCTTTTCCAAGATATTGAAGAAAAAAGTATACATTGGTATTGTCATATTCGTAATAACCAGTACAATCAAAAATTGCTATATACCCCAAAATAGTATTAAAGGGGCAAAATGCAAGCCTTAAAACAAGCTCTGTCGATAAGAAATTAAATGTTTTTTTTTTTACTTATTCTGTTATATATATGTAATACTTTTACTATTATCCCAATCCTGTCCAAAGAATAATCCACTGAGTTACTGTGGCACGGAGCACACTTCATGTGTCACGTAAACAGTTCACATGGGCTTCTAATGTGGAGGGGCCTAGCCTTTTTATGGAATACTACTAGTGAACAGGTGAGAAAAGCTCGCTGCTAACAGCATTGTAAAGATCGCGTGAACGTGCTCCTTCAAGCTACATGAAGTAGCCCGTTCACACGATCCGAGGTGCGTGCTGTGTGCTTTCAAGGCTCCGATAGGAGTCTATGGAAAGCACGTAGCAAAGATAGGACATATCCTATCTTTGCTCGCACCTCGGCGCCAGCATGTGAGTTTGCTCTCGCATGCCCTATCTTTGTTCGGTTGATGGAGTTTTGCGCACCTAACATTCCTCTATGTGAACGCTTCTATAGGAACCTATTGATTCCTATTAGAAATGTGTTCTGTGCGCTACTAGCAGCGCGAAAATTACGTTCGTCTGAATGAGCCCTTACAGAGACACAAATTTATTCTCTTCAGAAAAATAAAGTTTGTACTGTGCAAAGATGGAAAAACATTAAAAAAACGAAATAAGTTTTGCATTGCCATTATTGTAGTGACCCAAAAAATAAACTTATTGTGGAATTTGTACCACTTAGTGAAAACTCTAAAAACAAAACAAAAAAAAAAACGATAGTGGAATTGCTTTTGTTTTACTCCTCCCACCCCCCTAAAAAGAGTCAACTGATACATTATATGTACCCCAAAGGGTGCCATTAAAAAAAATACAACTTGTTCTGCAAAAACAAGTCTTGTGGCTACGTCGATGAATGAATAATGAAGTTACAGCATTCAAAATGTGGAAGTGAAAACTGAAAAAAACGCGACATCCTTCAGGGTTGGCGCCCTTACACCCTTCTTCCCAAAAGCAGCAGAAATCTTACTGTACTGATAACTGCCAGAGTCAAAGGTTTAGTCAGCACTTATTCATTTAGAGAGCTGATATATATAATTCCAGTGTATTCCATGCCTGTGGAAATGTTTACGAAAGTAGGCAATCAAAAATCCAAACATGTGTAGAATGGGAAGGGGGATTGTCTGAAGGTCATGCCAGAACACTGCCTCAAAAAAGAATGTTATTACTAAATAAATAAGGACATAAAATCAGGAAGGAGACTGGGAGCGGGAAGGCTCAGCTGCTAGGCCATCTAAAGGTCTGATACTGGGCTGTAATAATCAAGCTGACTGCTTACATGAATGCATTCAATGTTATAACCTCTGTAGTGTCTGACAACAAACACCTTTATCTGATAATGTCCAAAAAAGATATAGGCCCTGATTTATCACGGCAGTTTTCTGGCACTGAAAAGTTGCAGATTTTGGTACATGCCTTTTACGCAAAAAAATTGCGACTTTAGATTCTTACACCACGCTTGCCACTTTTTTTTAACAGTCAGCGAGTTTTAGCAAGTGGGTGCATGGCCTGCCATGACCGGATATCGCCTCTATGATTTACACCAGAAGCTGGTGCAAATCTAAGCCAGCCTATAGCTAGTGTAGACTTGATTTTTGGCACATGGACTGTTGTGAGATGCGTGTCTTAAAATATTTGGCACATCTTAGGCTGGGCTCACATGGCCGTTTATTGTCTGTCTTTGTCTCTTATCTGGCTTTTCTGTATATTCGTCGCCCAGTGTGTTGCAGTTCCTTGTTCCCTAGAACTTTGTCATCATTTCCCAGTGCTACCCTTTGAAACAGGAAATAACGGTATTATGTACATTGCTCACCCTGACTGCTGGAGCCATTTGCTGGCCTCAGCGGTCATGTGTGCCTAGTGAAAAAAACACCCAAGAAATCACATTAACTTTTTGGAGGATGCCTGCATTCCTTACTGACCTGTCTTTGGTGGTGCTTTGCAATCACACATGCATTTTTGTCCTATAGAGAAGTATATGGAAAAGCGCCTGAAAGAAACACTTTACCCAGAGTATGCTGTGATTTGCAGAAAAACCCATGGAATCCATAAGCATAGCAAAAGTGAGAAAAAATGCCACTACAATTAAGAAAAATAATGCTTGTTGGACTTTTAATATTTCATTATTGACCTAAAGCAAACATCTCGATACAGCAATTTCTTCTAGAAACTAATGCGACTTCAACAAAACACAAAAGTGAGTTTTCTGCAAAAACGACTGTGTGAAAGCAGCCTGAGGCCACTTTCAGATGAGTGTATTTTTGCTGTATATTTGGTCCATGGTCTGTGGACTGTAGTACAGAGCTAATGTAATTCTATGTATCTATGTACATGCTCTTATTTTTCACAGACGATCTTTAAAAAGGAGTCTGACTTTTAAAAAAATGTTTTGCCTCCATATTGCAATTGTTTTCTATTAGTGTTTCCCCAATAAAAAATAAAATATATGTAGGCAAATACAGATCAAATAGTGATGTAATACTGATGACATACGATAGTAATGTCATTTGAAATATGTCCGTAAGACTGACATGTGGTACTGTAGTATCTTGTATCCACCACAAGAATGGGTGGAGACAGGCAGTAAGCCCACAAACAATGCCCACAACTTCATTGGCTGCCCAGGAGAATGGGTGGAGGCAGAGTACATGCCCCCAACTGTTGATAGGCAGTTCCGTATTACCATGCCACTGCACTGACTGACATGTCAGCTACCAGCTCTGTTGACCGCTCTACTATCAGCGGCTGGCGGCTGCCTTTAACTCAGCGGTGTTGGCGCACCGCAATGTAATCTATCTGCCTTCAGAACCTTGATGTCACTTTGGCCGCTAGTAAGCTACCCTCCCCGCTCCCTTAACTGTCTCCTGCGCTCTCCCTTCTCCGATCCCGGCTGCGGCACTAGTCTCACTCGGCTGATACTTAGCTTGCTGCTCAGGTACCCCTCCAGGCTTCTGTTAGTGTTGCTGCCGCTGTCAGTTGTCCCATCCCAAGTGCGCCACTGATGTAATGCTTTGACCTCCTGCCCTGCCCTGCCCTCCTGACCCATAATCTCCACTGCTGCTAAAGGTCACTGTGCTTTCCCCCACTGTCACTCTCCACTGTCAGTCTCCCCGCTTTCTGTCACCGCTACAGCTGCAGCCGAATAGCAGCTGTAAAAGGCCATCAGAACAGCGCTGCAGAGCACGGTCACTGTAAGCTAGGGACCCGTAACGTGGTTGTTCCCTGTCACTATGGCCAGCCAACCCCAAGATACAGTAGTACCCGGACGTGTTACAACCTATTTGTCTGAAACCGGCCTAAGGGTTGGTTCACACACAGTTTTTTTCTTTTTTTGTGGCAGTTTTTAATGCAATTTTTTAAACCAAAGCCAAAAGTGGATCCAGCAGGAAGAAGAATAAGGCTGGATTCACATGGGGTGGATTCCCATCAGAAATCTCGTGGTTTGACCGCAGCGAAAAACCGTGAGATTTCCGCCGGGAGAAGTGCTGCTTCAAAACAGCTAAGTGCCGCGAGTTTTGAAGCAGCCTGGCCGCTTGCTCTTCCACTGCGTTCGGCGCTCCCATAGAGGAGAGCGCAGCCACAGCGGAAGAAGTAAAAAAATGAATATGCTGCGGCCGGCGAATCCGCACCGCAGTGCCGGCTTCTGCCGGCTTTGCTGTCCCGTGTGGACGAGATTTCTGAGAAATCTCGTCCACATGGCTAGCTAATCCTGGGATTAGCGGCCGCACGCAGATTTGCCGCGGCGAAATTCCGGACTGAATTTCCGCGGCAAATCCGCCCTGTGTGAACCCAGCCCAAGTCATTCATTTATATTTCCCATTTCTTTTGAATCCACTTTTGGCTTTGGTCAGAAGATTGCATATGAAACAACCCAAAAAGTGCCTTCACATGTGATGGAATATTCCACAGAAAGCTCCAGAATACATGCAGTCAAAATCTAGCCCAAAATTTGCAGACCTAAATGTGAATTTTAATACAGAATTGTTAGCAGAATTCTGCCATATTAGACATGTGGATTTTGGTGCAGATTTTTCTGCATGGTGGAAAATTCCATCCCGTGTGAGGAGCCATAAAGGGGTTTTCTGAGATAGATGGTGGTCTCCTCCAGTCTTTCTCTATATAGCGATAACATGCCTGTGTACCCAAATACCCTTGGAAAGCGACAGGAGGTACGGTGGGGTTGTCCATTGCAAGGCAGAAGGGTAGGTTGGAAACCTGGTAAGTTCCAGAGTCTCCCATAGTTTGTGTTTAGCATTGTGGAAGGCAATGCATGAGCCTATAGTGGCCTTTGGTACGTATTAAAATCAAGGCGACCTTTATCTCATATGTGTCTGTTATGTATTTTTGAATCCCTTCTTATCCGTTTTCCCCTTCGCTAACACCTTATCCAAAATCTTTTCTGTCCAGTTTTAATAATTAATCTAGTTGAACTGAAGAAGGGGTTTTGCCCCAAAACATTAAGAAGAAATTTCCTATGTATTCCACTACATATCTAACATCCGGTAGATTAGAGTAGTTTTACAGTCTTTTTTTGCAACGGCATATTTCTTGGTGTTTTATTACAATAGTGTTTTGTCTATTAACGTTGTGTCCAGATGATTGCTGTAACGCAGGAGTTAAATATTAAATGCCCTACAAACGTAGCCTTTTCTGTACTAGCAGTTTACTTACTTTTGATACTTTTTGGGGGTCCACAGCATTTTTTGCATACACCAGAGTATGGTGTGTGTTTGTTTTTTAAGGCATTTTTCCATGAATATCTTTTTAGGAAAAAATGGCATAAAAAAACCACGCAAAAAAAAAAAAGTTTAAAACAATGCAGCCATTCTTCAAAAAAAAAAAAAACGCCTGCAATTTTTCTGGCGGTGTTTTTCATCCAAAAAGCACCAGACAAAAGACTTTCAGGCCCAGTGCTAAATTAGTGTACCTCAGTGCGTTTCAGCCTGATCTCATTGAACGTCTTCTTCTTTCAGTCACTGCCGCAGATTGAGAGCGCTGTGCTTCGTTAGCAGCTGCACAGTTCTTGTTATGATGAGGCAAAGCATTCAGTTAGGGCTCAGTTCACATCTACATTTGAGGCTCACAGATTCTGCTAGACACCCCGACGGACTGTAAAAGACCCCATAAGTCGATGGGTTCCTTCATGTCTTCAATTGCATTTTTCCGCTCCTATGACAGAACAGAAAAAAACTAAATTTCTAACACAGCTTTACCTTTTTGGAATATTTTCTGCTGTGCTGCCCACTTGCTGCTGGGGATCCCGTTCTTGGGAGCTCACAATCCTATTCTTGTTATTAAACCTGTGTTACAAGAAATTGATTTATACTATAACCTAATATATAGGATTAGACGTCATACATAGATGTGGCATATACCATTTAAGCAGCTCAGTATATTTAATAAAGACAATGGCAGAAACAAATGCAAATTCTATTTTTGAGTTTCTTGATGTAATAAAAAAATTAATTTGAATTTTCATAGGTGAAAAGGAAAAAAAAGACTTATGCTCGCAGAAAACAATACAGTAATACGGTTTAAAAATAGAAAGTTGGTAGAGAGAACTTACTAATATGGAGGTGGGGGTGGTTCTCCTTAAGGCCCCCTAAAATATTTCATAAGGGATTCTCTCATATCCAAGAGCTTCAGTGGCAATTTTATTCTTTCCAGTAAGACACATAAAAATCACAATGTATCGTGACAACATGTTTCGGGGCTGCATAGGGCCCCTTTCTCAAGCATACATACAATAACAACAAGTTTACCTATATAGTGAAGTAAATAATATACTGCTGTCTGTTGAATTTGAAAATGTGAGCTGTACTTAAGGGGAACCTGTCATGTCCTGTAAGCACTATAAAATAAGTTATGGTGCTTAAGACAGGAAATGGGCAGGCCAGGGGTGCTCTTTTTATACTACCCGGATCTCGGTCATTTACTATGATTCTTTCAATAGAGAGCACTGCCTGAAGAAAAGAATGAGACTGATTGACCAAGTGCCGATCCACCTGTGACAGCGTGGGAACGGGGAGACGGGTACTTATAAAACATCCCAGACCCCCTGTTCCCATGTAACTTCTTATTATATGGTGCTTATTGGACATGACAGATTCCCTTTAAAGCCCGTCGGATGGCTCTGAAAAGGTTTAGTGACAGCAATAAAACCCTATCTGTCATTGCCATGCAGCAGAAGTAGTGACTATGTATCGCAGACTGCAGTATGCACTACAAGGCCTTTATGAAGTATTGTACATACAGTTGTAATTTGTCACAGATGCAACAGAAATGTCACTGAGGGCTTAAACAGATGGGTGTATGCACAATTACGCTCAGCGCTACAGAGTGTAGTTGCACATGAATAAGGGTTTTGTTTTTTTTGCGCACCATTCAAACTCCACGCTAGTCTGCGTGTTTAAAAAAAAAAAAAGAGACAGGGCAAATCTTATCTTTTCTTGCATGTACTATTAACGAGCGAGAATACCGCTGGGGATGAAACCATTGAAATCAGTGGTTTTGTTTCGTCCTGTTTTACGGCTGTGATTTTCACGGCCCTATAATGGGACTAAATGGCGCCCATCTGTTTAAGCCCTCAGGGTGCATTAACCCAGGATGTTTAGGTTGTGGTAAATATTGCACCATAAACCGCATCAGTAAACCAGAGTGTATTTTTGATTTTTGCTATGCTTTTATCACATTCAACTGCAAATATTGCCAAAATGCCTGCAGTTTTGCCAATGCGGTTTTTGGTGCATTTTTTTTAATAGGCATTTGAACTGCCACATTTAAATGCACCTTTACATACACTGTGTTACATTTCCATTCTCAGGGCTTAAACGTGATTTTTGCCACGTTTTGTGAGTGTAGAAACCATGTCTGCAAATCGTGACAAAACCATTTGTTTCAATGGTTTCGTTTTGACTAGCATCATTCTTGCGTGATATTACTATGGATGAAAAAAAGAGGAACTTGCCTTATCTTTCTCGCACATAGTTTTTCTATATACGAGAAAATACTGCGCAATGGCGCAAAACTACAACGGTAAAAAGAAGAAAAAAAGAAATTTTGACACCATAGAGGCGAATGTATTTGCACATGTGCTCATCTGGTTAAGCCCGCAGTGATATCCCCAATCACTAAGTCGGTGACCAGTTGAGACTTCTACACGGTAACCTTACAGTGGAACTTTTTACGTCTGACAGTTTGTTAATTCATGTAGTTTATGATTATTTATGAAACATTTTTTCCATGTTGTAATTTGCCTTAATCTTATTTCATCTGACAGATTATTTAACGTTTGTAGCGTGGAAACTATCTGCGTAGCGGTAAATCAGCCCCAGAGTAGCAGTAATTGCTAAATTTCTCAAGGATGGAAAAGCTGTACATAATTATTGTAAGTGAGGATGTAATGTGTCAACGTATTGGTAGTAGAAGTTCTAATAAGTCCACATTTGGCATAAACTGTAAAATATCTTATTAGCAGTTCTCACTTGGAGTATTAATAGAGTGTACTGGCTGGGATCTTAAATGGGGACTATTAATGCTATTTTACACTGTTTATCCTCCTCTTAGGGCACATTCTGACCTGTGCTCCGGGCTTCTGCTCCATTTCCATTTTTCAGCTCCATCTTCAGAGAACCTCCAGATCCTTCACATGCTGGATCTGAGGGTGCCAGATGGACCCCATTGTGCAGCATTTCCGGCACTAGGTTGGAGCCGCGGGTATAGTAGCCATGGGGTTCCTGGGAGTAGTTGGGGAAAGAGCCAGGAGTCGGCAATAGGTGGTCTCAGGTTGTGGTACAAAGGAGGCGGTGGGTAGCGTTGTTAGGTTGGAAGCCAGAGGTCGATAACGGAAACACAAGGATTTATTAGATGACAGACTGCAGTACAACATTACATCTGGTAATAAATTAATTTTCACCACACCTTTTAGTAACAACTTCCACACTATAAAGAACCTGTTTTTGAAGTTCCTGCCTATTCTACAGCAGGATTTCTGCTCCAACTTACCCTGTGATATCTCTCTCAGAAAACCATGAAAAAATGTCATCTATCATAAATATATATAAGATTTCCAGGGAAGATCTGGTTAATACTTTAAGTCTGCATATAATGGGTGTTCTTTCATAATCACAGCACAAGACATTAGTTTGTTATACAATGTGTATTATATAATACTTATCTAAAGTGGAAAGTGATTGTGCATACTGGCAGAGTTGGGTTAAATGTTCCAGGTAGTGGAATGTAAGCTGGATAGAGTGGTTGTATGGGGTTAATTCATCTGTTGTTTTTAATTGATTTTAATTTACTTCAGGGTATTTATATGGATCAGTCACAATACGAGTTTCAAAGGAACTGTCAATTCCGCGCCACATCGCTGGTTCTGCCCGGCTTTGCTGCAACGGATTGGCCACCCCGTGTGGATGAGATTTTTGCTAAATCTTGTCCACATGTCTGGCTACTCCCGGGATTAGGAGCTGTGGGCGGATTTGCTGCACGGAATTCCCGCGGCAAATCCGTCTCATGTGAACCCAGCCTAAGGGCCCCTTCACACAGGCATATGTCACACATAATAGGCTGTCATAAAAGCCCACTGATTTCTGTTTGGCCACTCGCACCTGCATTTTTTCACGTGTATTATACATATAAAAAGAAAATGCAGCATGTCCTATTTGGTGTGTAATATGCACCAATATAGGCTAGGGAGATTTAACACATGAGTATTAGCTTTGTACTACATATTTTACACGTGTGAAAAAAACTTGCACAATACGTGCCTCACATACACTCATGTGAGTGAGCCCTAAGAGTATAATGAGGATGGGGGGAGCCCTCGGGGGGGGGGGGGGGGGGAAGGGGGGGGAAGCCCTCTCACTTGTAGACTTCTGTAATTGATATCAGTGTAATGGCCAGGCATGATCTTTCATCTGTCCATCAAAGTGGGTGCTGAGATTTGTTTGTACTGACTTGATTTCCATGTTCAGCTACAGATATTTGTTTTCTTACATTCAACTTGATGTGAAATTCTTTTGGCTTGCAATATATCTAGTGTTTCAGCTGTGAGTAGCTAGGAGTTACATTTGCTCATGGTACAGTAGTATATGTGTTTACAGGGAACATGGAAACCATTCAGATACTTGTGTAAGGCACATTCTGTTCTCCTGACATTGTAACAGTTTCAAAAAAGCCTAGCTGTAGAAATATGAGAGCCAAGTACTGCAACTTCTTAATAGGGATTTCCTACATTAAGATATTAAAGGAAAGCTGTCCCGACCTGTAAGCACTATAAACTAAGTTATGGTGTCTGGGGATGTGGACAATGGTCAATGCAGTAGACTCCTCTCTGAAGGCTATGCATTTACACTCCCATAGAGAACAATGACGGATATTTGCTAATGGCTCTAAGCCACAATTCTAGTATAGAAAACCGAACAATTTTTTTCCTCCTGTTCCAGCTCCGCAACTTTTCTAAAACGTGGGCAGTTTGGGGCCGCCCCTGCATTTACAGATGTATGCATAATTTATGCCAGAAACTGGTGTAAATGATGCCAGGAATGTATGCCTGTTGAGGACATCCCTGTTCCTTCAGCGCACAGAGGAGCAGTGATGTGCTGAATACAAGAAGAGGTGTGTGCCTCTTCATGTACTCCGCGCACTGTGCGCAAGCGGAAATCTTACTAAGCCCAATGTAGGAAATGCTGGGCTTAGTAAATTTCCCCAAAATGTGGTGCATACCATTTTCAATGTCCACTTGCATTGCCTGTAGATCTGAGTGACAACTTCCATGTCCATATTTAACAATTGCTGATAATTTAGCTCTCTAATATACAAGTGTACGGCCCTCTGCACACGATTGGGTTTGAATTGCAAAAGCCACGATTGTTTTTCACACGGACGATCCATGGCATTCCACACCAATTCAAACCAATGGAGCATCCGCATGTTCGCTCACACGAACAGACAGCCCCTGCTATTTTTTGCTTGCGGGAAAAAAAATTGCAGCATGCTCCATTTTTGCGTATATTCCGACCCACGTCCATTCCGCAATTAACATTGCGGAAAGGTAGCGGATTCCACATCATCGCTGGGAGATGACGCAGGAAAAGCAGGAGTTTAAAAAAAAAGTCTGTGCTGCTTATGGGCAACGGCGAGCCGTGCGGACCATACGCATCCACAGTGCAGAAAAAAGAGAAGCCACAAGTACGCTGCTGCTGCCAGGGTTGGATTCGGCTGTCGGCTCCCGCATGCAGAATTCAGTTTTGCCATGTGTAGGCGGACTTAGGCTGGTTTAATATCTGAGGTGGAACCTCCGTTGAAGATCCAGCTGAAAATGCAGCATGCAGCGCTTTTTCTTCTGTCCAAAAACCGGGCAGCTTCCCGAAAAGCTGTCAGACCCCTTTATAGTCAATAGCATCAGTCCTTTGCTGTTTGGTTCCATTCAGAGATGGAACCATCTGGCCGCGGGGATTCCTCTTTCCTGCTCCCCAGACAGAGCAGGAAAGCGGAATCCCCAGTGCAGATATGAAACCACCCTAAGATCGCCAGAGAGAAGAACGTTTTCCTTTTGTCTCACTCACGTAATTGTATGCGAGTTGCTCCTGTAAAAATTTGCAGAAACAGAAAATCAGAAAGCACATGGACAACCTTTAACAGACTGCACACATGGCATTTATCTGTAAAAATGGATGAGAAGAGGACATGCAGTGATTTGTTTTTGAACATAGACCATAAAGTTGTGCGAATAGCGCCTATGTGAATGGCCTAATACACTATTATGGATCCATGCATTGTAGGTGGAATACAGACTTTAAAGAGTGACTACACTTTCAGATAACTTGTGACATCCCATAGAGACATGTCAAAAATATTGATCGTGCTGATTGCTAGAATAAGCGGGCTACAGCAGCTGAAGACGGATCAAATGGAAGCGCTATACAGCTCTATGAGGGCATCTTCAGCTACCGCAAGAAACCAAAATCCAGCAAAGATAACCAAGAGGGCACAGTGCTAGGGTTAGCATTGCAGCGCCATCATTGCAGCCCCATCAATCAGAGGGGTCTCAGCAGTGGGACTCCCACTGATCAATACTATTTGACATGTCATAGAGACATGTCAAAAGTTATCTGAAAATGTAGCTACTCTTTGTATTTAGTTCTTTGCTTGTTCGCATTCTTGCAGTTATTATGTTTTAGTTTTTTTATTTTAGGAAGAGAAATAAAACAAATGAACTGCTGATGAAAAATACCCTCTTGTGGAGTAGGTACTCTCATGTGTCTGCCCTGGGGGCTTTTGTTGGGCTCAGGGTGGTGATATAAAATTATCAGCCCTGGCAGTTATGAAGTCAGGACTGTTGGAAAGCTGACAACAAAGAGACGCTTCTCCTATTGTATATATTCTATGGATATTGTAATTGATTGTGCAATGGCACCAAAGAACTTACTGTAGCACTATGGCCGGAAGGCTTAGTTTTGTCACGGTGACGCCAACACTCCAACTGGACCCTCGGGATGGTATGCCGAAGAAATAACAGAGTCGAGTCCAGCAATAGTTTAGAAATCTGGGAGTGTACAGATTTACTAACTAAGAGAAGAAGGGGGTAATCTTGTGGGCAAAGCGGTATTGCCTGCCGGAGCTTTTAGACATACAGGTACAGGATGTCTAAATGTCTTAACCTATTGTGCCTTTGGACATACAGGTGCATCCAAGAGTCCTAATAGGTTAAACAGGATCGCCATCTAAAAATTTCCATTTATGTATAAATTGAAAGACTGATAGCCAGAGTTTGGTAATTATCTTCTGTTGGCATTTCAATTTCTCTGTTTCTGTTGTGGTGTCCATTTTGCTGAGCTGAACTGCTAGCAAACTATCATATTGTTATTGACTCTGATTGAAAAATCAACAACCAATAAGAATTCATTTTCTGTTGATGATTTTGCAAAAGTGGCGCCACAATGCAATAGAAACATGGCAATGTGAAAACATAATTGCCAAGTTTAATCTATTGTTGTGACTTCTAATTTACTAATATTTGAGAATTCTTCAAAGTGGATCTGACAGTTCTCATTTGCTGCATAGGATACATGGGGAGACACTGATCTTCGGGGTATATAGCTGTTCTTATGATTTTAGTATATCCACACAAAAAGCTGCCCACCCTCAACCCACGGAGCGTGATTGACAGATTTTGTTGGTTCAACTGATGTGATTTTTTTTTCTGCCATCATGTAAATTGAAATTCAAAATATAGTAGTTTCCATGGCACAAACTTGGTCACCTGATGATATACTGTATTTCCGAGTGCAGAACATTAAGCAATCTGTATCAAATGAATCAGCATATACATTAGATTTCAACCATAAAAACTCTCCCCAAATATGGTTTCATAGAAAAATCGCAACCCCTCAGCATCTAAAGAATTCATTAATGGGTTTCTCTTGTTTGACATATTATACCTTGGCCTAACCAGGAACTTGTATGGTACCATGGTAAGAACTTCCATGGGGCCTTATTATACCTTTGCATGCCTCCAATTTCACATGGAAATGATTAGTGATTAATGATTAAAATCTTTCTTTAAGATTCTATACTAATCAAAACAAAAAACAAAAAAAAGTCAAAGCATGTTCCATTAAATGTTGTGTTACTCTATATCTCTGGCATACATTGTCCAATGACACAACCAACTGCGGTATATGGAGGCCTGTGGTTCTGTAGTATCTGCTGTGTATGCACTTTACTCTGTTTCTCAAGTCATCTTCAGTCCTTATTTTCAGCCTCTGATTAATGTTATAAAGCAGTTATTTGCACCCTATTTAACAAATCACTATTTGTTTGCAATCATCAAAATGGGACCACAAATTGTACCTTCTCAGGTTGGACTCACGTGTGCGTAACTCGCAGCGTGCAGGCTACGAGATATACGCACACAGCGCACAGTTAGTACGCAATGACACTGCGTACTGGCTGCATGCTGCTTATCACCATGTACTATCTTGGCATGTATGCTCAAGTAATACGTGCCATGTTAGGACACGATGCGATTTTTAAGACTCATGCAAGTTATGTAAGTGGCAATATGGCTGCCTATGGCAGATTGGTATCGCGTATTACACACACAAGACCCAAACGCAGAATATGAAGGATATCGGCAACCAAATACTTTGGCTGATGTTTCGACACGGCCAGAAAAGATAGGTCTTGCCCTATCTTTTGGCCACGATCAGCTGACAGCTCCCATAGGCTTCTATGGGAGCTGCCAGCAAAGGAATGGGGAGGGAGTTTAGCAGCGGCTAACCCTACTAAACCATGTCAACTGGCTCTGTTTAAATAATAGAAGCCATGTTGACTATTTTTGCTGGCCAAAGGAATTCCGTGCTACAATGGGAAAATGCAAGATTTAACTGCATCAGCTTTTTTTCACTCATGTGATTTTCCACCCACGGTGTAGCCAGCGTAAAATCGCAATGCTTGTGTGAATGAGGCCTTGCAGTCACAGAGTTTAAACCCAGCCTAGGGGAATTTACACACACCAGTATTTTGCATTGATATTTGTAAACCAAAACCACAAGTAGATCCAAAAAAAAGTATAAATCAATATTTTTTCGTGTTTATTTGGATTTGCATTAGAAATATAGAAAGTTCCCTACTTGCTATTTCTTACAGCCGGCACCCGGCGACAGCAGTTCTGATGAGCCGCGACACTTGTCGAAACTGTTAACACTTAAAATACTGCTCTGACAGCAGTATTTAAAATTTTAACAGTTCTGAGAAGAGGCGAGGCTCGTCGGAACTGCTGCCGCCGGGGGTCTGCTGTAAGAACAGCCGGCACCCGACGTTGTATGGAACGGGATCCACCCGCGATCCCCTCCATACAACCATTTGTTTGGACATACGAACAAATGAACTTGCGAACGGGCTCCTGGAACGGAACCTTTCCGCAAGCAGGGGGCCATCTGTACTGGAGAAAATTACTGACCAAGATATTGCCTGGCTTCTCATACAGATAATAAGAGTTGGCTTTTAATAAAACTGTGTAGATTGTGAATAAGACAAACAGCAGGCGTGAGCTTATTAAACATCTTTCATATATTTTCAGTGGATTATTCTTTATAGTGTATAATTTATAAGCCATTCTGGTAAATTCTTAATGCCAGGCACAAGTCAAAATTGTATAGCTTTTAGTAACTTTAATAATTATAGCATAGTTTGCCGCATAGAAAACCCACAATACCTGTGTGGTCCCAAATATTGGAGTGCTAAAGAGCTTATTAATGCACGTCATTTTATACTGGCCTAATAAATGTTACTGCTGTTAAGAGAACTTGGCTTTACAACTTTTCCGGCTCCCTTTAGTCATGTTCAGTACGTTACATTACTCTTCACAAAATATCTTACCTGCTACACAGGAGGATGCTGAGTACCGTTAGTAGACAAGCTACAGGCCAACAGAATAATGGCCATTGCTGAAAAGTCATAACAAATGTGTTGGGGAATGAGAAACCTTTTATTCGGCCATGAATTTGTGCAAGAGGCATATGGTGTAACATTAGCCTGCCATCCAGTGAATGGACAAGTGGTTGATGTGCGGTGCTCTTGCTGTATGTAGCACAAGCACCATCTGGGTGTAGGCTGCCAGAGTGACCTGCACTGTGCAGAATGAAGGGGGTGATTCACACATTTTGAACAGTGATTGATGGCAATTATTTTGATTATTTACATCATTGTCATATTTATTGTGCTTTTATCTATTTTGTTATTACGTTAGTTTATAATTCTGAATTATGTTAATGGTTTCCAAATTTTACCCGTATGCTCAGTGAAAACAAAAATCTGGACCTTGGAAATGCAGTAGTATAGAGCAGGAGATCTGAGCACACAGGGGTACTGTATTCTATATATAAAACGCAAAATCTGTTTGTTTGCGCCGTATACATATCCACAGTTCTGGTCCGCTTTGAGTGATCTTTAGCATGAGCGTACTTCAGCACCGGCGACGAATACTGGGGGAATTAAAAATCGAAAACTCACCGACTTACCCTGTAATTCTTGTTGACAGTAGCAAACAATCACAGCTACATGTCTATGACTTTTTTTATACTTCTATTTGGTTTTGGCTAGGGAAAAAAAAGCTGCACCATATCTGCACTGCGTTAGAAAGGCCTAAGAGCTCATTCACACGACTGTGTGCGGTAAACGTCGCGTGGGTCACACAGCGTTTTACCGATCTGTGTGAGCCAGCAGAAACCGTGTATGGGCAGTGAATGTATTGCACAGGACCGAGTAACTCACGCATGCTGTCATGCACAGTGTGACTTTGTCTTTTTTTTTATTTGAATGTACCCACTCTGTTTCATAGTTGGGTTGCATATGTATCGCATATGGACAGGGTTGCATATGCTGCCCATAGTAAAGAATAGGGCTCACACTGCGTGATATACGGTGAAATAGAGCATACTGCGATCTTTTTTACACACGTATCCACACGCTAATGTGAATGGATCAATGAAAGTCCATGTACTTTCATAGACTCCATTCATCGCGGCTGTACATCGCGTACGTAATATGTGCAGAAATCAGTGCAGGTCGTGTGATTAGCCCTTAGGTCATGCTCACATACACACTTTTTACCATGATTGCTGCTTTGTTTTCAGTGCCGCAGTAATCGCGGTGCAACACTCCCATTGTTTTCAAAGGGGCCTTGCAGACCTGCCCTCAAACGCGGCATTTTCTAACGCCATGGTTTTCGAGTGCTGTCTGCTCTATTTTGGTGCATTTCCACACTTTTAACACACCGAATCACCCATTACAATAATGAGGTGCATTAAAAAGCGCTGCCGAATGCAGTAACTTGCATTTGAAAACACTGATAAAAATCGTGAAGTTTTGCTGACGCTGTGTGTGAGTGTGGCCTAACTCTCTTCCACCAAGTGGTGGTGTTCTTGTAAATGTACAGGTGAAGCCAAATTTAACTTGACTATTAACTCATTGAGATAACTTTCTGTGCCACAGTTTGGTTACCCTTTCCAAGGCGTTAAAATGGGTTTTGCTAAGATAACCACATTGTATCAAAGGCTTGAAAGGGTTTTCCGGGCAAAACCTATTGATGACCTTTTCCCACGACAACATCCTCAATAGTTAAATGCCAGGGACCCGCCACTCAGGAACCCTGGAGATCAGCTGATTACCCAGCCCGCTTATATTGCAGCAGGGCCAGATATCATCATCGGAGACGAGAGTGGACCTGCCATAGAAGGCTTTACTCATATTGAAATAAATGCGAGTTGAGGCCTCCTATTGCACTTTCGCTTCCAACCTCGGTTTCCGAGGCAAAAGTGCCAGAAATGTAATAGCTGGTTGATTATAATGGGAGTGAAGCCAGTTATGGCCCTTCTGCTCCTGTAACCCAATGACAATGTTGGGCCCCGCTGCATTGATCCGGAGGGTAGGTCATCAGTAGTTTTTGCCTGGAAAACCCTTTTAAGATAAGATAACTTATCTCCTTCAGGTTAAACTTGGCTACTACATCTGTAGCATTGATGTGCGTCCCACAATCGTGGTAAGGACTAGTTCTTGTATGCCAAATAAATGTGATGTACATGCAAGCATAAACTTTTCCTGACCCTGCTAATCATGCCCATGTGTTTTACATTTGACTGTGTCAGCAGGACGTATTATGGAACAAGGAAAGTCAAGGTACTCACAACTTTTTTAATTGCGATATTTTATTTTGGTACTTTATTAGACTTTGTGGCGCACTAACCCTCTATTATGCAATATCACATTCCCAATTGCCTGCAGGATTGAAGACATTTTAGAGAATGTTCAGTTACTCAGATAACATATTTAACTGCTGTATTGTATGAAAGATATTCTATTTGTGTCTAATTTATTCCAGAAACAGAAAATACATGTAGTATAAACTAACATCTCTTACTCGTGTTAAAAGATGTGTACGAGTGAAACTGATACGCTGAAGACAGCAATGTGCACTGCTGCTTCCAAGCTACCGTATCAGTGACTTACAATAATAGAAACCTTTAGCCGAGCATTATGGTCACATATTTAGATTTCCAAATACTCTATCTGCATATACAATCAAATTATGTAGCAATACACTCGACTATCCAAGCGGTTCTGTGTCCTGAGTTCATGCTTGGTGGCTCATGCTTTTCAAGGACCTTTTTGACATTGAACACTATTGTTTAGATTCTCGCTGGATCATGGGAAACTGACCAACTATCTTTCAGTGTAAATGGCTGATTGATCACTGAGCTCTGTTGTTGGTGGCAGTCCCAGCGACATCCAGTAAACCAGATGGGACTGCATCCAATTAACAAGGAGGAGTGAGCGGTGCCCTGGGAGACCAAGGGTGTGGGAAGAGGTGAGTATAAGCCTATTTGTTATGTTAGTGCATGGTGATTGCATTTAACACAACCCCATTAACTAACATCTTCAAGTCCTTTTCCATGTCGGTGTTTCCCAGTGTGTAATGGTGATGTGTATTTCCTCTGCCCATGTGCATGACTGCACATTTATCAGTGTTAAGCCTCATTTGCCACTTTTCTGTCCCCAACATATCTAGATTCTCTTGCAACTGCCTTGTGTCCTCTCCTGTGTTAATTTCTTTACATAGTTTTGTGTCATCTGCAAATATTGTTATTTTACTGTGCAATCATTCTACCAGGTCATTAATAAATATATTAAAAAGAATAGGGCCTCATATGGACCCTTGTGGTACCCCACTAGTAACAGTGTCCCAATCAGAGTATGTACCATTAATAACCTTTATATACCCTCTGCTTTCTACCACTGACCAGTTACTTACCCACTTACACACATTCTCACCCAGACCAAGCATTCTCATGTTATATACCAACCTTCTATGCGGCACATTATCAAATGCTTTGGAAAAGTCCAGATACACAAGATCCAATGACTCTCCCTGGTCCAGTCTAGAACTTACCTGCTTGTAGAAGCTGATCAGGTTGGTTTGACAGGAGCGACCTCTCATAAACCTGTGCTGATATGGAGTAATGCAGCTATTTTCCTTGAGGTATTCCAAAATAACATTTATTAGAAACCCTTCAAGCATTTTACCCACAATAGAAGTAATACTTTCCAGCCTGTAGTAGCTGAGGGCCTGAAGCAGTAAACCTTTAGGACCCTTCCACACGGGATTTCCAGCAGAATTTCCACCAGTGCCCGCAGCTATAGGATTGCATGCATGCACGCAATCCTATGCACACAGCTGCGATTTGTTCACGTGAAAACACGCGCAGAAAACAAATCACGACAGGTCCTATTTCTGCGCGGATCTCGCCAGGCAGCCGGCACATCACAGAGAAGAGGAGACGCCGGAGCGGGTGAGCCGCAGGTCTCTGCAGGGGCATGGGTCGGATCCCACTGTGAGAATTCTGCCTCAGTGTGCAAAAAAATGAAAATAATTTTTGTTTTATCTCTTCTCAATGCCCCAATTGGTGAGAAGAGATAAAGCATCGTACGCCAGGCCTCAAAAGTTTCCCTGCTGCCAATTGTTAGTAAGCCTCAACCCCCCACCCGGTTGTTTGACTGTCCTGTGCAAAATGGTGGGTGCATGTGCAGAAATCATATGTCAAAGCTGCTTGTGGCAGCAGTTCGCACATAGCAGCAACTAGGGACCATTGCCATTGGTCCCTGGTCACATGGATCAATGTGATATACCTATCACAGTGATCCATGTCATTTGTTTAGTAAATACAACACAGGATTAGTGTTTCCCCCCTCCCCCCCCATAGAGAGTTCTTTTGTGAGCCAAGAGAGAGACACCTTTGAACTTGTGTTTGAAAGTGAAAAATAGTGAAAGGGTATGTTCACGCGTGATGGATCTGCTGCAGATCTTCTGAAGCAGAAAAATCTGTACAGAAATTTACATCAAAATCAATAGCAAATTTTGGTGCAGACTTAGGCCTTAGTCAGACGGCCGTTTTTTCGCGCAATTTGCGCATGCGTCCGGCGATTTTATAAAACCATTGCTTTGCAATGGTATCGGACACATGAGCGCTTTTTATGCGCTCGTCCGATAAATTATAGAACAGAAATCGCAGATCGCACCTATCTGCGATCTGCGATTCCTGTTCTCTTCTCTATATGTGCTCAATGGGGCCGGCGGCAGCAGCGCCGACCCCATTGAGAACATATAGTAGACAAATCATTCTTCTCTGCCACAGCTGTAACAGCTGTGGCAGAGAAGAATGATGTTTGCCCATTGAATTCAATGGAGCTGGCAATACAGCCGGCTCCATTGAAAGCAATGGGCTGCCGGCGATCGCGGGATGAATTGTCGGGAAGGGCTTAAATATACAAGCCCTTCCCTGAAAACCATCCAAAAACGTGTAAAAAAAAAAAAATATATATACTCTCCTTGTCCCGGCAGACAGAGTTCAGCGTGGCCGGCCGGCAGTGGGTGTGAGTGAGAGCTGCCCCTGATTGGTCCCTGTGCTGAGCCAATCAGAGGCAGCTCTCACTCACACCCATTCATGAAGCGGCTAGGAGCAGTTTTTTCGGGCAATTTTTCGGCCCCGGTCACGCGATTTGCGGATGCGCATCCGTCATGCGATCCGCAAATCGCGGCAAAAACGCCCGTGTGACTAAGGCCTTAGACTGCTGTGGAAATTCTGTAGCAAATTCTCCACCTGTGAACATACCAAAAACCAGATCCATGCCCCTTGATCACCACCAAAGTAAGGCCCAATCCTCTTCTTTTTTCTTTTTATTGTTTGGTTGGTTGTAAAGCTGCTTAGGCATCATTACATTGCTATGTTCAGGGAAAACGCAGCCTAGTTTTTTATTTACTTTCTTTATAAAAAGAAAAAAAGTAGCTGCAAAAAAAAAACATTTACGTTAGTAGCATACATCTAAATGTTTTCTTTTAGGCCTTGCATGCCATTCTTTATGAAAAAAAAAAAATCTTATATTCTAAATTGACTATTAGGAGGTATGTAAAAACGTAAAAAGATATCCAAATGTGCTTACAAAGTAAACAAACGGAAATACATAGCTGATGATAAATTTGTACAGTTTGTACGTGCATGTACTGCAGTTGATATAAGAAAACGTCAGTGTTCTTTAAATTTTCCACAATTTAGGCATTTTAGAAAAATATACGCAAATTGTATCAGTCTATCTTTACCACTAAAGTGCTATATGTGGCAAAAAAGTAATGGCAGAAATAAGTGGACATGTAAAACCTTTACAGGGTTGTTCTCTGTTACAGTGACACATATCAGACCTCTAAAATGTTGCTTGTTTATTAAGGTACAAACAGGTTTGGTCACTAAGAGGATAATGTTTTGAATAAGGTTCAGAGGGGAAGTGTTTTTCTTTTATGAGAAACTAAACACAAGAACAAAGGGGCACAATTTGGAATTAGTTGGAGATAAGATCATAAAATATTATTTTATTGGAGGAGAAAGAGATGCTTGGAACAAACTTCTATCCAATGTTGTTGGAATAGCAACTATAAGTGAATTTCAAGTGGTTGTCTGGAGAAACATACTTGCCAAAATCCAGACTGGGGCCAGCCAAAGCAGAAGCAAAGAAGGGCTTAGTTATTGAAATGAGCCAGTCAGCCAGCCATTTGCAATAACATCACTGAACGTGGGAAGGGGGTATAAACCCTACACCACGTGACTTGGTGTTGGAACTAGGCCAGAAGTAGAGGTGTCACCACCGCTGGACCCGAACTACATTCAGGTGCATTTCTCTTCTTAAAGGAGTTAATAGGATAGGTGATAGGAATCTGGTTGGTAGGAGGTTTATTGTGTCCACTGCTCCTCACAGTCTGACATCACAGTCAGTGGGTGCAGTGAACTTGCAGTGATGAGAAAAGGGGGACCCCTGTTCTTTGAATCGGTGGGATCTCAGTACACATAGGATAGGTGATAAAAGTTTATTAAGGTACAACCCTTTTAAGCATGCCTGGGTTAAACATATCTATCCTAAGGGCTCAGTCACACAGGTGTTTTAATGTCCGATTATTCGCGTGATAAAAAGGATCACACCATATAGAACTAATGCTTTCCAATGGCAGCGGTCACATGAGCCAATTTTACAAAGTTTTGCAAAAATGTCCGCGGCAAAAATTATAGGACACCATGTAGCCACGTATCATATGGTGTAAAATGTAATGTATAATGTACAGTACATGTTCAGGTCTGTTTACATCACTACTGCACCTGCCGCAAAAACCTCATTGTACGAATCTTTCATGTTGGCCACACATTTTTTTGGCATACTTTTTGCCAAAAGGGGTTGAATGCTATTCATGGGGAATCTCTTCACTACTCCTAGGCAGCCATCCAAACCTATTCAGCCTTTGCCTATCAAACGCAATACTTGCAAAAATGGTCGAGACTAGAGATGAGCGAACGTGTTCTTAACGAACACTTACGCACCCGAACACCGGCTTTTCCGAGGACTTCCGTGTTCGCGCGTAAGTATTCGGGGGGCGCCGGGGGGCGGGGAGAGGCGCGGCGGCGCGGGCGGCAGCAGCGGGGAACAGGGGGGAGCCCTCTCTCTCTCCCTCTCCCCCCCACTCCCCGCCGCAACCCCCCGCGCTGCCACGGCGACCCCCGAACTTTTTTCGCCCGAACACGGAATTCCTCGCGAAGTTCGGTGTCCGGGCGAAAAGGGGCGGAGCCGAACACGTTCGCTCATCTCTAGTCGAGACACTAATTTGTAACTAAGTTTCTCTTTCATGGTTTTGTAACAGAGTTTCTTTTTAATTGCTGTTTATTTTTTTTATGATCCTTATTAGGACTATGTTGACATGGGTCACTCCGTTACTGTAGAAAGAGCCTTAGGGAGCACATTGATAAATGAGAGAAGGAAGAGTAAGTTCTGCATGGTCATTGAACTTGGCTTGTTTGCTGGATTTATCACTGTCTCTTAAGAGTTCACTGAATTATCTTTCACCCAAAAGGACTGTGAGAAATTAGAAACGTGTATCAAATTTTATGCATTAATTAATGTCTTAAACAACCTTTAAAGTAAAAGGCTGTTGTGACTTTCTAATTTTTCTGGTTGTCAGAACAGTGGAGCTTATATTTTTATTACAAAATGTCTCAAACCACTGGGGCGGAGAAAGCCCAGTCACAATAATGCTGTGCATGTGTTCAATTTTGTAATTATATTGCTTTCTTTTACATGCTTCATTTAATTTTCATTTTATTACTATACTACGGATACTTTCTGTTACTAAAAGAGACAAACCCTTTCTTTAGTAAAGACACTAGTGATGTTAAAGTTCGTTATTAACACATGGACCAGATGCCTTAAGATGTTTGAAGGGGTGACGATTTCCAAATGTGTGTGAACAAGATTTGTACTTTTTCTTCTATCAGTTGCGATCCAGGGCATTATCACTGTCCAAAAAAAAGAAAAAAATCTGATGTGAACTTTGGCAGAACCTCATTGTGTTGGGGTGGTAGGAAACTTGTCACACACGCAGCATTATATTATCTTCTGTCATTGTCTCACATTCCCTCATAATTCAGTCGATACTGAATTGTTGTTAACCAACTTAATGAAAGAAGAAGGAAGAAATATTTCAGAGTTGGGCGCTTCTAATTATTAATTGTTATTACAGTTCTGAATGAAGGGGAAGAAGAGTGCAGATTTCTTGGTGTACAGTAGGTCAGGTCATATTCCAGTATGTGAGGGAAGATCCATAAGTCACTTCATATAGTAAGCATGAGTTTTGAGATCAGCCCCTTAACTACTATTCCTTTTAATGAACCCATACTCTGCCTCGTTGTCACAGCTTATTGGCACTCCCTTTTGAACACAAATGTGACATCTGCTCACTAGAATTCAATTAAGCAGTCATCTGATTTCAATTTGCTGCTTTGTGAATGAAAGAGAAACTTTAAAGTTCTCTCCTTTTGCAACTAAAAAAGCGATTTAAACATGGGTCGTTAATAACACAATAATCATTAATCTCCCTTAATCCAAGTGTAAAAAAATATTAAATTATCCCCAATACACTTAATAGGCTACTTTGTTTTGTTTCTTTTTTTTTTTATTTTTTTTATAATTACTGACACTATTATTATCGCAACAAAAAACTAACAAAAACACTTAACCCTTATTCACACAAACGTTTTATCATGGCTTTTTTGCCGCAAGAAAACGTCCGCCAAAAATCGCGAACATCTGAAGCATTGGATTCCAATGCATTTGTTCAGATGAGCAATTTTTCCGGCGCGTAAAATCATCTGGCCCGAAAAAGATAACACACACACGTCCGGAAAAGCTCTTTTGGCAGCGATCAGCCGGCAGCACCCATAGAAGTTTATGGGAGCTGCCGGCAAATGGCAGGGAGAGAAGGACTCGCGCTGCTTAACTCCCTACCACCTCCCGCCCCCTCCCCTTGCCAGCAGCTCCCATAGGCTTCTATGAGTGCTTCTATTGCCATGATCAACCGGCAAAGGGGGGAGGGGGATTGAGGGAGAGAGGCTTTGGCATCGCTGAACTCTCTCTCCCTAGCTGATGTAATTCCGTGCTGATGCATTTATACAGCGTTCGTAACTGAAGCTAAACCACGTAATCTTGTAGATATGGTACCTTTTAATGGCTAACAAAAATACATGATGTAATAGCGAGCTTGCGAACCAACGCAGGGTTCTTCCTCAGGCCTAATGAAATAGATCAGAAGAGGCATGCATATATATACACACACATATCTATGACATGGTGTGATTAATTTGCATTTAAAGGAATACCAGAACAGGATGAGTAGAGAAATAAATAAATGCTTAAATAGTCAACTTTCACATCTTTATCAGTGGACTATTTAAGTATATTTATTTTTCTACTCATCCTGTTTTGGTATTCTTTTAAGTGCAAATTAATCTCATCCATATTTGTGCCTTGTCACATGTATGTGTGTGTATGTATGTGTATATATATATGTGTGTGTGTGTGTGTGTGTATGTATATATATGTATATATATGTATATATATATATATATATATATATATATATATATATATATATATATATACCTCTTCTGCTCTAGTTCATATTGCTGAGAACAATCAAATTTTGCTCTACTGGCTAACACAGTACTAAACTTTTTTTCATTTTATCTAAAGAGAAAAAATGTTTGTGTACAGATTTGCCTGAAGTTGTAGATTTTTAGCCAGCTAAGGAGTTTCTCAGGGAAAGGTTTTATTTCCCATCGGTCTTATTGTAAATTTGGTAGTAGGCTGCTGCAGTGAGGTAAGAATTTATCACCTCTAAAAAGCAAGCCAGTAGGTGCTTCTGCTGACTTTTTAATAGGACAAGAGTAGTGTTCTTTGAATTTGACCTTAGCGGTGACGCCAGTGCACGTGCAGTCGTTGACCTGACTCTCGTCCTATGTAAAAGCGCCATAACACATCTGTGTGAGTCTCTGCTTCTCTCCCTTTTTTTCTGCCCTCGTCTCTGCTCTCCATAGACTTCTATGGGCAGCATCACTTCCTGTTCTATGCCTTGTTATCACTGTTATTAGAGATAGGCATCACTTGACTGACTTGATCTGCCTGTGGACAGCAGATTATAAGGAATAGAGACCCGTAGTGGGTAGCAATTTAGAGATCCACAGCAAATAGCGCCCATAGCATGCTATGGGAAATCGATTCTTCCTGCACACTTGCGGAAAGCAATTGCGGTTTCTGCAGGAGGAGGGAAAATTGCAGCATGCTCCCCATTTTTGCGGATTCTGCGTGGACGGCTTCCATTAAAGTCAATGGCATTGCGGAAAGGTTGCTGATTCCAGGTCATCGCCTAGCAATGGTGCAGGGGAATTTTTTTTTAAGAATAAACATCTGTACTTCACATGCCTGATGGCGAGCATTGCATGGCTACAGACCAGATACGTACGGATGCCTGACAGAGCCGATTCCACTGCAGGATTCTCCATGCGGAATATGACTTTGCAGTGTGCAGGGGGCCTATGGGGAACTCATTTATAAATTTAGAAATCTGCAGCTGCATGTTTTCAGTCAGTAGGATAGTTTTCTAAACATGTATACATTATGCCCAATTACCCTATCATACCTTTGGAAATTAACTTTTAAAACATTCTGCAGCATATGCAAACTAGTTTGAACATTCCAGTAAACGGTTAATGTGCGCCCATCGTGCATTTACCGTGCACTTTTTGTCCATTACTGACTTCAGGTGTGCATGAAATCCTCGTCCCTCAGGACGATAAGATAAGCGGGACTGCACGCTGTGTTCTCTGGTGGGCAGCGCTGATAACAGCTGATAACATTCTTTAACAGCGGTTAACCATTGCTGTCCCGCTGGAGAATAATAGCGATGTATTTAGAGAACAGACCATCCGCTATTCTCTAAATACATGCAATAAAGTACTAAAGGGCTGATTAAGCCTATTAGTACCTATGCAAAATGATCACTTAAAACTGTCAGTTTCTGATGAATTTTGAGCGATCATCTGTTTGTGTAAATGCACCTTTAGTAACTAGAGCAGAACTACAACTGTAACTGAGAGCCTTGGACTGCACTACAGCCATTAAGATCGGATCTAGCTCCAGTCCCAGCCATTTAACCCTATAGATACTGCTATCAATGCAGATAGTGACGTGACATCTAGGCAGTTTTCAGAAGGAGGGGTGGCCACTTTCTTCACTGACATTACTATCAGTGAAGAAAGTACTAGGGCAGCATATTATCTAAGCGATCAAATGATCACATCTTCAAGTCCCCATGTGATGAATAAATGTGTTGGATTCATCTCAAAAACTAAAAAAGGTTCTGTTCCGCTTCTTGGTCCTGGCAGCTAGACAGATTATTCCTAGGTTGTGGCGCACCATGACTGCTCCCTCTAGGGTGACATGGGTGCAAACCCTGGACACCTTCATGAGATATGAGGAAATGAGAGACAATGATGAAAAATGCTAGTCTGGTTTCAAATGAGAGACAATGATGAAAAATGCTAGTCTGGTTTCTGTGCCATTTGGCAGCCGTGGGTGCAAATCCAAACTTCACAGGGATTTCGTAGCTGGAAAAGTCAGGGCGCACTCGCCCTATAATGAGTATTCCCCATCTTAGGTTAAGTAGGCATAGATATGCCTAGAGACTCCCCACTCCTTCTCCATTTTCCTCCCCCCCTTTCCTCTTCCCCTTCTGTTTTATACACCCTGGGTTGTTTGGGTGGTGTTAGATGACGTTTATAGCTACATTTCTTTATACAAAACTGACAGCTGTGTTTATTTCTGTATTCCAGGCCCAGGTCGGAACCTGGTGGATGTGTACTCAATCATATGGGTTTACATGCTTAATATATATTGTACATATTTATGTCTAACTGGATGTTGGCTGTCTAATAAAATACTTTAGAACCTTAATAATTAAAAAAAAAATTATATATATAATTTCCCCTTGTAAGAGTCAGAAAAAAATGAGAATAAAATTGCCACAATTTAAGATAGGAATATGTGAATAGACCCTGTATGGTTGGTATCACTGCATTTGTAACATTGTGTGCTATAAAGCCATTATCTGATCTATCCCAAATGGTGCATAGCGTATTATAAAAAACTGTTAGAATTGTAGATTTTCAACATCCTGCCTCCCAAAAAACCCAGTAACCAAAACAGGTTTTTTAAAAAGATATAAACTGTCTGGGCTCTGAAACAATGTTTTTCAAGTTACTTGGGTCACACTGACCCTTTCTGTTCGTTTTATTATTTTTCAGCTTCTTGAAATCAACTGTTGATTTCTTTTTAAATCAATAAAACTTTTATAAAAAAAATAACCAAAATAATAGTAATAAAGGCGTAAGCTCATCCCACAAAAAAAAGAAGCCCACAGAACACCCTGTAGATGGAAAAATAAAAATGTTATGGCTCCCAATATATGGTAACACTGTACAGTCAACACTGTAAAATAAAAAAAATAAGCCAAAATTGCAGTTTTTGATCACTACACCATAAAAAAACAAACAAAAAGAGATCACAAATTCATATACACCCCAAAATGGTACCAATGAACACGTCAACTCATCCTACAAAAAAAAAGTCCTCACAAAGCCCTATAAATGAAAAATAAGTTATGTCTCTCTGTATATTACTATGCAAGAAAAATCTATCAAAAATAATAAAAAAATATATATAATTATATATAATTTGGTATTTCCATACTTTTATTGACCCAGAAAATTAAGGCTAATATGCTGTTTTTATTGCACAATGAATGGTATACAAAAAAAGTAATGTCAGGGTTTTTTAGTATAGTTTAGCTCTTAAGAATGCAATAAAACGTGATCAAAAAGCTGTCTGTATCCCAAAATGGAACTAATGAAACTGTCCAATTATCCCGCAAAAAAATGAGCCTTCACACAGCTCCAGTGATGGAAAATTTGGGAGAAGTTATGGCCTCTGAATATGAAGAAAAATTCTCATATTGAGCAAAAGCACTAAAACATAAAAATACATAATTTTAATACCACCATAATCCTATTAACCCAAAGTAGGGTTAACAAGTCATTTATACAGTTGGGCGAATGTTGTAAAAAGGAAACTTGTACAATGATGACAGAATGGCTCCTTTTTCCCCATCACCCCTCCAAATAAAATTATTAAACTCTGTTGTACACTGTAGGGCTTTCATATGCCCCCACATTATAAAGTGACATACCAAACAAAACTACTGCCTATACGCCTATGAATACCCTAAAGGGTGTAGGTTTCCAAAGTGGAGTCACTTTTTAGAGCACTCCACTGTACTGGGTACATCAATGGCTCTACAAATGTGGCATAGTGTCCAAAAATTATTTTAGCAAAATTTGCTTTTATGTCTACATGTGGGGCATTACTGCACTTAAAAGAAATTGCTTAACAAATTGTTGGGACTTTATTCTCCCTGTGAAGATGAAACATATGGGCTGGACCTATTAATTATTGGAAAAATAGTAATTTTTTTTTATTTTCATGGCCCAAAATCACCCATGGTGTCAAAATGCTCACTACACTCCCTGTTGAATCCCTTGCTGAATCCTTCCTCATTCTCCTCTGAGCGCTTTACGTATACTTTATGTCTAAAGATCGGACATTTCCATACTCAGTAGAAATTGGGTAGCAATTCCTGTGGTGCTTTTTTCATATGGACCTTTATGGAAATAAAAACATTTGGGGCTAAAATTATGCATTATTGGAAAAATTGATTTTTTTTTTCATTTTCATGGCCCGTGGTGAAACATCTGTAGGGTGAAAATACATACTACATCTCCTGATGAATTCTTATGAGTCACTTTGGGGGTGGTCCACTGTCTTGGGGCTTGTAAATGTGACATGGCATCCAAAAAGTATTCCAGCAAACTCTATGCTTTAACTCCTTAAGAACCAAGCTGCTTTGTACCTTAAAGGGGTTGTCCCGCGGCAGCAAGTGGGTCTATACACTTCTGTATGGCCATATTAATGCACTTTGTAATGTACATTGTGCATTAATTATGAGCCATACAGAAGTTATAAAAAGTTTTTTACTTACCTGCTCCGTTGCTGGCGTCCTCGTCTCCATGGTGCCGACTAATTTTCGCCCTCCGATGGCCAAATTAGCCGCGCTTGCGCAGTCCAGGTCTTCTCCTGTTCTCTATGGGGCTCCGTGTAGCTCCGTGTAGCTCCGCCCCGTCACGTGCCGATTCCAGCCAATCAGGAGGCTGGAATCGGCAATGGACCGCACAGAAGAGCTGCGGTCCACGGAGGCAGAGGATCCCGGCGGCCATCTTCACAGGTAAGTATAGAAGTCACCGGAGCGCGGGGATTAAGGTAAGCGCTCCGGTGAGCTTTCTGTACGTCCCTGCATCGGGGTTGTCTCGCGCCGAACGGGGGGGGGGGGGGTTGAAAAAAAAAAAACCCGTTTCGGCGCGGGACAACCCCTTTAAGGACCAGACACCTTTTAGGGATTTTACCCATGTGGCGGTTTTACAGCTCTATTTTTTTTCTTTTAGCTACCAAAATTATTTTTGCTGCGTTTTTTTCCCCGTGACATATAGGACTATTTTTTTTATATCTTTTTCACTGACTTTATTTTCCGTTTTTTAGTTTTATTGGGGGTAAAATGCTAAAAAAAATGTTTTTTTTAACATTTATAATTTTTTTAAAAATTATTTTTATATTTACGTTAAAATAAAGTATGGGAACGGGTTCCTCTTTTTGTTTCGGACGTTTTAATATATAGTATGTATGGTTTTGGTACATAGGGCGTATACGGAGATGGTTTTTGTTGGCGTCTGCTTTGTGTTATTCTCTTTCTTATGTTGTTTTATTCTGTTGTTTTGTTTTACTTATGTATGTAATTATGTTTTTTACTATCTATGTCCCCCATGACGTCATATAAGACCTCTGGGGGACATTCACAAAAAATTTTTTTTCCCCTTTATTTGACACTTTCCCACTGTAGCTAGGGCGTCCATAGGAGCCCTAGTTACAGGGGAAAGCAACCCCTGTGGTGACATTAGTCACGTGCAGAGCTGCCAGGGTCTAGTCTGACCCTCCAGCTCTGCAGTAGCAGGGAATCCCGGGAGGTCACATGACCCCCGAGGCTCCCCTAGTGAAAGAACATCTTACTTTCACTTTCCCATACAGTGAGCACTGTATATCGGGGAAGTGGAAGGCAGGAAGGGTTAAAAACCCCTCCTGCCTTCTGCTCTGGGTTATCAGCTGTCACTAACAGCTGATAACCCGTTCCTGCCTCTGACTGATTGCAGACTTAGAGCACCGCAGTAATTTTACTATCGGCGGTGCTCTGAGCCCAGGACCAGCCATCGTAAATTTACGGTGGCTGGTCCTAAACGGGTTAAAAGTCCTGTCATGTCCTTATACAGCAATGTACATCCACATATGGGATATTTCCATACTCGAGAGAGATTAAAAAATCACAGCAAATTCTATCTTCGTGTGAGTCTTGCGTGAGAATAGAACATGCAGATGTACAGTCGCCTGCACATCACGCAACACATTGACAGGGTGTCCATGTGCCGTACAATGCAAGTCGTGCCCGAGAATTTAGACTAACTTCACACAGGTGAGCGTGCTTCCCACTATGTGAATTCCAAGAGGATGCAAGGCGTTTTCACATCAGAGCAGACTCGCATCACTTCGGGGAAGAAGCAATCCTCTTGCCATGGCTGTCAGACCTCGCAAAGCTGGCACCGGTCCCATTGAAAACAATGGGCGATGCAAGAGCACGCAGGGAGATAGAACATGCTGTGATTTGTTTCCTGCATAGCATCGCATTATGGTGCTATGCAGGAAAACATTGCTCATGTGTATGATACCATTCAAAGGAATGGGGTTCATTTTTGTACATCTTGCAACGCACAAATCTCGCACGATTTTAGCGCCCGTGTGAAGGCAGCCTTAGGATTGTTTTATGAACACAAAACATATCAGCCAAAATTTACCCTTTAAGTACAATCTCTCACAAAAAAGTCTCAGATTCACTTGTGTAAGTGAAAGCATTCCAAAGTTATTACCAGTAAAGTAACACGTCAGATTTGAAAAATGGGGTATGATTAGGAAGACAAAAACTGGCTGCAGTGGGAAGGGGATACGTAGTACAGCAGAGGCTAACGGCCTGTTTTCTGTATGCTGCATTTACCCTCAGTGATGCACTCACTTCCGTGCGAATTGTCTTTAGTTACTGCTTATCCCTAACAAAACATTTTCACCTTTCTAATTACAACTATATATTGTGGTCAGCTTGTTTGTTTGCACTATGTCTGGATAGTGACTCTGGGTAAAGTCCCAAGTGGTGCTTTGCACATATACTCATGCTGGCTTGAGGTTTCCGATCATGTTTATATTGGGAAAAGCCCACACACTGTGGTTTAAAGTTTTTTAAACACAGAAGCACATGTAGAAATTGGCTATATTTTGCAAGCGCACATTTTTTTATTTGCTACACATGAAGGCTGTAAATTGTAGAATATTTTTGGGTTTAATGCTGCTGCACAAAGTAGCAGACTATTCTGCTATGAAACACTGATATTTCTGCATGTTTTGATTCAAGTAGTGTTTGTTAGCCTTTAATGCAGTGTTCATGCATGACGTATTTTGTAGCGGTTTTCAAATGCAATTAAAAACTGCGTTAACAAAAGTGATGCAGTTTTCAAAAACAACAAGTAACGTTAAAAACCTCATGCAGTTTTTAACAATACATGCAGTTTATAAACAAATGCATGTTTTTTTGATACAGTCATTAATTATAGTTGAAAACCACAACAAAAAATGTCATGTGATTGCATCATGATCAGTTTTACAAGTTAGAGTTCAGCCACAGCTTATCCCGAGTGTATTATGGCGCTGACTGTGTGTGCGCAGCATGGTTGCCAGAGATGGCTAATACTACCCCGTTAACACCTCTTGGACATAGTTTTGGGTATTATTGTATCTTGATGTTACCAGGAAGTCCTGGCGGAGTAAAGATTGACAGGGGGGGTCACACCCCCTGTACGTGATTGGCTGGGGAGTTGTGTTGGCTGCATGTCCTGCTAGCCCAGTAAAGTCATGTTGCAGCAGCAATCCAGGGGAGCCTGCAGCACAGTTGTTTCGCGGCCCCCGCTGCCGGCCCTGAAGCGCAGAGGGGGTGACCATGAGGGAGCACACAGTACCATTACGTGGCTTTGCCGCTGAAGCCGCTGGCCCCATCCCCCAGCTGTGTATCACATAGCGGTCGGCTGCAGGAGGACAGAGCGACGGTGTTCCACTAAGTGGGAGACGGCAACATCAGCACAACAGCGGTGTGCTCGACGTTACGAGTTCGTTCTCGCGCACACAGCATAAGGAGAACAGGGAGGCAACATCGGCGGCCCACTGACCGTTTGAGGCAGCGGCCAATCACACCAGAATGGCGACAACAGCTGGGAGACCGGGGACAGACGGTCACCTGTGGTAAGAGTGCTGCAGCAGAGCGGCATGGCCAGGGATATGATAGATGTAGGCACCAGCCCCAGACACCAGAATGAGGAGGACAGCTGGGAGGGCGGGGGACAGTCGGTGAGCTGCGGTAACAGCCGGGGAGCAGAGCGGATAACATAGACGGACACCTGCTCACTTACTACGCACACTGCCGCTTCCAACAGTAATCCACTTTAGCTCCTTCCAGGACCTTTGTGCCTTGACACTATCGGGAGCTAGGGGTGTGACAGGGGCGTTCCTCCTGTCAAACCCCTAGCTTCCGGTGGCGTCAAGATACAATAATACCATAGTTTTGACACATTGCGCGTTTTTTGGATTTTGGCAACATTGGGTAATCTACATGTATCTGGAGCTACTGTATGGCATTGAGTACTGGAGGAATCCTAGACCATACATACTGAATTAACATAAACTGTCTGCTGTAATATGATTAAGATTTACACTGATCAGAATTAACATTGAAATCCCTACAGAGAAGGGATTTAAGATTGCTTATCTTATTACGGCTGTAAAAGCGTGGACTATATTAGGCAGTGAGTGAACAGTCAGTTCTTGATGTTCATGTGTTGGAAGCAGGAAAGCGTAAAGATCTGAGTTACTGTCACAAAGACCAAATTGTAATGGTCAGATGTCTGGGTCACAGCATGTGCAAAGCAGCTGGTCTTGTGGGGTGTTTCCAGTATGCATTAGTTAGTACCTACCAAAAGGACAACCTGTGAACTAGCGACAAGTTCCTATGTGCCCAAGGCTCACTGATGCTCGTGAGGAGCAAAGGCTAGTCTGTCCCGTCAGATTCCACAAGAGAGCTACAATAGCACAAACTGTAAATTAATGCTGGCTAGAAAGGTATCAGGAAAAAAAAGTGCATCACAGCTTGTTCTGTATTGGGTGCATAGCTCACAGTGTCCATTAGGGTTATAGCTTTTTTTTATAACCTCATATTCCTGTATCCTAATTTGATGCACTTTTGCCTAAAAACAAAGAATTTAATTGTTAAAAGTGCTTTAAATTAGCATACAGGAATATGAGGTTGTAAAAAAAAAGTTATAACCCTAGTGTCCATGCTGGCTGCTATCCACTGCCAAAATGGGTACATGAGCATTAGAATTAGTGGAGAAATAAAAGAAAGTTTAAGCACAAAAGAAAAGGGGTCCAGCACTTCTCTGTAAATGAAAGCCATTAGTTTTATTAATTACATGGCGCTATGAGTAAGAACAATCTGAAATGCCTAAGCTGCTGCTGTACGCGGACCTTTTATGATTCTGCTCATAGATATGTAAATACAGTAATAAGGAAAGTGTTTTTAATTTAAGAACTACTAGACATACTTTATTTCATGAATATGCAGTGCTTTCAAGTAAAGAAGTATCCTCTTCCCCAGGCAGCCTATGGACAAAGGATAACTTTAGACTGCACTATAAGGAAGCTCTGGGTGCCTTACTAGGCTCTGGACTGCCATGTGATCTGGTTGGTCCTAGCAGTCAAGTAGTCATGTACTTTGCAATTCCCCCCTCTTTCAGCTAGCAGTTTAGTTTCAGCAAGGGTTTATTGAATATTTTTGCAGAATTAAATGGCATTTAAAAAGTCTTAATTCCCCACGCAGGGGGCTGAATATTGCAATTTTGAAAACTCTAAACTGCAATACAACACTTCATTCGAATAGCAAAATGAGTAAGAGGGAGGGGGGTAACCAAAAACACATAACAGGGGGTCGCCAAGAATCCACATTTGTTCTCCATAGTTATTGTAGTTGGTAATCATAGCTAGTTAATGGTGGGCAGGTTAGGTAGTTGAGATATTATAGTATAGCCCTGGGAATTTCAGATCAATCCAGGGTTGCCAAATATTCATGAAATTGGCCAAATCTGTTATGACTGCATGAATTTTTTCATACAACATAACTAAAGATATCCTATTAATGACTTCTGGGAGATAAAGATTAGTGGATTTCCATCTGGAGGCAATGTGTATTCTTGTGGTCATACAAATATACTATATAAGTTTATGGACTTTGAACCTAAAATGTGGTGGACGATCTCCTAGTAGGAAGACCGAAGAAGACTTTGGTATTGGACCTACAAACATGTGGTTTAGTTGGCTGCTGACCTGTGTCTACAGCCCGTCCACTACTGGGCAGGACCACCATGAAAACATAGCGGCGACGTTGATGGAAATAGGCGTTGTACCCTTTGTGGAACCAAGTACGTTCTATGTAGAATCTTCATTGAGGTTTCCATAAGGGAGGACTGATGGCTACATTTAGATATCATTGTGCAGCAATGTTGCCATCTTTCTGGTGTCATCTCTATCCCCAAGTCCTCCTCCCATTTTCTCATGAAAGGAAATTTCTCTTCATTAGGCCTTATGCACACGGCCGTGTTGGCCTTCGCAAGCGGAATACCGCAGCAGAGACCGCCACGGCGCCCCCCCCTCCCAAAGACCCCATACTCACCTCCAGATCCGCTGCACGATGTCCACCATGACGCTCCGGCGTGCATGCGCAGTACAGCGCATGATGAGCCGGCGGTGTCGCATGACCCGCCGGCTGCATCATATGAACAGGGCGCGTATTCACGCTATACTTTCGCAGTGCTACACTTGCTCATTGGGCTAATCGCACTGATTTGTAATATTTGATTAGGTTGGGTACCGAGATGTTTAATTCTGGCGCATTTGTTGGCCCAAATAAAATTCAAAACTATGCACTGGAAATTGCAGAGTGGATTGAGGGATCGGTATTGATAAGCATCTTCAGCTAGCATTTTAGTTGTCACAACATGTAAGGGCTTGAGTGTATGTCACCATTGTATGACACAGTGCTGAATTCTATTGAGCCACTCATACGTGCTTTTTTTCACGTGTGTATTACGTGTGTGAAAAAAAAAGCAGCATGTTCTATTATAGTGTGTAATATACAGGTAATACACATCATGGGACAATGGGAATTTAACATAGTATGTTACATGTGTATTCAGTGTACTGTGTATTTTTCGCAAGTGAAAAACTTTTGAAATACATCGGCGACATATGCCTGTGGGGATGAGCCCTAAGCAGTTAACTGGCTGCGATCAGAGCTAGCTGCTCTCATGGCAAGGGTCAGCTGTTTCAAATAAGCCCATTCCATACGCCAGCTGTTTCCTGAGCCCATTGAATACCTCATGATGTACATATATGTTATGTGGTTGCCAACAGGTTAAAAATTGCAACTCATCCCCCTAAAATTCTTTGCTATACTGAATATACCAAAGATAACTTTGTGACATCCCTAGCGGGTCTGAACAGATAACGGAATAATTGTTAATAAAATGTATTTAACATTTTTTTTTAGAAGTGAAGACAAACCAACCACACAGATAGTATCACTTTAATGATCATGGCCCGTATAATTACCTCCATACTGTCACTCAAGAAATCTCACTATCCCATGACCAACGTTACCGATAATAACACTATACATGGGACAAATAATAGCACCAGGATCACCTCTATCCCCACCACGTAGTGATTAATACCAATATACTGTCACTGAATAAAGATTACCAATAACACTGTATGAAGGCCAAATGATACCTCCAGGCGAAGACCATATAATACTACCTTAGGGCTCCTTCACACAAGCATATGCTTTTTTACGTTCACACGCCCACGCTGTAAATTCTCATTAATGGACGCTTTTCAGCGATGACAGACAGAGATAATTAGCGTTTTCTCGTCCATTCACACAATGTTTAAGAGAAAAAATACGTCGCCGGACGGAAAACCCTCACTCGGCTTCAATCCTCAGAATGACTTCAAAAGCCTAAAATGAGGCAACTGTAAGCTTTTCCCTGCGTTGGACGCTGCTAAACTGCCCCCCCTCCCTTTCTTTCCAGCTCCCATTGGAGTTTATGGGAGCTGCCGGCGTTTTTACGCGCCGCATATTCGCGCATGTGAACGAATGCATTGGGAACCAATGCCTCAATTGGTCACATATATCGTCCAGCCGCAAAAACATGCTAAATGGCCCACCCACACAGTCTCTTCCAAACACCAGATCTACTATAAATCATGGCACAAATGATATAGTGGTATGAGTAGGCGTACATTTGCGCTAAATTATGCCAATTAAATTTCACTTTATGGTACATGGACAGTCCAAGATGTGCCATATTTATTAAGCAACATGCATCTCTAAATATGGCCATCTTGGTTTAGGACTGGCGTATTTATGCAAACCCTGCACAAACGTAGGTACTTTTGAGGGACTTTGGGTCGTTATTAGACAGTCCTGAGTTTGGAGTTTTTGGGTCTTGAATTTGGCATTCAAAGGGCTCATATCAACGGCTGTGTTTTCACCACGTATTACTTGTGCGCTTAACGGCCGTGTGATATGTGGTGAATTGAGTGGACATTCATCAATCCATGCACATGTGCATGTAGACACTGCACATCAATTTGCGCAAGAAATAGATTGCAGCATGCTCCATTTCTCTGCGTACCCACGTAGCATGAGTCCTATACATTTTTATAGGCTGTGTATGAAACGTTCATATGCAATACATTGCGTATGGACGGCATTTTCATACCCATCCCCGCTCTGAAACAAAACAGGGAATTCAGAAAAAAGTCACACTGCGCATGTCTGTGTGATACGCTGGCATGCGCAGCGCACACGCAGCCAAATGCAGTCTCTGCCGGCAGAGCTGGTGTTTACAGATGTCAGTAAAACGCTGCGGAGAAATTTGTAGTTTAAAGAAACAACTTTTGCATGATTTGCATATTTTCCCATGAAAACTTGAAAAAGTTTCTTGATTTTTGCTGAGCGCTGTCTCTGATTGGTCATAGTGCTCAGCCAATCGGAGGCAGCGCTTTCATGAGGTGGGGATTTTTCAATCCCCGGCCAGAATAAGAGCAGTGTGGGGACCAAGAAGAAGACGCCGGAGATGACAGCGCCTCCTAAGATGTATACATTTTTTTTTCCTGAAACTAGGGATGATTTTTAGGATAGGGCTTATACTTCAAGACCCCCCCCTCTCCCCCTCCTTCCTGAAAATCATTGCTGCGGGAGTTCCCTTTATCCCATTGCTTTCAATGAAGGGAATTCCCACAGGGACTTTCAGAGGGGTGGGAGTGGGGGCTTGAAATATAAGCCCTACACCAAAAAAAAGCCCTGGATGCTGGAAAAAAAATTATACATCATCTAGATGCAGTGTCTGGAGCTCTGGCGCGTCTTCTCCCCAGAACTGTGGTACTGTTCTTCTTCTGGCCAGGGATTTAGAAGCCCTCACTTTGATTGGCTGAGCGCCTTGAACAATCACAGCCAGAATGGCCATGATTGGTCAAAGTGCTCAGCCAATCAGATGCAGTGCTTCCAGAAGGCGAGGATTTTTAATTTCTCAGCCAGAAGAAAATGATAAAGAACATTACCGCAGACTCAGGGAGAAGATGCGCCGGAGTCAGACACCACTTCTACATGATGTATTAATTTTTTTTTCTTATTTCCGCCTCTAGGGCTTATTTAAAGGCTTTGAAAGTAGGATTTCCTATTGTCAAAGTTGCATCGATTCGCACAAAAACCTAGTTTTTGTGCGAATCACAAAACGCTGTCCTATTTTTTGCAGGTGCGAATTCTATTTGCTAGTAAAAAAAGGACATGTGACCGCTTTCATTGGAAAGCCTTGGTTCTCATAGATGCAAATCGCAAATGCACCTAGCATGTGTGCAAAAGAAAACCCGCTCTTTTGACTGAGCCCTAAACCAGAAAACCCCATTTAATTATTTTTTGGCTCATTTTCTAAATTATCCAGAACTTTCCCACTTACCTCCATGATACAACCCCACAATACTGCCCACTTCTGAGGAAATGTTTACACATGTTTCACATGCAGCCTTCATGAATATGTATTACAAAATGTTTTAAAACATTATAAACGTCTACTCTAAGATGTAACATGTGGCTTAATTGAAGAACATCTGGTCTCGCACATTATCGTAGCCCTTTGAACTTGCCTATTTGACAAATGATATAAAACAGTGTGTTTTATACTAAATGAAACCGTCCAAGTATGTTGATTCACCAGTGAGAGGAAGGCAATGGTCAAACACAATTATATGATCCTAAAATACAGCCCTTCCTTTCCGCAGAACGTCTTCTAAGAGATTGCATTCAGGGCTGATGTTTCTGCATTTCTTATACGTAAGTAGGATGAGATCAGAAATGTATTTTCCTGTTATTTTTTGTTTTGTTTTTAAAGCAAGTACGGCTAACCACACAGGGAGGCTCCCGCTGCGGCGTATATGCAGTGGTTTAGGATGGGTTACTTTGGTAGTCCTACTGAAGAATATTTCCCTGAGAGCAATTGCACCCAATTTTGTCATGTCAGGGGATTGGCATTCATAGATAAAAACAAGGGGACTTTTTTGCTTTATTTAACTGTTTTTTAAAATGACCTTTTTCCCTCGTTCTCTCTGCACTCAATACAATGCTTCAAACCCTCAGAGGAGCAAGTAGTGATAGAAGCCCTGCACACTAGCATAGACCTTCTTGGCTGCCTATTAATACTGCAAGGGCTCTGATATACAGTATGTGAGCTGCAGCACCCTAAGAGACCCTGCAGCTACCTTGACTACCCTGTGGTCGGCACTGATGGGAGAGGACTCTGCAGACTGACACAAAGCAGGACAGGAAGAAGATACAAGAATCCACTATGTTGTATACATTGACTAGTGTGTTATTCCCTGCCTCATAAGAAAAAAGGTATTTTTAATTGAACATTGTGACAGCAGCCGCAGGCTGCTCAGTGAGGAGGGGATTCCCTGTGGGGATGAAGGAATCCCCTGCTGCTGTCACAGCAACGGCAGAAGATCGCAATGTTCTAGCATTGCTTTCAATGGGACCAGTGCTGCTGCCACCCCATTCAGAGCAATGGGATGAAGGAAACCCCCACAGTGATGCGAGGCTGTTTTCACATGAAAAAGCCTCACATCCAGGGGTTTTTAGAAGGTTTTGCAAGAGCGATATCTGGCCATGAATCACGGCTCGATATCACTCTCACCAGTGTGCAGGAGCCCTGAGTGTACCACAAACTTAGTACATTTACTCCCGTCGCTGTGCGACCCCTGGAATTTACAGAATCCCATATCTGCAAGGCTAATAATCTGTCGCATACCATGTTTAGTAGCAACGTGTAGGTAAATTCATGAAGTGAAACATGGCAGCCCAAGCTTACCTAACAGATAGGTTGACCCCGGAGAATCGCAGTAATTCACAGCATGCTGCTAATTGCCGCCTGCAAGTGCTATGATTCTCCGCTCGTGGACAGAGGGGAAGCGCTTTCCATAACAACGCTATGGAAAGCCTTCACTGCGTTCCCCACGGCTGGATTATAGCCGTGGGGAACGCAATGAATATATGCCCGTGGACAGGCAGCCTTAGGAAACCAATTGGAAAGCTCAGTGCCTGCTGTCACCAAATCTTGTTGCAGGGGTTTTGCAGTCAATCAAGGGTTTTTGACTACCTGCCTCCTCAGCATTCTGGTGGCAGCTGGTAATGGCTCACTCTTAGTAATATTTCCGGTGCTCCTTTAACCCCTTGAGTGGCAGGTTTCCTACCACCCTGTCGTGCCCACCAGGGCAGGTTTTTTAAAATGGTCTAATCATTGAATTTCAACTAGTTTTGCAGTTGCGTCTCAAGAGCCATAACTTTTTCATTTTTCCATTGACATGGCCATATGAGGGCTTGTTTTTTGCGGGACAAGTTGTGATTTTTTAAACAGGGGGGAGGAAAAAAAGAAATGGGGAAAAAAGAAAAAAGGGGCCATGTCATTAAGGGGTTAAATAATGTATTAACTTCCTTCTCTGGGTCATTACGACGCACACGGATACCACATGTGTGATTGTATTTTTGATTTTTTACAAAGTAAAGAGAGACAAGTGTTTTTTTTATTTTTTTAATTATTTTTTTACTTTTTTTTTTTTTAATTTTTTAAAAATTTTTTATTTTTTTTTGTCCCTTTAGGGGACTTCCACAGGGACCCATCAGGACCCCTGATCACATTCCAGGGGTCCGATGGTGACAGCCCTTTACATGCTGCAGTGACAGCCCTTTACATGCTGCAGTCACATAGACTGCAGCATGTAAAGGGTTAACACAGCAGAGATCGGAGGTTTTCTCTGATCTCTGCTGTAAGAGCTGGTACCTAGCTGTCCTCTGACAGCCAAGCACCAAGCTCTCCCTGTCACAGAGACCATTGGCTTGCTTCTGACAAGCCGATGGTCTCTATGGCAACCTGTAAACAAAGCAGGACATTGCCGACATGTCGGCAATATCTTCTGCTGGTTTTTCAAAGCCCTTGCTTTGTTCTCTGTGGGTCTGTGCAGGCAGAGCACACTGCCAGAGCTTGTGGCATTGTGCTCTGCAGCTCCCATAGTGATACATAGCCCGGAAATCTTCCGGGCTATGTTGCTATGAGCAGTGGAGCTGGTCACGGAACTTTTCCGGGCGTGCCACTCAAGGGGTTAAAGGCATATTCCATGGTATTAACTATTGATGACCTATGCTTAGGATGATCATATGACTCGCTGTAAGTGCAGTTGGTCAGACATTGTCATAGGTGGTCAGCGCTGGAAGTGTAATAGCTGACTTCCCTCCCATTGAAATTAGTGGGAGTACTGCTTCTTATTTCTCTTCTGGCTCCTCATTGTGGTCAGAGCCAGACAATGTCCAGCCAGCTGCACTGACAAGACGATCAGAGGAGATCCTGAGTGGCAGACCCTTGCTGATCAAATAACTTTGAACTTGTGAATTAGGCTTTTAACTTTATCTCTAGGAACATTCAGTGTCTTTGTTATCTTTTTGTATCATTTTCCTTGTTTGTGCAAGGCAATAATCTCATAACTTCTTGACTTCGGTCTCCTGCACACAGGCAGAAATTCTGCGGTGGGATTTTTCGCAGAATTTCTGCTCGTGCCCGCTACCATAGGATTGCATTAGATAATGAAATCCTATGCAGACAGCCACGATTAGCCGCATTAAAACTCGCGCAGTAAACAAATCGCGGCATGTTCTATTTCTGTGTAAGCCTCACAGAGGCTCACAAAGAAACGTCACTGGTAATGCGCCGGCTTTGCTCTGCGCATGTGCTGGCTGGGCGACAGCCGGCACATAGCAGAGCGGAGGAGACGTTGGAGGAGGTGAGTCGCGGGGCCACCGCAGGGTCAGGACTCGCGGGATCCGACCCAGCCATCTGCAGGAGTGTTTTAAAAACCACATGCATTTTTTAATGCATTTTTATTTGCTTTGCTTCAGAAACTCAACAAAAATATACAAACTGCCAAGGGCTTATTTACACAAGCGTATATCGGCCGACGTTTTCACGGCTGGCTGATATACGCTACCATGTCATGCACGGGTGTAACGTATATGCCGTTGGGCAGGTGAGACAGCTTAGATCTGCTAAGCTGTCTCCCCCTTTCCTCGCCAGCTTACCTCCTCTCTCCTCCCCTCCGGCTGTTTGCAATGGGAGGGGGCAGGACAGGGGCTGAGTTAAACTCCTGCCCCTTGTCCACAGCCAGCAATAGGAGGGGGCGGGATTGGGGCAGAGCTAAACTCTGCCCCCTCCCGTTGTCCGCAGCCAGCAATGAAAGGGGCAGAACGGTGACGGAGCTAAACTCCCGCCCCCTGTCTGTCCCTTGTCCGCAGCCAGCAATGGGAGGGGCATGATGGGGCGGGGCTTAGCTCTGCCCTGCCCGCTCCCATTGCAAACAGCGGGAGGAGAGGAGAGAGGAGAAGAGAAAGGGGAGGGAGTTTAGCAGTCACGCTGCTAAACTCTCTCCCATCTCCCTTCTCCGGCCGCTGTCATTGGCTCCCATAGGAGTCTATGGCAGCAGCCGTAATTCAGCCAGGAAGATAGTTCCAAGACTATCTTTCCTGCCAGGCATAAAAGTGCTTTTATAGGCTTTACAAAATTGCTCTTTTCTTTGATTTTTGTTCCTCTCATCCCTAGTAACATTGGTCATATGGTTTACTTCAAATAGAGATCATTATTTTTTTTTCTGAGTGTCAACCTTCTTAGTTTTTCCATGTATTAATAATTAATTTATGTTCAAACTACAAAGGTGTGAAAACAAAATGTGTTTTTCAAGTTCTGCGTCTGACAGATTGTCTTCAGATGTATGAAATCTAATTAGCAAGACTGGTAGATCTAACAACAAGTAATAAACAGGCAGAAGTTTGATGCACTTTTCCAGGTATTTTCAGCTGTCTGTAAATTCATTGTGTGTATTTACAGTTTATATGCAAATATTTTTATGTCAGAACAGTTTAACCCCATAACAGCTACCCATTGTAATTGTATGGCGGACAATCACGGTTGGTATATAGAGTGGCCTCATACCTGGTAGGAGTTGGCTGTTTCTGACAGCTGACTGGTACCCGCCTGCTGTAGTAGTATCTGATTGCTGCCGTTGTTAAAAAAAAAAATGTAAAAAGTTATGAATCTTGAAAACTGTGGATGGAAAAAAAGAAATGGAAAATCTGAGAAATTGATGGTCAATTAAGATAATTCTAAAGCTTTTGCCTTAATAGAGATGTAGCAAACATCTGTAAAAATTTGACATTTAACTTATTATAACTAAACTACTATTTACTACCAATGTTCTAAATTGAGTAATGAAGTGGCGGCCATGTTAATAATTGCTACATCTGTAAAATGGATTAATTTAACAAATTATGTCCCATGCCAGATTAAAGGGTTTATCTGACAGTTGCCATGTGCGTAGAACAAAAAACAACTAATACTCCTCTTGTTTCAACCAGTGATCCAGTGCTGCTGCTTCAGTGACTTCTCCAAATTCCCGGCAACTCCGCCACGTATAGATACTGTAGGCCTCAGGTCTCTTTCACAAGAGCAAAATAGCCGCGATAAAATGCTGGCCAAAAATCGCGACCATCTGAAGCATTAGATTCCAATGCATCCATTCTTGTGCTATCTTTTGCCAGAATATGTAGCCGGTTCCCATAGGCTCCTATGGGAGCCTATGAGAGCCATAAGAAAAGGGGAGGGTTAGGGAGGTGGGTGGGTGGAAGTTTAGCAGCGGCTCACGTTGCTAAAGTCCCTCCCCTTGCCGGCAGCTCCACTTTTCTGGGGAGAGAGGGGAGGGAAATAAGCATGTCAAGCGCTGCTCAAGTCCCTTCCTCTCCCTTTGCCTGCAGCTCCCACAGGCTTCCATAGGAGGCAGAGGGCAAAGGGAGGAGTAGAGAGGGGGAGAGACTTTGTAACCAATATCCAAAGCAGGAAAAGGGCACAATTGTTGGAACTAATGACAAGTTGGTCTGGTGGGTGGTGGCAAAAAAATAAACTGCTGGATATGCAGGCTGCAGCGGTACTAGTGTGTCTTGATGCCACCATGAAATCCAGGTGGAGTGAAGATTGACAGGGGGGTGACGCCCCCTGTAGCTGATTGGCTGCACAGCTGCCTGCCAAATAGGTCCTGGAAGGGCACTACAATTTGGCTGCCAAATACATCCAGCGGTGTCTACTGCAAAGGCACAGCCAGAGTTCACATGCCCTTCCTGGGCCCCGAGGCACACGGCGCAGCATGGCTCAGGGTTTTTGACTGACGCACACTTTCCAGCGCCGCCCGCGGCAGCGCTCCACATTACTCCAACCCACCGCAAACCTATGTAACTTGCCGGTGGCTGCAGGGAGGCGACAGGGCCAGGGTGAGACACAGACTTTGATCCGGCTGCCGAACACATACGCCGCATCCTTTCCCCCCATCGGATGCGTCTTTACCGCCAGTGGACTAGAAGCGATGAGGCAGCCAGCTGTCAGTGGGGGAACTCATGGCACGGATCTGACAGTCCCGACGAGTGCGGACAAGAAGCGCTGATTGCGGCATCTGGCAGTGGGGGAGCGTCATCCACGGACCACACACTGATGGCTTGGGGCACAAACAGTGAGGCCACCAGCTGTGACCGGGGGAGTGTCAGACACGGAGGTAACAATGCACGCAGCGCAGCCCAAGTGTTGACTCTGGGAGCTTTGAGCGGGGGACCTTAGGGTGAGGGTAACATTTGTTATCAGGCTTACATTATGACATCTTCATGCAGCATTCCTCACTGTACTACCAGCACCTGGCAGCCTTGGCCCTATCAGGAGCCTATGGTGTGAAAGGGGCCTCCTTCCTGTCAAACCCCTAGCTTCCGGTAGCGTCAAGATACTCTAATACCGTCTGCAGCTAGGAGAAGCCAGCAGTCATGGAGCAGAGGACTGAAGAGAGGCAGGGCAACAGCAGACAGGTGAGAGGCATTGCTCTTTTCTTAATTGGATCTGCCAGCATCACGTGGCTCCCAACATCAGCTTACTGTGTATGCCAACTGGAAATAGGGGCAGCTTTTCAAGAAGGTTCCTTACATTTTAGGGTTTATGGAATTCATCATCAGTGCTTAAGGCCAGTATATAAAATGACTTGCACAAAACATGTGGGAGATACTGTAAGTTTGGAAGAAGCCTTCCCCTCTTCATACTAAGCTTGCAAGGGAAAGAAGTAGGCATTCACACAGTGAAGTAACAAAGTGTTAATCTGCCCCTATTAACCTTTTCATGTGCACAGGCAGAATATTGTTGCTGGTAAATACCTACAGGTGGGAGATGCCAGCAGTCAATACATGCACACACTGTGCCCTAGTTAATTTTCTTGAGCTCCATAATAGGTTTTTACCATACATATTTATATATTAGCTTTATAGAAGATAGTCTCCTCTGTAACATATCCAATGAACACATCACATGACCAAGGTTCATCATTTAACACAAGACAAGGCCTTCTGAGGAAAGTCTAAATTGACTGAAATTTTAAACTTTAAGCGGTCATTAACTTTTCAGACAACTTGTGTTTCTGTGAGAGCTAGTTCATAACTAACAAAAGTGCAAAGCACTTTATTTACCTAAAATTACTTTTTTGTGCTGAAAAATCCTGCTGTCCACTAGGAGTCTTCCTTCCTTCTGATTTGCTGTCCATTGCCTGTTGTCAAGTGATGCTCATCTTTAGTAGCAGTGATAACAGGATGGAGAACAGGCTGTGGAGAAGGGTGATGATTTATGCTTTCCATAGAAATCTATTGAGAGCAAAATAAAGGGAGTAGGAGGCAACTGCTAGAGGGAGAGGCACTCGTACAGACATGCTGCTGCCAGTTGTGAGTTATTTGCTATCATACAGTTACTGGAGCCACATCTACATGGCTCAGTACTTCTCTAGTGTCCTTCCTGATGCAGTTATTTGTGTGTGTTACAGAGAGGTGAACCTGCAGTCTTCTCTGTATGCAGTGTATAGAAAACATAATAGCAGCTAGTCTCCTCCCACTGGCTCAGAGAGAACTGAAAGTTAGACATTACAGGATTCAGAGGGGAATACTGGTAATAAATGTCATGTACAAATCATATAATAACCAGAACTAGAAGTTTTTTTAAATTAGCTTTTAAATGAACCAGGGTGTTTGGGCCTTCATGCCTAGAGTGAAAGTTAACCCTTTCCAATCCACTGTCTGACGTCTAAAGACATTATGATTTAAGGCTGTACAGCTCCAATGTTGGAAGACGTCCATCGGGGTTCTCTTACTGTATATCGCCAGCCTCTCTGCTGTCGGAGCCTTTCCAACGTGTCACCTCATGCAGTACTGGCTTTAGCCAGCATATAGCGCTGTTGTATAACGGCAGAAAAAGAGTAAGCCCCCTAGGAAAACCAGAATACAAATTGGATTGGAAAGGGTTAACCTTCTGAAATTGGAGTGGACATCCATTCATTTTGTAGTTTTTTTTTTTTTTTTTAGGCAAACATGGTCACAAATAGGAAATTGAGGAAAAACTGTATTTTTTTTACTATTCTGTGTCTTAAGGTAGATCATTAAAGTATGCATAGACAGACAGAGAAAACGTAGATTCAGGCTAACTTCACACGACGAAGACCAATATTGGACTGTGAATCACGGCCCGATTTCTCAATCACCAATATGCATTTTTTCTGCAGATGTGAGGCATTTTTGTTTCAAACCCGCCTTGCATTACTTCGGGGAAGCCGCGATCCTCCTGGGAAAATATAATTCAATATGAGCATTGCGTTCAAGGATTTTTCTGACAGGAAACTGATTATTTCAGTTGTCTGTCACAGTACAGGATTGGGCTCTCAGTGAGAACAGTGTGATCCTGCCCGTGGCAGTGCGCTCAAGAGTGTACAGTGCCAGGAAACTCAACACATACATTAATGGGCTGGAGACACAGGGACCACTCTGTTTGCTTGTTAATTTATGTAGTGTGGTTGTGAAGGGTTAAGTAACTAAATCAGCATTGCTTCAAAATAGTGTGTGTAGACGTTCTATTGTTTCATTCAAATTGTGGATTGGAAACCCACTTGAGGCACAATGACACCTTGCAGTGCCCAGGAACTACTCCCATCTCCTTGGAAGCGGCTACAGTAATTAGTTTAGTAACTAAGTAGCATCAAGTGTTGGCTTTAATCTGCTTTTAGAAAGCTAGAAAGAGAAAATAGCAGCCAGGGAAGATACAGTGATATTGCAACATTATATGCGGTCTGGAATGAACTGAATGAAAGGTTATAGGAAAGTCTTCATAACTAATCTGATTTATTGCTATCAACATTCCTTCTTTGTATCCAAGAATGTGACTGACTCCTGAATGCAAACCAAGAAGCACTGATCACTAAATGGCGGAAAACGCAGATTCTGAAAATCAAGTTTAGAACATTCAAGACAGAACAAGCAAATACCCCCCTGATAATCACTACCGGTATATAGTTATTATTTAACCCCTTAAAGGGGTTGTCCCGCGGCAGCAAGTGGGTCTATACACTTCTGTATGGCCATATTAATGCACTTTGTAATGTACATTGTGCATTAATTATGAGCCATACAGAAGTTATAAAAAGTTTTTCACTTACCTGCTCCGCTGCTGGCGTCCTCGTCTCCATGGAGCCCGACTAATTTTCGCCGTCTAAAATGGTCTAATGGCCAAATTAGACGCGCTTGCGCAGTCCGGGTCTTCTGCTTTCTTCAATGGGGCTCCGTGTAGCTCCGCCCCGTCACGTGCCGATTCCAGCCAATCAGGAGGCTGGAATCGGCAATGGACCGCACAGAAGAGCTGCGGTCCACGGAGGAAGAGGATCCCGGCGGCCATCTTCAGCCGGTAAGTATAGAAGTCACCGGAGCGCGGGGATTAAGGTAAGCGCTGAGCGGTTTTTCTTTTAAGTCCCTGCATCGGGGTTGTCTCGCGCCGAACGGGGGGGGGGGGGGGTTTGAAAAAAAAACAAAACGTTTCGGCGCGGGACAACCCCTTTAAGTGCGAGGCCCGATTTTCATCATTGCTTTAGCTTTCAAAAAAAAAATAAAATATATAATTCTTTTATTTGTCCATCGATATAGTTGTGCGAGGGCTTATTTTTGGGGGTTTGGGGGGAGTTGTATTTTTCAGTGGTGTTATTTAATGGGTCATATAATGTACTAAAAACCTTTAAGTGAAGTGAAATGAAAAAAAACCCCAAAAAACGCAATTTCACCAGCTTTAGGGGTCTCTAGTTTTTATGGCGTACTTACTACAGCAAAAATGACATGATAAACTGATATAGTTTTTATATAGTTCTATTTTTGCTGTAGTGTTTTTAGAGCGCGAAATGCCTTTGGAAAAACAAAATCACTTTCTGCCACTATCTTTTGACAGCCATAACTTTTTAATATTTTCCATTGACATACATATGTGAGGGCTTGTTTTTGCAGGATGTCCTGTAGTTTCCCTTGGTACCATTTTTGGAGTACAAATGATTTTTTGACTGCTTTTTATAAATTTTTTTCTGGAAGACCAGGTGAGCAAAAAAAGCGCATTTCTGGTGTTTTGTTTTTTTTTCCGGTCAACATTTAGCGGGCAGGGTAAATAATCTGTTATTTTGACAAATTGGACCTTTACTGTTGCAGCAATTTTTAAAAATTTTTAAAAATCCCCATAGGGGACTTGAAACTTCCTCTGAAGTATAATGTAATACTATGGTATTACACTTTACTACAATCTCAGAGGCATGACTTGATAGGCAATCAGCCAGGGTTGCACTGGGGGCCTTTCACAATAGCACTGCGCGATCTCATCGCAGAGAAGACATTAGGGAAACTGCAAAAGTTATCAGGTGATTTAAATGCCACTGTCAGAACTGGCAGCGACATTTAGAGGGTTAACAGCCACAATCAGCATTCATGTTAATCGTGGCTGTTGCCAGCAGGTGTCAGCTGTGAAAAGCAGCCAGCAGCTGCATTGTATAGAGCGGGATTGGCTCCCGATCCACCTCCTTACAAACCCCAAACGCGTAGGACATAACTGTACATTCTCTGTCGCTAAGGGGTTCAAAAGACTTAGGTGTTGTTTAACTGATGTAGTTTAACAAATTAACCTACACAGTGTTTGCTGCGCAAATACTAATTGTCTGAAATGCGCTTCAAATGGGCCACTCTGCAGCCAAAAGCTTCTGTTCACTGCGGCTCACTAATTACACTCATTGTCAAAAGAATCAAGTACCTAGACGTTATCGAAAAGCGAATTAAATCTTATCCGTGTGATTGTAACGTTGATATAAGTAAGTGACTACAATATCAGAGTAAAAGGAGAATTTATGGTGGAGAACCAATCCCTTGAAGGGAGGCTGTAGTATCCTGTTGTCCCACATCTAGCTTGAATACAAAATGTGATATGGGCGAGCATGGAGGTTCTAGTACCCTGTTGTACTGCCTCTAGCTTGGATGCAAGATTTGATACGGGGGGCATGGAGGCTCCAGTACCCTGTTGTACGGCCTGTAGCTTGGATGCAAGATGTGATCCGGGGGTATGGAGGCTCTAGTACCCTGTTGTACCGCCTCTAGCTTGGATGCAAGATGTGATCCGGGGGTATGGAGGTTCTAGTACCCTGTTGTACCACCTCTAGCTTGGATGCAAGATGTGATTCGGCTTGCATGGTGGTATACAGGTTCTGTTTGGTATCTTGCAGCATGTCAGTCCACGTTTGCTGAGCCACTGGATTGGGCAATTTTGTAGGCTGTTGAACTTGGTAAGATGTAATACGGGTGGGCATGGAGGCTCTAGTACACTGTTGTATCACCTCTAGCTTGGATGGAAGATGTAACATGGGCGGGCATGAAGGTTCTAGTACCCTGTTGTATTACCTCTAGCTTGGATGTAAGATGTGATACGGGCGGGCATGGAGCCTCTAGTACCTTGTTGTACTGCATCTAGCTTGGATGTAAGATGTGATACAGGCGGTCATGGAGGCTCTAGTACCATCTTGTACCGCCTCTAGCTTGGATGCAAGATGTGATTCGGCTTGCATGGAGGTATACAGGTTCTGTTTGGTATCTTGCAGCATGTCAGTCCACGTTTGCTGAGTCACTGGATTGGGCAAACTTGTAGGCTGTTAAACTTGGTATCCCTGATGGTACCATATACATTCTAGTAGCTGATATACCCGTCTTCACCCGAGTTAATTTCATACAGGTGTTTACATGTTTGCACAGAAAATTATATGAATTCGTGGTTACTTTAGAGGAATCGAGGAATAAAATATGTATACACATAGAGCAGTATTAGATTCTCCTCAGACTGCGTGTACTGATGTCTCTTTGCACCCCTCCCACTCTCCTCACTTTTAACCCTTAAAGGGAACACCCCTTTTTATTCAAATTTATCCCTAGACTGGAGGTTGCAGCCCCTTCTTAGCCTTAAAGACATGCTCCATGCCTGCAGTTCATGGCTGCTTTCTTCTGCTCAGTAAATGCACACAGAGGTGACTTAGATTCTTTTTAGTATATACACAGAGAGGAGTGTTAGATTGTCCTCAGTGTATACACGTAGAGGTGAGATAGATTCTTCTCAGTATAGAAATCATTTCCTCAGTCATGTGTTGTGGATTTTTTCATGCTTAGAACTGATTATTGAAGTTGCGACCCGTTTACTTTTCCTATTCAGGATGTAAAAAATGGATGGGGCAAATTTCATGTTTGTGAGGTTTAGATGTGTGTTATTAGTTACATTACATAGGGGGCCACTTACTTTTGCACTTAAAATTGAATTATTAAGCTGCGACCCACTTTTCCTAAAAGGAGCCTTTTATGGGCCAAGGGGGAAACCACTTTTAGGACCTCAGGTGACAAGACCGTTCATCTAATTACATCACAACTTTAATCATTTGTATATCTGCCAGAGATGTAACTTCATGCTGAGTTTCGCAGCAAAACACCAACTCTTTCTAGGTGCTTCATTTTTTTTTTTCGACAAACAGTTTATTACTGACTGTTCATTGCTAAAGGCTGCGCGGTTTGCTTAGGTATAACCACGTTGATATGCCTGCTATTTATTACCATTATGCTATTCACACGGTATTATTGGAATTTTCTGGTTGAAACTAAAATCACGCTTTCACCTAAAAAAGTAATTATAAAATACATTATCTTGTTTAGAAAAAAAAGGCCCGAGAACATAATGTCCCAGAACACACTTTTTATGACCTGTGAACTGAAAACATACCATTGAAGAAACTGAACCCACTCTTAAGTTTGCTGTTTCTTTTGACAATTTCCAGTAATAACATTGACTTTCTAAACAAACAGCCCACATACTTTTCCCACTTCTTTCCATTTTACTGAATACATCTTACGGAAATATAAGTATAGATGTATTAAATATCATTTGTAAAGAATTTTCAGCGTCAGCTAGCTAGTCTCACGTAAGAGATCAATAACGGGCACCAACTACTTGACATTGTTTTACTAATGCTGTTTTCACTAGCCATGAACTTGACCATGATCGGACGTATGTGGTATAATACGTACACTGTGTTCCAAATTATTATGCACATGCAATTAATGTTTGTTTTTCTAAAACAGACGGCATGTGCAAGAATATTTTTTTATCCTCAACAGCTATATTACATTGCGGATGTTATTACAAGTACTGATAATGGCGATGGCTTTATTTAGATTTTGAAATGAACACAAAATGTTGTTATGAATTCTTAGACTAGTTTCACACGGCCAAGAAAATTGGGGCGAGATTTGTGCGTTGCGAGACGTACAAATCTCCCAAGAATATGAACCCCATTCTTTTGAATGGGGTGATAGACGTGAACGGCACAATCCTGTCTTTGGGCATTGCATCACTATCACCCATTGTTCTCAATGTGGTTGGCGGCAGCATCACACCACGTTCATATTTCCAGATCAAGTTAGATATTGATGTCTGAGCTCTTCTTTGCTATGACTTGAATTACTCTCCTATTAAACATGTAAGTCCATGTAAAGTTTCTGCTTATATTTTATTACAAGATTCCAGTATTGCCTACTAGAGCTGCTGTTTTGAGGTATTCTGACTCTCATATATCATCATTTTAAGGATGCTCCACGGGTTCTCAATAAGATGAGGTCAGGAGATGATGGTGGCCAAGCCATGATTTTATCAGCTTTTATTCCCCTAACAGTTAAGGAGTCAATGTTGTTTTTGTTCTCTTTTGCAGCATGGGATGGTGCATTGTCTTGTATGAAAATGTTTTCATTTCTGAAGTCACGATTTTTGTTTTTCTACCATGGCAGAAAATGCTTAGGAACTGCACATATTGTTCAGACTTCATTTTGACACCCTACCATCTCACTTTCCAATATTCTGGGCCAAAACACCACTCTGCCACCTCCTTGCTGACATTTCTGTCTTGTAGGAACAGGGTGGCCATTCACTAGCCATCCAGAACTCGATCCATCAGGACCCTCCAGATCGTATTCGCCTGTGCTGTGAATCACTCGCATATCTTTTCACAGCTCAATGATCTCTCTTCAGGTTCTGTGAAATATCAACAATTTTTTTGCCGTTTGTAAGACATTGAACAATTTTATGCTTTTCATCTTTCTTCCTCACCATATTGCATGAGACCTGTGACCTACTAAATAATGTGGAATATTCTATTTAAGTAACTTTCCCTTTAACCAAGATCACCTGGCAATCTAATTAACAAACCTGCCTGAAATCAATGCTACACATCTAAAAGGAGATGAAAAAATTAGCAAACCCTTTATTTAAAAAAAACCCCAAAAACACTAAATGCTCATTTTACCGAAATCCTATTATGTACCGTATGTAATAATTTAGAATGCAGTGTATAGCTCGGGCACTAGGGAAAACTTTATTTGTTGGGAATATATGGAGGACATTGCTGTTGATTTACCTTCTAGTGCTTACCTCAAGTTATATGTCCTACGGAACTAGTTGAAATACTGCTGGAAATATATTGTGGTGTTTCAAGTCTTTCCTATTTGCTTTAGAGAATGGAGAATGGAGTTATGAATGACACGCTAAGACTATAAATAGTTATTTTCCACATATATTTTAGGCTAGATTTACACATGGACTTTTTGCTGCAGTTTTTGACGGATTTTTTTAGCCAAAGTTGAAAAGATACAAAAAAAAAGTTTAAGGCTACACTCACACAGGTGAGAATCTTAGGGGATTTTTGTGAATTGGAGACGCACAGAATTTGCACGAATATGAACTCCATTCTTTTGAATGGACTTACTTACATGAGCAATGCTTCGAGGATAAAAATCGTAGCGTGTTCTATCTTGTGATGTTCACTCGGAAGACCTCACCCGTTGTTTCCAAGGGGATCTTTGAAAACATCATGTAGCACTCGCAAGTCGTGTAACGTGCATGCAAGTGTGATTTGATGTTTCTAATTGAAATCAATGGTAAACATTTGCGATGGTTTGATGCACATCAAAGCATTTTTTTTAAATGCAAAATTCCTCGCATCAGCATGAAAAAACGCACGTTGGCAAGCGCGATATCGGGCCGGAGTTTCTCGCCTGTGTGAATGTAGCAGTAGTGTTTCTTTTACATTTTTGGCTGTAGAAAGTGCACTAAAACCTACATATGTGAATCCAGCCAGAAAAGAACCAAATGCACTTTCTCAATACTCTGATAACCTTCTTTGCCTCCAAAAGCTTTTTACTAAACAATAAGGAAATAACAAATGTGTAAAGCCATCACGCATTTAGTCATTGTGCCCAAAAACAGTATTAGCAGATGGAGTGACATTTTTAAAGAAAAAAAAAATTTGAAATGATGGTAAGTACATTAACATTTCCATAGCATATTGGTTTAATTTCACATAACTGCTCAATTAATAAAAGTGTAGAGGAATCCGCAATTTAAAACAATTACAGTTTTGTAGATGTTTGGCATCCTAGCAAATAGCTTTTAAACTTTTCCTTTGGAAATTTCAACTCTTGTAGCTCTTTACAAATTTGGGGTTGGTTTATTATTTAGTATAGTCAATCTGTAAATCCTCTGCTATTCTATTGCTCAAGGTGGCTGTGATATATTTTTCCCATCTGCTTAAAGGAGTTATCCCACAAAAACTATTATTTTTAGTTACATTCAGGCAGGGCATAGCTGGGGGGAAGGCGGGGCATGTGCCCCAGGTGCAGTGAAAACGGGGTTGCTAATTGCTGCAGCAGAGCAGAGAGAGGCTGAATGACATTAGATGTGATAATCATGCAATCAGTCATATATATAGGGGGACTGTTGGAGATGCTGCAGGACCTTGGCTGTGCTGTTGGAGGACTTTCTTGTAGTTTTTTCCATCATATAGGAAATAAAGATCCTTATGAGCAGGTTAGAGGGCACAAACGAGGACACTATCATTGTGTGGGAGAAGGAGGGTAAACCATTCTTAAAGGGGTTGTCTCGCGAAAGCAAGTGGGGTTATACACTTCTGTATGGCCATATTAATGCACTTTGTAATATAAATCGTGCATTAAATATGAGTCATACAGAAGTTATTCACTTACCTTCCCTGCGCTGGCGTCCCCGTCTCCATGGCTCCGTCTAACTTCAGCGTCTAATCGCCCGATTAGACGCGCTTGCGCAGAAGGGTCTTCTGCCTTAGGCTCGGTCTGGCACGAACGGTGTTCTGGCTCCACCCCTTCTACGCGTCATCGCGTAGCTCCGCCCCATCGTGTGTGCCGATTCCAGCCTCCTGATTGGCTGGAATCTGCACACGTGACGGGGTGGAGCTACGCGATGACGCGTAGAAGGGGGCGGAGCCAGAACGCCGCTGCTGCTGAACCGAGCCGAAGGCAGAAGACCCTTCTGCGCAAGCGCGTCTAATCGGGCAATTAGACGCTGAAGTTAGACGGAGCCATGGAGACGGGGACGCCAGCGCAGGGAAGGTAAGTGAATAACTTCTGTATGGCTCATATTTAATGCACAATGTATATTACAAAGTGCATTAATATGGCCATACAGAAGTGTATACCCCACTTGCTTTCGCGAGACAACCCCTTTAAGGATTGAGCTCCTAAACTGTTCAACCTTAGCAGCACCCCTGATTGCTACACTGATGGTTCACTTAAAATCATGCTCAAATGACATACCTCACTGCAAATTTGAAGTGGAATCTGCACTAATTCCATATCAAATCTGCATCTGATGTCTCCCAGATTTAATGTAAATCTTCACTGTAGTGGATATGCAATGGATTTTTTTTTATACAGACTTCAAATCCATATGTAGGAGAAAAGATGTGACATTACAAGTAGATTTCGCTCATTGACTCTGGTAAATTTGCTAGCTGATCCCGAGTCTAACAAATGAAAATCCGTATCAGAAATCTGCAGGATCCACATGGATTTTTAATGTGGATTTTCACTGAGCGGTGAGTTGCGGGAGTGAGCGGGGGGGGAGAGGGAGAGAGAGATCTCCCCCCCCTCTCCCCCCCCCCCCCCCCCGTTCCTCGCAATACTCGCTCGAGAGATGCTGATCAAGTGATAGCAGAGTAGGTGTGACCACCTTGGAGCTTTCACTGAAGTGGACCAAACACATAAAGGAAACAGCAGGTGGCGCTATACTAACATTTGTCCTGGAATATCTGTGGGTGGAAACATTTATTTTAGTATGTGTAAATTCAAAAAATGATTCTAACTATGGGCAGGATTTAACTATAAACAATATTATTTGTGGGACAATCCTTTAAGAGAAAGTTTCAAGTTCTCTTGCATAATATTTGTGAAACAAAAAATCATTTCTTAGAAGCAATAATAGTCATTTTTAATATTAGTAATGCTTTGATAATGTGTTAAACCAATTTAATGGTACCGTGGTTATCAATTCTTTCAAAAACAAAGTAAAGCATGACTTTTACCTGCAGGTGTGTGTTTCAGATACATTTTAATATCCTTTAGTTGGTGTTTTTCACTTTAGGTAACTTGTCAGAATAGGTGCTACTTTATGTACCTAAAATACTCTCCTGCACTAATTTGGAAGTAGAGACTTATGCTCATAAGGTTTTCTGCCATTCTTTGATCTAAGATTCCTGTAACCAAGTATAGTATAGCAAGCAAATTACTGTTTGATAATAGAGAGCATGTAAGGAACATATACACTCATTGTAAAAAAAATGAAGCACCTAGAAGGAGTTGTCGGAATGGAATAAAACTTTCTCTGTGTGATTGTAATGTTGATATAAGTGAGTGATTACAATATCAGAGGAAAAGGATAATTTATTGCAGAAAACTGAATGCTTTAAGGGAGGCTCTAGTGCCCTTTTGGGACACCTGTAGCTGGTTCCGTATGGTACTACAGGTTCCGTATGGTATTCTGCAGCATATCCGTCCACATTGCTAGTAAACCTTTGAACGTGCATAAGCGTAGGCTGTCGAAGTTGGTATCCCAGATGGTCCCATACATGTTCTATTGCTGATAGGTCTGGCAACTGGGCAGGCAACAAAAGTGTGACAATATTGTAGAGGCTTCTTGTGACATCCTTGTATGTGTGGCCAAGCATTACCCTGCTGGAAAATGCCTCTTGGAAGCCGCCATGAGAGGAACACATGTGGCTGCAGGATGTCCTGAACATATCGCTGAGCTGTCATTGTCCCTCGTACCACTACTAGGGGTGACTGACTGTTGACCACCAACAGAGGGCAGTGTACCACTCCACAACAGAGGCTGGATTGAGGCGCTCACCTTTGTGTCTCGAGACACAAACACAGTCATTGTCAGTGCCCATACTAAACCTGGATTTGCTTTTGAATACTCATGGAACCCAGTTCCACTACATAGCATCCAGTTTCACCATTAACGACACCACTATAAACAGCCGATAGTGGGTGTCAAAGACAATACATGTAATGGCTGTTGTGAGAGCAAATGTCCTTCAGCCAAGTGCCTGAAAATGGTTCTGACAGACACAGAGGCCTGTAACAGTGGTGCCACCTGGCTCTGGATGGCGGACAATGAAACAGTTGGAGCTGCTTGGGCTTGTCTTCTGATCAAATGATCCTCTATACTGGTGGTCTGTCGAGGGCGCCTTGTGTGAATGCCTTAATGCATCCACTGGTCCCAACACCTTCTAACAACAGTCTGATCAGAACAGCCCAGGTGGCAGGCAATATATATCGATACGACCATCCAGCTTCTTGCATTCCAATTATGTGCCCCTTCTCAAAATCTATTACCTTGACAAAATCTCTTTGATTGTGTTATAGAGAGCTGTTTTATAGACCACTTGTGTAAAACCACTTTAGGGCCTCACCCAATCATGCCACAACACTAAGGCCTTATGCACACGGCCATGACGGGCTCCGCAAGCGGAATACCGCTGTGTGAAGTCCCACATGCCGCTCCGGCGTGCATGCGCAGTACCTCGTATGACGTGCCAGCAGTGTCATATGACGAGCCGGCGGCGTCACATTACCTGGCCAGCGGTGGGCGGGGTGCGTATTCATGCTATACTTCCGCTGTGCTACAGCGGGAGTATAGCGTGATGGGCGGCTTCCATTGACTACAATGGAGGCCGTCCACGCATACTCCCGCGGCAAATAGGACATACCGTGGGTAATTTCATGCTACGGAATTCCACGGTGGAATTTTCGCAGCATGTACATTGAGCTGTTAGTTTCAATAGAATAGGTTCTAATAGCTCCAGTGAAATGCTGCGGATGGCAATTAGGCCTAATTGTTAATCTGCCCTAGATGTAACTGCATGCCGAGTTTTGCAGCAAAATGACAACTTCCTCTAGGGGCTTGAATTTGTTTTGACAAAGTGTACTATTCATCCGTTGACCATTGTGTGCTGTCAGAGTCAGTTATTCCTTATACATAAGCAAACAAAAAAGCAAATTAATGGCTATACTGAAAAGTGGAAAACAAAGAAAATGTTAAGACCTAAGGTGTGTAGAAAATGGCAGCCTTTCCTGGCTAAAAGTTATCAAGGACAAAAGCTATCCATTGGTGGGTTGTAGACAACTTATATAACAGGCTCCCAATCACAGTCTTATTTTTACCTATTTACTAACCTGTATGACAAGCTGGCCTTTTATATTCTGCTGCTGGCTCGCTAGACCTCAGCATTTGCAGTTTATGGCAGTGGATATTATATTTAAATGTCAGAATGCCTTCTAATCCATGTTTAACTGAGACAAATGAAAGCTATAAGGTGACGTTCACATTGGTGGCAAATAATGTTCAGGAATGTGATCAGAATAAATAAAGTTCTGTTACCTGATAAATTCTTTTAGATTAGAAGAAAAGAACATGAAATGATTTTAGTACCATCAGATCTAAGGTTGTGTTCTTTGTGCTTTCCTGCAAAATGTATCATGAATACTGATGAATTATGAATATAATTAAACAAAAAATATATATAAAAAGCAAGTGCTGTTCCATAGGATGTGCATGGAATAAATAATTCACTTACAATGTGAAACCTATATTGATATGGTAATTCAATACATAATTAACAATAGAAATTTACATTTTCTAAAACTTTGAAACCCATACTTTGTCATGTTTGTGTAAAAAAATGTAAATTTCTGCTTAGCTATCTTAAACGGGGTGTCCAGTAGTGAACTATTAATGGCCTATCCTCAGGGCAGGTCATCAGTAGTAGATTGGCTGGGGTCCGGTGCCTGGACTTCACATCATTCAGCTGTTCAACAAGCTGAAACGCTTGTGTGGTGAGCTGATTTCTGCAGAAAGCAGACAGTTCTGTTCTTATTGCAGTGGACAGGCTTGGTATTGCAGGCCACGTTCCCATTCATTTCAATGGGAACTTACCCTGCAATACCAAGCTTGACCGCTGCTATAAGAACAAGAGAACAGAGGCATCTGCTTTCTGCAGAAATCAGCTCCGTGTACAAGTGTGCCAGCCTGGCAAACAGCTGCCAATCTACTATTCTGAGGATAGGCCACCAATAGTTCACAACTGGACCACCCCTTTAAAGTTTTCAGATTGCAATATATACATGAGCAGTTAGTTTCTAGCATTTCATCTTGAAGAAAAAAGTTGTGATACCACAAAAATGCATCGGGAAGATTATTTCCATCTGGGCCTCATAAGATGTGACCGCTTCTGAGCAGTAGAATGTTGAGGCTTTAAGGACCAATTTACAGTCGTCTTCAAAGAATGTCAATGTCAGTCATTTGAAAAAGGATTATAGCATTAAAATATTTTTAGATCAGCAGGTCTGTCATTTTACTTTTTAAATGCTTTAAGGTTAATTACAGATCCAGAACAATCTGCTGAACTTCTGTGATGTAAAAGTTCCCACAGACCTGTCACTAATTAGTTCTATATGGATGTGCAGGGCATATATCATTTAGGAGACCACGCTTCATTCCAAAGTTGCGCATTGGTTCTGAAGCTCTTCATTGCTATTCTAGCCAATGCATCTATTGCCATTGCAGACAGAGGATAATGCCTGCCATTGTAAACAATATCGGGGGTTAATTTACCTTCCATCAAAAATTATTTAAACATGGTACTGATATTTTTATTATATCCATCTGCCTCCCACAGAATAGAGAACTTTTTATTTTGCCCATTACACTTGCCTTAGTTTAACTAAGACATTAGAAGCAGGCAAAAAGGTAATATGATTTAAATTATCAGTTTAAGGTCTTACTCACACAAGCGTATATTGGCCGGCTTTTCATGGCCAGCCGATTATATGCCACCATCTGATGCATTGGATTCCAATGCGTTAGATCACACAGGATTATTCCCTCGGCATAAAAGTGCCCCGCCGGAAAGATAGTCCTGGAACTACCTTCCTGGCCGGACTACGGCCTTTGCCATAGACTCCTATGGGAGCCAATGACAGCATGCAGAGAAGGGAGGTGGGAGGGAGTTTAGGAGCGTGACTGCTAAACTCCCTCTCCCTTCTCTTCTCCTCTCCGCCCCATGCCTCCCATTGCTGTGCTGGCTGTTGACAAGGAGTGGGGAGGGGGCGGGAGCCTGGCATATACGCCGATGGCATATACGCCGAGTCTGTACATCACATGGTAGCTTATGTCAACCGGCCCTAAAAAAGCGGGCCAATATACGCTTGTGTGAATAAGCCTTTAGGCTGGTTTCATATAAGCAGAATTTAAATTGCGGGTTCTGTGATCGCGATCTGTGTGTATGATACGCGATAATACGCAGACATTAAAATGCTTGGACTTTCTCCGGTTTGCTCACACTTGCAAGTAGAAATTGTGGATTCCGTGAGCATAAGAAAAATCACAGCCTGCATAATTTTACCGTGGATTCTGCGTGTATGACCTGCATTGATCTCTATAGATGCGTTCGTTTCATAGTGCATACGCAATTACATTGTGTATGGACAGAGATTCGTACGCTTTTTGCTAGGAGACCACATACAATTAGAATAAAGTAAGCAGAAATTTGTGGGCAGACAATGCAGGACAGAGTCTGAGGAGCAACATCCATCCAGACTGCTGCCTGCAACCTCCGCTTATTCTTCTGGGCTCTTCCTCCACAAGAAGAAGGGTTTTTTTAAGTGTTTTATACTACTTCCAAAATAAGTAGTATAAACCAGCCAGGAGAGCAGTGTCCCGTCCTGAAGACTCTCAGAACATCTCACCACAACAGCACAAGAGAATGTTGCCCAGTCGATAGAAGGATGTTTCCAGGGGGTTGAACTACTTTCCAATGTCATTCTCTGCTTGCGTTCGTTCTTCCGCACAGGTGATATGCAGTACATCCGCATGGGAAACCAAACACATATGTGACCATATGCAATTCATTTCATTTCCATGATCATTCACGGATCTTCCTCTGAGGATACTCACACACGGAATCCAAGTGGCTCGTGTGAGCCGGCTTAAGTCATTTCAATGATCTGATACAACAGAATAATGCTTTCTACTTAGTTCAGGACAGTCTGAAACAACAGTGGTTCGCATGTGAAACTCTCCAGCTATCACCGTAAAGATGAATGATTATCCATTGAGCTGCTCCACAACTCGAATTAACAGTAGTCAATCATGGCTATGCAGCAACTCAATGGACAAAGCAGAGGGCACTTCAGAGAGAAGTTTCATCTTATAATGACACATGCGGCGGCATGGGGGATTATCTGCGAGCTGTTGATAGTAAGATCATGGCCACAGGTATGCTTTAGCCCTGCTCCCTGAACCTACATAGCGCTGTCAGCAGTTCTCTTATGTCAAAAATGCTGACAGACTTCCTTTAAAATGTTTTATTTGAATGAACGCATAATTGCGTATAATGGTTATGCAAGGCTGAACACCAAGACTAAACATTACATGCGTAATCTCTTTTTAAAGAGATGTTGGTTAACAGCGCTTGGTGTTTCCTCAGCTTCAGCCAGCTTACGCACATGAGGCCACATAGATTTATTTTATAAATAGTTTACTTTGGTATAAAAAAGTCTGAGAAGGAAAAATGTGTATTTTCCATGTGTGACATAATTACCCTATAGGGTGACAACCATGATTAGGCAACCAAGCATTTGCCTGGAAATGTTGCCTGAAGTCCTCTACGTACTTCGAATATGCTAAAACAGAGCACTCCTTGTTTACCCGTGGTCGCTTTCCATTACCTTATGGGAAGGATGTGTGAGACAAGGTTATACAGTGTGCCATGGCATGGGCAGTGTAAAAAAAAGAATTACGGAATTATGGAAAAACTCATGAACCCAAGATTGTAGGTCAGTATATATTTAGTACATGATTGCTGCAAGCTCTAGGTATAGCTTGCATTGGAAAGGCTTTCCTGATCCTACAAGGTGCTGACTATACCACTACTGTATTGTGATAGTTGTACATAGAACCTTATTACTAATACTTTGTACAACTGACATACACAGCTTTACGGAGTCCGTGCCCCTCTGATCTCTTCCTGTTTTATATGAGATCTGACAGAAGGAAATTGCTGCATACTGATTTAAATGTCATCTACTGAGAGACTCTCCCCTTCAAGCATTGTTTCAAGGGAGACTGATTCCTTAATACGGCACCGCAGTATAGGGAGCTGTGGGAGGCCTCTGTGCATTCACACGGGCAAGCGTGATATGAGTCCGGAAAACTGAGACTGATGGCTCGCTTGTACAATTGCGTTTCTGGATGCAAGCATGACGCGTTTTCGCTTAACAAACCTATTACATCTATTTACTTGCCTTTTCACACCCATGAAAAAACGTAAGTGCTTTCAATATTTTTTAAAGGTAAAAATCACTTCGTCCTCGCATGCAGATTGCATAGGATACCAGTGCGATGTGATATATATATATTTTTTCAGATTCTATTGGGATTCATATAAGGATTTGGCCAGAAATAAGACATGCGGCAATTTTTCAATGCGATGCTGCGAGAGAAAAATGGATCATGTAAATAATCACGTGTTATAAAAATGCGAGCGTTTTGTCCATAATGCTATTGGACAGAACTTGCGCGTGAAGCTCGCTCATGTGAATACACACTAAGGGCTCCCTAACACAAGCGCATGTGTTTATATGTTTGCCCGATCAAGTCCAGATCTTAATTGGCGTATTTAAAGCTATTCACATGGGGTGATGCTGCGTGAGTGTAAAAACACACGCTGAAGCGATTGCAAGCAACGATTGATGCTTGGATTGATAATTAATGCCTAATTAGGGTGAGCTGCCTTTTTGCAGCGTTGCAATTTCCGCAGCATGTTCCACGATTCACACTTTTTTGCTGCATATAAACATATTAGAAAAACCTGCACTCTCTGAATTTACTATTCAGTTTTTTTATGCATAATATATTTATGCAATCTTTTTAAACTATTGTTACAAAATATGTTGAAAAAAGACACCGGGCCATCAAGTACAACCTTTTTCGATCCATTACCATTCATTTCATTGGGACCAGGCCACTGTGCAATGTACGAAGCCGTCTTCTTCCGCAATGAAATCAGCTCTGTACATTAGAACACTGGCCCTGGCGATCAGTTGATCAGTGGGTGCACTGGGCTTTGGACCTTTACCAATTGATTATGCTGAGAATGGGTCATCAATCTTGGCAGTGGGGCAACCACTTTAATTATAACCCTCAATGCCATTAGTTATTATATAAACATCTAGTTCTTTTTTTAAAATGCTGACATAATTAGTATCTACCATTACTACCTTTTGGGGGTAGGGCATGCCATAGTTTGACAACTAACTGTATAGAACCCCTTTGATACATAGATGTCTAAAATTGGGAAGAGTGTTCTTTGTAAAGTACTTCCGAAATATGAATCCTGTACTATACTGCACAGTTCTTTGTATTGTCTGCACTTATTTGATGCTTGTGGCACTGGCAGATTTTCTGAAAGCACTGCATTGGTTGTCCTGGTCTTGAGCTTCTCTCCTGTTACAATTAAATAATTTTTTCATATCCTACTGACTTTATTGGTTAAATGTGTATCATGATCTCCGGGTCTTCATGGGTGTCCGTCAGCACCACGCAACAGTCTGCTATCCGATCCGCAGTATAGCAAACCTGAACACCCGGAAGACAACACACAGTTCAGGATTCTCAGCGTCAGATGACCCCGTCTGTCCTATTTATAAGGGCATGTTCACAAGCAGATTTCTGCAACAGATTTGATATGTAACCTGTGTCGCTTCCATATCAAATCAGTGACAAATCTTACTGCCAATGGGAATCCGTGTGCAAAAAAAAAAAAAAAAGGTCTTGTAGATGCAGATTCCTTGCTATATCCATGCAGAATCCATGTCTGTAGTGACAAGGGCCGCTTGTACATGAATGGGTGCAGTACAGATTTTTTTTTTCCTAAATGTTTATCTTTCCCGCGCCGTTGCTAGGCGAAACTGCAGAATCCGCAACGTGCCTTCAATGGAAGCCATCCACACGAAATCTGCTGAAAAATAGAGCATGCTACAATTTTTCCTGTGCCCCACAGTTGGTTTCCACGGGTGTGTAGGAAGAATTGATTTCCCATACCATGCTATGAACGGCATTTGCTGCGGATGGTGCGGAAGCCAGCCGTGGATTCCACAATGCAAACCTGTTCGTCTACAGACGGCCTTACTAAGCCCCAATAGAAATCTGCCGCTCCGCTGTGGGTTTCTGCTGTGGTCTTTTTGCTTAATTTCCATTTTATTCCATTTTGTTTTATTTCCATTTTTCAAACGGGACAAATGGCCCAGCTGACTACGCTGTTTCTTCCCTTTAAAAAACAGAAGTAAAAGGGAATGGAAACATTTCAGCTTTCCTAAAAAAAACATTGAAACATAATAAGGACAAAAACAGAAACGTTTGATTTCTGTTTCTCTGCTCCAAAAACGAAACCAAGGAAGGTCAATCTCTAAAGGAAGCTCTAGTGGGAGCAAGCCATTGCTTTTGCACCATTCTTTTTGACTTGCCCTGTATTTTACTACTTGCCTCTGTTATTGAAACTACTGATGACATCCTAAACGTATAATGCTTTTCCGTACTTTTCCCTGATAATTCATGCAGACATTCAGGAGATAAATATTTGCTGCTTTACATGATATTACTTTTCATTACTTATTGTATCTTATACTTTTTTCCCACAGGTAACTCCACTTTTTTGGATGACCATGGTCTTCCAGCTCCAAAGGTAACTTTAAATGAAAGCTTTTTTTTTTTTTTTTTTTTTATAGATTCCTATTCGTTTGTTAATATAAGATTGTATGCATTAAGAATTGCTTGCTTAAAACCTTGAATGTGCTCGCCATATCATATCTCAGAAACATTACATGAAATCACTGTATATAGTAAGGTCAGGATTTTTCTTCAAATTCTGTTTTCATCTATGAATGTTGAGTATGTTTACATAAGCATTGCTTATCCTAAAGGGAATGTGTAATCAGAACATGACCTATTGTTTAGGGCCGCTCTCACATCTATGCTGAAAGCTCCGGCTTGGAGGTTCCATCCCAGATCCAGCACAAAATACCGTAAGACAAAGCACTGCATGCTGCGCTATTTCGTCTGGTAAAATGCCCGGCAGCTGAGCGAAAACCGAACGGACCCTTTTATAGTCAGTGTGGTTTGTTTGGTGCTCTTTGGTTCCATTATAACACAGAACAGAATTGCCTTTCCTACTCACTAAATGGAACAGGAAAACTGAACTCGGGACGCAGATGTGAAAGTAGCCTAAATCAATTTTTTAAATATGTTAAACGTATTTATTTTAATTTTTTCCTAGTAATCTGACAGATCCTGTTCTGTAGCCCTGACTTTTCAGTAGTCCTCTCATTATCACAGGCAGGATTACATTTAAAGATAACACCAATCACAATAAGTGATGGTCACAGCTCATCTCCTTCCCCTCCTTGCACACAGACTTTTGCACAGGTCACAAAGCATGTGTAGAACATGCTATGGTACATTAGGCTACTGTAAAGAATCTTCAGTGGGAGACTATTACACCAAAGGTCCATATACATGGGATGAATGTTGGGCAAACGATGCCTGACACTCGTCTGTGTCTCCACGCTCCTGCACGGGAGATTGCAGAGCTGGCTGGGTCACGGAGCAGCCAGTGGGGTGGGGTTGGGGCAGTGCAGGAGATTTCTCTCCTCTAGCTCCCCCGCCCCTCTCCGTTGAGATAACACAACAGTCGTTCACTACTGAACGGCCGCCGTTTAAACTGCACGATGAGCTGATTCTCCATCGTTTATGCAGCATAAAAGATCAGCAATGAGCTAATTGTTCTGTTTAAACAGCCGCTGTTCAGTAGTGAACGGCCGCTGTGTTATCTCAATGGAGAGGGGTGAGGGAGTGAGAGGAGAGAAGTCTCCTGCACCGCCGCACCCCCACCACGCCGCTCCGTGACCCAGCCAGCTGTGCCAGCTCCCGTGTAGGAATACGAGAGCGAGGAAACTCAGGGACAAGTGTCGGGCATCGTTTGCCCGACATTCATCCAGTGAAAATGGACCTTAAATGCTAGAATGTAAACTGAAAGGTATTAGGATTAGTTTTATACACAGGTAACATGGAATTTTTTAATTCTTTTTTTAAAATAACCAAAAATTTATAATGCTTAACATGAAAACTTGATTTAAACAATAGGTAATTTTCTAATCACAAATTTACATAAGGAGGCTGGAATTTTGTTGCAGGACACAACACAATAGGCAGTTGAAGCTGCCAGTGCAGATATCTGCTCCTGAATCTGCATGGCTGTATAAGGCATCATTCACACAAGCATTTTTATGTAACTATTTGGCTGTGATAAAACGTCGGCTGAAGATCACTATCCTGTGAAGCATTGGATTCCAATGCGTTCGTTCGCTTGGGTGATTTTTGGGCACGCGAAAAAACATTTTAACGTAAAATCATCAAATTGCCAACCTTTTAGGTCTTGACCTATCTTTTGATGAAAAACTCTCCTATGAGAGCAGAAAAAAAAGGAAGCAGGAGGGAGTTTACCTGCATCCAGCAAGGAAAAAGACAGCTGGCTCTACTTTAGCTATTTAAGCTAATAGAAGACATTATGCCAACCGACGAAATTCCACACTGCAGCATTTCTTGCATATGATACGCTCGTGTGAATGGACGAGAAAGCATTAATTAATTTCAGAATCATGGCTATTCTTCTCTGTCGCGATTTTCAGCCGTGTGTGAACAGCGTGAAATCACTCATGTGACTGAGGCCTAAGTCTTTTGAATTGGAATTGCTGGCAGGATTAGGCCATTCCCAATTCCGCTTCAAAATCCTCATGGGGCTGTGTGGATTTTGGTGAGGAATTTTCGCATGTTGTGGTTTATCCTGCAGCCAAATTCCACTAATATAAAAGATCCCTTAAAGAGACAGGCACATGTCAACGGAGCTCCTCTTCATTATTTCAACCTGTTAGAACTTTCACACTGTCTACACAACAAGGTTTCTTGGTTCCAGTTTATTTGTGAAAGTGTTAATTGCATGCACTTCTCAGCTGGTCCATTTGGGTTAGGGTGGTTCGCAGTGTATCATGCTACTGTCATACTTTGTCTCTAGTTTACGCGTACCATATGCTCAGGGAAAACTTCCGGAGCATAATGTAAATGGAATCATATATCCCCATTTACCTGATGGCAGCAAATTTAGCGGGTGGTTTCCACTATGGTTTCTGCTTTATATTGCATGGAATAATGCAGTATTCCTGGCAGAGACATCCAGTAACAAAAATGTTAGATCGTATTTTCCACGCAAACAGATGATGTGGAAAATCCACTCCTTGGATTCGAATAGCACATGCAACATGTAGGGTCCGTGAATATCAGACAGCACATAGATGTATGGCACAGCGTGAATATGGCCTAAGGCTTCCTCTACACAAGTTTGTGTTGTCTATGTTTTAAACCAGATGTAAAAAAAGACCTGTTATGAAATGTTTTTATGACACTTTTACTGACGGTTCTTATTTTGTTACATTTTGTATAAGCATTTTTTTCTTGTGTGTTTTAACTCATATAAAAAATATGGATCAAAATGATCATACCTAGAATGGCTGCATTTTGAAAATAGTGCTGTTAAAAACCATTAAAAATTATCCAAAAACCAAACCTCGTGTGTATACACTTATCAGTACTTTTTAGTATAGGCTTAAAAGTAGCATCTGGTGCAGTATATATGTGAACAAAATAAAAACCTAAAAATATTGTCTGAGAAGCTACTCAAGCTATGAGCTGCCGCATGCAGTTTCTCTATTTCATGGTTAAATAACTTTTTCTGAAAAAGAAGGAACCATTAATTCAACATGAGGGTTACAATTCATACAGTATATAACACAAGCCAGGTTCCATAAGAATAGCAGATACCAACAATGATATAATTTATATATAAGCACTAAAAGATAAATACCATACATATATAAACAGAGACAACAACAGACGTAGGAGAAAAAAAAAGTAGAGAGCACAGAGAGGGAGGAGGCGGAAAAAAGCAGTGGGAAAGGGGATGAATAAGTTGAGATGCAGCCAGGGGGGCAAGCAGGGCATTTGCCCCGAGCACAATCTGGACTGATGGGAGGGGGGCAGCAGCACAGTAGTTTAAGATACCAGCAGATGCTGCAGCCACTGGGCACTCTAAGGAGATAACCACACTATCTTTTGTGCCGTCCATTTAACATACAGCATTCCAAAGTGCGTCCCAGCTTGACCGCAGGTCTCTAAATCTGAATATGAAGCTTCATATGTGTGTATTATGCTCCAAAGTCAGGTCCAGAGACCCGTGTTCAGGCTGGGACACACATTTCAAAGCTCTGTCTATGAACGGATGGAGCTAAAGATAGTGCGGTTAGCCCCTTACACAGTAAATCAGTCACTTGTAGCTATGCCTGGTGGCTGTAGCATTAGTTGATATCTTAAACTTGTGGCTTTTTAAACTCTAGGCCTATGCTGTGAAGAATGAAAATTGCATCCTGTGCTGTCTTTTGGTGTTCGCTCAGAACGCCCCATCCATCGTTTTCAATGAGACCTTTAATGACATTGAATGGCATTCACATGAGGATCGCAGTTTCACAGAAGTGATGCACAATGTTTTTAAATGGAAAAACTCCTCGCATCCACGTGAAAAACACACATTAGCAAGCGAGATATCGAGCCGAGTTTCACATGCCTGATATCACGCTTACGAATGTAAATGTAGCTTCAATATATAATAGTGGGGACAAAGGATGGGTGGTTCCATTTGTTTAGATCCATTTGTTTTAGTGGGGTAGCCTGTGGCACAGTGAGATTTTCAATATCTCCTATGTCCCCATCTGGAGTTCAACACCCCACTATAACATGTTACTTCTTTAAGATGAGCAACATAAATGGTGGAAGGTCTCAAAAACAAAACTTAACAGGAAAGACTTAAAGGGGTTGTCTCGCGCCGAAACGTTTTTTGTTTTTTTTTCAATAGGCCCCCCGTTTGGCGCGAGACAAACCCAAGGGATGGGTTAAAAAAAAAATATATATATTACTTACCCGAATCCCCGCTCTGCGGTGACTTCTTACTTACCTTACCAAGATGGCCGCCGGGATCTTCACCCACGATGCACCACGGGTCTTCTCCCATGGTGCACCGTGGGCTCTGTGCGGTCCATTGCCGATTCCAGCCTCCTGATTGGCTGGAATTGGCACACGTGATGGGGCGGAGCTACGATGACGACGCGGGACCAGCTCTCCGGCACTAGCGGCCCCATTCACCAGGACTGCGCAAGCGCGTCTAAAAACGCCAGAAGACAGCAAATTTAGACGGATCCATGGCGACGGGGACGCTAGCAACGGAGCAGGTAAGGGAATAACTTCTGTATGGCTCATATTTAATGCACGATGTACATTACAAAGTGCATTAATATGGCCATACAGAAGTGCATGACCCCACTTGCTGCCGCGAGACAACCCCTTTAACTTAGTATGTATGGTCTAGAGCAGTGATGGCGAACCTTTTAGAGGCAGAGTGCCCAAACTGCAATCTAAAGGCCACTTATTTATCGCAAAGTGCCAACACGTGGGAGGGCAGGGCTTATCATGATTTTACCCCCGTCACTCTAAAAAGGACAGGGCCGCTTCAAAATAGGCAGGGTGCAGATTTTGACTGCTTTTTGGATGCGGAAATACTGCAGAATGTACTCAGCGGAAATTTCTGTGGAAAATTCTGCAGCATTTCCGCATTCAAAAAGCAGTCAAAATCTGCACCCTGTCTATTTTGAAACAGACCTGCCCATTTCTGTCACATGTAAACATACCCCAGTGGTAATAGTGACAACCCATACCCCCATTATCATAATGACACCCCGCAGCGGCCCCCAGTATAATAGTGACATCCCACAGAGGCCCCCAATATAATAGCAACACCCCACAGCAGCCTCCAGTATAATAGTGACATCGCACAGCGGCCCCAGTATAATAGTTACACCCCACAGTGGCCCCTAGTATATTAGTGACATCCCACAGTTGCCCCAGTGTAATAGTGACATCCCACAGCGGCCCCCAGTATAATAGTGACACCCCACAGCGGCACCAGTGTAATAGTGACATCCCACAGCGGCCCTCAGTAGTAATGGTTACATCCTATTGTGGCCCCCAGTATAATAGTGACACCCCACAGAGGCCCCCAGTATCATAGTGACACCCCACAGCAGCCCCCAGTATCATAGTGACACCCCACAGCGGCCCCCAGTATAATAATGACACCCCACAGCGGCACCAGTGTAATAGTGACATCCCACAGCGGCCCTCAGTAGTAATGGTTACATCCTATTGTGGCCCCCAGTATCATAGTGACACCCCACAGCAGCCCCCAGTATCATAGTGACACCCCATAGCAGCCCCGAGTATAATAGTGACACCCCACAGTGGCCCTCAGTATCATAGTGACCCCCCACAGCAGCCCCCATTATCATAGTGACATCCCACAGCGGCCCCGAGTATAATAGTGACATCCCACAGCAGTCCCCAGTGTAATAGTGACATCCCACAGCGGCCCCCGATCCCCCTCCCCCCCTCCAAGACCCACAGCGGCCCTCAGTACTAATGGTTACATCCTATTGTGGCCCCCAGTATCATTGTGACACCCCACAGAGGCCCCCAGTATCATAGTGACACCCCATAGCAGCCCCCAGTATCATAGTGACACCCCACAGCAGCCCCCAGTATCATAGTGAAACCCCACAGCAGCCCCCAGTATCATAGTGGCACCCCACAGCAGCCCCCATTATCATAGTGACATCCCACAGCGGCCCCGAGTATAATAGTGACATCCCACAGTGGCCCTCTGTATAATAGTGACACCCCCCAGTGGCCCCCAGTATAATAATGACACCCCACAGTGGCCCCTAGTATATTAGTGACATCCCACAGCAGCCCCAGTGTAATAGTGACATCCCATAGCGGCCCCCTTTATAATAGTGACATCCCACAGCGGCTCCCAATCACAGTGTGCGCCGGAATCAGTGCCGCTAGGAGCACAGCTGAGTGAATACTGGCAGGGGAGCTGTGGCCCCTGCCGGTATTCACTAACGTTGTAAGCTGCCGACGGCGACGCGTGCCAGCAGGGAGGGCTCTGCGTACCGCCTCTGGCACGCGTGCCATGGGTTTGCCACCTCTGGTGTAGAGGAAGGAAGGGACACGATAGAAACCTTTGAATATGTTAAAAGTATAAATAAGGTTCAGGTGGGAAGTGTTTTTATTAGGAGGCAAAACACAAAGAACAAGGTGGCACAATCAGAGTTCAGTTGGGGGAAAAAGCCAAAGCAGCGTCAGGAAATAGTTTATTACTGAAAGTGTAGTAAATGCTTGGAACAAACCTTCAGCAGACGTGGTTGGAAAACAACAATAAATTAATTCATGCTGCCCGAGATACACATAGATCTATCCTCAGAGAGAAATAAAAAGGAAATAATATAAAGGATATTAGATGGACCACGTGCACTTTTTCTGCTGTCAGTTTTCTATGTTTCACTGTTTTTGATCACTTACATGCCGCAGTCACTGTTGACAGTGAAACCTAAAGAATTAAATGTCCAAAATCTAAGTTTTCTCAGTTCTCAATTGTTGCTATTGGAGGACAACTTTCCTTTGTTTCTTTTGCATCCAAGTCACATTTATTCCTAGCGTTTACAAGACTTGTCCTTCACAGCAGGCTGTAAGCCCCATATATGTATGGTGAAATAATGAGCTCTTTCCTTCCCTGCAGTAGACAGTATTCATTGCAGTCTTATACTGGCGCTCCTGTCTGTTTTCATACAGAAGCCCAGCTGATCATCTAAGCAGGCAATCAGCTGTATCTCTGTCCCTTCCTTCCCCTGCTTATCTCGGGCTCTTTTCACCGTTCTGTACGTGCCTTTTCCCAGAGTCTTCGGGAACTCATAGTGGCACTTCAGATTGTGAAGATGAATTTTGACGGCCTAGCACACAGACCGTCTTCTGGCCATTGAAGGCACAGAGTTCAGTGTTAACTTGCAGGGGTGCAGCGGGTGCCTGTACATACTGCTAAATCTGTCTCCACACACAACACTCCCCTAAATCTATGTGAAAACTTATACTGGGTAATACAAAATGTTCTACTGGCTCTCATCCCTTTCCTGCTAACTAGTGACTAATTGCACAGGCCACATGCAGGTTATGCACACTGCCTTAGAACTTTAGTTTTTAACTTCAGCTAGAAGCAGTTGTAAAGGGGCAATTCTGCTGTTTGTGAACTCCCATGTATAGTTTGAGGTATTAGAATTTTATTCAATTTGTTCTTTTTGTTTTTCTACGGTTTACAATACTAGATCGACCCCATGTTCGCTACGCGATCATAAAATGTTTGGGGAAACGGTTGTAAATGTTTTCAGAACTGATTATTTTTATTGGCAAGGACTTCAGGATCAACTACATTTTCAGTGTACCATCTGAGTGTACCAACTTCCATCTGAGCATACCCCTTGAACTAGACCCCTTGGTCTTTCACATTTTGGGACATGGCAACAGTCAAACTGGTAAGCACTTGATATGAATGTCGCTTACGAACACTTGAATCTCCCTAGTGGCGCGGTTGGCTGAGGCACAACAGTGCCGTTAGACTTAACATAGGAACTTTGACCTGGCCTGACAGGTCACTCAATGTACCAAGCTCAAATTTTATGATTTTATGGCGGTGGTGAGGATGTCACAATCTACTGACACCAAAATCATCCATCAAAGGTCACACAAAGGGGTCAAAGTGTGGTGCAAGAAAAAGCCTGCAGACTTTTTATATTAGAAGATTATATGCTTATAATATACCATATATACTCGAGTATAAACCTAGTTTTTTAGCACATTTTTTAATGCTGAAAAAGCCCCCCTCGGCTTATACTCGAGTGAGGGAAAAAACAACAACAACAAACCCGCAATACTCCCCTTCCAGGCGGCGTCTGTGTCCCCGGCGCGATAGTTTCCCCCGCGGTGCAGCAAGCTGCTTGACAATTCTCCCCACAGGCATCTCCCTGCTGGTCTTTGAATTCCCCCGTCGTCAGCACTGTAAGTAAGCGCTGTGATTGAATTGAGCGCCAGCCAATCACAGCCTGAACTCGATCATTCACAGCCATTCAGTGGATTACGATAATGAATTCTCAAGCAGCTTGCCGCACTGCCAGGGAGACCATCGCGCCGGGGACACAGATGCCGCCTGGGAGGTGAGTATTGCATTTTTTCTTTACCTAGTATATACTCGAGTATAGCTAGGCTTATACTCGAGTCAATAAGTTTTACCAATTTTATTGTGGTAAAACTTATTGACTCGGCTTATACTCAAGTCGACTAATACTCGAGTATATACAGTAAATTTAATTTAGATGACATAACGAAAATGTAATCAATCATGTATTATGCAAAGAATTATTTCTAGTAATTAATCTTGGCTTAGTGTGTGCTACGTTGGGCCTGGACATAGACAGATAGCTGAACGTATGATACTCGATAAACTGCAGTAGGAGTTCGTTGCTTTAGGCCACTCTCACACAAAAAGCTGCGGTTTGAATCTTTTACTGACATTTTCAATGTACTGTTTGATGGGTGATGAGGTGCATTAATCGTGGTAAAATAGAGCAGCCAGCGCTCAAAAATTGCAGCGCTAGAAAGTGCCATATTCGGGCACATGTCTGCGAGGCCCCATTGAAATCAATGGGAGCGTTGTATCACAATTACCGCGGCAAAAAACTGATGTGTGAGCGTGGCCTTACTAGCAACTAACTATAGAATAGGATAAATGAGAATCCTTTTATAAAGTTCTTGGGTCTGTCTTCTTTATATGGACATGTTTTGTTGACAAGTGAATTTTGATGATATATTATTCTTTATAAGAATCTGAAATTATTCCAACTGTGAACATTTACAGAGAAATGAGAGCTGATTTCTGAGACTATGCTGCTTCATAATCTAGTTTGTTGACAAATATTCATCTAATGATATTGCTTTTGATTAGTAAATGATTATCCAATTTGCATAACCTGTGGAGCGTTTTAATATAATAAGAGACAAGTTTGTAAATGACTTTGTATATGCCTGAAAAATCAGTGCTTGCAAGAGCATTGAAACAATAACAATGTAGCTGGTTGGAAAGAAGAGTGTATTGCTAAATGGGGGCTATCTTTTCTTTGGACCAACCCCATAAATGGTTCTCTACATTAGCAAAAAATGCAATGCTCATCACTGTTGCATAAAAAACAGTAGATTAGGTAGTCACTCAAGTTTGTCCATACCCCCAATGGAATATATTGTAGTGGAAAAGTACTCCAGACAAGTGGATTACTCAAGTGAATTTATGAGTAGTAGACATCGGTATCACAGAAAGTCACTGTTGGGAAAGTGCTTCAAAATAGAAGTGCATCAATGTTTTGGTTTATGTAATCCATCATTAGACTTGTCTCCAGTGGTCTACCAGCGGTAGTGCCGAACATGCTCAATTTTAGAATGATGAAGGATTAAATAGCCCCAAAACATTGCAACACTTTTATTTGGGTAATAATTATCCATTGGTTACTGTCTGTGATATTAATAAATTCACTAGAGCAAGCCACCTGTCTGTTGGCTATTCTATTATCATTGTACTATATTCCATTTGCATAAGATCTGGTTAGCCCTTTCCAGAATCTATACCCAACACTTGACTTTTACACAGGCCAACAGACTTTTAAACGACTGCGCAAGTGCTGACATCACTACTAAGGTCGTCAGCCCTCGTGCAGACCAACAAGCCATAGAGCTAGCAAGCTTTTCTAAGCTGACTGAAATGTCACCTTAAACAACCACTAAGTAAGCAATGTTTTCGAATTCACACTGAACGCTTATTGCTCAAATTCATTCCTTACGTGTAAATGCCACGTTATAAAGTGCTGCTTGAGCAACAATAACCCCATCTATGCACTAGTTCATGTAGAGAGGAATTGGTTATGTTGTTCAAGTCGCTGAAAGTTAATCCCTTTCATTTACTGACCTATTATTACAATTGTAAAGTTATGACATAGACATTCTGTCTGTATAGTGGACTAGCACGATGCAGTGCAGGTACTGTAAGTTAAAGGGGTTGTCCCGCGCCGAAACGGGTTTTTTTTTTTTTCAATAGCCCCCCCGTTCGGCGCGAGACAAACCCGATGCAGGGGTTTAAAAAAAAACAAACGCATAGTACTTACCCGAATCCCCGCGCTCCGGTGACTTCTTACTTACCTTGCGAAGATGGCCGCCGGGATCTTCACCCACGGTGGACCGCAGGTCTTCTCCCATGGTGCACCGTGGGCTCTGTGCGTTCCATTGCCGATTCCAGCCTCCTGATTGGCTGGAATCGGCACACGTGACGGGGCGGAGCTACGAGGAGCAGCACTCCAGCACGAGCGGCCCCATTCAGAAGGGAGAAGACCGGACTGCGCAAGCGCGTCTAATCGGGAGATTAGACGCTGAAATTAGACGGCACCATGGAGACGAGGACGCTAGCAATGGAACAGGTAAGTGTAATATACATCGTGCATTAAATATGAGCCATACAGAAGTTATTCAAAGTGCATTAATATGGCCATACAGAAGTGTATACCCCCACTTGCTTTCGCGGGACAACCCCTTTAAGGGTACAAGTCAAGAAGGACAAATACTGTATAATACTCCTTTGGGATCGTCATGGCATCAGGATAGCTGTGGTGTGCTTACTTGCAGTGTTATATTCTCTCAGTGACCGCCGATATGCCTTTTGATGGCCTGTATCGGCGGTCTATGTATGAAGAGAGATAGTACTGTGATCTCCCTGCATACATCGTGGCTGCTGGCTGTTTCTTACAGCTGACACCCGGCGGCAACAGCTCCTATCACCTGCACGGCTGATCGCAACTGTTAATCCTTTAAATGCCACCGTCAATTCTGACAGCGGCATTTAGTTCCCCCGAACGATGTTCAGGGGTCCTGTACGGCCCCACCACAGTGAGATCGAGGGAGCCGTGCAGATGTCATGGCAGTTGGGGGCCTTCTGGAAAGCTCCAGGGTTGTCATAGCAGAATGCCTATCATGCCATCTCCGTGGGGTGGCTTGATAGACTGCCTGTTAGATCACAGTATGATGTAATGCTATAGAATTACATCATACTGCAGGAGTGATAAAAGCATCACAAGTTGTTGTTACCTATAGGGACTAAAAAAAAAAAAAAGAATAAGATCAATAAAGTTTTACTAATTATTTAAAAAAAAAAATAGAAGTTTAAAAAAAACCCTTTTGCCATATTTATAATAAAGAATCTAATAATACAAAAATACATATTTAGTATCGCTGCGTCTGTTTAAGTCTGATCTATCAAAGTAACACATTATTTACCTTGCAGGATGAACGTTGTAAAAAATAAAGAAAGAAAGAACGAGAGAAATGCACTTTTTTTTGGTTACCCTGTCTTTACGAAAAAATGCAACAAAAAGCATCCAAAAAGTCATATATATTCCAAAATAGTACCAACGCAAACTACAGCACGTCCCACAAAAAAATCAGCCCTCGCACAAGTATCTTGATGGGAAAATTAAGTTATTGCACGCAGAAGATGGTGGCAGTAAATAGTTTTTAAAATTAGATACCTTTGAAAAATAATACAAGTAGTACAGCAGTTTGTGCGCTGTAGAAACAAGACACACCCAGAGATGGTGAAATTTCATTTTATTTTCCAATTTCTCTCCACTTAAAAGTTTTTCAGTACATTCTATGATACAATAAGTAGCACCATTGAAAAATACAACTCGTCCCACAAAAAACAAGTCCTCAAACACCTACGTCGACGGATAAATAAAGGATTTTTTAAGAGTGGGGAGGAAAAAATGAAAAAAAGCTTGGTCACTAAGGAGTTAAACAGCAGATGGCACATGGTGAGATATTTACTACATGAGTCACAATGCTGAAAATACATAACACAACATAGTGACAAATGACAAACTGATTGTGGGTACGTCTGTATATAGCTTCTTGTGGTCCCCAGGGTTCACCACAAATATTTTAGGCAGATTGTCTGATTGTATTTCCGGACATTTGCTAAGAAGCTTGAATGAATTTTTAGCATCTATGTGAAGCCCATGGTTTCCTATGGGTTCCTTCACACATGAGATGTTTTGTAGCATGCTACAAAAAGACACACAAACCTCGCAGGTCTGGCGATATGCCCGCGACACGCTAGGTTTTGTAGCCCATGTTTCTCTATGGAGCCTTCCTCTCTGTTGCATCGCATCGCACGAAAACGCAGTTTGCATGCGATGCGATGCAACTTTAAGAGTAGCAGATGCTACAAAGTCGTGTGATTTTGTAGCGTCACATGCGACTTTGAAGCGCTTCCGTACTCGGGTGAAAAGATTCAGGGGGCGCCGGGGGGCGGGGGGAGGCGTGGCGGAGCAGGGGGTAGCAGCGGGGAACAGGGGGGAGCTCTCTCTCTCTCCCCCCCCCACTCCCCGCTGCAACCCCCACTCACCCACGGCGCCCCCCCAAATCTTTTCACCCAAGTACGGAAGTACTCGAAAATCGCGGCGCTCGGGTGAAAAGGGGGCGTGTCCGAGTAGGTTCGCTCATCTCTAATGCTGTTACATCCAGGGGTTTCACCTTGTGGTTAATGGAGCCGGCAGCAGCAGCGGCGGCCTCATTGACAACATACAGAAAAGATCGCGATCCTCTGCCACAGATGTGACAGCTGTGGCAGAGGATTTGTTCATCTCCTCGGGGAGTCCCCTCATCACTGAGCACTGTGACAGCATTGTCACAGTGTTCTGTAAAAAGGAGACTCACCTCGGAGATGAAGAATTCCCCTGCCACAGCTGTCACAGCTGTGGCAGAGGATCGCAATGCTATCCTATTGAATTCAATGGAGACGGTGCTACAGCCGGCTCCATTGAAAGCAGTGAGATGCTGGCAACCCCTGCAGGGATTTTCAGGGAAATAAGCCCTAGGTGAAAAAAAATTAATACATCTAGCGGCGCCATCCATGGTCCTTCTGTAAAGCCGGCACTCTACTAAAGCATTTTCTTCTGGCAGGTGATTTAAAAATCCCCATCAGAAAAAAACATAGCCTCTGATTGGTTAAGTGCAGGGACCAATCAAAAGCAACTCTCTGCCATTGAATGACAGCTGAGAGCTGCCTGTGATTGGCCCCTGCACTTAGCCAATCAGAGGCAGTACTCAGCCATTCATTGAATTCAATGTAGTGCCACCTCCATTAAATTCAATGGAATAGCATTGCGATCCTCTTCCACAGCTGGTGTCAGCTGTGGCAGAAGAATTCTTCATCCATGCAGGGAGTCTCCTTGTCACTAAACACTGTGACAGTGCTGTCACAGTGTTCAGTGAAGAGGGAACTCCCTGTGGAGATGAAGAAATCCTCTGCCACAGCTGTCACATCTGTCGGGGGTCTGGAACGCAGACCGAAATGCGAATGTTGCCTGTATCCAAATTAAGAGGAAATATTATATAGAGTACCCGTAGTTGAGAACCATAATAAGCCACTACACAGACCGTCTAGTGATATCAGTATGAGTTCTGTTTATTGTTGTACATTGCTAGTTTATATGCAAGTTGTAAAGAAGGCGTTTCCAAATGTTACCTGATGCCTAGTTACAATGTACTTTTGGTGACCAACCCCTCATTCCAACAGTTTACAACATGACTGTAAATCAAAAAGCCTTCTAACAAAAGGTATCAACAAAGCTGTTTGAAGTAGACATAAAAACAGTTACATGTGATAATAAAGGTCGACTCCTGGCTGTCTAAGTACCTTGTCTCTTGACTACTGGCTGAGTACTTTTGTTAATTACATTTCTTGTTTGACAAGAAATGTAATCTTCAAAGTCCATCAACAATTTGTTATGTAGCATACGTTCTTGGCATTCTCCTTCCTGCAGGTCAGTGTACTAAGTTGTTAGTGACGTAGCGTTCACTGACTAGCAGGGAATGCCAAATCCAATGCAGGGCTATTGCCAAGACTGCGCATGCGTGCTGAATTTGTCGCGAGTGTTCATATACTATTGCCGTGAGTCAGCGTGCATGCGCAGTCGCGGCAATAGCTAGCATAGGATTTGGCATTCCCTGCTACGCAGTGAACGCAACGTCACCAGGGACCGGGTACACTGACCTGCAGGAAGCAGAATGCCTGTGAATGTATGTAACACAGGAAGAAGAGGTGAGGTGACTCGGGGGACTGGAGGAGCACGGAGAAGATTCGATTGGAGAAGATGTGGTAAGAAGACTGACGGGAGGAATAGGCGAGTATAGAATTTTTGTAAAGTGTGTTCAGATGATTGTTAACTTGGAGAGAAAAAGTTCTAACAGGTTTCACATGAATTTATTTTTTACATTTCTCGGTATTGCTTGCATTACAGGCAGCACAGAATAACCTGGCCAGATGTACAGTACTTGTTTATGAGACTTGCATCATCCAAGTCTCACATTACCGTCTGTAGAATCAATCAGGACCTCCTAACACTGTTATCACTATGCCGTACTTACATTATTAATCCTGTTGCAACAATGTAGAGGAAGGCTGGGATGAATCACTGCTATAAGTGCATAGGAGAACTGCTATCACTGCCTGTAGAACACATTTGCCAACTCTTATAGAGTGGATTATCTTCAGTAAACAGGTCTGCACATTGCAGGACATTTCACAGCTTACAAATCCTTGTAAAATTTGTCAAATGATTCTAGAGAACGGTGACTTTGCACAGCTGTTGTGTAATACCCACTTCTGCCAACTCCGGCTGTGGACAGGAATTACAAAGTGTTAGTGCTTCACATTTACTTCTTTCTTTCTTGCTTTGGTCAGCATCAGTCAATGATTCGTATCTTCTTTACGACACCATAAGATATATACAGTTAATATATTTCCTCTCCCCTGACTTTAAGGTAGGTAAATAAAAATGTATTTGTTGGAGAGTTTATGTGCTGTTGGGACTGAGTTCTTTCAGAGGAATAGCTGATAACACAACAAATTAAGAACTGATTGTAAACTTGCTGCCTGTGTCTTCTTTCCCACAAGCGTATATTGGCCGGCGATTGTACCGTTTGTGCGCCTGCTCACACGGCATGGGCCCCGGCGCATATACGCCGAGGTCACCATGCCGTCGCCACTTTCCCCTCCCTCCTCCTTGCAGACTCACCTGTGCTCTCCTTCCCACTCGTTCCTTGCAATGGGAGGAGGTGGGGGGCAGAGCTAAGCGACGCACTGCCTCCCATTGCTGGCTGCGGACAAGGGGCGGGGAGGGGGCCTAGCTCCATCCCTGTCACTCGCCCCCCCCCCCATGCAAAGAACTAGCAGAAGAGAGCAGAGGGAGGGAGTTTAGCCACTGTAGCTGGCATATTCCAGCCCAAAAGATAGTTCCAGGACTATCTTTTGGGCCTGATGTAAAAAAAGCCAGGCGCTATATTGGCCTAGCCGAGTGCTTTTACGTCTCGAGAATATGGCCATGTGATCTGATGCATTGGAATCCGATATACGCTCGTGGGAATAAAGCCTAAGAGCTCATTCACACGCTTGTAAATACACTGCGTGATACGCCGTGAATAAAATCCAGTGATTTCAGTAAGTTTATTCACATGTGCATATTTTTCACGTGATATTTTGTTATGTGAAAAACTATACTGCATGTCTTATTTTGGTGTGTATTACACCCCAATTCCACATCATAATAGGCCACTGAAGTGAATGGGACTGCGTAAATACGCATGATAAATTTGCACAAGAAATGAATGGGCTTTCTTCTGGGTTTTTATTCGTGCACATTAGGGCCCATCACCGCGTATTAAGTGTGCAATACGCAGTGAATGGAGTCATTGAAAGTCAATGCAATAATCAGGGAGAGCGCCTGAAGGTGTACATAAGAAATATTGAATAAACTCACCTGGTGCAAGGCGCGCTTCCTAAGTAGCACGCCTGCACCCCAGTGTCCTGGTCCGCTTGTAGAGGTTTCTTTGGAGGGCACTCCCAGAATCCAATAAATTGGAGGTCAAGCAGCGGAGAATGACCCAATGCCCCACAGGGAACGAGTAAAAAGCAACTCAGTAACAAAGAAAATGCTGCGCTCATTAACCACAAGGTATTTAAGACATTGTATAGACCATTTTACACAGAGGCGTAACTTGAAGTTCCCGGGCCCCGATGCAAAACTTGTAACAGGGCCCCCAACCATAATGTTTTACTCATAGTACTGGGTTCCCTATATGGAGAAGAGAGGCCTTATGGGCCCCCTAAGGTTCCTGGGCCCGGGTGCAACCGCATCCTCTGCATCCTCTATAGTTACGCCCCTGATTTTAGATATGCTTGAGAAAGGCGCTTCTTTTACCGCCGAAACGCTTCGCATATATGTTTATTGATTTTATTTTCGACCAATTGGACCAGACTAAAGGTCTGTTTTATAAGATTGGTTTTAGCCAATAAAAATCTATATCATATGGAACATAGCTATAGTGGAAGCTTATTCAAGGGATCTCCTTTTGAAGTGCAGCATAGGATTTTTTTGTTACTGAATTGAAAGTCAGTGGACTTTCATTGATCCATACACGTGTGTGTATATAGATAAGGCGTGTAGATACGCACTAGAAATAGCTTGCGGTATGCTCTATTTCTTGGCATACCACACAGCGTGAGCCTATACATTGGTATAGGCAGCGTATGCAACACTGTCTATAGGCAATACATTCCATATAGGCGGTGATTTTACACCCAGCTTCGCTATGAGGGCTCAGTCACACAGGCGGCGATCTGCCCGTGTTCCTGCACGATTAAGACCGCTACACTGCAGGTGCGGACGGCTCTCCGCACCCCTGGAAGAATGAACACATGGCCGGCAATGGAGCCGGTCATGCAGAGAGTCGTCCGCACGTGGTGCGACCGTCTTATCGGACAGAATCATAGGCGGATCGTTGCCCGTGTGACTGAACCCTGAAACAGAGCGGGGAATTTAAAAAAAAAAAGACAGTCACATTGTGCATGACCGCGTGCATGGGATACGCGGGCATGCGTAGTACACTCGCTGCCCATACACAGTCTTTGCTAGCTCTCTGCCAACAGACCCACTATTTACAAACACCGGTAAAGTGCTGCTGGGAGACCCCCAGCCTTTACCTATATAGCCGTGAACACAAGGCAAAGTATGCAGCAGCACTTGCATGTGCAAAAAATACACGAGAAAGGCCGGAATACACAAGAAATAGACAATTTTTGATTTGTGAATATGCTGCTTGCTCACAGACCGAAATATGCTTATGTCTGTGTGAATCAGCCCTAAGGCTACATTCCCACTCAGCAAAAAGTGCTTGTGGCCGAAACTCTGCCCAGCTGCGGCTGCCAATAGTCACATGCACTTGCTGACATTATCAACAAGATTGTGTAGCTATTGGCTGCTGCGGCTTGGCTAGGTTTCAGCTGCTTTTTTAGGCCTTATTTACACGACCAATATACACAGCTATTGTAGCTGTGTCCAAAAATCATGACCATCTGGAGTATTGGATTCCAATGTATTCGTTCAGATGTGCGATTTTTGGGCGCAAGAATAGCACATCGGAGACCGAAAATGGCAACTGATTTTATATGCTCCGTCCAAAGACCAGTCTTGTCCTATCTTTGGCCGAGATACGCTGGACTGCCCATAGACTGGCCCATAGACTGCTTAGCTCCCGCGGGCCCACGTAAAAACGCCTACAGCCGTGTGAAAGAGGCCTAAGATATTGTAACGAGACAATCTAGGTTAATAACTTCCCCTGTCAGTGATCTTAATATTATGGCTGATGTGTGTGCGTGTTTGTGCATAAGTAAAAAGTTATCATGCTTGTAATATTCCAAAGACTATCCCAAAGTGAAAGGCAGATTCTGCAGACACTGAGTTTTAAATGAAGTCTAGAAAAATTAGGATACATTTCATTCTTCCATCTGAATCTCTTGTTTTATCCTAAAGTTTCATGATAAGTTTGCTTCACTCTTGAGACTCCTAAAGTGTTTTAAAATGTGACAGATTTAGATCACAGCTACTGCTCTGTTCAAAAGACATCACTGATAGATTACAGAACGTTGGGTTGCAGTTATGCAAATATTTTTAGACTGTCCATCATTAACATCAATTATAGCAATTGTCTCTAATGAATACTAATGGTTTTTCTATTAATAGTCGGGAGGCTCAGTAGCTGCACATCTACATCTACTGTTATTATTGAGGTCAATGCTTAACATTCCGGCAGAAAGTTGCTGAATTGGAGATTTGGGTTCAGTACTGGTACGCTTAACTAAGCCCCAAGAGTAAAAGTTAATGTGGGCCACATGTGAAGTGTTCCAAAGTTTTACAGAACAGCAGGGGGGAAAAGACAGAAGATTTGAGACTCAGTTGTTTAATGCCTTATGATAAAAAATCCTCAAATGTAAAGGTATATAGTATTTGAAATGAGGGAAGAATATTTTTTGTAGCCTGTTTTCAAATTTAGAAATAATTATGTAGTTAGTCACATAGCAAATGACACTAACCCTTTCCTGTTATTTCTTGATCCTGAAATTGTATCTATTCGCTCTCATTAAAGCCAGCTGCACACGACCGAGTCAGGATCTGGCCCTGTGCCCAGTCGTACCTGTCTTTTCTGTATTGCAAATGGTCTGCAAGGCAATGATGCGGAATCGCAACCTTTCTGCAATATCAAATGCAGAAGGGCCGCGGCTCGGACAGGGAGCCGTCTGCTTGAAATTCACACAAAAGTACAGCATGCTGAGATTTTTCCTCCACGAGCGGAAAATCGCAATTAATTTCCGCTTATGTGCAGAAAAAAACATTTTTCAATAGCATGTTATGGGCGGTATTTGCTGCAGAATCCGAAGACGGACACCTGTTCCGGATTTCGCAATGTAAGTATACCCACTGTGCAGCCGGCTGTAGCCATTTGTAGCACTAAATCTTTTACTATTCGCAAATGACAAAAGTTGAATGAAACGTAAGACTGGGTTTACACGGGGCGGATTTGCCGCGAAAATTCCATGCGGAATTTCGCCCCGGCAAATCCGCATGCGGCTGCTAATCCCGAAATCTCGTCCACACGGGACGCCAAATCCGCTGCGGCTAAGCCGGCAGAAGCCGCCGCTGTGGCACGGATTTGCCACTGCAGCATGTTCATATTTTTTTTTTTACCGCTGTGGCTGCGTTCTCCTCTATGGGAGCGCCGGCCGCAGCGGAAGAGCGAGCGGGCGGGCCTCTTCAAAACTGCCACGGCTTTTGAAGCAGCGGTTCTCCCGGCGGATATCTCGCAGTTTTCTGCTGCGGCCAAACCGCGGGATTTCCGGCGGGAATCCGCCCCGTGTGAACCCAGCCTAAGGGTTGTTTTAGACAATATTGTTTGGGAAAATCGCTTCCAGATGTAAGCTGTATCTCAACAGGAAATTATTAAAGTGGTTTGTTTTTTTTTGTTTTTTTTTAAAGCTTTTTTTCTCACTTTTGGTGTGTTTTTTGGATCAAGGATGTTTATTTTTCAAAACGCAGCAGCCTCTAGGTGTAGCATTTTTACACACATTTTTCCCATATGCTTCAAAAATAGGAAAAATAAAACATACCTGAAATAAACGTACAGCAAAAATGTCTGCGTGAAAAATTGCCACCCGCAAAACACTTGATAAAATACGTTGAGTTTCCTGCATTTTATCAACTGAAGTTCAGTGTAATTATGCAATCCTCAATATTCTTCTAAAATAAACATTCCAGTAGAGGATAAGTATATAGTTGTGGAGGAAGCGATTATTTTTGATGTAACTGTATGACAGGAGCAATTGTAAGTAATAGCAGTAATTGTGATAGTAGCTTCTGTCCCGCTTCCCATGAGGAAAACTTGTGTAGAACAGTCCTTGCAATTTTAGCATGCAAGAAGTGCTAGAGCCTGTATGAGTGACACTATCCCCATAGACTCAAGCAGAAAAAACATATCAGCCAAGCCAAATTCAGGCTGTTACTATGCAACAATTCCAATGTGATATTCATTGACAAGAGCAGCAAGAAAAGCAACAGGTAAGAGACTGACGCATAACAAACAGATGGGAAACTTTTTTTTTTGCAGAATTTAAGAACAATGTAAAAAGTAGCTTTACCATTATGGTCAAAATACACAGTGGTGTAGAAAAGGGTTTTTTACTCTACACAGCAACACATACAGTACAGGGGATTGGTATACTGGGCACTATATTGTGTTCCACTAATGCTGTCCTGTGTTCCTAAAAAGTCTTAGAAGGTGGGTTACATTACACAATTATTTCCCATGCACGTTCAGTAGGGTTTGCTCGGGGCTGCATTTAGGGCTCATGCTACTTTAGGCACCGAGCCTGAATATGACTCCATTACATGCCTTTATACATTCGGCATTTATCATGATTTGCTCATTTTTGGCCATAGAATAATAAGAGATAACTTTTTGATCGTGGTTGTCCAACTACTGGCACCTCCACCGCTCCCGAGAATGTGGGCCAGAAGGTCTCCACATGAATGGAGCAGCTGCCACTCCATTTATGTAGATCAGGAACACTGTATTTTCTCCTTAGGGAGAGCACGTAGAAGGTGTGAATTCAAATAAACAAAAAGTAGCTGCCATTCCGTGAAGAAATCCTTTAAAGCCTTTATTAGAACAAGTGTTTCACATGAAATCCAGAACAAGGACGTGTTGTGATTCAGAGATGAATCTTGATCACCACCTAGAAGGTGAGTGAGTGAGAAGACTTATAAGGCATTTATGCTCCTCTGGGTTATATGTAGGGACTCTTGGGACCTCTGTCCATTTTTTTGACTGATTGATCCCCACCAATCAGAAAGTTATCACCTATTCTGTGGAAGGGGTGTAACTTTCATTCTTTCGAGACTCATGTGCTTTTTCGGAAATACAAGGCACACTATGCAGTACCAGAATCTGGAATCTATATATAGAATAGCCGTAATGCAGTGGCTGCAAACCCACTATGTCACTGAGACCCCCTGCACACAGGCGGATTTCCCGCAGAATTTCCACCTGTGAACACTGCCATAGGATTGCATTAGAAAACGCAATCCTAGGCAGACGGCCGCGATTTGTCCGCGTGAAAACATGCGGAAAGCAAATCACGGCATCTTCTATTTCTGTGCGGGTCTTGCAGGGGTCCGCACAGAAATGTCACTCCCGGCGCACCGACTCCGCTCTGCGCATGCGCTGGCTGGACGGCAGCCGGCACATCAGAGAGTCGGAGCCGCGGGAGCAGGTGAGACCCGCACTGGTCCCTGCAGGGGCGCAGGTCGGGTCATTCTCGCAGCGGGATCCGACCCGGCCATCTGCAGGCGGCCTGACTGATTTATCTAGGTTGGGACAGGCAGTTTAGGAAAACTGGGTATACAGGCAAAGGTTAAAACTAAGACGAAAGCAGAAATCAGGAACACCAGGAAATACAGGTAACGCTCCCAAAATAATAGTACCATGCAGATTATATAGCACAATTTACATACTGCCCTGTCTAATGATCCTCACAGTAAATGGCTCCATACAGATGGTGCACCTGCAAAGTGCTTCACAATATATAGCACTATAATACAATATCTCTCAGGGCTCGGTCCGACGAGCGTGTGTTTTGCGTGCGGATAATGCACGCTTCTAAAAGAATCAATGGGTTCCTGTAGAAGCGTTCATATGTGCGGAATTAGCAGCTCAAAACAGCGCGCATCTAAAAAGATAGGACATAGGTGCGCATTTTCCCAGAGCTTCCATTTACTCCTATGGGAGCAGGAGTTAATGGAAACTCCTGCGTAGGGAATAGCTTCTCTGCTGCTTACAGCAGGCCATTTAAAAGGTGCTTCGGCCAGAAGCACCTTTAAAATGTCCTGCTGTTAACCCCTTAGTTCCCGCGGGGATGAGAACACTCCCCGAGGCTTCCGTTAATCCCGGGGGGAGTCCCCCTCATCACTGAACACTGTGACAGCACTGTTCAGTGATGGGACTCTCCACGGGGATGAAAGAATCCCCTGCCACAGCTGTCACAGCTGTGGCAGAGGAGCGCAATGCTAACCTATTCTTTTCAATGGGGCTGGCGCTGCTGCCGCTCCATTGAAAGCAATGGGATAAAGGCAACACCCACAGGGATTTTCAGGGGAGGGCTTAAAATATAAGCACTTTCCTGAAAATAAGCCTTAGCTGCTGGCAAAAAAAACCCCAACTTATACATCACCTAGCAGCACTGTTGTGGCTCCGGCGCGTCTTCTTCCTGTCTCCTTGGCACTTATCTATATCATTTTTTCTGGCCGAGCATTTAAAAATGCCCACCTCCTGGAAGTACTGCTTCTCATTGGCTGAGCGCAGGGATTGATCAGAGCCATTCAATGATTGGTCCCTGCTGTCACAGTGTTGAGTAATGAGCATACATATTGCATCAACAGCACCAATGTCATCCCACTCTGGGTCAGGCGACCATATGCAATCGCCAGTCAGGCAGCCTCAAACCTTTGACCCCATAGAAAATCCAATAGTAAAAAAGGTGGACCGGCAGCATGTAAGGGTGTAGTAAAAAATATTGTTTTATTCTTCCATCACAGCAAAAATGACAGCAACATTTCGGCCTTAAGACCGTTCTTCAAGCTCAAAGATTTTATTAAGATTTCCACCAGCACACGGCATATACCTCTTCATGTATTTGGCGCATCCACGGCACCTCCATGTGCCGAGACAGAAATGCACGCCTGGTCAGTTTGTGTGTAAAAATAAAAAAAAAAATGTATACTCACCTTTCCCCTGCAGCCGGAGTTTAGCCGCGTCTGGCCGGCAGTTCTCCTGAACTGCTCTGATTCGTATTCAGCATCCGGGGATTTAAAATCCCTCCCTGCTGAATGAGCTGCTTCTGATTGGTCACAGCCTCACCAATCAGAGGCAGCTCTCACTCACACCCATTCATGAATTCATGAATGGGTGAGTGCCGCCTTTGATTGGCTCAGCGCAGGGACCAATCAGGGGCAGCTCTCAGCTGTCAATCAGAGGCAGCACTCACTCACCCATTCATGAATTCATGAATGGGTGTGAGTGAGAGCGAGCTGCCTCTGATTGGTGAGGCTGTGACCAATCAGAGGCAGCTCATTCAGCAGGTGGGGATTTTAAATCCCCGGCTGCTGAATACTACTCAGAGCAGTTCAGGAGAACTGCCGGCCAGACGCGGCTGAACTCCGGCTTCAGCGGAAAGGTGAGTATACATTTTTTTTTTTTTTTTTTACACATTTTAGGATGATTTTCAGGTAAGGGCTTATATTTTTAAGCCCTTCCCGAAAATTCATCCCGCGCTCGCCGGCAGCCCATTGCTTTCAATGGAGCCGGCTGTATTGCCGGCTCCATTGAATTCAATAGGCTAACATCGCTCTTCTCTGCCACAGCTGTTACAGCTATGGCAGAGGAGAACGATCTTTATGCTGACAGTGCGGGCCAACATATAGCCCCTCGCCTGCCCTATCCGTTTCTGTGTCGTTCCCATCACTTTCGTGAATTTCCCAGATTTTCACAAATGAAAACCTTAGCGAGCATCGGCGATATACAAAAATGCTCGAGTTGCCCATTGACTTTAATGGGGTTCGTTACTCGAAACGAACCCTCGAGCATCGCGGGAAGTTCGACTCAACTAACGAGCACTCGAGCGTTTTGGTGCTCGCTCATCTCTAGACATTAACAAATGCCCCCCTTTTATGTTTATACTATGCAAATTGTTAGGAAAAGTCTTGAAACTACAGTAAATATTGATATCCATAGATTAATTCAGGAGTGAAAAGCAAAATAACATCTTTGATCTATCTGGGCATGCACAAATACCACTTGTGAAAATGCATCACTTTAAAACAAGGTTGGCTAAAGCTTTTGATTGAGTTATTTATATTTTGCCCCCAAGGCTAACAGTTGTAAATACAAATGATTTATCATGGTCTTTAATAATTGCTATTTCCTTTCCATTTGGCTGGTGGTACCATGGCAAACGCAAAGGGAAAATAAGTTCATAGGAAAATAATATAATTATCTGTCAAAAATGCCTAATTCAGAGATTATCATTATGTAAACATGGTGGAATATGGTATTCAGTCAGTGTAAATGAGTCTGAAGTAATGTGGATACATGATGTGCCATGTGTTAGAATAAATCTCCCTGGTGTTAATATTTCAACATTATGTTGTTAGAAATAATTTGATAGAGCAATTATTAATTAGGGACTCTTGAGACTTTCTAATGAATAATCTCTACAATTAGAGAAGTAATTTGGCAGCGACTGAATGAGTTCAACTGGGTAAACAGCAAGGGTGTCAACTGTCCTGCTGATCGGTGTGGTTTCTTTAATTTATGTTATATTTTCCCTTTTTAAATGGTAGATACTTTTTTACAGTTAATAATTTTTGTATTCCAGTGCATGAAAAATAAAGCAACATTGCAGTAGGTCTAGATTTAAAATTTAGCTTCTTTTTTTGTGTCTGCAGCCATTATGCAGGCCAATGTGTCACCATGCTAACAGACTACAAACAGTCTGTGTAGTCTGATCCTATAATCCTTTTCTCTTAAATGTGTCCCCTAAATTGTGCTAACTTGCATGTGATATGTTAACAAAAAGTAGGAAACAGAAGTAAAGAAATGTGATTACCTAATCAGACTATGTCAGTAGCCTGTTGGGAGACCATCAAGCCATATAGTTTTGTATAGGAGCTGTAGAAACAAAATCGTATGAAATTTCAAATCAAGACAATACCTTCCTCTTTTTGATTTCCTAAAATATTTAAGCAGCTTGCAACCAAGAAAAGGGCAATGTGAATCTGGTCAAACATTGGCATTCCCCTTTTTTGCCCTTTTTTGATATCTCTATAATAAATTATTAAATGGACTTCAGGATATTGTTGGCCAAGTCTAATGTGAACTCAAGGCTAATCAATTGGCTTACATTACCACTCTGCTCATACTTGATACTGCTACTGTTACTTTTCAGCATAATTGTAAAGACCCCATAAAATGACAGAAAATAGATTCCTTGGTAACAATAGCATGTATAAAACACATTTGCAAACATTTCCTTGTGAGTGTTGCAAAAACAAACAAACAAAGCAAGTCAAAGCTCTAAAAGTACCAGTGAAGATTTGATACATCTACAGAATTACCAATTTAGGGCCCGGTCAGACTAGGTTTTTGGTTTTTTTTTGCACACCTATGTGCGTAAGAAAAACCCACTCCATGCATGTAAAAAATGTGCGTAATTGAAGCTCTGTGCCCATAGATTTAAATACATATATACATCACTTTCTGCTGCTCTCGGGGCTTCAGCGTGTCTTTTCTCTTCCATGCTGGCACTAATCTGAAGCACTTTCTGATGGCTGGGGATTTAAAAACCCCTGCCTCCAGAAAGTGCTGGTCTGATTGGCTGAGCGCTCAGCGAATCACAGGCAGCGCTCAACTATTCATTGAATGACAGCTGAGTGCTGCCTATGATTGGTCACAGTTGCCAACCAATCAGAGACAGCACTCAGCCATTCTTTGAATTCATTGAATAGAAAGCGATCAAAAAGTCTTATGTACCGCAAAGTGATATGAAAGGAAACTACAGCCTGTCTTGTAAAGACAAGGGCCCCCACGGCTTTTTTTGTCCCAGAGTAAGAAAAAATAAAAGATAGAAAATATATAAATCCTATTGACTCAAAGAATAAAGTATATATTTTTACTGCACAATAAGTGCAATTAAAAAAAAGATCAAAAAATCGCAATTATCTCTAAATGGTGCCAATAGAAACTACAACTGATGCAACAAAAATCAATACCTCACATAGCTGCATTGGGGGAAAATTAAAAATGTTATGGATTTTGGAATGCGGCCATGTGAATATATTTTTTTTTTCAAGGCGTTTTTAGTATAAAATTAATAGAAACCTGTAAACAAAAACTATAGACTTTAGCTATTTTCGTAATCCCATTCATACTTTATGGTGAACCCTGTAAAAGCATATCTAAAAAAACAATGTGGAGTTTATGTTGTTTTTCTTTCTATATTCTCCCCCCCAAAATAATAAAAGTTAAACGATACATTATATGTACCCCAATGTGGTACCATTAGAAGATATAACTCGTCCTGCAACAAACAAGGCCTTATATGGTTATGTCGATCAAAAAGTAAAAATGTTATGGCTTTTGGAACGCAAAAGTGTAAAACTAAAAACTATTGCGTGGTTATTGAGGTGCAAAATACGCCATTCACGGTTAAGGGTAGAATTTCTTCAGAAATTGATTGGTGCAGTTATTTTTTCAATACCTGCAAGCATTTTGAGTACTGAATGATGTCATGTTGAGTATTAATAAAGTTATGTTGAATTAAGTGGTATGGTAACACTAATCACATGCCTTTTCAGGTGCCATAAGATGCCGTTAAGAATCCAGAACAAAATTGAGATCATTCTGATGGCCAGTAACAAAAGTTCACGTGAGTCGGCCGAGGCTTTCAATCAAGAACACCTAGGAAGAAAGCCAATAAGTGCATAAACTGTCAGGTAACTGATTTAGATGTTCAGGGAAACTGGTAGTGTCCAGGACAAACGGAGAACTTTGGTGGTTCGAGCAAGGTTTCCAATCTCGAGGTGTTAAAAGCCATGCTAGTTGAGTTTAATAAAGAGGGGAAGTACTGGTATTGGAGCATGGCGTGAGTCAACCAATTGTCATAAGAATCCTCAAGATACACTAGTATCACCCATACAAACTTCAACTGCAACAGAAGTTGTGTGAGGATGACCCTGAGAGATGCTTGGACTTCATCAGTGTCAATGCTTCTCTGTGTACTCTTCATAAAAACAGCTATCATAGCTGTTAACACCTGGGGACCGGAAATGCTGCTGAGACAACTGGTTCTTGGTTTTACCTGGATACTATCCATTTCCCTGAACTTGTGAATTGTTTTCCTGACAGTTTGTGCACTCACTGATGTCCGTGATTAAAAGCCTCGACCACCTCACGAGAACATCGGTAACCAACCATCAGGATGATCTCTGTTCTATCCTGGATAGTTAATGACATGTTCTGTTACCTGAAAAGACATTAGTGTTTTGCCAAATTCATGCATGCACCACTACAGAACTGGAGGTTACGGTCCTCCGGAATTATCTGCATGAGCCGTTGTGGGCACTTCTGGGAGCGTGCAAAATTGCGTTCCAGTTCTTCAAGGAAGCTGCACTCTAGTGACCAGAAATCTCATCTGGCTAATCTAAAAGCAGTTTATTACATTTATGGAACGAATGCATGGGCTTAACAGCTGACAGAATCCCTTTAACCCCTTTTTGACCACCCCATAGACTTTTTACGTCCTGCCTAAGTGGGCTTTAATTCACACGGCTGTAAAAACATGCTCGCTCTGGGGATTAATTAATTTTAAAATCTCCCTGTTCCTGGCTACTAAACGTAGTCTAGAGCCTGGAGATTTCATGAGGGGTTGCAGTACGCAGTCCTTGATCATGTGATCGCTGTTATCAAATGGATAACAGCAATCACATAAAAGTTAAAAAAAGCTAAAGTTTCACCTCCCGTCACGGATCCAAACCATTAGGGGAGGTGAAATTACTTACCTAGGGCCTCCGGCAATGTTCTCGGGATCTTTATCCGCGGACCTTTCTCTGTTGGCAAAATGGCGGATGCAAATGCAGAAGCTGGGGAGGGCCTGGAAAATTTAAAACCTCTATGCTCCTGGCTACTAGAGGTAGTTGATATCCTGCAGCAGTGACTGAGGGCTGTGGTGAGCGATCCCCAGTCATGTGATCGTCCTTATCCAATACATAATGGCGATCACCTAAAAGTTAAAAAACAATTGAAGTGGGATGCTCCTTTCAGTTTGCGCCCCGTTGTGCATACGGGCATAAAATTAGGGCCACAATGGGTATGGTTCTGAACATGGGACAAACTGGGGTATCCATTTTGTGGTGTAAGTCTTAATTCATATATGTGCTGTACAAAAAAAAACCCTGTTTTTAAGATGACACAATTGCTAAGAAAAATGAAAATCATAATTTTTTTCTTTATGCTTTGATTGGATTCAGTCAAAAACTGTGCGGCCAAAATACGCAGTACACCGCCAGATGAATTCGTTAAGGGGTCTAGTTTTGAAAATAGGGTAATTTATGGGGGCTCTCTGTCGTTTGACCATTCAAGGGCTCTACAAATGGGCAATGGGGCCTAAAACGCCTTCAAGCTAAATTCCTGTTCTGAAAGCCACCGGCTGCTCCTTTCGGTTTGGGCCCCATTGTGCGTACGGATATGAGATTAGGGCCACACTGGGTATGTTTCTGAACACAGTACAAACCGGATACACAAATTCTATCTGACTATTTTTACCACCTAAATGAAGTACAATATGTGGCGAAAAAAACAATGTCAGAATCACTGGGATATCCAAAACCTTTACGGAGTTATGCTATGTTAAAGTGACACGTCAGATTTCCAAAATTTGGCCTGGTCATTAAGGCGCAAACAGGCTTGGTCACTAAGGAGTTAAACTACATAGTAAAACAGATTTCACCACTTTGCTTTTTATATACATGTTGACATTGTTTAACCATTGCATTCATTGGAATATACAGTCTTCAATAATCCAAGGATGCCTATTGTATTATAAATTACAATTACAGTATTGAAAAGCTTGAAATTGTACTGTGTGTGATTTAACCCCTTGAGTGGCAGGTTTTCTACCACCCTGTCGTGCCCACCAGGGCAGGTTTTTTTAAAATGGTCTAATCATTGAATTTCAACTAATTTTGCAGTTGCGTCTCAAGAGCCATAACTTTTTCATTTTTCCATTGACACGGCCATATGAGGGCTTGTTTTTTGCGGGACAAGTTGTGATTTTTTAAACAGGGGGAGGAAAAAAAGAAATGGGGAAAAAAGAAAAAAAGGGGCCATGTCATTAAGGGGTTAAATAATGTATTAACTTCCTTCTCTGCGTCATTACGACGCACAAGGATACCACATGTGTGATTGTATTTTTGATTTTTTACAAAGTAAAGGGAGACAAGTGTTTTTTTTACTTTTTTAATAATTTTTTAACTTTTTTTTTTTATTTTTTTTTTTATTTTTTGTCCCTTTAGGGGACTTCCACAGGGACCCATCAGGACCCCTAATCACATTCCGGGGGTCCGATGATGACAGCCCTTTACATGCTGCAGTGACAACCCTTTACATGCTGCAGTCACATAGACTGCAGCATGTAAAGGGTTAACACAGCAGAGATCGGAGGTTTTCTCTGATCTCTGCTGTAAGAGCAGGTACCTAGCTGTCCTCTGACAGCTAACAACCAGCTCTCCCTGCCACAGAGACCATCGGCTTGCTTCTGACAAGCCGATGGTCTCTATGGCAACCTGTAAACAAAGCAGGAGGTTGCCATGTCGGCAATATCTTCTGCTGTTTTTTCAAAGCCCTTGCACTGCTCTGTGTGGGTCTGTGCAGGCAGAGCACACTGTCACAGCTTGTGGCATTGTGCTCTGCAGCTCCCATAGTGATACATAGCCCGGAAATCTTCCGGGCTATGTCACTATGAGCAGTGGAGCTCGTCCCCGGAAATTTTCTGGGCGTGCCACTCAAGGGGTTAATTATTGTTTAGGTTTTTGTGTAAAATTTGTTTTTCTCTCTGTGTTGAATGCTGGAAGACTTCCTCTGAAGTAGATTTTCTTTAGAAGCTTGTGATTGATGAAAATGGTAAAATTGGCAAATGCAGCATAACTTTTTTTTTAACATTTCTTTACATTTTAATACTCTGAAAATATACAAAACTAAGTGATGCTTGATGATTTTCTTATCATCAAATGTTTGCTGTTCTCAACCAGTCATTAAAAACAGTCCAGACTGATAAGTGAAAGTGCAATCTTTTTTTCTCCTTACCAGTGTAGGGGCTGTTGGACTGTGTAACAAGTCATTTAGCTCCAAATTGTTGCTTCATTTTTTATGCTTTAGCAGCATTTATCACTCACATTGTATCTGTAAGTAGCAAAACCAATTATAAGTAGACTGCTTTATCACCTCAAATTACTAGCGTGTGTCTTTGAAGTTCTGCAACTTAAAATGTAATTTAACATTTAAATATTGGCAAAAGTTTAATCGCAGTAAAACATAGACTCCAAAGTTAAGCTATCGGCACTTAGTGACATTTTATAACTCTAACAAGTTCTCTTTCCTTTAAAGTAAAGCGTTTCTCTTATGCTATTAATGCAGACATATGTCTTTTTTCGGCCTTACATACTACGTTACTATGATATATAACAAGAAGTTGATGATGCTCAGAGGATCTGTGCATTTCAGACATGAGCCTGTTGTACACAAATTGTCAACATTCAGAATACAAATCCACAATACGGCACTTATGCATCATAGTATATTGTCTGCATGTCACCAGTGTTCTATGGAACTATAATACTTATTGGTTCTCTTCTAGGGAGGAACTAGATACACATAAGGCAGCACATTTTAAAATATTAATGGCATACTTATGACATGTGAAAGCATTGTTATTTTTTACACGCTTCATAGATTTTAGCATACAATATAATCATATGAAAAGATACATAGATTACACTCAAATCTACTTCTCTGGCCAGATGTTACCTCTCTTCTGTCCAGAATCTTAGAGTGTCAATCGGCTATACCCTCCTTCTCTTCTCACCTTCTGAAACTTAACATGGATAAAACTGAACTCATCATCTTTCCCCCGCCTCATTCCCTCCCCCAGGCCTGTTCAGACCCTATCTTCCGTCACGTCCACAGCTCCGATCAACCTTTTTTTTTGCAGATTTTTCTTTGTGTCTCTAAGCCTCTACTTGTTCCATACTTAACGGAGTTTTCTAGGGAGAATACTACTGATGACCTCTCCTTAGGATAGGTCATCAATAGTTGATCAGCTTGGTCCATCGCTCGGGACCCCAACCAAACAGCTGAGCAGACAGGCTGTCAGCACTGGACAGTCCACGCTGGACTCTATGTTGCGGCCGGCGCTTGTAACTCCAGGCACGGCTAGCGTTGAAATCAACGGGAAAAGGACCCTGTGTCATTATTTCATCCAAAAGCAGACCCAGCCAGTGCCATTGGACATTATCAAATGCCTTTTCGGCCTCTAAAGATATTAGCACTGGGTTTGGCGCAGGGTGTGTCTGGCTCCTTAGCATATCTAGTACCGCAAGGACTTTTCTAATATTTGCAACTGCTGAACGATTTTTTTTTCCAACCTACTTGGTTCCACTAGTATAGGTATAAGTGACCTTAAACATTCCACCAATATTTTTGCCAGTAGTTTTACGTGTTGATTTATTAGAGAAATGGGCCTTTATGGTCCTGGTAATTGTGGATCTTGGTTGGGTTTGGGCAGCACTTTTATGTCTTGCAATTTCCCCCATATGTATTATGGGATTATAGTATTACGTCAATGCCGGTGAAACTTGATATTTTAGGTCTGGACCTTGGGCTTTGCTGTTGTGTAGCAATTGTATAGCGACTTTGACCTCTTCCTCTGTTATGTCTCTAATTTGGAACTCTATTTGAGATGCTCGGTGGAATGGCATGGAGATTGAACCTAGAAAACACTGTCCTTTATTAGCGCTCTGAGTTGGGGTTTTTGTGATTAGTTATTAAACATTGTTTCCCAATTATTTCCAACATTTCTTTGAAGGATGCAGAGGGTCTTAAGAGTGCAAGCCTACAGGGTTGGCATCGGAAGAATTAACAGTGTCCTCACTATTAAGGCTTATTCACACAAGCGTATATAAAATCACAAATCTAGTATCTGCACGTTCGTATTGACTCACAGGAAAAAGTTAGTACTGTTATTTAATCTGCATGGTGCATATTGTAAAAAAAAATACCCAAAACATCGTGAAATGGCTAATTTTGCCCATCTTGCCGTACAGAAAAGAAAGTGAAAAAAATCTTATATGCATCAGCAAATATTACCATTAAAAAGTAAAACTGATCCCACAAAAAAAATATCTCTCACACAGCAACATTGACAAAAAAAGACAAATGTTAGGGGTATATGCAGCATAAAAAAAACCCAAAACATTATTTATGGGGTTTTTTTTTAACTGAAAGTGCTGCAAAAAACCCCCAAAACTATAAATTTGGTAACCATGCAATCGTACTGAGCTACAGAATTCATGTAACATATTGTTTATACTGCATGGGGAACGTTGTTAAAAATAAGCATGTCAGAATTGCAGATTTTGTTAATCATACCTCTAGAAAAAAATGGAATAAAAAGTAATCAAAATATTGCATGTTCATCCTGTTAAAAATAAGCCCTAATAGAGCTCCTTCGATAGAAAAATACAAATGGCACAGCTCTTGGAATGCTGGGGCACAAAATCAAATCTTTAAAAGAAAATTGTTTTTAGTGTAGAAAAATAGTAAAAGATAAAAAAAACTATACAAATTTGGTATCCCTGGAATCAAGCTGACGTAGGCAGTAGTGTTATCAAATCTGTAATGTACCAAATCTGATTCTCTAACTTCCCGATGTTGTACAAACATGAAATTTGGCAGAAGCATTCTTTAGGTCCTATGTAGGAAAAGTAAAGGGGTCATAACTCAAAAATTCACAGCTAAGTGCAAAAGTATTAGAACCCCTGTGTAATGTGCCAAATCTAATTCTCTAACTTCCCGATGTCGTACAAACATGACATTTGGCAGGAGCATTCTTTAGGTCCTAAATAGGAAAGGTAAAGGGGTCACAACTCGATTATTCAATGCAAAGTGCAAAAGTATTGGCACCGCTATGTAATGTAACTTCCCGGTGTTGTACAAACATGAAATTTGGCACGACCATTGCTTAGGTCTTTAATAGGAAAAGTAAAGGGGTCAGAACTTGATTATTCAATAGTAAGTGCAAAAGTATTGACACCCCTATGTAATGCACGTAATCTAATTCTCTAACTTCCTGGTGTCATACAAACATGAAATTTGGCATGACCATTCTTTAGCTCCTAAATAGGAAAATTAATGGGGTCAGAACTCGATTATTTAATGCTAATTGCAAAAGTTAGTGCACCCCTATGTAATGTAACTTCTTGGTGTCGTACAAGCGTGAAATTTGGCGCGAGCATTCTTTGGGTCTTAAATAAGGAGAGTGGGAGGGGTGGCACATTCTGCAGTGGGACATCGGTATATGCAGCCTGAGGAGAATCTAACGCTCCTCTATGTGTATACATATTTTATTCCTCGGTTACTCTAAAGTAACCATGACTTCATAAAATTTTCTGTGGAAACAACACGTGAACACCTGTATCAAATTAACTCCAGCGTGGACGGGTATACCAGCTAGTAGACATATAAAATCTAAAGCTAATTTAGCCCAAAATACCCACCAACACCTACAGCCTGGTAAATGCACCTCATTTCTTTTTCACATCTCTATAACATCTGAGAGCAACAACATAGTAGAAAAAGTTTAGAAAACAAAGTGTGAACTTGTCCCGAGAATCTTCTGAGCCTTTGTACAGTGTGGGCTCATATTTGGGAATCTACAGTCCTGTAAGTACCATTTCTTAGTAGGGCGTTGAAGCATGCTGTAGCAGAAGAATTAGCACACAATTATGTGTTAAAAATATTTTAATTATAGGCCAATGGCAGGAAATGTTTCTAGTTATATAGAAGTGATTCCAATAATACTATTACATACCATAATTAGTGTATATTAAATTTTCCAGCGTACAAGCATGATTTCTGCTCTGGCACATCCAAGGTAAACCTATTCAATAAAGGCTCTGTTCATACTTCACACCATCAGGTTTATTTTGCTCTTCCATGAGCAGAATAACATTAAATGCTGGGATGTATTTAAAAAACCAGGAAACCTGATAGATCCATTCTAAATCATTCAGACCTGTCACAAATTCCTAAGCACCTAGACCTCCATGGGTAAATTATCACCTTCTTTCACAACACAGCAGAAATTTACTCTCAGTATCATGGAGCACAAGATTTTACAAATTCCCTGCCTTATTTGACACTCTATAGCTCACTCTCCATGAGAGAATGTCCCTCTATTCTCTCCTCTATCAAGTTACAAACTTGCTCTATCATAAGCATATTGCTGCGAACCTCAACTGATGTTGCTGGGCCTCCCACTCCCAGCCAGCACAGGACCAGCTTTATCATATAGTCATGCACCAACTCCTCCCCTGTTTCCTGCTCTCTGGCACTCGGAGAATAGGTTATGCAAGCAGGAGACGTGGGAGGAGTTGGTCTATGCTATGCGTAGCTGTGTTAGGCAACGGCATGAATAAGTTGGGGCTAAGGATTGCAGGGGGCGCTATCAGAATGTAGGGTCACAGAAGGAAGGGATTCTGTCAGATTTTAGGGGCCCATAGGTGAACTATCAGAATGTGAGGTCATAGAGGGGGCACTGTTGGTATGTAGGGGCAAGAGTGGTGGACAAATCAAATGATCAAATACAATGATCGGAGACATCAGAGAAGACATTATCTGGGATCACTGGAGGTTACGGCACTGTAATCACTCTGTGTAGAGCTGGTATCTGACTACATTATTTGGTGACTGCATAATTTAGAGATATAGTTAAGCTGAGGTCCTGCATGTATTTTTGGAGTGGGCATAGCATGTGTCTTGAGGCTTGTACCGCTCATTTATTAAGACACTAGCTGGCTGTTATTCTTTTTCTTATTTAATTACTTCTGGTTTATATTGTCCTTTTATTATAAAAATGGAAAACTACAATGAAAATAAATATAAGGAAAAAAGTCAATAAAATTTGTCAGAATCCGTTAAAATAAGTCATGGATCTAGAAAAATGGAAGCCATTATATGAACAGGGCTTTAATTAAATTTGTTAAACACATGTTTTACAGTCAAATTATAAACTGAATTATTAACGTCACACATGTTTTAAAACTGTATTTTAATTTTATATAAGATGTTTTTTTATATAAATTCACTGCCTCCAAGACTCTGTGTCAGAGTATATGCTTGGTTTTTTATAGTTGAGCTACATTTTCCATTCCTGTAATAATAAAATAATTATAATAGTTGGTAACCGTTATTCTTTCTGCATCAAGAATGCATGACCATTGTAAGGTTTCATTACTTTTACAATTTCTGTATCTTTCATATTTTTTTAGGTACTGCCTTTTCCTAGTCAAGTTGTGTATAACAGAGTTGGAAAATGTGGGAGCAGGACTGTCGTTTTACTACTGCGTATCCTGTCTGAGAAACATGGATTCAATTTAGTGACTTCTGACATTCACAATAAAACCAGGCTGTCCAAAAGCGAACAGGTAAAAAAATCTACCTTTTCTGCACTGTGGGTCAAATATTCAGAAGATCTCCATCTAAAGTTTGCTGGCATTCATAAAAATTCCATAGACTTGGCAAGGCATTTATTTTTGGAATATACTCACATGTACCAGATTTATTTCAAAAATTTCGTCTGAATAAGGTTTCTAGGAATCCACACACTTGCTGAAGAAAGAACCCCATTCAGATATATAAACGTTTCTGCAATAAATCTGCTGCATGTGAATATACCCTAATATCGTTGAGCTAGTAATGAAGGGCAAAAATACTGATCTATTAAATAGGAATTGGGAACCCACAGTGACCCTGGAAAAAAATTTCAAAGTGGCCTCTTGCTGTAGTTGGGCCAAGAAGCAAGTGGGATAAATTTTATAATAGGTCACCAATAGTTGATTGACTTAGATCACTGCTGAGGACTCCCGCCAATCAACTATTTGGGTGCCTGCTGTCAACTCTGCAACACAGATCACTCCTACCCCTGTGTAGTGGCCAGCAATGGTAACTGCAAGTGCAGCTCTCCTTCAGCACAGCTTAGTGGATTGCTTTACAGTTTTAGATGCACAGGAAAGAATTCTTTACTATACTGAGTATACCAAAGTTCACATTGTGACATCCCTAGTGGGTTTAAGTAATAGCCCCAAACCATGCCCAGATTATACCACCATAGTGAATAATACCAGCATACTGTCACTGAATAAAGATCACTACAAATATCAATAATAGAACTGTATTAGGGCCAAATAATACCCTCAGACCATGACCACATAATATCACCGTAGTCTTACTGAAATACAATACAAAGAACATTATTATCCACCCATACAGTGACTATATAGCAGTATATATGAGCTCTACACAGGCGCGCTGTTCATACCATATAAGTGATTTATACTACTGTTATATCCAGTAATCAGATGTCACATTGTCCCTAACTGAAGTCATTGACTTTCACTTTTTTTTCCCCATTTGATCCAGACCATCATGATGACTTCCACAATTACAACTTGTCTCTGTGAAATTTGACACAGGCATCTTTGACTCCTTTCCTTTTCAGCCATCTAGCTTTCTTTTCCAAACCTTTACATTATTTCCTCATCCATAGTTCCCCAGGTAGTAATAATGCCACCCATGGTGTCCCACACAGTATCAGTGTCCCCTTTTTGTGCTTCCTGAAGTGCCACATACTGTAAGTGCTACTTTTAGTGTTTTAAACACAGTAAAAGTACTCCATTCAGTAACCCTTCATGGGTCAGCATCTCTGTAATAAAACCCTATACATATATATTAAAATGAAAAAAAACTGTTATACTCACCTGTGTCACTCCACCTGTGCTGTTCACTCGTGTGAGTTTCAGGTAGAGTGATCCTGTGATTGCCTTGGCCAGTTACCAGCTGTAGCGATCACTTGTGCTTTGTGACATAATTACTTTACCTGGAAATCAGCGGGTGAATAGTGCGGGAGCAAACTGCAGAGGCCAGTAGCGGTAGGAGCGACACAGGAGAATATAACAGATTTTTTTTCTTTTTTTTCCAAGCATTCCACCAAATAGAGCTTAAAAATGTTTGCTCATTTACCAGCCCAACGATCCGACCAGCCCACCACGAATTTTCCCAGTGCGTTCAAATGCCGATCCACCCATGGATCAGACACTTATAACACGTCCAATGAGGGATAAATACAGTCATCCATGTTAGAGATTACTAATTATTGGCAAAAATAGTTAAAGTATGGCAGTAGCTCCTTATGTATTGTATGCAACCTTCTTAACACCATTTTACACTGGCCAGTGATTAGCCAAATAAAGGTTCTTGTAATGTTTGCTTCCGATTGTTGTCCTACATATTATCCCAGCTATCAGCAGACAAACGAAAAAGTGATCACATCGCGGGGGTCCGATGGGTGACAGAGGGAGCCCCCTCCTTCTGTCAGCCTTTTACGTGCTACGGTCGCACTGACCACAGCGTCTGAAGGGTTAAACACCAGGGATCCAAGGTTTCTTTGTAACCTGACAGCCGAGCACCCACTCCCCCCACGCCAGGCTTCTCATGCACCTGCCATCAAAAGACAGCACTGCAGAATAAAGCCCCTTAGCGTTCATTATGGGGTTAAATCTAAATAATTGTGTCTACGCTGCAGTATTTAAATTATTCCTTCATCAGAAATATGGGTAATTCCTGTATTTATTTTTTTGTGTGTGTCAATAGTACATTGACACAACCCTTTGAAAATAAAAGACTGGATAACAGATCCCAGAAACGATGTTTGTTACTTTGGAACAAATATGAAAATTAAAAGCAAACAAAATCAGGGAGACTTAACTAAAGAATCTCTGGTATTTTCCGGAATATTTTATTTTGTATTCTGACTATGAAATAATTCAGTGCTTTTGGAAATCCTGTGCAGTTAAATAAAATTGCCGTCTTGTTTTCATTTCGAGTAAAGTGGAATAAGAAATTGTGAACAAAAAGGATTAATTAGCAAGAAATCATAAGTTCCTTTGTATGTTGCAAAGTTAGACATTTCCTATTTAAAAAGAACAGGAAATGGACAGTATTTTGAGATTTTAATATACTTACCGTGCTGCAATCTAGTAACCTTTGTTCTCAATATTGGGGCTGGCCAAGAACAATAAAAACCAATTACATGGGCAGCAAATATATCAACTTTACCAGTGTTTAGAACGTATTTTCTATGTAGACAAAAAATTGAGGTCTCAGCAAATGTAAGTGGGTCTATATATGCAATACAAAATTACAACAAGGAGGCATAAGTTAGACCTATCACCAGGCATAGGGTGCTCTCTTATATGAGGGTAACACCCTATCCTGCCAGTTCTTCTTTGGCTGTTGCTCTAGAGTTGCTGTGATGAGTGGCTTGGATGACATCTATCTCGGGTCTCTGCAGAACTCCAACTATTTGGACCAACTAATTGACTCAGGACACTACCAGCAATAGCAATGTTCTGCTATACGTCATACCCTTCTTCACTGGAAAAAGAAGGCCTGGTGTTGGTCCTTAAAGGTCCTTAATCAACGTCATCCTCCATCATTGTAGGTTTTGGCAAGATGATTCATTAGTTTATCTGTAGCAGTGATGAACATCTCAGCTTGCCTGGTACCTATATCTTCAGTTTTAGGTTCAGGGTGATAGAAAATTCTGTGGTTTGGAGTAGGAAGTAGTAACTAACGATTCTCTGCAAAGATGGACTAGCTTTAGGGAAGACCGGTCGCCACACAACTCCTTATCTTTCCCCGAACTCTCAAGGGGATCACACTGGGATCACACCTCTCTCCAGGACAATCCTGACAAAGCATTAATTTGTATTTCAGGAGGGCCTTCAATGTAGCACTTCCTCCAGTGGATTTAATTAGGGTACAAGTCCACAGTTTAAATACTAATGACCACTTGTCCGTCCCTGAGTGAATGAGTTACATGCTCCACCCCTGATTACGTGATGCTGACGCCATCAGAGGTCCTATTCCATAGCAACTGAGGCCACGTGGGTGTGTAGGAGATGCATATATCACTCACTCGGGATGACCTCCAGATATGGACCTTTAATGACATCACCATCATGTGATCAGGGGCAGAGCATGTAACTCACTCACGCTGGATGAAGGACCTGTGATGACATCGCCACCATGCTTTGCCCCTGATCACATGATGGTGACGTCATTACAGGTCATGTAAGCACACGGCTGCTGTCTTTCTAGGTGTTCGTTAGTCTTCCATAGCAACTGAGGCCACAGGGGGTTTGTAGGGGGTGGAATACTTACAAAGGCCTACAGCACCCGTGTGCTTACAGGACCTGTGATGATGTCTCCGTCATGTGAGCAGTCACCTGTGTGGTAGCAGTCTGGGGGTCACATGACCAGGGGGTGATCAATGTGTGCAGGACTCTGCTATGCTGCTTTTGATCCCTGTTTGATCCCTGTTGAGTATGAAGAATACATGTAGCAAAGCTGTATGCGATGTACATGTAACAGAGCTGTGTGTGTGTGTGTGAGACGCGCATGTACCAGTGCTGTGTGTGTGACATGCATGTAGCAGAACTGTGTAGTCCATTGCGCCACCAGAAACACTGGTACTATATAATTTCCTAATAATTACTAGCCTATTTTATAAAGCACAATGGGTCTCACAACACCACTGACATCTCTTCAGCACTTTTGGATATGCTAAACTAATGTCCTTTATAGTAGCCTGCATATTACTTACTCTGCTTCCTGGACACCTGACCTTCTTCAGCGGCTTTGTTATATTTTGAGGTAACTTATCTCTTAACTGTGCCTGGCCGGTGTCCGCGCATACCAGTCATTAGGTCTTCTCTTCTATACTGTGGATGGTCCGAACGGCGAACCATCGGACATGTGCAGTACAGATTTTTTTTTTTTTAAACTCTTGCTTTTCGATAAATGATAACACGGAATCTACAACCTTTTTAAGTCCTACCCCAAAAATAAGCCCTGGCTGCATTTTTTTTTTAAAAACCACAAGACATCACCTACCAGGCGCTTTCTGCTCCGCCGGACTTCTCCTCGCAGGTCCCCGGCACACTAGCTTGTAGTTTTCCCCCAGCACTTCTTGGTCAGGGGTTCAAAAGCCCCACCTCCAGGAAGCGCTGGCTCCGATTGGCTGAGCTGGGGCGCATGAGAGCCAATCACTGCAGCGCTCGATGAACCACTCACAGCCATTCAATGCAATGGTTTTGAACGGCTTTGAACCCCCAAACCAGGAAGCGCTGTGGAAAAACTAGAAGCAAGTGTGTTGGGGACCTGTGAGGAGAAGTGCGGCAGAGCGGAAAGCACCTGTTGGATGATGTTTTTTTATTAATGCAGCTAAGGCTTATTTTAGAGCTCAAACAGTAGGATATCCTACTGTAAAAGTTGCATTGCACCGCACAAAAACTGTTTTTGTGTGATGCAACACATAGGAAGGCTCCATAGGGAAACATGGACCACAAAACATAACAAATTGCAGCAATATTCAGCATGCCACAATTTGTTTTTCTCGCAATGTACAGCCTACAAAAAATAGCTTATGTGAAGTAACCCATTGGAAAGCATGGGCTTCACATACAAGCGATTTGTAGCACTGTCGTATCAAGTTGCATGATTTTTTTTTGCCCATGTGAAAGCTGCCTTATATTTACACTTATTGCTAATATTTGTCATTCCTTTTCTTCATTTTTTTAAGTATGACCCAGGAAAACGTATACTCCCATCTGTACTGTAACAAACAGGGAATGTTCTGCAGCATGATTAGGCCTATACCAAATTAACTTATTTAGAATTATGAAATATATGTATATATATATATATATGTATATATATATATATATATATATTTAAAAAATTATGAAACCTATATATTATTGTATATAGTTCAGCAACAGTGAACATTCAGATGTTCTGTCGTATTAGGAATAATGAATAATGCCAAATCGGGTATAATTAGGACAATGTTCTCATTACTGACTTATTTAAATGTTTTACTTTCATGCTCCTCTAATTGCTTTACTTAGTTCCTACTGCATTACAGTTTGTGCTTGTAAATTAATGTCTATAATATATAGGAATGTTTGCATTGTATTATATTCCAGGTGCACCATGTTATATTCTTGCACAACATGTATATTATTTATTATTTTGTCTAGGTTCCCTCTGTAAAGTAAAGTGATGCAGAATATATTGGTACTATGAAAAGATTATTAATAGCCCAAGTGACCTGCTCTTTAATATACTAATTACTCATTTATCTGAGTAGTAATGACTGCTGTGTACACCTAATAGAATAAAGAATACAATCTTGGTATTATATAGAAAGCTAAGACGTGTTCTTTTCTGGCAACGCCTTATTCTTTGCTTCTCATTGAGGACACACATACACTTATCTAATACAAATGTACATATGGACAGACGATCTGTCAACAGAATGGACTCAACGAAGACCTATCATGTACTTGGGTCAGCCGCTCTTCCCCAATGACTCTATTGTAGCTTGTCTTCTCTTTCTACTGACGAACTCCCAACCTACCCTCTCGATTCTCCCGGACTGGCCACCTGATGTGCTGAATCTGTCAAGTGGGCAATCTTTACCACTCACTGCCAATATATGACATCAGATATGATTATTGGTGAGCAGTTGAAATCGCCCCCTTTGACTGATCCATAGCACTAAGACATTGGTGCAGAAGAATGGTGGAAATAGAAAGAATAAAGCTGCAATAGAGCCTGCGAAGCTATACAGCTGGCTCTGCTGACCTCAGGACATGTCAGGTCCTTTTTAAGTTGCATATTTTAGATGGCTCCGCATCAAACTATACACAGACTGACTTTATATATGGGCTCTTAGGACAAAAAAGAACATTCAAGGAGGAAAAATGATGTTACCATCTGCTCATAAGCAGCTGAATTTTTTGTTTTTTTAAGAGGTAGTGTAGAGTGAGGAAAAACGCAGACATGGGCAAACGATACATTGTCTCTGGGTAGAAGAGAAGACTAGGAAAAGTTTGATATTTTTAAATAAAAAGAAGGTATTTTAAAACTATTCTGATTCTAAAGATCTGAGCATATAAAGAAATGTAATAGTTGGGCTTTGTCTTGCCGTTTCAATCATATGACCCTCTTTGCCTTGTTCAGGTCTGCAAAACCACAGCCAAAAAAAAGATACATGTGATGTTCATGCAGTTTTCCCATGATTAGGGACCATGTTTTCTCTTAAAAAGATAGTTATTTTTTTTGTAAAAAATCACAGTGTTCCACATGTAAACATTACATTTTACATGTCATTTTTGATTTGCGAGTTATCTTTTTTTTTATAAGACCTACAGCAGCAAATATGCTACATGTGAATAGGCTCCTAATTCAACTTATTTGGAATCATGGAGGATATGCTTTTTTGTTCTGCAGCGTTAGACATTCATATTACAATGTTTCATTTTAATTAAATTCCAAAATATGTATGTGCTTACCTGTATGTCCAAATGCTCCAGCGTCCTTTGCTGACAGAGACACTTACAGAGTTAACAGCCACATTCAATCTGATTGCAACTGTTGCCAATGGGTATCAGCTGTGAGAAACAGCTGGCACCTGCATTGTATGGAGATCGTCTCTTGATCTTCTTCTGTACAAACCCAGAACACACAGAACATAACTGAAGAGCTGACATAAGTGAGGAAAGAGAACGTGCGGAAAACAAAGTGAGAGGCGAGTTGCATTACAAGTTTCAGATGTTGTTGAATTTATCAGGGCAGCACCAACCTTTATAAACAATTATATTAAACTACAGAGTTAACCAGTTTCCTCCACATGGTCAGGAAGGGATTAGAGATGAGCGAGCGGACTCGGAAAAGCACTACTCGCTCGAGTAATTTGCTTTATCCGAGTATCGCTGTGCTCGTCCCTGAAGATTCGGGTGCCGCTGCGGCTGACAGGTGAGTCGCAGCGGGGAGCAGGGGAGAGCGGGCGGGAGAGAGGGAGAGAAAGATCTCCCCTCCGTTCCTCCCCGCTCTCCCCTGCAGCTCCCCGCTCCGTGCCGGCACCCGAATCTTCAGGGACGAGCACAGCGATACTCGGATAAAGCAAATTACTCGAGCGAGTAGTGCTTTTCCGAGTACGCTCGCTCATCTCTAGAAGGGATCTATTCATCTTACGTCAACTGCCTTCCTAGCTAAGAATAGGGATTCTCTAATGAATTTCCTAATATAGTGTTGCCAGGCCTCTTCATCAGGAATCCCAAACAAGTATACTTTGGGACTATGAGATACAGAAAAATTCAGCATCTCAGAAAGGAAACTTATGACCTCCCTCCAAATGTCCTGAATAATCAGATATGCCTAGGTCATGCTCAAAAAACCTGATCAGGTACTTGAGCATCTGATACAATTGGCAGATGAGGCCGTACTCATTTTTTGCAAATTCACGTGGGTAAGGTAGCATTAATATACAATATACATTTGTATGAACTTACTGTTTGCTGCATGTGATACAAATAAAGGTTACTAAAACCTCCTAAAATGTGTATTATTAAACTGGGTATCAGTGTTTTTCATTGTGAGAAAGCTAAAGGAGTCACATGAGTGAGTTTGGATGTTATCAAATGAGCATATAACTTAGATATAAAGGCTCTGTGTGCCCTGGAAATGCAACATACCGATTAAAAGGATAATGGAATATACACAGCCTAGGACAAGAAATGAGCATGTCTGATTTGCAAGTATCTGAAACATTGAGAATGTGATATATCAAAGTTTGTCTGTAGCTAATCAAAGGAAGCCAGATTATTGAGTATGAACTTGTCTCTTAGGCTATGTATTCCAAATTGCTCCAACTGTGGGCATCTTTTAAGGAGTATAATTCAGGGAAACCAGAGTTGCTCCAAATAGCCACGATATCACCAAATGTCAATTCATTTTCGGCATCTCCAATCCTACTAGGCCAATTTATGTATGGGCAAAAGTTTACTAGAATAGGCCAGGAGGTTGGGATTCAAATGCGGGCTAAAGCATAGGAATACTTTAAAAAAATGCAGAATGCGCCTCTGAATTAGGGAGGAGATCATCTTGTGCCCAAGATGTAAGATGTATAAGTTGACTTGCAATATAATACAGGAATAAATCTGGAAGTGCAGCACTCACCATTTGCCCAAGACTTTGGAAAGTAGGAAGTCACAATTTAGGATGGAGCTTCCCCAAATAAAAGAGGCCATAAGGAAATTTATCATTCCAAAAAATATCAACATGAAACCGGCACTGAGATATGCTGTAGTACATAAAGGCACTTGGGTAGCACTATCATTTTAATAAGCTTTATTCATCCAGCAACAGAGAACGAGAGTGGTAACGAACTCCAGGTCTTAAATTTGGACTTTATAAAAGTCTATTAGTGGGAATAGATTAAGGTTGAGGAATAGGTTATAGCCATTTAAAATCTGGACACTTAAACTTTCTTGTTATCATGAGACCAAAATGAATCCTGGGATTTCTGGTGAAAGAGATTTTGCCCAATTACTAAATAGGCCTGAAAAGTCTCCAAATTTATTGATATAGTCAATCATGTAGAGAAGGGATGGCATAGAATTTGGTAGAAACAACATAAGATCAGTATAGAAAACAACATGATCTTCCGGGTCTTCTATGGTGATGCCTTCATACACTGGACACTCTCAAATGTACTTTGAAATGAAAGAGTAGAACAAACATGTTACAATGAAAAAAATAATAGATTAACTTTGTTTCATCAACTTAAATCTGGATTTTTGAATCTTCAAAGTAGCCACCTCTAGCTGATATAACAACTTTACACAATCTAGGCATTCTTTCTACAACTGTATTCCGATATGGTTCAAAAATTTCTTTCCAACATTGTTGCAGAAGTTACCACACAATTGCTGCACTTGTAGGTTGCTTTGCTTTCATCCTTCTGTTTACTTTATCCCAAACTAGCTAAGGCAGGTCTCACATTTGTGTCGCAACCTATTGCTGAAGGTTCCGTTACAGATCCGGCTGAAAATACTGGGAGGAAAAGTGCTTTTTTTTCCCATCCAAAGCCGGGCTGAACCCATTATGGTCAATGAAGTCAGTCTGGCGCTGTTTAGCTCTGTCCAGAGACTGAACCAATTGACATTTTGCATGGTGTATCCAAATGCTGTGGTAGCCCTTTTTCTCCAGTGTCCCAGTCACCATGTACAAGTTGCCAACTCTGGATCCAGCAAAAGAGGCCCAGACCATCACACTTCCACCTTTGTTTGACAATTGCTGTCACACACTTAGTAAACATCCTTTCACCTACTCAACTGCATACGAAAACCCTGCATGATTTACTAAGGATATCAAATTTTGATTCATCATTCCAATAATACCTTCTTCCACTTTTCAGTAGTTCACTGTAGTTCCTGTTTGCAAGTCTTTTTTTATCTTGCATTCTTAGCAGTGGCTTACTGACCTGTCAAACCTGCAGATAGAGGTCTTCTCTTCACAGTTGAAATGGAAGCTTATTTATTTTTTGCTGCTTTAAAGGAGTTTTGTCATTAAAAAAATTCTATACTCACCTATTCCTCCACAGGCACTCTTCTTACAGCATCTTCTCCGCACTGAGCTTCTGCAGTGCCCCGGGTCACGTCACCTCCAGCCGGCTTGTTATGAAGCGAAGGTCCTGTCCCTGTGACGTAGCCTTTACTGGCTAGGAAGGAACGCTGATCTATTGCAGAGACATTGGGAATGCGTAGTCTCTGCAATAGCTCGGCACTTCCTCCTGGGCTGTGAACTGTGACGTAACGTACATTGCTGGGCAGGAGGAAGACTACTTGTGAATGTACAAAACCTCACAAGAAGCAGAGGAATCAGCGAGCTGGAGGTGAGGTGACCCCATGGCTGCAAGAGACGGGAGAAGATAGGTAAGGTGAAGATCTGGTAAGTAGACTGACAGGGGAGGAATAGGTAAGTATAGAATTTTTCTTTTTTTAATGACAGAACCCCTTTAAGCTGTGCTTGAAGATTGTGTGCTGTGAGGCACTGATCACACAACTTTGGATTCTAAAAAACTTGTCACCTGATTTTATAGGGGCATGTGCTCTGCCAGACCACTTCCTGTCAGAGTTTCCTCCAGTTTCTAAGTGCCTTTTTTGGGATAGGAAACTGTATTGACTGCCACCTTGGCTTTCTTGACAATTTCTCTGTAGGACAAACCTACGCTTCTAAGGGTTATAAATAATTGTCTGTCTGATGTCTTTGGTTAATTGCCTTTTTTGCCTCTATTCCAACACTGGCTATATGGAATCAGAACGTTTGAAAATAATCTACAAAAGTTAAGACACCTGTAGGAATAGTTTGCATCCAATTTTAAACCTTAAAGGGGTTGTCTCGCGAAATCAAGTGGGGTTATACACTTCTGTATGGCCATATTAATGCACTTTGTAATATACATCGTGCATTAAATATGAGCCATACAGAAGTTATTCACTTACCTGCTCCGTTGCTAGCGTCCACGTCTCCATGGATCCGTCTAAAATCGCCGGCGGCTTGCTTTTTTAGATGCGCTTGCGCAGTCCGTTCTTCTGCTCTGAGCACGAGCCGCTTCAGCGTGCTCGCCGCTACAGCTCCTCTGCGCATGCGCAGACGAGCTGTAACTTCTCGGGAGCGCACTGGAGCGGCCATTCTGCTACCATCCTCTGTTAGAGAATGGTGCAGAAACTTGAGAAGCCCAGCCCAGCCGAGAAGCCCAGCCCAGCAGCCCAGCCGAGAAGCCCAGCCCAGCAGCCCAGCCGAGAAGCCCAGCCCAGCAGCCCAGCCGAGAAGCCCAGCCCAGCAGCCCTGCCTAGAAGCCCAGCCCAGCCCTGCCGTGAAGCTGCCCATGTAAGTGAGGGGTCGGGGGTGATGTGTGCGCTGGGGGGCCTGCCGCCGGGCCCCGGAGCCTTCGTCTGTTGTCAGGGGCCTGCCGCCGGGCCCCGGAGCCTTCGTCTGTTGTCAGGGGCCTGCCGCTGGGCCCCGGAGCCTGCCGCCGGGCCCCGGAGCCTTCGTCTGTTGTCAGGGGCCTGCCGCTGGGCCCCGGGGCCTAGCGCGGGGGAGCCGGGGCCTAGCGCGGGGGAGCCGGGGCCTAGCGTCGGTTACCTGCTGCCTGGCAGTGGGTGACTGTGGCCCAAGAGCGTGTGCCGTGGTCGGCGGCCGCGGTGGGTCCGGTCGGCGGCTGCGGGGCGTCTGGTTGTCAGGGAGACACAGCTGGTAGCGTCTCGGGAGCACGCACGTCGGGCTACAGCAAGCGACGGGAAAAGAGCCGGCGGCCATCTTTGGCAAACTTTTTATAAGTTGCTGAAATGCTGGAACTGTAAGTAGAAACCGGCTAGAAAAGTCATTTACACAGGTGCTTAGTAATGTATGCTTAATAAGGGGGACTGGGCAACAAAAAAATTTCACTGCTTCCTCGAGACAACCCCTTCAAGTTGCTTTCTGTACTGCAGAGCAGCTATCCTTGATGTGTTCCCTGATTTAAAATCATAAATTCAGACTATTGTGTTTCAGGTTAAAATTTTTTTGTTTATAACTCACTTTTGAACCTTTGAACTATTTCATGTTATTTGCTGGACTTGAATGGTGTTATTGTAAAAAATAACTGAAAAAATTTGAGCTGTTCTAAAACTTTTGACCAGTAGTGTATGTATCTAAAAATAAGTTAAGCTGGTCAGGAAGTCTCTTGTTTGGGTCAAATAAAATGTTGAACCGCTGGACAGATGGAAGTTTCAAATTTTGCCAGGAGAGGGGAGTGGTAATCGATAGTTACTACTGCGGTGCATGCCCGGGCATTGTCAAACATATAATCAAGACAAGATAAAGAATTACTTCCAAAGAAATTGCAAGAGAGTACTTGACTGTCTGGATATCTATGTCTCTATGTCTCTAAATATCTTGCCAGCCTAGTTCACAAAGTACTTGAGCTAATGATGATAAATTAAAATCACAATCACATATAGTAGTTACGTAAATACAGAAACTGAGTAGCAAACTGGGCCACTTGGTGTAGAACCATAGATTCATTTGTCTCTCAACACAATTCCACCACTGTAGCAGGGATAGATGTCGTAGAGTCTTCGAAATGTGTGATGTGGTCTTCTGTTTCTCTAACTCATTTGTATAGATTTTGCAAGTCCTGCCGCAAGAGCCGCACATCAATTTTAACTTCCTCAATTTTACCTATTTATGTGCTGGTACTTAATTGAACTGCTTCCAATAACTGGACGGTGAATTGTTGCAATGCGGAATCAGTTTCCTTCAGTGGAGAAAACGCAGGATCTTGAATTGTCGACTATTTTCCAAAAGACACAGAGACATCACATAGGCTATTATTGAATCATCCATGTGCAAACTCCTTCAAACAGATATGGGCAAGAAAGAGTTGCAAACTCATGTTTTCGGATTTGTTTTTTTTCCCGCTTGCGAGAAGACAAAAGAGATATAGTTGAAGGGAGATAAAGATTGAGAATAGCAGGAGACTGTTGGCAAGTCAGGGACTGGGGTGCCAAAGCGGACAGGCTAGCTCAGCGTTGGGAATACCCTCATCAGTGCAGGTTGTCTGGGAGTTATGTCACGAGTGAGAGCTGCAAAACCTAGCAGCCACGTGTTCTGCTTAGATGTAATGGGCACATAGACTCCATGTGTAGGTTGTTGTCCACCAGCAACTTCTGAAGTTTCAAAATGGCAGTGGCTCATCTAAGTAGTTGGTAGGATAGGGGCTTCACTAACAAAGTGCCACCAGTCCATACAGATAACAATCTCCCTGGCAAAGTGTCAAGAGTAGGAGGGAGCAAAGCTAGAAACCTGTTTAACTAGTGAAGATGGAGGCGAAAAAATGGTGGGAGGTCTATTACCACTTTTTAATGGTCACTTTTTGAAGTTGGGGAGAATAGAAAAAGCACAGCAAGGAACAATCACTTTTCAGCAGTTCAAGGTTATTAAGACCAGCAAGTGTGGCCCATGACACCCCTATATTTGTAGAAGTCATGTAGTTCATGCATTTTATTTACAGTTTTCAAGTTCCCCCATACGAAAATTCAGGTTCTGTTTGCTAGAATAAATTGAGGTAATTGATCACCCGCCTGAAGGAATAGCTCCTAGATTCCTTTTTCCTTGATATGAATATATCAATGGATGAATCCTTTATAAGTTTTTCAGAATTCTAATTGTGTATTTTATGCACCATATACACTATATGTATCTGTGTGCTTTAGTTTCAAAAGTAAAGATTAGGGTGTTATTTATGTTCAATTTGAAACCTGAATGGAAGGTTAGCACAAGACTGATTAAGTTATATAGATAAAACCCTTGTGATCACATCCAAGTCATGTGCTGGGAGAGTGCATATGTGACAATGTGGTTTTCAAAATTGGGTCCTTTATGGGTGTTTTTTATCATTTTGGCAGATCCAGCTGTATTTCCAGTAAGCAGCTTGGGAGTACATAGGGGGTATTTCTGAACAAACGAACTTGGGGTGTGTTCCTTCAGTTTCCTTTGTTTTGTGCAGAAAGCTTAATTAAAGTAACATATTTGTGAAAAAGTTGAAATTTAATTTTTTTTTCTACCTGCTTTCATTCATTCCTGCAAAAAAAAACTGTGGGGTCAAAAAGGAGTCATTTGGGGGGGGGGGGTCAAAGTTGCAAAGGTAGAACTAATCCAGCAGCAGGCAAATTCATTCAAAAACAGGCATTTATTTTATCATGTAAAAAACAGAAAACAGTTCACATATAGGGAAATTCAGTTTACGCTTTTCAGATGGAGCATCCTTAGTCAGAACACATAATGCATTCTCACACTATTTATCACATTAAAACAATCACATGAAAAAGAACAAAGCATAATTACACTAATTAAAATCTCAATATCTAAATAAAAATTATCAACAGACGAATGATGCTAGATGATGCTACACAGAGTGGGAGCATGTTTGGAAACAAACGTAATTTTATTATTTAATATTTCATGCAGTTTTATCTTGATACACAATGACAATATATATTTTTTTATAATTATATCTTCTGAATACTGGTGACTATATGTAGTGGAAAAGGTAATAACATTGGATTTGGCATTATTGAGACCTCTAGACAGCTCTTTATCCACAAGCAACTCGGCTCAATTCTTTGTAGCTACAGTAAGGCCTCCTGCACACGACAGGGTCAGATCCGTGATGCTGGATCCCGCAGCGAGATCCCACCCTGTGCGCGACCGATGACCCCGCTTACCTGTCCAGATTCTTCTTCATCTGTATTGCGGAAACGCCGGCCGGCGTGTATGCGCAGTACAGATTATGGCGTGCCGTCGCTAGGTGATGACGCGGATCCTGCGACCCTTCTGTAGTGCTCACTTCGGAAGAGCTGCAGGACAGATGACTGCCATTGACTTCAATGGAAGCCGTCCAGGCGAAAATCCACACAGAATGCAGCATGCTGCGATTTTTCTGATGCGAGCGGAAATTTCCGCTGATATGCAGGAAGCGATGGCTCTTCGTAGAAGGCTATGGGCATTACTTGCTGTGAAATCATGGAGCAGCCGCCAGCTCCGGATTCCGCAAATCAAATCCGCCCATGTGCAGGAGCCCTAACTTGCACTTCATAAACTGTAGGGCAAGTGTCAGAAAAGCTAAAGCTGATAATGAATTGAGGCATGCAACAGAAGCCAAAAGCAATAAAAAAGGATTTTGGAGATATGTCAAAAGCAAAAGAAAAGTAAAAGATACTATTGTATGCTTACAAGATGAAAATGGTGAATTGTTAAATTCCTATTTTGTGTCTGTTTTCTCTCAAAAAGTAGATATAACATCAACTGATCTTTCCTGTGCTGTTGGGGGAAAGAAAAGTATGCAGGATATCTATAAGCAGAGAGATGGTGAGGGAAAATGTAGCTAACTTAAATGAATTCAAGACTCAAGGTCCAAATGAATTACATCCTAGGATACTAAAGGAAGCAGCAAAGGTAATTGCTGAACCACTCGCCATAATATTTGAAAATTCTTGGAGAACAAGAGAAGTCCCTGAAGATTGGAAAAGGGCAAATGTTGTCCCTATCTTCAAAAAAGGGAAGAAGGTGGATCCAGGAAACTACAGGCCTGTGAGCCTGACTTCTATACCGGGAAAGATCTTTGAACAAATTATTAAACAAATAGAGCAATTAACCAGAGCTAGCATGGGTTTGTAACAAACAAGTCATGACAGATAAATCTAATTACTTTCTATGACAGAATCACCGGCTGGGTTGATCAGGAAAATGCGGTAGATATATTATATCTTGACTTTAGTAAAGCATTTGACAAACTATCTCGTACCATACATATTGAAAAAATGACCAAATATGCGATTGACAAGGCAACTGTTAGGTGGATTCCCAACTGGCTGAGTGATCGTACTGAAACAGTGGTCATAAATGGCTGTACATCCAAGTGGAAGAATGTATCAAGTGACGTACCACAAGGCTCTGTCCTAGGTCCAGTATTGCTCAACATTTTTATAAATGATCTGGAGAAGGAAATTGGGTGGAAACTGATCAAATTTGCCGACGATATAAAGCTAAGAGGGATAGCTAACACTAGGGAAGAGAGACAGAGAGTATTCAAAAAGATCTAGAAAAGCTTGAACAGTGGGCAGCGACTAACAGAATGGTATTTAATTAGGAGAAATGCAAAGTCCTACATCTGAGCAAAAAAAATGAAAAAAGCACATACAGAATGGGAGGAAATGGGCTAAGCAGCAGCACATGGGAAAAAGACTTGGATATACTAATAGATCATAGACTGAACATGAGTCAACAATGTGATGCAGCAGCCAAAAAGGCAAACACAATTCTGGATATATTAAGAGAAGCATAGAGTCTAGATCACGTGAGGTAATTATCCCCCTCTACTCTTCCTTAGTCAGACCTCATCTGAAATACTGTGTCCAGTTCTGGGCACCCCACTTTAAAAAAGACAGACAAACTGAAGCAAGTTCAGAGAAGAGTTACCAAAATGGTGAGCGGTCTGCAAATCATGTCCTATGAGGAATGGTTAAATGATCTGGGAATGTTTAGCTTGCAACAAAGAAGGCTGAGAGGAGACTTAATAGCTGTCTGCAAATATCTGAAGGGCTGTCACAGTGCAGAGGGGCTAGCCCTATTCTCATTTGCACAAGGAAAGACTAGAAGCAATGGGATGAAACTGAAAGGGAAGAGACACAGATTAGATATTAGGGGAAAAAAAGCTTTCTGACAGTGAGGTGTTACAGTATACTACACTTGATAAGCCAGCACGGGTGCCCTAGATCTCACCCACAACCGAAGGGACAAAAGGTTTCAATAATGACTTATGAAAAACCCTATGAACCCTCCATGTAGCTGGCAAATTAAGTTCATAAGCAAGCGGATTTACTACACTCGTGATGACAAAAGGACCACGTAACGCAGCGCCAATTTCAAAGACAGAACCTTCAATTTGAGATTTCTAGAAAACAAATATACCTTCTGTCCCACCCTGTAAGGTTCAGATACTGACAGACTCCTCCCACTACGCAACTGCATACGAGCCCCCGTTGCTTCCAGGTTCTTCTGTACTTCTTTCCATACCCCCTGCAGCGCATCTGTGGCGACATCAGCTGCAGGACAGGCAGACAGAGTAGAAATAGCTGTAAGGAAGCGAGGATGCTGATCATATATGCACAGGAATGGAGATACCCCAGTGGAAGAACAAGTACGGTTGTTTAGTGCAAACTCTGCCAACGGCAGGAATTCTGCCCACTGATGAGACTTTTCGCTAGCAAACAACCGTAAATATTGCACTAAATCCTGGTTCTTCCGCTCAGTCTGACCATTAGTTTGCGGGTGGAATGCTGACGAGAAGGAAAGTGACGTTCCCAGGTTTCTACAGAAGGCTCGCCAAAATTGCACAACAAACTGAACACCGCGATCAGATACAATGTTCTCGGGAACCCCATGTAGACGAATGATTTCTTTTACAAAAATCTTGGAAAATTCTATCGCAGAAGGTAGCTTCTTTAACGCCATGAAATGTGCCATCTTTGAGAAACGGTCTACAATAACTAGGATAGTGGTGAACTTCTGAGACTCAGGTAGATCGGTGATAAAATCTACCGATAAATGCTACCACGGACGAAAAGGCACCAGTAACGGTCTCAGAGGCCCCTCCGGACGCCGACGACTTTTACTGCATCCCTTAACAAAGTCACGGATCTCCCAAGACATGCCTGACCACCAGTAGTGTCTAGTACAAAGATTCAGAGTCCCCTGAACCACCGGATGGCCTGCGAGAACAGATGAGTGAGACTCTTCAATGACTCTGAGATGCAAGGTCTCTGGCACAAACCATCTGCCCTCCGGCACCCCCGAGGGAGCGTCCTGCTGACAATTTTGTAGCTGAGGAACGAGATCAGATTCTACAGCTGCCACCACCACCCTAGGTGCCAAGATATTCTCAGGAGCCACTATCTCATTTTCCGGCGAACGGAAACTCTGTGAGAGGGCGTCTACCTTCATGTTCTTCTCCCCTGGAATATATGTAATGACGAGGTTATACCTGGCGAAAAGCAACGCCCACCTGGCCTGACGAGCTGTGAGTCTCTTAGCATTGGTGAGATATACCAAGTTTTTATGATCAGTATACACGGTAATGGGATGCCTTACCCCCTCAAGATGGTGACGCCACTCTTCTAAAGACCACTTAATCACCAATAACTCACGATTACCCACGTCATAGTTACGTTCTGCCGAACTGAACTTTTGCAAGAAGAACGCACATGGACTATACCCAGGTCTCCCGCTGACTTCCTGCGACAATACAGCCCCCACCTCAGACGCATTGACCTCAATTAAGAATGGTCGCCGCACGTCAGGTTGTACTAGCATCGGGGCAGCAGTAAACACCCTTTTGAGACGACTAAAAGCCTCTGGCGACCATTTTACCAAGTTGGCACCCTTCTTGGTAAGATCGGTCAGGGGTTGAGCAACAACAGAATAATTCTTAATGAATCTACAGTAGAAATTTGCGAAACCTAAAGACCGCTGGAGAGCTTTCAGGTTATCTGGCCTGACCCATTGGGAGATTGCTGCCACTTTATCAGACTCCATTTGAATCTCCGTGGGTGAAATCACATAACCAAGGAAAGACATTTGTTTAGTACCAAAAATGCATTTCTCAAACTTGACAAAAAGTCGGTACTCATGCAAACGGGTCAGAACCAGCCTCAGGTGCTGCACATGTCTGGGGAGTACACCAGAATGTCATCGAGATATATGACCAAAAATACCACCAGGAAGTCGTGGAAGACCGCATTCATAAATCCCTGAAACACAGTGGGGGCATTACAAAGTCCGAAGGGCATGACTAGACATTCAAAATGTCCGAACAAGGTGTTTAACGCAGTCTTCCACTCATCTCCCTTTCAGATGAGAATTAAATTGTAAGCCCCCCTTAAGTCCAATTTGGAAAACCAGTGGGCCCCTACCACCTGATTTAATAAATCAGGAATCAGGGACAAGGAACACTGGTTCTTCACTGTAATTTTATTCAAAGCCTGATAATCCACACAAGGCCTCAATGTCCCATCCTTCTTCTCTACAAAGAAGAGACCTGCCTCGGCAGGGGACCTGGACGGCCGATATGTCGTTTGGCCAGAGACTCCGAAATATAGGACTTAAGGGCTTCGTGCTCATGCCCAGACAAATTGAAGATGGCTTCCTTAGGGATGGGACTGTCAGGGATCAAATCAATACCACAGTCCCACTCCCTATGGGGAGGCAAATTCTCAGACAGTTTCTTGGAAAGTACATCATGAAAATCAGACAAATACTCAGGAATAAGTATGGTATCTGCTGAACACATTGATATAGTAGCTAAGTGACTATGACAGGACAACCCCCAATGTGTCAATTCCCGAGTGGACCAATCAAATCGGGGATTGTGCAGTGCCAACCAGGGCATACCAAGCACTACATCAACAGACATCCTTTCCATTACTAAGAACGACAGAATGGAGAACACCCACAGTGAACTGTAACATGGGAATCCTCCACTATGCAACCCCTGCAGACAGAGGGGTAGAATCAATACTAGTGAAGCATATGGGAATCTTTAACACCGAGAATTCAATAATCAGAGGTCTGACAAAACTTAAACTAATCAAATAGGCGGCAGCCCCGGAGTTAATAAAAGCTTGCCCGGACGCCAATCTGACAAGGCACCAACAACTTAGTGAGTACCTGTGATCCTAGGCGATCCTCCTAAAAATTGCCTAGGATCTGAAGTTTTCCGCCGTTCAGACTGATGTTGTAGACGCTTCTGAGGACAGGTCGCTCCATGATGTCCCGCTTTCCCACAATAGAGGCAGAGGCGATGAGTCATCTGGAACCGTCACCGTTCCTCGGGACTTAGGTGATTCACTTCCATAGGCTCGGCACCAGTAGTTGGCATGGGAGAAGTGGGAGCGGGTCTTCCGGATTCCCTAGCTTTATGGGCCTGACGTTCCTTTTTTCTATTTCTCAGCCTCCTGTCAGCTTTGACCGCTAATTCCATCACATCATTGAGTGTCACGGGACCAGGATGAGAAATGAATAGATCCTTGACCGCGTCAGAAAGACCCAACAAAACACATCTTTAAGGGTGCTATTGTTTCAAGAGGTTTCACCTACATGCAGTCTAAATTTAGAGCAATAGTCCTCTACCCACTGCTGCCCCTGACGTAGAGACATGAGATGGGATATCGCAAACCCCGCACGGACCGGCTCATCAAAAATACCTCCAAGTTCCTGAAAAAACAAATCAACTGACTGCAGGCAAGCTGAACTCTCGGGCAAGGAGTAGGCCCATGTCTGGGGGAGACCCTCAAGTAAGGACATAATCAATCCAACTTTCTGGGATTCTGAGCCGGAGAAGCAGGGCCGCATCCGAAAATACAATCTACATGCCTGCTGAAAAACAAAAAACTTGCTCCTCTCCCCTGAAAATACCTCAGGAAGCTTGGGCTCAGGAATAGAAGGAGCAGTAGAAATATGTACTAACTACCGCTGCTCCTGGGCCACCATACGACCGGACAGGTCTTGGATCACGACGGCTAAATCCTGCAACTGACTTGCGAGGATACTCATGGCCTCCATTGGAGAGCAATTTTAAGGGCCAGTTATTATGTTAGGTTATACTACCCTTGATACGCCAGCCCGGGTGCCCTAGATCTCACCCACAACCCCCCCTGCCTACTTGCCTCCACTCCTGGCTAACCCCAGGCGACAAGTGGGCAGCAATCCCTACTCTCACTAGGGACCGAAAAAGGGAGCTGAACTCACAGGTGAGCGCACGGTGCCTCCAGCACCACGCCGCCCATGCCGGCCAGGCACCCGCACTCCCGGCAGCCGGACAACAACCCGGGGGGATGCGCCCCGACCTCGGGACCCCGCACACCACTGCCCCAGGAGGACCAGCAGCCACCGCATGGTAACAGTGAGGGTGATCACTGAGTGGAACAGGTTACCACTGGAGGTGGTGAGTTCTCCTTCAATGGAAGTGTTCAAACAAAGGCTGGACAAATATCTGTCTTGGTTGATTTAGTGAATCCTGCACAGAGCAGTAGGTTGGACCCGATGACCCTGGAGGTCCCTTTCAACTCCACCATTCTATGATTCTACCATTAAGTTAGGATAACTCAGTTTATATGTTTTGTTTTTTTTCTGTGTCTTTTTTTTGTACAATTACTCTTTATTCTTATGAACTCTTTAACGGGTACATTTTTTATAGCATGATTTGGATGACATGATGAACAAAATGGAATTCTTAGCCGTAGGCTCGACGAAAGGGGAAAATTGTGGGGGGTTTTTCTTTGTCCATTGGCCCACAGAGACACATCCAAAAATCTAACATTGGAATGATTATATGAAGCTATAATTCAAAAATTCATATTGTTATTACTAATACTGTATAATTGATTGGTTAGTGTCCATACCCCCACACCACCAGACACACACACACATATCAGGAGAAGGTTGTCTATATAATGACCATAATTTCTGTAAAAGGGAGAATCTGCACAATATAAAGTTATTCCCACCTGGACATAAGAATATTGACAAGTGACAGAGAATTTAGCGCCTGTAGGCACTACCTGTACTTGGAGTGCCTATGGAGGAAAAACTTAATCTATTATAGAGACCTGCATTCCTTACAACAACTCTTTCTCCTTTATCCATATGATGGATGAATCCCCATTATCCTCAATTGCAGAAAATTCTGCTTTAAATAAATTAGAACAATATGGACTGCTGCTAATATGTTCTTATAAAGCCACCAGATCTTCTTCCACAAGTTCTTGAAATCTTTCCAGAGCTTGTGGGTGGGACTGGATAAAATGAAGTCCACGACAATGGAATCAGATTCTTTCTGGAGTTGACATAAGTGAACCAAATGTTGACACCTATAGTAGAACTCATGTAAATGTTTCATGCTACACAACATTAGATGACTTAAAAAGTCACGCTGGAGAGGTAATTGAATTGCCTGCAAAATTCGTATATGAAAAACTGACTTTGATGGTATTTTTTTGAAAACAATTATCCTTTAGGACTCGGTCAGACAATCGATTTTTTTATTTTTTATTTATGTATTTATTTATTTTTTAAGCTCATGAATAGCCCCACTAAAAAAAATCACACATTGCGTGTAGAAAAATCATGTGAACGGGTGAATTTGCACTTGCATGTCCTAGCTTTTTATTATTTGGCTCTTCTAAAAAACTTACATGTGAACGCTTTCATTGGAAAGCATTGGTTCTAATAGAGTCGCTTTTAAGCGCGGCTATTCATGCACTGAAAAATTGCTTGTCTGACCGGCCCTAAAGGATAATCATTCTCATAAAAAGACTATCAAAGTTAGCTTTTCACTTACGGAATTTACTGACAATTCAATTACCTCTTCAGCCCTTAAAATGGATTTAAAACACTTTTTAATATCTTTATCTTTTTTCCAATTATACCTGTCCCAACAAGTAATCCATGTGAGCTGATATATGCTGCTAAATTATCAAGTGAGCACGACCAGAAAAAAGTCCCAAATAGCAAATACTGAAGATTTGTCACATTTGGTTCAGTAACGTCAACTCTAGAAGAAATCTGATTCAACTCTCAAGGACTTGAATCCAATTTTTATCCTATCTTGTCCTGCCCCAAAGTTCTGGATACATTTCAAGAGCTTGTGGAAGATGATCTTATAGCTTTAAAAGAACATATTAGCAGCATTCCAAATTGTTTCAATTTATCTGCAATGGAGCAAATAGGGATTTATTAATCCGCCCCTCGGATAAAGGAGGAGAAGTTATTGTGATGGGTACTGGTGCATTATGTCTCAACCGGAAATATGGGTGGAGACATGGGTTGGGCGGCCTCAGTGATGGGGGGAACACCTACGTAATGCCCCAGTAGCATGTTATATGTCATCAGATCCTGCTCTCACACAGTGCTGTGCGGCTAAGCCGAAGACTGGACTGACACTGGCCAGCTCTGCTGACTACCGGACTGGCGAGGACTGGAATGACAGGTATTGTTGTTGAGCCTCGCTCTGGCGCTGGCTGGGCGGCTCTGCCGAAGACTGACAGCAGCTGCTGTTCGTCCCCTGCTCCGTGGCTTCTTGTGTCAAGGAAGTCATCACCTCCAGAAAGCATCGTAAAGTAACCAGCAGGATCAGCGGCAGCAGGAGTGGCGGAATGGCTTTTACTATCTGCACGGCAAGAACGCTTTCAGGATGCTCCCGCTGCCAACCATCTGGCACTGCTTCCCCCAGTATGTTTGCAGCGGTCAGGTTTTATGTCCGCGGCCAAGCAGCATTAGGCGCCCAACAAGCTTCCTGGGGGCCACAGCCTGCTGCTTGTGTATACAGCCTCAATGTGTCGGCCATCCAATCAGAAGTTGGAGGCAGTTTGCCTCCATCCATTCTGGTGGCCAGTCAATCCCAAGTTGTGTGCGTAGTTGTGGGCGTGCAGTTTGTCTCCACCTATTCTGGTGGTGGAGACATAATTAACCAGTACCATTGTGATGAATGCAGGTCTTTATAAATAAATTTAGAGATGTTGGGTGGCATGCAAATTTATCGCTTTTTGGAGGAAAACCACACTAAATGTTTTCAGTTAAAATTGAGAACTTTGTTGGATGATTGTGTCCTTTTGAGGGCCATCACTGAAAAACTAACAGATTATCTCTATGTAGGTATTCGTCTTATTCCCATATTCCTTTCTTTTCCTAAAATGCTCAAGGATCTTTTTCCATTGCCTTTAAGTCCCATAGTTGCTGCCATAAGTTCACTGGGGGAGAAATTAAAGGGGTTGTCCCGCGAAACAAAGTTGGGGTATACACTTCTGTATGGCCATATTAATGCACTTTGTAATGTACATTGTGCATTAATTATGAGCCATACAGAAGTTATTCACTTACCTGTTCTGTTGCTAGCGTCCTCGTCTCCATGGTGCCGTCTAATTTTCAGCGTCTAATCGCCCGATTAGACGCGCTTGCGCAGTCCGGTCTTCTCCCTTCTGAATGGGGCCGCTCGTGCTAGAGAGCTGCTCCTCGTAGCTCCGCCCCGTCACGTGTGCCGATTCCAGCCTCCTGAATGGACCGCACAGAAGACCTGCGGTCCACCGAGGGTGAAGATCCCGGCGCCCATCTTCGCAAGGTAAGTAAGAAGTCACCGGAGCGCGGGGATTCGGGTAAGTACTATCCGTTTTTTTTTTTTAAACCCCTGCATCGGGTTTGTCTCGCGCCGAACGGGGGGCTATTGGAAAAAAAAAAAACCCGTTTCGGCGCGGGACAACCCCTTTAAGTGCTTTGGTAGATCAGTACCTACAGCCTCAAGTTGGAGAGGCTCTAAGGTGTTTTTTAATTACACCAAAAATCGTATATCTGTTTTGGAACCTATTGAATGACGACATAATTATTGTTGGCTATCTTGCAATGTTAGTGCGCTGTATTCATCAATGCCTCATGATTTATTCTTGCAGTATCTATTACACTATTTAGAGAATTACAGTAACTTACAGTAACTTTATAGTTGTAACTCCCCCAGGGTGGAACAGTCTATATGCTTCTAAAATGACACAAAGCTGGCAACCCATAGAGGCCAATTATCTCAGGTATGAGAACCCTCACTGAAGGAATCTCAGATCATGTGTTTTTTTATACACGTATTATACACAATGTATATACGCAAATGTGAATGGATCAATAAGAACCAATGTACTTTTGTTGGATTCATTCACTGCGTATTATGCGCGATTACATCGCCTGCCAGTATGACAATGATATCCTGCAGGATATTAACCCTTTCCAATCCAATTTGTATCCTGGTTTTCTTACGGGGCTTACTCTTTTTCTGCTATTATACAAGGGCGCTATATGCTGGCTAAAGCCAGTACTGCATGAGGTGACAGGTTGGTTAGGCTCAGACAGCAGAGAGGCTGGCAATATACAGTAAGAGAACCCCCGACATACGTCTACCAACATCGGAGCTGTACAGCCTTCAATCATAATGTCTTCAGAGGTTAGACAGTGGATTGGAAAGGGTTAAGAACTAAATTGGTGATTTACAGGACTCTACTCACACTTGTATTTTTTGCCTGTGTTTAAAGAATCGACTTTAAACTTAAAGGAGATGTCCCGCGCCGAAACGGTTTTTTTTTTTTTTAAACCCCCCCCCCGTTCGGTGCGAGACAACCCCGATGCAGGGGTTAAAAAAACCACCCGCACAGCGCTTACCTGAATCCCGGCGGTCCGGTGACTTCAATACTTACCGCTGAAGATGGCCGCCGGGATCTTCTACCTTCGTGGACCGCAGCTCTTCTGTGCGGTCCACTGCCGATTCCAGCCTCCTGATTGGCTGGAATCGGCACGTGACGGGGCGGAGCTACACGGAGCCGCTCTCTGGCACGAGCGGCTCCATAGAAGACTGCTGAAGACCCGGACTGCGCAAGCGCGGCTAATTTGGCCATCGGAGGCCAAAAATTAGTCGGCTCCATGGGAACGAGGACGCTAGCAACGGAGCAGGTAAGTAAAAAACTTTTTATAACTTCTGTATGGCTCATAATTAATGCACAATGTACATTACAAAGTGCATTATTATGGCCATACAGAAGTGTATAGACCCACTTGCTGCCTCGGGACAACCCCTTTAAAGCTAAAATATCTACTAGAAACAAATACTATGAATTAAAAAAAAGTTTCAGAGATATTTGAGATCTTTTTTGAGACTTTTGATTACTTGTTTGGAGAGGTATCTAATTGGAAAAAAATATAAAGATATTAAAAAGCATTTAAAATCTATTTTAAAACATAGTCGTTCCCATAAAAAGTCTATCAAAGTCAGTTTTACAGATACTGATTTTACTGACAATTCAATTATCTGTTCAGCTTTATCTAATATTGTGCAGCATGAAACCTCTATCATGGGTTTTACTCCAGGTGTAAATCAAGATCTCAAAAATGTATTAGAAGATCAGGCTGTAAACCCAAGAAATCAGAAAAGATATCCACAAAGGAGGAAGACTCGCAACTGAAAATCTGCCCAATATATCCAATTATATGTTATCAGAGACTCAATTACATGTCAAAAGGGTTATGTTTTTCAGAACTGTCACAGTGTTCAGTGACAAGGGGACTCCTCGGGGGGATTAAGGACTCCTCTGCCGCAGCTGTCACAGCTGTGACAGAGGACCGCAATGCTATCCCATTGCTTTCAGTGGGGCTGGTGCTGCTGCCGCCCCATTGAACGCAATGGGATGAAGGCAAACCCTGCTGAAATATAAACCCTACCCCGAAAATCATCTCTGGCTGTTAAAAAAAGATCCCTGCCTCCAGAAAGCGCTGCCTCCTACAGGCTGAGCACTGTGACCACTCAGAGGCAGCGCTCAGCTAGGGATGATTTTTGGTGTAGGGCTTATATTTCAATATTTTACAGTGACAACCGTGGCAGGGGAGCGCAATATACTCCCTATGTTTTCAATGGGGCCTGCGCTGCTGCCGCCAGCACCATTGTCCACAAGGTGAAACCCCTAGATGTGACAGCATCCAGGGTTTTCACATCCAAGGAATCCCCTGCTGCAGCTGTCACAGCCGCAGCAGGGGATAGTGATGGGACCGCAACCTATGTCCAAATTTAAAAACGTGTCTGCCGCTTCGGTCACGCAATTTATATGCGATTTGCAAATTATTTCTCGCATCTATATATGCGGGAAAAATTTGCTTGTCTGGCTAAGCCCTTATTGTGATGAATGCAGGTCTTTATAATAAATTAGGTTTTTGATGGAGGCAGCTGATAATCTGCTGAAAAATAATTATTTCATCTTTTGATAAATAATGTTTTGCTCCCAAGTACAGGGAGTGCCTATGGGCGCTAATTTCTCTTTATGGCTTGCCAATATTTTTATATCCAGGTGGGAAGAACTTTATTTATATTGTGCAGCAGACGACCTCCTGCTGATATGGTGGGGCCCCTTGGATGCTGTCCAATCATTTATACAGTATTACTAACAATATAAATTTAAAATTTACAGCTACATATATATTACTTTTTTTGATCTGTCTTTGTGGGCCAGTGAACAAAAAAAACAACACACAATTTCCCTGTTTTTTAAGCCTACGGCTACGAATTCCATTTTGTTAGCTTCATCGTGTCATCCAAATCATGTTATAAAAAACATACCCGTTGGAGAGTTTATAAGAATAAAGAAAAATTGTACACAGGATGACGTTTGTTCACAGGAAATTAAAAATAATCATATAAACAGAGTTATCTTAAATTGATGTTGGGTGGAGCGGAAGTTACTGCAGCTCAAAGGAATACAGGGGAGTTGTTTGTGGATAAAGAGCCCCCAAGAGGGTACATTAATGCGAAATCCAATGTTATTACCTTTTCCACCATATGTAGTCACCAGTATTTGGAGGTTATTAAAATATGTATAACTATATTGCCATTCTGCATAAAAATAAAACTTTGCATGAAATATTAAAAAACTAAATGAATTTGGTTTCAAAACATGCGCTCACTCTGTGTAACTTATCACCTATCACCTAGATTGGTACCACAAAGCCCAGCATGACATGGCTATCCATTGATGGCGTTTATGGTTGTGGTTGTACCAATTTGTGGATAATTCTAGTACCTTTGTTTCTAGTGTTACTAATAAAACCTATAAAATTGGACAGTTTATTCATTGTAACTGCAAATATGTAGTTTATTTAAGAACGTGCACTTTATGTAACATACACTATGTCGGATGAACTACAGGTCCACCTAAAATCAGGCATCTAGCTGATATTAGCAATGGCAATGCATTAAATATAGCTGCAGTGTCTCTGCATTTTTTCAGGAGCGATTTCTTGTCTCCTCAAGGAGAGCACCTAAAAAGTGTGTGGAGACACCTACGGGGTGAGTGGGTCAGGAAATAGCATAGCCTCTCCCCAAGGAAAGCACCCAGAAGGGCTGGGAAGGACACCTAATAGATAAGTAAGGAGACTTATAAGGCAATGCTCCTCTGGGAAATTTATGCAACTAAGAAAGATGGAAAAATACCTCTACAGCGCCATCTCTTGGATAACAGCACTCCCTCAAATCAAAGTGACTTTATAACAAGTCTTATCAATGATTGGGAATGGGGAACTCAAGCCAGAAAACCATTACAGACATAAGCTTTTTAATTGAGAGCTATTCTAGATCTTTTTATTACAAACCCATATTCCAAAGGCCAGAACATCATCGATCACTATGGATCAGTTTTTGGGTAAATGCACATGGGCAGAAATTCAGTGGTGGGATTTCCTGCAGAATTTCTGCCCGTGCCCGCTTCCATAGGATTTCATCAGATAATGCAATCCTATGCAGACAGCCTCGATTTGTCTGCATGAAATCTCGTGCAGTAAACAAATCATGGCATGTCCTATTTCTGTGCGAGCCTCGCAGAGGCCTGCACAGAAACGTCACTGGTGATGCGCTGGCTCCGATCTGCGCATGTGCCAGCTGGACAGCAGCCGGCACATAGCAGAGCGGGAGACGCCGGGAGGAGGTGAGCCGCAGTGGTCACTGCAGGGGCACGGCTCGCATCCCACCGTGAGATTTCTCACAGCAGGATCCGACCCGGCTGTCTGCAGAAGGCCTTATTTGGATATTGAGATTTCATGTGATAGACAGTGTGAGAATGCATTATGTGTTATGACTAAGGATGTTCCATCTGAAACGCGTCAGCTGAATTTGTCTCTATGTGAACTGTTTGCTGTTTTTTTTTACCTGATGAAATAAGCGTCCGGTTTTAATGAATTTTCCTACTGCTGGAATTCTTTTATCTTTGCTTAGTTGTGGAGCCTTGCCCTGTGAACACCCATGCACAGTGTTAAAATATATCTGGGTGTTGATTTTACACAGGTGAGCTGGCTGAAGCTTTTCTTGTACTTGATTTTTGGCGTTTTGCTTCATTCTGACAGCTCGATGCCTCTATAAGTGTGAAATGAGGCCAGAAACAATTTCAAGCTAAATTTGTTATTTGAAAGCCATCGGCTTCTCATTTTTTTGCATTGATTTTCATTTGCCATCAAGAGACCAAAAACCTATAGTTCACCCCATTAACAGGCAAGTGACAGCACAAGAACACATGATGCCTGCATTGATAGCACAAATATTTCCCTTGCAGTCGTTGTGCGTACCGCTCCCTCCTTCTTGAGCAGTCTGTGATAGAGATCTGTGAATCTTCGATACTGTGTAGGTTTTTGAACACGTGCAAGCATTCCTCTATCACTGGGAACTGTGAGCACCAAGAAAATAATACTGTGTAGAGCTAGGCAGGAGAGCACAGGTACATATCGACACTACTTAAAAAAAGGCATTGATTAACTTTGACCAAATTAATTTCTTTGGTAATTATTTTGTTAATAGGTGCATGTTCAGATAACAGGGTGCGCAGTAAGGATAATACCAAGAAATACCAAAAGGTAGCAATATGATTTTGAAATGCAAAAAGAAACAAAATTACCCAGATAGCGGGAAAGAATACAAACCCATTGGAAAACTCAATAGGAAAGGAAGTTGCCTAACCGCCCAAGCTTCCTTTAGATGAGCTGCTCTGTTGGAGTTGGTAGCTACAATAACTTCCATTCTGTAATTAGAACTGACTGGCTTCACTCACTAAATTGCTGAAAATCATACTGTTTTCTGTTTAAGCAGATAGTATCGTAATGGCGGGAAGCCCTTTCTAAATAGGCGAACATAAATTTAATTTAGAACTAATGTGTGTTAATGCCTGTCTGTAATCACTATGAAGTCACTTACAGAGATCGTTTGCACATCTATTGCTAATACAAATTACATATATCTGTGTAAATGGACTTAAATGGTTTGTGCTAATTTTAAAACTTATTCCTTAGGGCTCCTTAACACGAGCGTATGCGTATTTAAGTTCGCTTGGAAGCGCCGTGAATTCACATGAATTTCTGTCATCAAGTCCCGAGCTTAATTAGCATATTCTCATCCATTCACATAGCTGGGTGCGATGTTTTAGCGAAAAAAATAAGTTGCAGCGCAGAAATCCCTCGCTCGGCATAAATCCTTGGAATGAGTTCTAATGCCTATATAGAGGCACCTGTAAGCTTTGCTCAGTGTTGGGTGCTGCTAAACTGCCTCCCCTTCCCTTTTTTTTTCCAGCTCCCATAAGAGTCTATGGGAGCTGCCGGCGTAAATCAGTCGGAAGATAGATCCAGAACTATCTTTTTACCCAGCTTATAATAGTAGGCGCGGATTTCAGTCACATATGTTCTATTTTTTATGGTGCGATGTTTTTACGCGCCGCATATTCGCCAATGTGAGCGAATACATTGGAATCCAATGCCTTAGATGGTCGCAAATATCATCCAGGCGTGAAAAGGCGGTTACATAGCCGTGTATATACGCTCGTGTGAATAAAGCTGTATCTACAGGATATTGTTTATGTGTCTGGTAGGAGTCCAACCAATGAGACACCCACTAATCACAAGAATGGTGGTCCAGTGTACCCCCAAATGAATGAATGGTGGTTCAGCATGCTTGCTGCAGCTTCATTCATTTCACTGGGACTGCTGGAAATTGCTGAGTGCTTGTACTTAACCATCTCTGACAGCACCATTGAAATGAATGGGGTGGCAGTATCCTCATCGAAATAGTACTTTCTTTGGTATTTGCAGTGTTCAAAATTTACCAGGTCTTTTAATTCAAATTCACTCATTTTATCTTCATCCCTTTGTAAATAATATATGGATTAAGGTACTGTATAACTTCTAAAATGTGGGAAGACTTAAATTCTTCTCTAGTCATATATATAAGCAGGCCATCGTGCATGGTGGATGACTGAAAATGTATATATTTTTACATATATTTCTGTTTGCAGATGGAGTTGATAAAAAATATCAGTACAGCAGAACAACCCTATTTATTTACCCGACATGTTCACTTCCTTAACTTCTCAAGGTAAGTAGTTTGACTTACTAGTTTGATTTATATAAGAAAATAATGATTGACAACTACCTTAGTGTAGAAGTCTAACGTTTTTCTAACTCATTTTGTGTAAAAAGGTAAAAAAAAAAAAAGATTGTGGCAGCTAAGTTAACAGATCCATGATCCTGTACACTTCTGTACATATATACAGCATAGGCGGTATCTTTGGGGCCTTTAAAGGAAACCTGTCATCAACTATAAGCACCATAAACTGAGTTAGGCCACTCTCACACATGGCCAATTCAAATATTGGCGACAGCTGGGATTGCTTCTTCGATTGCTACTCAGCCAATCATTGCAGTGCTGGATGAACCAGTCACAGGCGGGATTCATGAATCCCGTAACCAGGAACTGATCTTCTGTGGGTGAACGAGGATTGCAGGACGTGCGGTAAAACTCTGGAAAGCAGAGGCAGGTCGCGGTCCAAGCCTGCTATATAATGTATTCCTTTTTTAAATAATGCAGCTAGGGCTATCCTATTTGTAGGATAGGATATATATATTTAAAGCTTCCCCAAAGATCCCAAAAAATCTGGGTAGGTCTTATTTTCTAGGTAGGTCTTATTTTCAGAGAACCATGGTAGTAGACACCAGCATTGCACATCAAGAAAGTGCTCATCAAAATCTAAAGCCACAGTAGCACTTGATGTGATGTTCAGTATTCCATAGTGTGTTAATCTAAATGCCCACAATAGTGAATTGCATTGAATATAATGGGAAACGTGCTTACAATAACTCACAACATCAGAGAACTGATACTTATTTCCCAGTTTGACTACTTCATATTCAGCCAGTTTTGCAGAGATAGAAGCTGCTGGTCCCAGCTGAAACATTTATCCCTGCAACATGTTGGAAATGGTAATACACAAGAAGAAAAAAGAAACACAGCAGCACTCCAAAGATTCAGCCACACCGCTGGTGCAAGGCACTATGCAATAGCCCAGTTAGGGTCCCGACTCCCTGGGTCCACCGTTGGTCATCAATGTAGAAAGGAAGAACCAGGCAGCATTCATTAAAATCCTCTTCTTTATTGAGAAACCATGAGGAAGCAAGCAGCCACGTATCGACCCTGTGGTCGGGTCTTTATCATACCATCATATGTTTGAGCAAAACATAATCTATATGTACATAAAAAGTGATATGCAACTTGGAAGATGGAACAGTACCTCTGCAGCGCCACCTATTGGAAAGCAGCATTCCTGCAAATCAATGTTAGACTCTTTAAACAAGCCTTATAACTATGACTGGGAATTGAAAACCAAGCCAGAATCCATACACAGACAGCTGTTCCAGGGTTTGTGGCTCTTGTCAGTGTGCAGTAGGTTTCTGGCTTGGCTAGTGAGAGGCCTATAGACGTGGGTCAGGAAGGTTATTATCATCTTTCCCTAAGTAGAACACCAAGAAGGAGACTTATAAGGCGATATTTATGTTGCAAAAATTATCCCTGGATTGATGAATACTTCAGATTTTCACAACAGTCATAGGATGGGTGATGCGTACATGCTATTTATTTCCTCAAAGGGTATCTATCACCATGTTTTTTGCACCCTTTGAGGGCAGCATAAGATAGTGACAGTCACGCTGATTACAATAATAGGTATGCCGTATAGATCTGTGCAGCAGTTTTGGAGAAACTTCAATTTTATTAGTAGCAGCCAGATATAGAATTAGTCCTACATATTCATGAGCTGCAGGCTAGCTACACCCACCCACCCTCCAGCCAATGATTGGCAGCTCTTTCTCTATACACAGTGGTAGGCACATAGCTGTCAATCAATGGCTGGAGAAGGTGTAGATGGGCTGAAGTTTAGGAATATCCAGGCCTACTTTAGGTAGTCCTCTATGGATTTGCTGCAACTAATAAAAAGGCAGTTTACCCCAAACTACTGCACAGATCTACATAGCTGACATATTATATTTAGTGTGACTGTCACTATCTTATGGTGCCCTCAGAGAGGGGTGCAAAAGATGGTAACAGAGTCTCTTTAACATTTTGCTGCATTTAAGCTTTGCATTATTAGGACACAGCTATGATTAGTGTCTGCAGGTCTGCTACATAATATTCTTAAGAAGGATCTGCCAGCTCTTCTGGCATGTCTATTCTAAAATAGCCCCATAATAGGGTGCACATTTAGCCTATGCCCCAGATTTATCACAGAGGCTCATGCTGGATAACAAATCTAGTGCATGTTTAGACACCTTTGTCTACTGTAAATTTACATCACCTATTAGTTGGAGTACTTTGCGCCAGCTTTTCCTTTAAGAACTTTAGCACTTTTTTATGAGCGATGACGCATTTAGGCTACATCCCTTACTCACTAAGCTGTGCCCTTACCTCAAAGCTAAAACCCTTTCATGGACATGTCAAAAAAATGGGGTCATATGCATTGCACTGGTATTTTGGCTTCCTGTACTTCCCTCGCCACTTTTGTAAAAAAAAATGGGTGGGTCTTGTCATTAGGGAGTGTGGTGACCATGATTGACACATTTCTGTATAACTTACACCAGAAACTGACTGGGAGCTGGAGTAAATTTCTGTGTCTGTGTAGAGAGGAGCTGAGATGTGACTAATGTATGAAGAGATGTGCGCCTCTTTATATATTAGTCGCATCATGTGCTGGTGGACATTATACTAAGACTGCCGTTGGAAATATATGTCTAAGGCCGCCTGCAGATGGGCGGAAATTCCGCGGCGGGATTTCCCGCGGAATTTCTGCCCGTTGAAGCTGCCACAGGATTGCGGTAACAATCCTAGGCAGATGGCCGTGATTTGGCCATGCGAAATCTCGTGCGGCAAACAAATCGTGGCATGCTATGCAAGTCCCGCAAAGAAATTTCACTCCCCAACCGCCGGCTCCGGTCTGCGCATGCGCCAGCTGCCCGGCAGCCGGCACATCAAAGAGCCGGAGCCGTGGAAGGAGGTGTGTGCCACACTGCTCTCTGCAGACGCTCCGGTTGGGTCCCACTGCGAGAATTCTCGCAGCCGGATCCGACCCGGCCGTCTGCAGGCAGCCTAATTAAGTTTTCCCCATAGTGTCTGGACTAGTCCTTCTCATGACATTGTACACAGCTAGCAAAGTTTAACACTTAATGTGTTTTAATATCTTTCTGTGACATAATTTGTTTATACTTCCAGTTACTTTGCAGAGGCTTTTGTTGTCTTATGTGCACAACAGTTTTTTAATCCTTCAAGTTAAGATCCTAGAAAGTTATCACAGACAGTTAAACTCTGCTACATCTGAGTAAAAGATTTGCAGGCAGACATCTGTGGAATGGGGAGGAAAGTAAGTATGAGAATCAGCATCCTAGCTCCTATAAGCCCATTACTTTGTTTATGGGGCACATAGGAGCTGGTAATCCCTTTAAACTACTGAAATGTATTACTTTGTATTAGTGGTAAACCCCCACTATTTTCTCTGTTCAAAAGAAAATCATAATAGGTTTTCTTTCCACAAATTGTAAACATATAATGTGTAGCAAGTTTAATTGATGTTTGTATATAATTATTTTGGCAGTGCTTTAACAATGTATAATTTATGGCACTGCCTATTATACTAACATAGTTTTTGATTCATTTGTCATATTTATTCAACCTATTTATAGGAGTTTGCCTGCCCATTTTTTCACTGATGACCTGTCCTCTGGATAGGATAGGTATCAGTAGTTGATGGACAGGGAATCCATCACTCAGGACCTCCATACCTCATCTAATCATCCGGTCTGCTGTCCTTTGCAGTGGGACGGACGTTGTGATAAGTGGAAGGCACGAAAGTGCTGGTGCTGGCTTCACTCCCATTGGGAGAGCCGCGTGGCTACACCACTTCCGGCTTCTCTGCTGTTCAGAATGTCACATTCAGTCCTGGCAAGGAGTGGAGCAGGAAGTGCCTAGCATCACAACACTCCCCTGTCTGCTCTTGCAAACTTCTGGCCCTCTGCACTGGTCAGCGGACCGCAGACGATTAGCTGATGGACGAGGGTCCTGAGCGGCGGTCCACCACCTATCACTACTGTTGACTAAAAAAAAAATATTAGGCGACTTTTTAAAATAAGCTCTCATTTTTGTATACATGAGGAGTAGAAGTACTTCTAGCCATTATGGGACTGTATCTGTAATTTTCAGTATTCCCTGAGCAGGTGGCTGGAGACTATAATAGGATCTTTTCTTCGGAATCTCTCTGTAGCACAGGCTCGTAAGTATCAGCAACATGGAGGACATTACATGACAGCACTGAGCACCCTAGACGTGATTTCATTATTTATGAGACAGTAAATCACTCACTTAAATCTTCTGCAGCACGTATTTGAGTCTCTCTGCTTTTGTCTCTCTCTAGCACTATTTCTTCATCCCCCTTTCTGCTTCATAGACAACTATAGGCAACATAAGACAACAATAAGCAAGGCTTCCTTCCTCCACTCTCCCCAAAAAAGATCTTGATATTATCTGTCTAGGTGTCTCTTTTACTAGATAGAGACTTCACATGACAGCAGACATGAACATCAAATTAAAAAGGAAGTGAGACCCCCAGTAGCTACTATGATTTTTGAGTGCTTGGCCATTTAACTCATTACATGCCACAGTCAATAGTTACCATTGCATAGACTATAATGGGGTCAATCAGGATTCCGTCATGTTGTCCGACATTTTAGCAGGAAGCAGTGTAAATGCTTGTAAATGCTAGGAGAGCCAGGAGGCAGGGGAAGGGGGGGGGGGGGGGATTCTGTGGTACACTAGTGAGGTGCAGGAAGTGGGAAGTGGTGTGTTTTTGTATCAGTCTACAAGTAAGTATTGCCTCCTTCAGACTTTTTATTCTTGCCTGACATTTTACTGGAAAAAGTATCATTGTGTGCTGTGCTATTTTTTTCCGGTAAAATTTAATGGAATCGGTGGCAGATGTTCTTAACAGAACCTGCGCTTACCATTTTGAGAGCTCAGGAGCCATGTCAACAGTAGTTTGGTTTCTTCTCCATTTACTTCCATAGTTCTCAATGTGTTAGGTAGTTCTTTAGGGTAATTGGCTGTATGCAGTGGACATCAAGATATGAGACAGTCACAACCTTTTTTAGACTAGACGGTAATCATTCAGTATAAATGCTGGCAGCGACTAAACGATGAACAATAATTCGTTCATTGCTCAGCTTCTGCAGGCATAAAAATCAAATGATGATCGGCCTGTGTAAACAGGCAATTGTTCATCTATGAATGACTTCCTGTTTACTGTGGATGGAGGCAGGCAGTTGCAGCCATTACCTTCTCATCCTGTCCTGCATTTTTGCTTCCCCACATCGCTATTTTCCAAGTGCGATCCTGACCTGTAGTGCCCACATATCTATGGATCTATCCAGGGCAACCTGAGAATAAGCACTTCTGAAGTGCCAGGAGAAAGTCATGATTTTTAAAGCAGCAGACACAAAATCCAAAGCAGAACCACATTGTAAACTGTAATCAAATTTTGATTAACATTTATTTGACACCAACTTTGCGTAACCAGAATACAACTTTAAATACACAAAATATTTATTATGTACTCTTCAAATTGCATTAGCCTTTTCTGTAGAAATAGTCTTATTCCCATGGTGAAATTACATGGTGTGGCTGGCTCCCATGTGTGGTAACAAATGGCCCCGTGATTTCCCGGCAAAATTGTGCTGCGATTGACAACCGCAAGTGTCCGTGATTTGGCTCCATGAGGCCAGCCACACTGTGTGCTTTCACTGTCACAAAAGCACACTTAGCAATTGTTGCTCCAACACATGATAAATAGCTAGCAGCTGTTAATTGTTTACTAATGGTGTGTCTTGACATAATTAGTCCGCACTATCCCATCTATTTGTTCATCTCTTTGTATTTTTTCATATTAAGAGGTTAATCCTGCACTTACAGGGAAATGCTTCACTTACACTGAGAAACGGCTTTGTAGGCTACCTAAGCAGCTAACATGGATTAGTTTTGTGTGAGAAAGCTTAGATTCATGTGGATTAACTCAAGAAAAACATTAAAATTTATGTTGAGATTTACCCTAGATAGTCAACGGGTAAATATGTATATTTTACAGCGTAGTTTACTGTCCTGATTGGAAGATTTTTATTTAAGAAAATTGTAAAACAAATGTTAAACAAACTTTTAGATTAAAAAAATCCAAAAGTTTCTTCATAAAAATGCTTTTATTGCAAATCTCCTCTAAACTGAAATTAGTGCTCCTTTCTATCACTCTTGCATATTTTCCATAAGTTGACCAAGCATGGATTCTACATATTTAATTGTCATTAGAATGAGAAATGCACAGTTTTGCAGAGATATACAGTACACTGAATAGGCACTTTATTAGAGACACCCATCTAGTAGTCCGTTGGACTTCCTTTGCCTTTAACCCTTTCCAATCCAGTTTTGGATTCAGGGTTTCCTAAAAGGCATTCTCTTTTTGCTGTTATTTAACGGTGCCATCTGCTGGCTAAAGCCAGTGTGTGTGTGTGTGCCAGAGAGGCTCCGACAGCGGAGTGGCTGGCAATAGACAGTAAGAATACCCTGTCGGACGTCTTCTGACATTGGAGCTGTACAAGTTTTAATCAGAATGTAGGAAGACGTCAGTCGGTGGATTGGAAAGGGTTAAGAACCAGAGAAATTGTTGTGGCATAGATTTCGCTAGGTATTGAAATCATTCTGTAGCAACATTGGTCCTGCATGCAGACAGAATAGTTTCTTGCACTTTCTGCAAATTAAATGGAAAACTAAATGTTAAAAAACTAGGCATTAAAAGTCTTTGAGAGTTCATGTGAAATTATGTAAACGGTTGTGAAAATTTCATGTAAAATCATGAAGTGTGGGTGGTGCACGGTAAATTCATATTGAAAAAAAATGTAAAAAGATAAAATAAAGAGAAATTGAATACTCTCATACCTTGGTGGCTCCTTGGAACGCGCTGCAGCCCCAGTGCCCAAAGCAGGGAACTTGGAAGAAATGGTGGGTGGTCATGTGCCAATCATTGCGCACTGAATTGCTCATCCACTCAGAGGCTTCAGTGGCCCGTGAGTGGCTGAGCGGTCATGTGTACAATAAACAGCACGTGACCGCCCCCAATACTTCTGGTTTCCTTACGATGGGCACCGTGGCTGCAGTGCTGGACAGACAGCTGCTGGGATAGGTGAATATTCAATATGTCTTTATTTCAACACTTTATAATTTCTTTTTATATCCCAGAAAACCCCTTGAACATAAAAGCGTCAAACTGCGTAAAATTACACATTAAGAGCCCCATTTACATCTGCATTAGGGCTCCATTAGCACTTTCCATTTCTCTGTTCCATTTTTGGAACAGAGAAACTAAAGTAAAACAGAAATAGACATCTATTGGGAAGATGAAATAACATTACAGTCTACCACATGATGAAATTAGTGGAAGTACACGTATGCATATTCTCTTCGGGAGCTATGCAACTTTTGTTCCTGAAAGACTGCATATTTTTTTTCTTTATTCATACATTTTCTGTTCTGTGCTACTAGTAGCTTGACAATGTTGGTATTGTTCAAGAACTGTTCAGTTTCAAGGGGGAGGGGAATCTACTCATGGTTTGAAACCTATTTCTTCTCTATATTTAATAGTTCTATTATGCAAATTATATCTTGGAATGTAAAAGTGCTCAAATCTCCACAAAAGCGTATACTGTTACTCTGAAATGATTAAAGGCAGATATAGGCCTACTCGAAGAGATGCTCCCTAACAGAAACTGGCTTTTTTCATATGTGAAAGCTATGGGTGGGTAAAGCTTATGGTTCGCCCGCTGTCCACTCTAAAGTTGGTGTTTTACTCCTCCTCAAAAAGGGACCCTGCTACACTGATGTGTACCAGTGGCATGATTCTACTTTTAGGATTCTTCATGTACACTTAAAGAGTCCCATGGATGAACTCATCATATTTAATGTTTATGGTCCGAATAAGGATAATAAATAGAGATGAGCGAGCATACTCGCTAAGGCAAACTACTCGAGCAAGTAGTGCCTTATGCGAGTAACTGCCCGCTCGTCTCAAAAGATACGGGTGTCGGCGGGGAGCGGCGCGGGGAAAGCGGGGAGGAAAGGGGGGAGATCTCTCTCTCACCCTCTCCCCCCCCCCCCCCCCCCCCCCCCCGCTCACTCCCGCAACTTACCGCTCTTCCCCGCCGGCACCCGAATCTTTTGAGACGAGCGGACAGGTACTCGCATAAGGCACTACTCGCTCGAGTAGTTTGCCTTAGCGAGTACGCTCGCTCATTCCTAATAATAAACTATTTTTAAGGGAACTATCAGATAAACTATTGACAGATCCCATAGACACTAATATTATTGGAGGCAACTTTATTTCAGTCCATAGTCATATCGAAGATAAACCTAGTCATGCGACATACTCTCGCGTTGCATGATATCACGATGTAACCTGCCATGACGTCTTAGATGCGTTGCCACTTGTGAATATATAGTGACTACTTAACCTGGAAAGAAAAGAGAGTTTACTCATTACTCTCATACTCATGACTCATGGTCTAAAATAGATTATATTTTATTGTCTCTGACTCTTCTTATTAGAGTAAATCGGGCCTCTATCAAAAAGCTAATAATTTCAGATTGCACTCCACTTATTGGTAATTTACAAAGTCAGGTTCCCAGAGACAATGACTACCTATGGAGATTCCCATCACAATTGGCCTCTGATGAGAATTTATTAGCCAGTGACAGGCTGGTGGTTAGGATGCATGTCCAATAACAGAGAGCACTGTGGCAATCCCCAACTACTATGGGACGCCATTAAAAAGGTCCTCAGGGCAAATTGATCTACTATTTCGTTTACTTAAAGAAAACTATTAAAGTCTGGGTGTAGCAGTGCAGTATACAGTTATGCATGGTATATACAGCATTCCAATCATTCCCTGGCCCACAGGCTAAACAAACTTGGCAAATTGCTAAACAGTTAAATGAGGTTAAGTAGGAGGTTATTCAATTTTATATAATGAGGATCCATTGTTTAAATTTGGCAATAAGTCGGGTAAATTGATGGTTAGATAAGCGAAAGGCTCCTTTGTGGTACATCAAGTACCCTATTTATTTGATCATAAATGCAACCTACATACTCACCTGAAGAAAGTAAATGTCTTTCACCATTTTTGTGCTCACTTTTACTCAAAGGGATCAGAACAGCCAGATATCTCTGCCTTCCTGCCCTCAAATGTTTTCCTGCCCACCTTAACAGATGATCGCCATCTCCTTATTGCCCCAATATCCAAGCTAGAGATAAGGGAAACTATATTGACTCTCAAGTCCAATAAAGCACCAGGTCATGATGGGTACACAGACAAATTCTTTAAAATCTTAAAGGACCAGGCAACAACTCAACTAGAAAAGGTCTATAATGGTTATAATGGTTATATGCGGAATACCTGAAGCTACCAATATTGCATACATTTAATTATTACCCAAGCTTGGTTAAAACCTCTCCAACGTAGCGGGTTATTGTCAAATTTCATTAATAAACACAGATTTAAAGTTGATCGCTAAGATCATGGTGAACCATTTGGCTAGTATTCTTCCATGTTTCATCTTCCCCCTCCCAAACAGGCTTTGTTAAGGTCAGATCAGCTGTCATTAATATCCATAAAATATTGACAATTCTTGATGATATTATTATGATGATGTTATTCACCCAGCATTCCATCCATCTCCGGCTATCTTAATAATAGATGCTGCAAAAGCCTTTGATAACATATCGTGGAGATGGTGGGGAGTGGTGTTGGATAAAATGGCTTCTGTGGTCCCTTTTGTTCCTATTTGTCGAATCTATATGCATCTGTGATGGCACAAATTAACACACCTGGGTTTTTTTTTCTACGTTTCCGTTAAATAAAGGTTCTAGGCAGGGCTGCTCACTGTCACCACTGCTTTTTAATATTTCTATAGAACCTTCAGTACACAACTTGGAAGGTTCTGCTGAAATAGAAGATATGAGAATATCTAATTCGGTCAATAAGTTCATGTTTTTTGCTGATATTTTGCTTGCATTAGTTCAGCCAGACAGAGATACGATCGAAGCTATGTTCTCTTTTAGACACATTTGGAAAGCACTTGGGATTTAGGATTCAGTACTCCTAAGTGCAGAGCCTCGTGTGGGGCAGAGGGTTAAGGCAGCAGAAATGCAGTCCTAAGCTCTCACAACCTGAAGGTTGCAGATTAATTCAGGTAGCCGGCTCTAGGTTGACTCAGCCTTCCATACTTCTGAGGTCTGTAAAATGAGTACCCAAAAGATGACCGGGGAAAGCAAACAACCCGGAAAAAACTGTCTGCCAAGAAAATGTCACAATGTGACATCACCCTAGGAGTCAATTATGACTCGGTGCTTGCACCAGGCAACTTTACCTTTACCTTACTCCTAAGTGCAAGCTGCTAGATGTATCCCCTCATACCAAACTACATGACTTTAATGCCTCTGCGATTCCTGTCACTTTGGTTAAAATGTCTATCAATGCCTAGGTATATATGTCAGTAAGACTCCTGAATCTGTTTACAAACTTAACTGCCCTCCATTAATACTTAAAATTGTAAATGATCTCCGCAGATGGAATAATCTCCTTTTATATTTTTTGGCCTTTGCCACTTAATCAAAATGCTAAGTTTTCCCAAGCTTCTTTAGCCGTTGCAGAACATCCCACTATTATTAAAACGTAAAGAGAGGGATGAGAGACTCCAAGCAGCTTTCATGTCCTTCATTTGGGCCAACAAACAGTCACAAGTTTCTCTATTTACATTCATGCTACCTAAAGATAGAGGAGGGGTTACTTTCCCAGATATACATAGTTATAACCTGCCAAGCTTCCTTCAACATCGTTTGGAGTGGCTCCACAGTTCCAGTTACTTTTCGAATTTCACTCTGGAATCTAGACTTTTACACTCTTGAAGCTTGAATGCGCTTCTTCATACAGGTTTTTCAACTCTCCCATTACAAGTCAGGAAATCTCTTTTGGCTAAAGACAAAATCACCACATGGAAAATAATACAAGAATAATCTCAAACAGCACCTATAGTATCGTGTCTAGGAGATCAATACTTAATGAAGGGCACTCACCTGGTGCTCGGTGGGAAATCCCACAGTGGTGTGCGGACCCACTGGCACCTAACGTCCTGGCATACTCATCAAAAGAAATTAAGCCCCTTTCCGATATCCAGTGGTACTGGAGAGACGTCCTGGAGTGATAAGGTTTCTCTGGTAGAGACCCTTAGTAGATATCCAAACGTGAAGGGAAAAAGAAGAAACTCTGCGCCTCACGAGTCCGTGGTAAACAGAGGATGAGCGTGTCCATAAACATCCCTAATGATACAGCAGCATCAGCGCTGGTCTTTGCACATATGTGCAAAAATCCAGAGCTGACACTGCTGTATCATTAGGGATGTTTATGGACACGCTCATCCTCTGTTTACCTCGGTCCTGTGGAGCGCTGGGTTTTTTCATTTTTCCTTAACGTATGGAAGATAATACGGAAGGCTTTTGGGTTATCTTTCAGGTTTTATCTTTCTTTTGGGTTATCTTCCAAGTATCTGGATTTGTGGAAACATCCATAATTTACAGGGCGTCAGGACAATAAATTGTTTGCGGCATGGAGAAGTAGAGGGATCAAGACTGTATAGCAGTTGCTAGATCCTTAGAAAGCTAGATATATGACGTTTGCAGAATTACAACTAGCATATGGTCTACCCACATTGCATTTCTTATCATATGGACAACTGCAATGATTTTTAAAAACTTGATTGGAAATTATCACTAAGGAATCTAAAACTAATTCATTAGATTTATGAAAACATCTGCTTTCCATACTATATTTACACACCAGGGAACTTAATAACCAGAGGTGGGCACGGTAACTTAATAACCCTGATATTTACCAGAAAATTATTCAGAGTTGGTCGTCCGTGAGGAAAACAGTGACACTAATGAAAAATGGAGAGAATCGCACTTTAAACAGATACATGAAGCCATCTATGGTTTTATTATTCCACCTCACCCTAATGCTCCATGCATGCCCCAAATGTAACCAGCTAAGAATTAATCTACTGCATGGTATATGGTTGTGATTCAAAATTCAATCCTATTGGGAGGATACGAGATCTTTATGAAACAGAGTATGGAACCTTTCTTCACTGTTGAGTCCATAGACATGTGTTTAATTGTTTTCTATCTAAAACAAAAATGGCAGATATGGTCCATGTTATCCTTCTGTTGGCCCAACAGTGTTTGTCAGCACATTGGTTGCAACCGCAAATCTCGATAATGTCAGATATTAGATATTATACAACAAACCAAACATTTTCTACATATGGGTAAATTAGAAACTGAACAATGCACAGAATCACAAGCCCCAAAGTTTTTCCAAAAATGGCGTATTTTTATAGGGGAGTTCCTTCCAATTTTAGAAATCAGTGATTGTATATAGCTTTGTACCTCACTTTGGATAATGCAAGCCAGCTAGGGAAATTGAAAATAGATTGATAAAAGAGGTCACATTTACTCTGCTTAATGAAAGTTCACAAGTACATGGCGGCATCAGAGTTCAGAATTCAGATTTCAGTATTCATTATTATAAAATGTTTCTATGGCTTCCTATACATGCTTCAGGATTACTGCTCAATATGTCAAATGGAGATCTTTATATATGAGACTTTGAGATGCTCTATAAGGGTGACTACCCACTACAGTTTTTTTTTTACTGCGAAATTCGCAGCGTTTTTTTCTCTGCAAGGGTCTATGGGACTTGCAATATTAAAATTGCGATCGGGTGAAATCGCAATTTACCGCGGAATCGCAATATTGCACAATCGCAATTTTAACATTACAAGTCCCATAGACCCCTGCAGAAAAAAAAACTCTGCGAATTTCACAGTGAAAAAAAACAGTAGTGGGTAGTCACCCTTACAGGAAATTTCTCTCTCTTTTACTTGATTATTTGAGGCATTCTCATTCTACCCTGTATTGTGTGTTTTATAATTAAAAATGCAAATAAAAAGAGTTATTTAAAAAAAGGCGTATTATTGGTGGCCAGAGAGATATTCTAGTGTCCATTGAGGAATAGAAGGAAAGCCAGCCAGAAGTGGGGCTTAAATGTAGTGGGCTGAGAGAGGATAGGGCTGGCACATTGACCCAGCAAGGACAAAACAAGACCCAGCAAGGACAAAACAAGAGTCCTCTCTCTACCTGGGTTTTCAGGTAGAGAGAAGACTCTTGTTTCGTCTTCCTTTTACACATGCTTGGAGCGCATTCATGCTGTCAGACCGAGAAGCAGCACAGCTGGCTGTGTCACCATAGTGAACTCAGACGCTCGGAGGGCTTCTTGGCGCATGCACATTGTGGGGAAGCTGTGCTAAAAGGCTGGAGTTCTGTTTGAAATAGAGCGGTTGTTCCTAGTGAACCTACTTGAGGTGCAACAGAAATCTGGATTTAACTGACCAGGCAATGGTTTTCCGTTGCTTATTGATCGAAGTTTTGTACTCTTTTGCCCATTGTATTCTTGACTTTCTGTTTCTTGCTAAGATTTTTTACATTCGTTTCTGACCTTTCATTGATGAGTTGTTTATGTCCACAAGATCCCCTTTTGCTGGATGTTTTTCCTTAATCACTCCATTCTCAGTATATTGTCAACACTGTTGTGTAAGAAAGGCCCACAAGGTAGGCAGTTTTTGAAATCCTAGCAGCAGCTAGTGTAGCACTGATGACCCTTCCTTGTTGGACGTAGCTCAGATCACTCCATTCTAAGGGTACATTCAAACAAGCAATTAAAAAGTTGTGCTTGAGATTCTCAGTCGCAACTCGCATCGGACAGCACTTGGACATCCCATCCGTGTGCTGTCCATTGTGCTGAACACAGCAGATTGGCATGTGCTATTTTCATCCAAAAATTGGACAGTCCGAGTGAAAAAAAGCCTGTGCACGCACACCCATTCAAATGAATGGGTGCTATATCTGTGGCTATCTCACTGACTCTGATCCACGGAAAACATGTTCACTTGATTTTATACAGTATTTCAGGGACATTTGTCTAATTTCCATACGGAAAGGCTCCAGTCATGAAAGGGCAGGTGTCTCTGATAAAATGGTCGTTCAATGTATATTCTTGTTGACCTCCGCAAAGGAGTTTAGGCCAACCTTTGATATAAATGTGTTAGCAAGTGCTGTCAATACCAGTGAAATATTTTTCTCCAAATGGAAGATATGGGTTAACATTAACTATTACACTTCTTATGTACACATTTGAATTAAAATAGTATCCCAGTATTTAACTTGACTCCATACTGGAAGTATACAACGCAGAGTAAAATTCATCAAATTTTTTCAGCAGTTCCCCCATAATCACGCATCACTTGTTGGCCCAGCATGTAATGTTTATAGCTCACTACTTAGGGTTATGATCTGTAGTTCAACTTCAGCTTGCTGATCAAGCATGCTCTGTTCCAGCACCAGGAGTTACAAGAGAGTGAACTATCCTTAACTATGAACTAATATGAGGGACTCAGCAGTGAAATTTCACAATTTGGTCAAAACAAAATAAGTGTGGAGCCCTGTTAACCCGCTGAAAAAGTGTTCTTGCTCTCAGTCCAAGTACTCTTCCATGTGACTACGGAGGTCTGTTTTATCTCTTTGTGAGAGCAATAACATTTGTGACACAATATAAGATGCACAAGAGGATGGGGACATGTTCTTCAACAACCAAGAGAATTCAACAATACTAGGTGGGATTGTAGTCTGCTACCACACGGGCTGCTGCTGAAGTCAAGCTCATTCTTGACGCCTGAATATGAGGGGGAGTACATAAGAAGCAACAATGTAACATATTAACAAAAATAAAGTAAGCAGAAACATACAGCAGAAGTGAAACTTGTAACAGCTGCACAGCAACTGTAATATTCCATCTATAGCACTGGTCTTCTCATATGGGTAAGAGAGACTTTATGGTCCCTCTACGGTTCCAGGGCCTGGGTGCGACCACACTTTCCACACCCACTATAGTTAGTGTTTAGGATTAGTATTATTATTGCACTGTTGCTGTGTGTATTGACCCTACAGCCTTGTTTCAAGGTCCTCAACAGAATGTCGGAATAACCCTGTACGTACTGGTTCTAAATAGTAACTATTAGTAGCAACACCATTTATTGAGTAGTAGCCATTTTGTTTAAACTGCAGTGTATCTCCTATGTATGCTTTATTAGACTATGTTCTTTTTTTATTGTTTGTTTTAACAATATTTCATTCAAAGTTCACTATTACTGAGGCATGTACATTTTTTGAATAAAACTCCCTCAAAAACTAAACATATATGTAGTGTCCTGATTTGGTAGTGCAGGTGCAGTTCCTACTGCACTACCAAACTGGGCCACTGTAGAATGGACAGTGCTATCAGGCTAATTGGCTGGGATCCTGAGCGAAATATTTTAAGTACATATTACCTCACTGTGGAGCCAATTTCCATGCAGCAGGAGAACTACATACAGATATAAACTCAATGTGGATGTGACTAATACATAGAAAGTAATAAAAACAAAACAAAAAAATAACCCCACATCCTCTCTATACAGTATCATTTGTGAAAGCTAGATATATGTCTTGGATCCTTACAATGTATACTTCCAATGGAGGGAAAAATTACATGTAAAAAAAAAGTTTATATGTAAAGGAGTCTCATCTGCTCACACCACATGCAGTTACACAGAACAATAAGTTGTTGAAACGAGTGAATGAGTTGTTTGCTTCCAAACAACGTCCCTTTACACGCGCAGATAATTGTTTCAGCATTTTTTGTTCAGCTTGTTCAATCCATCATTGGTATGTCAGGAGAGTCTGGAAATGACTTTTACATGCAATGACAGGCAAACGAATCACGAGAAGTTTTATGCTTGCTTAAAATGAAGGACGAAAGATAAACAAAATATCATTCAGTTCAATCGTGGGCCATGTTTTCACTGAAGATTACTGTTCATTTTTGCATAATCCAACGATTATTTGAACGATATTCATTTCATTTAAAAGGGCCCATGTTTAACTTATTGAATTACTCCTGATTTATGCCTTAATTACTAAGAAAATGTGGTCTGATTGCTCTCTAAGCACAATTATAGACAAACATAATTTAACTGAAGTAATAATGCAGAAACATTTGTACCATTCATATTTTTTATTGAGCAAATTGTGTATATATCCACAGTGCAGGGAAAAAAATAAGTAAATCTCTATGTAAGGCTCCGTTCCCTTATATCAAAAACTGCTTGCTGCTGGGACTTTGCCCAGCTGCAGCTGCCAATAGCTACATGATTTTGCTGCTCTTAGCCGCAAATGTTTTTGGATAGGTGAGAGTTCAGCCTTAATAACTTCTCTAAGATCTAACTGGCAAAAGATGTTTTTATTTTAGAGATCAGTTTGGAAGTGTGTGTTTCACGGGTGCTTTTCCCATTAAATAAAGGAATTCAAACCATGGTTGCTGACAAATCTATTCTTCGCAAGAAAGATTAAATTGTGTAAACCATGCCTTGATACAAATAACTTTCAAAAGTCATGTTATTGAGATGTATGAATGCTACAAAAGCACTGCTAAAAACCTGGGTGTACATCAGTCTATGATTAGACAAACTATCTACCAATGGAGAAAATTCTGAACTGTTGCTAGTCTCAATAGGAGTGGATGCCCTGTTAAGATGCTGAGATCATTCCAAAAGCACAGCAGGCATTTCTGAAGAGGACTGTACATGTAAGTTATTGCAGAAATGAAATGAAACACATTTTCAGGAAGGAATAGTTCACAATTTCTTCTCAAGGTTATTTGCAGCTACATGAAATGTTTGGTGAGGGTGATTGTTGCCATAGCAGGATCTACAGGTTATTCCATTCAAGTATTACCTTACCTCTTTCTCTCTACTCTGTGGATGTTTACTCAGTAAGCTCAATAAAAAGCATGAACAGTACTATTAGCAGTCAAAGCAGAAATGCTTGTAATTCCAAAGAGTTCACTTGTTCTTGCAACTGTACTCATATGCTTAAAGGCAATGGACATCCACTGTACTAGACAAGTTTTCTGTTGTACAGACTGTGCAACTTCTTTACATAGCTGACTGTGGAGTTGACAGACAGTTGAGTCTGCAGCGGGTTGGGGAAATTACACACTCTATTAGCATTGTTATCTGCAGAAAGAGAAGGTTACATAGTGACTAGAGATGAGCGATCGTGCTCGGCCACGCCCCTTTTTCGCCCGAATACCGCGATTTCCGAGTACTTCCGTACTCGGGCGAAAAAATTCGGGGGGCGCCGTGGCGGCACGGGGGGTAGCAGTGGGGAGTGGGGGAGAGAGGGAGAGAGAGAGGGCTCCCCCCTGTTCCCCGCTGCTACCCCCCGCACCGCCACGCCTCTCCCCGCCCCCCGGCGCCCCCCGAATCTTTTCACCCGAGTACTGAAGTACTCGAAAATGGTGGTACTCGGGTGCGTAAGTACTCGAAACGAGTACGTTCGCTCATCTCTAATAGTGACTATAAGGTGGCAGTCAAAGAATGAAGCTGTGATAGTTTGTAATAATAATTATAATAATCTTTATATATATAGCACCAAGATATTCTGCAGTTTATGAGAGCTAGTGAAAGCAATAACATTCTAGAGTCACAGAACACATCATAGAAGATTAAAACATCAAGTACTGACAGTAGAAAAAAAGGTGATCAGGACAATGGGAAGACAAGTGTAGACACCAGCCTATGGTGCCATTAAACCTCAAATGGGGAAAGGGCACAGTTAACTATGGCGCAGTAAGAGCAGGTGACATAGGATATATACTTTTATTAGAACCAGGAACTGTAAAGGAAAATTGGTTATGTAGGTATAGAAAAAGGAACATTAGAAGATATCGTATGACTTTACTGCTAGAGTTTCAACCTTGGCTATGGTAACTAAAAATGTGACACATAGAAACAAACTCTATAATAGGTGCACATGAGAATAATGACTTGTGTTGTGAACTGGGCAAATAATCTCTGAAGACTGTATGAACTCAGCTATGGCACAATGCCACAAACAGTCTTTTGTTAAAGGGGTTGTCTCGCGGCAGCAAGTGGGGTTATACACTTCTGTATGGCCATATTAATGCACTTTGTAATGTACATCGTGCATTAAATATGAGCCATACAGAAGTTATTCACTTACCTGCTCCGTTGCTAGCGTCCCCGTTGCCATGGTTCCGTCTAACTTCGGTGTCTTCTTGCTTTTTTTAGACGCGCTTGCGCAGATGGATCTTCTCCCTTCGGCTGGTCTTGGAAGCATCGGCGTTTTGGCTCCGCCCCCTTGTACGCATCATCGCGTAGCTCCGCCCCATGACGTGTGCCGGTTCCAGCCTCCTGATTGGCTGGAATCGGCACATGATGGGGGCGGAGCTACACGATGACGCGAAAAGGGGGCGGAGCCAAACGCCGATGCTTCCAAGACCAGCCGAAGGGAGAAGATCCATCTGCGCAAGCGCGTCTAAAAAAGCAAGAAGACACCGAAGTTAGACGGAACCATGGCAACGGGGACGCTAGCAACGGAGCAGGTAAGTGAATAACTTCTGTATGGCTCATATTTAATGCACGATGTATATTACAAAGTGCATTAATATGGCCATACAGAAGTGTATAGACCCACTTGCTTTCGCGAGACAACCCCTTTAATAGAGAGGCTGACCAAAGAGCTTGTACAACTAAGACGAGCAGATAGGAACTTAACATACAGTCCTGGTTTGCCTCTAGGTCCGTGAATGTACGTTACTGCGAGCACGAGCTAATAGAACTGCGAACATCTGATTTAATAACACAGTAGGTCCCTGTCCTTAACTAGCAGGCCTGCTTGCTATCATAACACCGGCTATTCGTGTGCGCACACTCAGATTTTTATAAAGGTCTGTTCTCCCTAACAACTGTTGGTGTCTTCTGTTCTGTTGTCAGGGTGATGAGGCCTCTAAAATCCCTTGACTGTCATCTATCTAAGTAACTGTTAAATGATATGACCTCCTCTGTGGTGGTCTCAGACATGATCCCTCTGGTTGGGAATCTGCAACACAAACTTCTGCAGCAGAACTCTCTCTCTCAGTAGTCCTTCTTGACACAGGGTTAGCACTGGCAGCAGTATTCAGCCCGCTCAGTCACTTAGCTGCCTCTCCACTTGGGCAGTCACAATCAATCCTCAGCTGCACTCCACTCAAAAAGGACACTGGAACTTGCACCAGTTCTGGGGGTTGAGTTTTATTGTGGTGCAAAAACATTCGTTGGTGCGAATATTCGTTGTCACGAGTGCACAAATTTTCACATATGCTTTCGTATTTTGGTGGCTTTTGCTTACAACTACATTAGCTATTTCTACATTTTATCTACAGACGCTCAGCCTTGTGTCTTGGCAGCTTGTTGCACTTGGAGATCGAGATTCTGGGATTTAATGAGCGTTGCCCATGTACTGCAGGAAAGTGCTCATTGGTTATAGAGCTCTGCCTATTACACAGTGCCAACCCAGAACTATGTGATAGACACATGCTTTATCTAATTAGCACCCAGCAGAAAGTAAAGGAATGTGGAGCCGGCGGGACCAGGGAGTCGCATTGTGAGAGCAGCTTCTTCTCCCTGCACACTCTACCAGTCGCTTCAGCACACTGGGAAAAACAACCTGAAACAGTACATCAAGGCTTGGCCAAAGTTTGGGCACGAAACCATCATTCCTATACATAATTCGGGCAGTGGAGAGGCATGCTTGTTTCTGCACTTTGTTTCACATCACCAAGGGCTGACCTTTTTTGTTCTCTCTTAGGGCTTCTGCCCACTAACATTTTTTTTAACGCTGCGACATTGCTGCATTTTTCTCAATTGGACTTTCTAATGTTAAAATCACATCGCATAAAAATCGCAAGTTTGTGCTTTTGCGATTTTAACATTAGTAAGTCCCATTGGAAAAAAACACAGCAATATCGCAGCGTTAAAAAAAAACGTAAGTGGGTAGAGGCCCTTAGGATAGATATATTCTTATTCCAGTTATGCTTGAATTATCTTATTGCTGATTTTCCAACCAAGCCTACTGGAAGTTTGTTCCAAGCATCTACTACTCTTACAGTAAAATAATATTTTCTGACATTGTGTCTGATCTCACCCCAACTAATCTCAGATTGTACCCCTTGTTCTAGTGTTAAGTTTCCTAATAAAAGCACTTCACTCCTTAAGCTTATTTATATATTTAACATATTTAAAGGTTTCCATCAGGTTCCCCCTCTCCCTTCTTTCCTCCAGGCTATGCTAATGTAAGTTATTTAATTCTTTGCTGATAGATTTTTTTTCAGACCTTCCACCATTTTTGAAGCTCATCTTTGGATTTCTTCTTTTTTATCAAGTTCTTTCTGTAGACGAGGTCTCCAGAACTGAACACCGTATTCCAGATGTGGTCTCACCAGAGCTTTATACAACAGGATCACAATCTCCCTCTTTCTACTGGTCATGCTCCTAGTTAAGAAGCCAAGCATCCTACTCAGTCTGAGGATTCCTAGTACTCAAGTGTATTATTTTATATTTAGAAACATTAAATTGCAGTTTCCATTGTTTTAACCAATTATCCAGTAAAACGAAATAGTTTTCTATGTTTATATTGCACACTTTTGTGTCATCAGCGAACAGACAAAGCCTACTTATTAAACCTCTCCTATGTCATTAATGAACATATTAAAACCCAGGACAGACGGTTGTGGTCAACTCATCCCTGTTCAGAATACACTCCATTAATAATACACTAATATTTTTTTTAAGCAGCTGCAAAACTACTGGACTATCACAGAATTAAGTGCACTTGTCTAACTTATCTGTAAGCTCTTTATGTGCAACTGTATGAAAAGCTTTAGTGAAATCCAGATAGATGATATCCATGGCTCTACTTTCATCCACCACTTTTAGTGACATAGAAAAAAAAATCAATGCTATTAGTTTGCCAAGATTTGCCCTTAGTATAGCAGTGCTGCCTAGTGTCCAACAGGTTGTTAGTTTTTAATTATAGTCTTCAGTCTAAGGTTATAATAGCATCCCAGACAGTGGGTGCAGTGAAGCAGCCCACAGAGGGGTTCCTATTTAATTTCCAGGGGCCACAGAGAACGTTCTATATTAAGTGCAAGGAGTCTCAGAGGGTAGTCCTATTACTAAATGAGGCCACAATATTGCTAAAGTGGCCACAAAAGGGTCGCTATTACTGACTGGGGCCACAGCGGGGCACTATTACTAATTGGGCCTTCTCTGGTGCCTTATCAGCCCCATGCCCCACAACATGATCACAGGGAATGGAAAGGTTGTAATGGCAGCCTGGGGCCCTATGAGGCTTCCAGGCCAGCCATGGACTTCAGACTATTAAGCCCTGCCTATAGCAGGACTTAGTAGACTACGGTACCTGTAAAAGTACTGTATATTGCAATATAATAAAGTCTTGCAATATATTATACAGGTGATCAAATGATCGCAAGTTTAAGTCCTCTTTGAGTGCTAAAGAAAGTGCAAAAAAGTTTTAATATAATGTTTTAAAATATTTTTAAACAATTAAAAATATTAAGTTTAAAAAAGGTTCCTATTTTTGACATAAAAACAACAAAAAAACTATTTGTATTGGCATGTCTGTAAAATTCCGAAATATCATATTATTTATCTTGCATTGTAAACACCATTAAAAAAATGTTATGCCAGAATAGCCGTGCCACTATCACTTCACCACTCAAAAAGCCCCCCCAAAATTGACAAAGTTGTATGTACCCCATATCGGTAAAGACCATAGCTTGTCTTAACAAGTCCTAACATAGCTGCATCAATGAAAAAATAAAAAATGTATGAGTGTCAGACTGTAGCAACAAAAAGCCATGCATTGTGATGGCTGGTCCCAGCTGATGGCATCTGTTACCTGCTTCTGCATCGGTCATGGCCAGCTCTGTGTGCCCCGCAGCAGGCAGCGCACCAGTTGTCTCTTTTCTGTTACCCAAAGGGTGTGCACATGTGGCCTCTCTAAAGCTCCATTGTGTACACCCAGCTTTTTCATCCCTGGCTAATCCGGAAAAGCTTCTGGCTATTTAAAGCACCCTCCCCCATAGGGTGAGTGCCTAAGCAATAGTTCTGCCGGGTGTGCAAATGTGCTTTCTGACTGATTCCTGGTTTGACCCATGCCTGTTTTTCTCAGCCTTCCCAACTTCTTCATTTTTGACCTTGGCTTGTTTCTGGACCATGCTATATCTGTCTGCTGACTGCCCTAATTCTTGGATTGCCATATCATTACGCAAACATTCACAGGGGCAGACCGGATCCCGCATGTGGGAGGCCCACAGCAGATTCCATCTGTGAGCTCGGCCGACGATCCTGCGTACCTCCTATTTCTGTAAAGTGGATGATCGCAACAGCTTGCCGTCGGTCATGCAGAGTGCAGTTGTTTTTTTTCCCCAATGTTTGTATTTCCCGCGCTGTCACAATATTAATTGCGCATGGGCTGCGGATCAGACGGCCTCCATTGCTTACAATGGAGGCCATCTGTAGCAAAATAGAGAATGTTGCGATTTTTGTTACACTTGTGGAATACGCAGTTCATATCCACGAGTTTAATCGAAAAAGCAAAAGCACATGCTTTTCAATGCACGCATTTTGCCGCAGATTCCGCAATCAGAATCCGCCCATGTGAGCCTGCCCTAAAGTAGACATGTCTGTTTTTTTCCCCTTCTCATGGGTGTCCTGAGCTTTTTATAGAAGTGTCCAGTGAGTGTGGTTAGGGGACAGGAAAATATGTGCACACCACACTTTACCCCAACTGCCTTGAGATACACTCCAATGTATAACATAGAATATCAGGGTTATTATATATCTGCAATTTCTTCTTTTTCTCCATTTTCCTTTTCTCTTAATCCCCACAAATATCCTGAACACATTTTTTTCAGTTGTGTTAAATTGCTGTTGCATTATCATAATACTTCTGGATTAAGTATTTTATATTCCCTTTTTACACTTAATTTAGAAATTAGCTCTTAAAATGCTGATCTAAGAAACCTTAGTAATTACAGAATGTAATGCTCAAAAAGCCTTGGCTTAGATAATCGGTTCCTGTGCTTGCTGCTAAGAGCGTGGGAAAGTTAGCATGTATAAACCTAATAAATGAGCATGTCTTATATCTTTGTTGTGGTACCTTGTCTTATGATTCATTGATTTGCTCTGGTCTTTGCTGTTACATGCACTGTACAGGTTTATTCAGGGTTTTTTATACAGCTTTTGAAACCAAAATCTCATGTGGATGATAGAAGTTGATAAAATATAAACGACAGATACTACTTTTATTTTTTGACTCCACTCCTGGTTTTGGCTTCCAAAACTGCATCAAAAAATCTGAAAATAATTTGCCTATCAGTATATAAAATGCATACGTATCATGCAGTTTTCTTAAAAAGACACCTTAAAAGCGAGCTATGCCTTACTTTTACATACCTTTTTTGCAGTATACCTCTACTCTATGGGCTCATGCCCACAGCAGTGATGGGCTCCACAAGCAGAATACCGCAGCAGAGTCCGTCACGGCGCCCCCCCAAAGACCCCATACTCCATCTGGATCTGCTGTGCAGCTCCCGCATGATGCGACGATGCGCATGCACAGTACAGCGCATGACGCGCCGACAATGTCATATGACGCGGCCGGCAGTGGGTGGGGTGCGTATTCACACTATACTCCTGCTGTGCTACAGCGTAAGTATAGCGTGATGGCCGGCTTCCATTGACTACAATGGCAAATAGAACATGTCGCTGGTTATTTCAGGCTGTGGAATTCCGCAATGGAATTCCGCAGTGTGAACATTAAACTATTAGGTGCAATAGAACCTAATAGCTGCATTTAAACGCCGAGCGTTTCACGTGGCAGAAATCCGGCCGTGGGCATTAGCCCTATGGCCCAAATACACCCCCCCCCCCCCCCCAGTCATTCAATGCCGTAGGGTTTTATTATGCTTTGCTTGTTTTCGCAGAGAGACTTTTAATCACTTCAGTACCAGAGGGCTTGTCCCTCTTCATTACTAAGCCTATTTTGGCTCAATTGTAACATTTTTGTGACATCACATTCAGAGAATCATAACTTTTTAAATTTCTCCATAAACTTAGCTTCATAAGGCCTCTAGTGCAGGATGAGTTGTATTATTTTATCAAATGCACTATTTTGGTTTACGTATAGATTATTGATTAATTTAATTAACTTGATTTGGAGAGGGAATGGGAAAAAACAGCACTTTCGCTGTGCAGTCACTCACAGGGCTCAGCAGTTCTATTTGGCGGTAGTACAGTAAAATTTCAGCTGCCATTTATAAATGGTGCTGGAAGATTAAGGGAGAACTGCTCTGACGTATAAGTTGTTGAGCGGTCCTCAAGTGGTTAAAGAAAGGGAACCTATAAGTTGTCACTACAGTACAGACAATTTCTGAAGGAAGGAACTGTTTGTACTGTAGTCACAACTTATAGGGCACAGCGCTCAGCCAATCAGAGACAGCGCTTTCAGGAGGTGGGGATTTTTCAGTCCTCAGACACTAAAATACAGAGAAGGCTGCCCGGGACAGGGAGAAGAGCCGGACAGTGCTTCTAGGTGAGTTAAATTTATTTATTTATTTTTAACAGCTAGGGATCATTTTTGGGGTAGGGCTCATATTTCACCACCGACCCCATTAAAAGCAATGGGATAGCATCACGGTCCCCTGTCATAGCTGTCACAGCTGTGACAGAGCAGTGCGATGTATTCCCTATGTTTTCAACGAGGCCGGCGCAGCTGCTGCCAGTCCATTGAGAACAAGGTCACATTCAGGGGATTCACATCCAAGGAATCCCCTGCTGCAGCTGTCAGAGCCTCCAGAAAGCGCTGCCTCTGATTGGCTGAGTGCTGTGACCAGTCAGAGGTAGCGCTCAGCTAGGGATGATTTTCGGAGTAGGGCTTATATTTCAAGCCCCCCCCTCCCTCCCTAAAATCATCACTGCAGGGGTTGCCTTCATCCCATTGCCTTTAATGGGGCAGCAGCAGCGCCAGAACCATTTAAAGCGATAGGATAGCATCGTGGTCCTCTGCCACACCTGTGGACAGGGCATTCCTTCATCCCTACGGTCCCCACTGCAGCCACCGACTCCATTAATAACATGGTGAAACCCCTGGATGTGGCAGCACTTTATGTGCGAATTTAAAAACGCATCTGCCGCTTCGGTGATGCCGTTTTTATGCATGCATTTTGCGAATTATTTCTTGCACCTATACATGTTGGAAAAATTCACCCATCTGTCTGAGCCCTGATGGAGCATAAGTGCAAACTGGTGATTTGTATTTCATTTTTCCATTGGCATGGCCATAGGAGAGCTTCTTTTTTGTGTAGCGAACTGTATTTTTTAGTGGTACCATTTTTGTGTATATATAATGTATTGTAAAACTTTTAGTAATTTTCTTAGGACAGGGAGAGAAAACACATCAATTGTGCCTTTTTTTTGACAGCGTTAATCATGTAGCATAAATGACGCAATACATTTTTTGTACGGGTTAGTGCAATTATGTCAATTCGAAAATTATTATTTTAGGTATTTCGTCTTTTGCACAATAAAAACCCTCTTTCCAATTTTTTTTTTTTTTACATCGGTGCATTCAAAGTCTCAAAACTGTTTTATTCTTCCATTGACGGAGCTCTGTGAGCATGTGTTTTTGCGTTGACAAGTTGTAGTTTTTATTGGTATTACTTTGTGGTGCATACAGCTTTTTTGATCACTTTTGTTGTGTTTTTTGGGAGGCAAAATTAACAAAATAAGCCTTTTTAATTTTTTTTTTTTACGGAATTTGCTGTGCAGGATAAACGTGTGTTCAAATTATTTGTACAGGTCTCTACAGATATGATGATACCAAATATGTGGGATTTTGCACAGAACAGGGGAGTTTTTTGTTTACTTTTTTTTTCTTACCCTATTCCTTTTTTTTTTTTTACATTTTTTTAGTCCCTGTAGGTAACTTGAACCAGAAGAGGCCATGGTAGGCCAGGACACCAGTGTCTGTTGTCCAGTTACATCATGAAGATCTGATAATGTCACAGAGGGGGCATGCTCCCTCTATGAACTCTATACATGGCGCAATGTAAATTGATGGGAAACGGAATGGTTTAATTCCGTTTCTATTTCCATTTCTCTGCTCCACAAATGCTAACGCCAGTGTGAACGAGCGCTTAGACACACATCCAAAACAAAGTGAAATACATGTATGTATTTTGGCCATAAATGTATGTTTACAAATTGTTGTGAAATTCAACTGTCAAATCTTCAGCTAAATCCCGCAGCAAATCGGTGATATGTGAACTCATACTAAAGTGTAGCCCTCAAGATTAAAAAAAAAAAAGCTAAAGCAAGTGTTTTTTTCCGCACAGAATCCACCAGTGCCTACAGCCGGCAACCCTGCGTACCTGTCCCTGTCCTCTTTTTTCTGTACTGTGGTTGTGTGCAGACGTGCCAGCCGTTGTGCCATTGCAGATGTGCAGTACAGTTTTGTTTTTTGTTAACCTCCTGCTCTTCCCGCGGAATCCGCGGCTCGTCCGCAATTGTTTAAGCGTAGGTGTAATTTTCTGCTAAATCTGTTTCTTGTATTTATCAATTATTTTTCTTAAGAATGAATAATTGTACCTAATGGCCATTTTAACTAAAAGTAAATGACAAGTGGTCGCTGACATTTGCACAGTACTGTGTATATATATATATGGTTTTATAAAATGAAGTGAAAAGCCCTCAAACTCAATTTATATAGTATGTTTTACAGATTTGGTGCCGAGCAGCCAGTGTATATCAACATAATTAGAGATCCAGTCAATAGATTTCTCTCCAATTACTTTTTTCGCCGGTTTGGAGACTGGAGAGGAGAGCAGAATCACATGATCCGTACACCCGGTATGAAAGAAGAGGAAAGGTACTTGGTAAGTCTTGAATAAGCTTTACATACAAAACCTATATTTCCGATGACCGGCAGACATTACCATCAGAGGTTGAAGCACAATGATCTATCAGCAAACAGCTAGCATTCATGACACCCCATTAACATGCTTGCTCACCTTGGACCACAAATTTGCTTATAGAATTTTAATATCTATGGCCAACATAAGTCATTTGTGTTTCCATAAGTTTCTTCTCTGAAAACCCCATTAAAATGCAATATGTGAGGATTCTGTTCAGGACTATTTTCTATTAGCCAAGGGAGAGAGCAGCTAAACGTTCTGAAAGACCCAGTTCCTCTGTGCATTACCCAGAAAGATAATGAGTATATATTGCTAGTAAATTTAAGCATACTGCATTTGTAGTAAATTTGTATTTTTAGGACCATGTTTTTTATTTGCATAATGTATGTTTCTTTAGGACATGACATAAACCCTAATTTGGCATTGAGTTCAATGGGAGCTGTGCCTGCAATTACCAACATGGGCTGTAAGTTTTCGGCTCCATCCCTACTAACAGCTGACCCGATATCAGCCGATTGCCATTGGCTGCACGCAATAGGCGCCATCAATCAACTTATTGATAAATCATCAATAGTAAAGTCCTGGAAATTCCCACAGGAATATTTTTGTTTTTGCATTGCCACCATTTTCTTTTAGGTTTTCCATTGAGAGAGCTATCTGAGCGCTTGTTTTTTGCTAGATGAGTTGTGCATTTCAGTAGCACTATTTCAGGGTACATATAACTTAGGCCTCATTCATGTGAGCGGAGATTTGCACGTACATACGCGCGTGCAAAACAGTGCGTCCACGCATGTGTCAAAAAAACGCATGAACAAGGCTCTGTACCCATTGTTTTCAAGGGGGCTGCGACTGCATTGAAAGCATTGGGATGCCAGCAACCCCTACAAAGATTTTCCGGGAAAGGCTTTAACTATAAGCCCTTCCCTGAAAATCAACCCTAGCTTGTGGAAAAAATAAAAAATATATATATACTCACCTGTCAGCCACTCTCGGGGCTCAGGTCCATCTTCCCTGCTTGGTCCCTGCCACTGCTCTGAAGCTCTTTCAGCAGGCTGGTATTCCCCACCTCCTGAAAGGGCTGCGTCTGATTGGCTGAGCGCTCAGCCAATCACAGGCAGCACTTATCCATTCATTAAATGACAGCAGAGCGCTGCCTGTGATTGGTCACAGCACTCAACCAATCACAGGCAGCGCTATGCTATTCATTGAATTCATCTGTCCCGGCAGCGGCGGCCCCATTGAAATCAATGGGAGAGCTTCGCAATCCTCTGCCATAGCTGTAAAGGGATTCTTTACTCCCCACAGGGAGTCCTCTTGTCACTGAACACCATGACAGTGCTGTCACAATGTTTAGTGATGAGGGGACTACCAGCGGGGAATATTTACGTGCAGCACGGACATTCCCGGTGCAAACATGTCCTATCTTTTGCACGCCTGTAAAACACGGACATGTGAACACATCATAGGAAAACGCAGGGTTCAAATAGATGCACGGCCTGTGTACACACATAAACAGCCCTTATTGATTTAGGCTGCCTGTCCACAGGCGTTGAGGTATCCCGCGGCGACCACATCTTACATCCAAGCTAGAGGTGGTACAACAGGGTACTAGAGCCTCCATGACCGCCTGTATCATATCTTACATCCAAGCTAGAGACGATACAACAGGGTACTAGAGCCTCCATGACCGCCTGTATCACATCTTACATCCAAGCTAGAGGCGGTACAACAGGGTACTAGAGCCTCCATGACCGCCTGTATCATATCTTACATCCAAGCTAGAGACGATACAACAGGGTACTAGAGCCTCCATGACCGCCTGTATCACATCTTACATCCAAGCTAGAGGCGGTACAACAGGGTACTAGAGCCTCCATGCCCCCGTATCACATCTTGCATCCAAGCTAGAGGCGGTACGACAGAGTGCTAGAGCCTTCGTCAAGTGTTCAGGTTTCTGCAATAAATTATCGTTTTGCTCTGATACTGTAATCACGTATATCAATGTTACAATCACACAGAGAAAGTTTCATTTAACCCCTTCTAGGTGCTTCATTTTTTATTGACAATGAGTGTATCTATATTGTATTTTTTCTTAGGTTTTCCTATTTTTGCACAATAATAGCACTTCTCGTGGAAAAAAGGTTTTATGTTGCTGCATTCATACACATGATTTTTTTTATTCTTCTGTTAACCGACTTCAATCTCAAAAGCTCAAACAACAATTCAAACATTGTTTGCATTATAAATTTACACAGTTCACTGTGCAGTATAAAATCATCTTTATTTTATGAGTGAGAGCAATTATGGCAATACCTGGTATGTGTAGTTTTATTTTTTCATTTTACTACTTTTGTACAATGATAGCACATCTCATGCAATGCATTTAATTTTTCTCTCGACATATCTACATTAGGTTTTTTTTTCACAGGATGAGGTGCCTTTTTTCATTGGTGCCATTTTTAGGTGCATGAGACTTATTGATTAGCAATAATGTGAGGAATGGGTTAAAGAGTCGATTCTGCTGTTTTTGGGGGCTTCACTGTGCAGTTAACACAATATGCATTAACTTTATTATTTGGACTCTGATGATTGCAGCCATACCATACTGTATGTGTATAAGTGTTTTATTTTATACTTCTACACAATAAAACATTACTCTTTACGGAAACAATGCTTTTGTTTAGTTTTACAGCTTTTTTTAAAAATAAACTTCATTATAATTTAGTAACAATTTTTTTAGTCCCACTAGGAAATGTAACAATGCAATCACTTGAAGGCTGTTATATTGCTTTGGTATCCTCAATATAGCAAAGTATTTTAATTTTACACTTAATTTAAAAACTGTAGGTTGTGCTGAATACACAGACTAATAAACCCTTAGTCTTAGCAGCTTTGGAGGCCTTTTTTGGGTCCCAGTTACAAGGGCAATGCGTTAGCCCTGCAAGATTGTGATCGTGAAGGAAGATAGGGTCAAATCGCCTGAATACCGCATTTAGTATTGACCATAGCTTCTAGGGGCTCACATGGCTCGGATCAGAGTTATCTCCGATCCTGGCTGTCAATCAATCTCGGGTTCGTGCAGTAATTGCGCAGACACAGCTCCTGTACTTGTACAATCACCATGGTGTATATGTCTATCATGGAAGCCTAATAACAGATTTTCCATGACATACATTTACATCCTGGTATATTAGTAAATTAGAAATTAGAGCAGTAGTTTGTTTTTCTCATTTTGGCCCCGAAGATTGCATCACTTAAACTCTTGTCCTCTGTCCTGAGAGGAACAGAGAAAGACAAAAGGTATCCCTGGTGGTTTGCTGGAGGGACAAAATTAAAAAGCTTTATTTTTAAGTTGCAGACTAGGATTATCTAGGTCATGGTGTCGCTCCTCTTTCTAGCATACTAAAATCCTGTTCGATGCCTCTTCTGAGGTCCCTGAGGGCCATAGCCCTGATCTCCTGCAGCCCCTTGACGCTACTGCTGAGTGGGGATGAAGACAACTACACTATCACGCGTTCCATCTCTAAGGTGCCCATTAGAATGTGGCGTGGGCCTTTTCCGCCTCGGCAGTGACAGTGGAAGTTATGTCAGACATCACATTCTACAGTGTGAATGCATGCTGTAGGTTGAGAAGCTTGAAATCTGTGGGTCTGCCATGCTTCAGTGCTTCTGATCTGAGGTCTGCATTCTTCTGTCTCTGGCAGTGATTGCCTGCACCCTACCTTCACTGGGTCTAGAGGGGCGAACACTCACTTTGATGGTGTCTAGTGCTACACAGTCTTAGGTTAGATTGTGCCCTGTACACATTTTTTTCTGGCGCACTCCTCCCCCATCATAGTGAGAAACACTTGGTAAAAGAGAGTTGGTATTTCACATCAGGCAACAGATGTGAGTTGCAGCTCTATCAGCTAAATCCAATATAGCACAGGAGCTGGCTGGCAAATTTTAGCCTGGAGGGCATGTCCAAAATAATGCCCCACAAGTAGTGACCCAACCTTAAGGTATGTTTACACGTGATAGATTTGCCATGGATTTTCTGCAGGGGAAAAAAGCCACAGCAAATCCCTATCAAAATCTGCACTATTTTGTGTGTACTTTAACGGGTATTTTGGTGTTGATCTGCAATTCAAGCGGTGAAATCAGCTACAGATCCACACTAAAATCTGTCTCAAAATCCACAGCAATATTTTGCAGATTTTTAGTGCAGATTTGCTATAGATTTTCCTGCTGTAATGTGAACACATGCTTAGGGCCCATTCACATGGACCCATTAAAGGCAGTTAGGTGAATTCTGAACTCTTAAGTTCTGAAGTCGGGCAGGAGAAGGTGTGCATTAATTTAACCCCTTCCACCACCTGGAGTTGTAAGACTGGGGTGGGAGGCGCCCACTTTATCTTGGTGGAGTTATGCACCCTCTAGAGTTGCTCAGCTTGCACATCCTAAAGGCCAACTGTACTTTTTTGTCCGCCTAAAATGACAGAAATAAATGGAAACCATATTAACTGGAGACCAAAGTGGAGCCTGTTTGAGTCATTAAAATCTATGGCTCCATCCATGGTTCTGTCTAAATATCGGTTTCAGTGATTCAAATGGAACTTTCACATGGAAAGCCACATCATAGAGAAAAAAAGTGAAAGAAATGTTACTTATAACCACAAGTCCTCTTGTTCTGTTGTCTCTAGTTCTTTTTCCTTCAGTGTATTCGCAGGATAACGATTCCTGCAGCCTAGGTGCATTACTTTCCATTTATTAACTTTAAAATTAATCTGCTTTGTATGTTTCCAAACTGCCAATTTAGCCAACTCTGTGTAATATTTTACAGTCAAACTGAGATTTAGGTAGATTGAATACATAGTTTCGCATTATCAGCAAACACTGATACACTGAACAATATGCTTCACAAAATGAAAGTTTATTATATTTGTTCAGTTTATAAGCAAGTCAACAACCGAATGACGAATGAGAATCATGCAGTTCTCATTTGGCGTTCAGTTTCAGCCAGCATGAAAATTATCGCCGGCTCATGCACTCCTCATGCAACTTAAACACTGATCGTTCGTAGGAATGTGAAACACTGAAGGGCAGTCTAAGCAGCCAGTTTGTATTTTGTGGGATGAGTTGTATTTCTAAATGGTATGATTGAAGCTACCATACACTGTACTAAAATTTCTAAGTGGTGTGAAATGGAAAAAAACTTAATTCCACCATCTTTGGATGGGTGTTGTTTTTACGGTGTACATACTGTGGCAAAAATGACATGATATGACATGATATCCTCTGACCACCATAATTTTTATTTTTCCATTGACAGTTGTGTGAGGACGTCCTGTAGTTTCTATTGGTACCATTTTGGAGTTCATAACAACTTTTAGTTTGCCTTTTATTACATTTTTCTTGGAGATAAAGACCAAAAAAGCACAATTCTGGCGTTGTGCAATTCTTTTTTCGAACGACATTCACCATGCAGGATAAAGAAGATGTTACTTCAATAGATCAGACTTTTACAGACGAAGCAAAAACAAATATATTTTTTGTTTTGATTTTTTTAATTATAAATATATGAAAAGGCAGGTTTAAACTTATACTTCCTTTTATTTACCACACAGCAGGTACACTAATAGAGGTAGATAACATAACATAGTAACATACTAGGTTAGGCTGAATGAAGACAATGTCCATCTCGTTCAGCCTGTTACAACCCCCTTGCTGATCCAGAGGAAGGCAAAAAAAACCAAAGGGCAGAAGCCAATTAGCCCATTTGGGGGAAAAATTCCTTTCCGACTCCATAATCGCAGTCAGAATAATCCCTGTATCAACCTTTAATAGTTCCTACCTAAATGTAAGACCCGGAACAACAACCCCGCTGGTCACCTAATGTCTATATCCTGTAATATCATAGTGCTCTAGAAAGACGTCTAGTCCCTCTTTAACTCCTCAATGGATTTTGCCATCACCACGTCCTCAGGCAGAGAGTTCCACAGTCTTACTGCTCTTACAGTAAAGAACCGCCTTCTGTGTTGTGGATTAAACCTGCTTTCTTCTAGATGTAGCAGATGCCCTCTTGTTACTGTCGCAGTCCTAGGTATAAACAGATCATGGGAGAGATCCTTGTATTGGCCTCTAATGTATTTATACATAGTTATTTGATTGCCCCTTAACCCCTTGAGTGGCACGCCGGAAATTTTCCGGGACGAGCTCCACTGCTCATAGCAACATAGCCCGGAAGATTTCCGGGCTATGTATCACTATGGGAGCTGCAGAGCACAATGCCACAAGCTGTGACAGTGTGCTCTGCCTGCACAGACCCACAGAGAACAAAGCAAGGGCTTTGAAAAACCAGCAGAAGATATTGCCGATATGTCGGCAACCTCCTGCTTTGTTTACAGGTTGCCATAGAGACCATCGGCTTGTCAGAAGCAAGCCGATGGTCTCTGTGGCAGGGAGAGCTAGTTGTTAGCTGTCAGAGGACAGCTAGGTACTAGCTCTTACAGCAGAGATCAGAGAAAACCTCCGATCTCTGCTGTGTTAACCCCTTACATGCTGCAGTCTATGTGACTGCAGCATGTAAAGGGCTGTCACTGCAGCATGTAAAGGGCTGTCACCATCGGACCCCTGGAATGTGATCAGGGGTCCTGATGGGTCCCTGTGGAAGTCCCCTAAAGGGACAAAAAATAAATAAAAAAATAAAAAGTAAAAAAATTCTAAAAAAAAATTATAAAAACACTTGTCTCCCTTTACTTTGTAAAAAAATCAAAAATACAATCACACATGTGGTATCCATGCGTCGTAATGACCCAGAGAAGGAAGTTAATGCATTATTTAACCCCTTAATGACATGGCCCCTTTTTTTCTTTTTTCCCCCATTTCTTTTTTTCCTCCCCCCTGTTTAAAAAATCACAACTTGTCCCACAAAAAACAAGCCCTCACATGGCCATGTCAATGGAAAAATGAAAAAGTTATGGCTCTTGAGACGCAACTGCAAAATTAGTTGAAATTCAATGATTAGACCATTTTAAAAAACCTGCCCTGGTGGGCACAACAGGGTGGTAGGAAACCCGCCACTCAAGGGGTTAACCGTCTTTTTTTTCAGGGTGAACAATCCTAATTTTGATAGCCTCTCTGGGTATTCCACTCCTCTTTCTATTAATTTAGTTGCCCTTCTTTGAACCCCCTCAAGCACTGCAACATCTTTCCTGAGCACCGGTGTCCAGAACTGTACACAGTATTCCATGTGAGGCCTGACAAGTGCCTTGTATAGTGGAAGAATAATGTTCTCGTCCCTCGCCCCTATACCTCTTTTAATACACCCCAAGACTTTATTTGCTCTTGCAGCAGATGACTGGCAGCAACAGGCACATAATTGGGGTAACAACAGAGATCCAGTATGGAAAGGATTAGGGGGCTGCTGAAAAAGTGAAGAACCAAAGATGTGTGTGTTACAAACTTTACACAGACAAGTCATGGTTGGAAGAAATCTTTATGGTAGGTTGAAAGAGAAAGGAGAGTCAGGCAGATTATTCTACCTAAAGAGGAATAAAGGCAGATGTTTCTACTTAGAGGTTGTCTGGGTTAATTTTTTTCTAAATTCTTGCTCCCTATGTGTAAAAAAATTAAACAATCATACTCACTTTTCCTGGCTCCCTCGCTGTGTCTAGCTTTGCGCCTCTAGTCTCCCCCTCTACCGCTATGTTTATATGCAGCAGCAGCCAGTGTACAGGAGGTCAGAGACTGCTGCAGCCAAGCACCAGGCACAGTATTCAAGGGTGCAACAGCCTATGACGTCCCATAAACATGCTGACTGCAGCCTATCAACACAGACCTGGCGTAGAGAATGGAGTTGTGGCACTGGAGCTCTAGGAAGCTGGGGGAGGTGAGAATTTGACTGCTTATTATTTTTTACGCATAGACAGCAGAAGTTTAGAAAACAGGATTAAATGGAACAAATTTATCAGGTCCCTCTGATGTCAGCATAATGCAGTGACAGACCTGCTGATTTCAGTGGCTTGTCACTTATGTGGATCCGTAAAGCAGTTTTGTGCAGTGCATGGCCAGCATGAATGATATGCAGCTCCCCCACCCCACACTCAAACCACTGATTCATAGGTCTGTCCATATCCACAGTAGTAAGAAAAGACTTGTCAATCAGCGACTAGAGGTGGGAAAAGCCTACATATTATGCACTGAGTTTGGATATTATGGCTCAATGTATCTCTGACAGCTACATTTGTCAGCCCTCACTGTAAAACCATAGTGCTAAAACAGAATAAAACAAACATTACATGAAAGATGAAAGTGTACCGCAGTGGAAGACACAGTTATTCCATGGTAATGTTCTTCCCATATTGCACTCTGAGGTACGCACCTGTAATAATCTTGTGAGTCACTATGGTATGTGGATTGAGAACAGTTGTGGTTGGATCGTTACTCATTTTCTGTACCTTATTAACTGTGTGAGTTTCTCTAATAAAATGACATTTCCTTTATTGCATCTTAGAGTGCTAGTCCGATCTTTATTTAGTTTTTGACTACATTGGAGCTGAAAGTAATCTGCTAGCTTATTCTGAGGGGCCCTAAAGGACTAATATCATTTGTCCACTATAATTCTTGCTTAGAGTTTAAAAGGGTTCTCTTGACAAAAAAGAAAATTGAAAACAGGTCACAGTGCTGCACAAACATAAGACTACAAACCCTTTCACCCGCCGGTGCCTTGTACCCCAATGCTCTTCACTTCTGGCTTTAGCAGGAAGTAACCTCACGACACAAGTACAGAGGCAGTCAGTTTCGTCTCAACAGCATTATGGGCCCCTGGGGCAAAGCAGTGTACTAGGACCCTAACGACAACTATTCACAGGAAGAAAAATGTAATGTTCTGTGCTCCGCTCAAAACGTCATGTTTCGTTTCTGCTGAAAGGGTTATTCACTTGGAAATATATATTATATGGGAATGCGGCAGGCACGGGTTGATGTCGAGAAACCTCGGGAGGACGAGCGAGTTAGTAACTAGAGTGCATTTTCCTTTTGCACTGTAGACGTAAACACAACAGCAGACTGTGACATGCAACTTCCAGCATGCATAGAGCCTGTCTCCCAGCCAGCATTGCAGCTCCGCCCACAACTCACAGGTCCTACAACTTACTAGCACCTCCCTCTCACTCAGAGAAATCCTGCTGAAGCATACAAGACCTTCCAACACTCTGAACTGCTCATGAGCAATACAACGCAGTGCTTCCACTCCTGCCAACACAGAAGGGGGTTCTTTCCTGTAAGAGCAGTGAGACTGTAGAACTCTCTGCCTGAGGATGTGGTGATGGGGAATTCTATAAAAGAGTTTGTTCATAGTGCCTGACTACTTTACACTACAAAGTAACAAGACAATGTATTGCGCTTCACAAGATGATCCACACATCCATTTGGCGGGAAATCTCTCTTTTTATTATAGAAATTATGGATAAAATAAAATAGGAATTATGGGTCATTTACAAAAGGAATTATGGGTACTTTTTGAAAGTGCAATAGAATGTGACAAAATTAATGTCTTCACTCATGGCATAGACAGATTGGAGCCAAGTTCATATCCCGCCACACAACATTATCATATATGATACAAGTTACATTGAAATGTTAACATACATAGATTAGTATGGGGCCCCAATGCTTGTGGTCCTCAGGCCCATGCGTTAAAATGGCACTGGAGGCAGTATATTTAAAAGAGTGGCTTAAAGAGAGTTTGTCAGCTGGAACATGGTGTCCAAACCACAGACATTATGCTATAGAGCAGGAGGTGCCGAGCAGACTGATATATAGTTTTAGTATAACTTAAATTTTCTTTATTTATAGCTCTGATCATTCTGAGCTGAACAGTCCATTGGGCGGTCATATCAGTAAATGACAACTACCCCTGTATGTACAGTCATTCACAGATATTTGACAATCACTGGTAGCTCCGCCCATTGGACTGTTCATCTCAGAATGTGCAGAGATGTAAATGAATAAAATACAAGTTCTACTAAATCTTTCCCCATAAAACTATATATCAGTCTGCTCAGCTCCTCCTGCTCTATAACCTGATGTGCGCAGTTTGTATAGCATGTTCCGCCTGACAGGTTCCCTTTAATGCATTAGCCCAACAGTGGCACATTGGAGAAACTCTGCTTACCGCATTCTGGGTTTTTGACATATGTAGTGTCCTATTCCATCACCAGGTAGCATATAATGATATTTTGTTTTACACTTTCTGGAATAAGTGAAGTGCATATTAATTTGGCACACTTTGAGGGTTGTACTGCTAGCTTTAACTATTACAAATAAAGAAAGTTTGTATGGGGTTCTGTGTAAGGAACCAGAGCATTGTGCACAGCACATTAATCTAGTGAGGACTTGTACCAGCATTCATATACTGTACAATTACTTCATTCCATCTCCTGCTGTCATTACTGGCAGGCACAACTTGACCCTGTGTGAGGCTCTGCTTCTCACTAACTCCACTGCTGTTTTGCAGTATAAAAGTGTTACCAGCACAGTATTTGGAGAAAGGGCCCTTTTACACGGGAGCACCTGCCAGGCACCTGTGCTTTTACACAGAATAATCATGGCTAATGAGTGGAGGTGGAGCGGGCCAGGGATCGTTACGGCCACCGCCTCCATTTACAGTAAATAGGCAGTCATTCATAAATGATTAACTGCTTGCTTACATGGGCTTTTTTATGCTTGCAGAAACTGAATGACTGAGAAGAAGAGAACAAATTCTCATTTGTCATTCAGTCGAGGCATGTATTTATACTAAACGATAATTGATCAGATTTTCGCTGGATGTGGAAATCTGAACAATTTTTCAGCCCGTGTAAAATGGCCCAAAGTCTTAAGATTTTATTTCCATAAACTATCTTTAATGGTTAAATCTTGCTTAAAGGGCTATTCTGGGCACAGACTAACATTTTAAAATCTAATGTACATGATCTCAGTCAGTCATTTTGTAATAGGATCCCTGTACCTAGCGACTTTCTTCATTTTTTATCTGTCATGTGACCCTCAACCTGAAAAATATCGCCACTTCCTCAGAGATTTTGTCCACATTTGCTACTTCTTCCCTTGTCTGTTGCCTCCAACATCTTGTGCGTAGTGCATGATGGGAAAACAGTAACATTGTATGTTAGGCCGAAAGGAGACAATGTCCATCAAGTTTAGCCTGTTTTCATACCCCCTTGTTCATCCAAAAAAAGGCAAAAAAATGTCTATATCCTTTAATGTCTATATCCTGTAATATCATAGCGCTCTAGAAAGGTATCTAGTCCTCTCTTAAACTCTTTTATTGAATTTACCATCACCGCACCCTAAGGCAGAGAGTTCCACAGTCTCACTGCTCTTACAGTAAGGAACCCCTTTCTGTATTGGCAGGAGCAGAGGCACTGCATTATATTGCTCATGTGCAGTTCAGAGTGTCGGAAGCTTTTGTCTTCTTCAGCAGGATTTCTCTGGCTCTGAGTGAGAGGGAGGTGCTAGTAAGTTGTAGGACCTGTGAGTTGTGGGTGGAGCTACAGCGCTGGCTGGGTGACAGGCTCTATGCATGCTGGACGTTGTTTGTCACAGTCTGCTGTTGTGTTAACGGCAGAAGTGATGCAAGTAAACACAGCTGCAGATCGGCGGCTGCACACCACAAAGAAGAGGGTCCAGCGCAGCTGACAAGAGGTACAGGTTGCAACTACTTAGTTGTACCTCTTAAATTTTAGCATTTTCTTAATTTGCACTTTGTGCTTGGAAAACTCCTTTAAGAGTTGGAGAAAGCTTGCCTAATTAATATGCACTGCATTGATTCCTTCCATTGGACAGTTTTTGTGGGCTGATACTAAGATGTACTGTTTTTTGTCAAACCCACAGAAAACTGACCAATGCATTTAATAAGTGCAGTACAAAAATAATTAGGCAAAGTCTCACCACTGCATAGCCAATTTTAACCATTAGCAATCAAGGTGAAAATCTGGATTTTGTTTAAGGACTAAGAAAGCTTCGGAAAACAGAACATGGAGAAGAAGCTCTTGTTGCCCTGGTTGTTATCTTGCTTTACTGCCTCAGTGCTCACTCTTAAGGCCCATTTACACGAAACGATGATCGCTCAAAATTTGCTTAAACGACAGTTTGAGTGACAATTTTGAGCGATCATCTTTGCATAACTCTAAGTAGCTAATTAGCTACTTAAGAGTTAATGCAGGCAGAGTGGGATACCACCACGATAGCTCCGAGAACAAAGCAGCTGTTTTGTTTATGCAAACAGCTGCATTGTTCTCAGAGATTTCAGCTGTTGTCTCGCTGAGAACTGCCAGCGGGATACCAGCTGAAAGAATATTATCAGAGCTGCCCACTGAGAAAGTCAGCGTGAGGTGCTGATAAGAGTCATCGGTGATTTCTAGCTTGCTTAAGATTAGATGCAACGATTATTGCTCAAAAGATGGCTTTTGAGCGAATTTTGAGCCTAATCGTTGTATCTTAATGGGCCTTAACTGCTAATCGCTGAATGGCACATGAGGTCCTTGATTGCTGAAAAGAAAGAGCCTGGGTGAGTATTGAGGCAGAAAACAGCATAATCTTGGCCCTCAGGCGATGGCGCGCATTTGCATTTCCCAGTGGGTGCTGCACCATGGGTACCAGCTGTACTTGGTGCGTTAGAGGAGTACTGCACAGGCTAAAATTTTGCCGCACAGTTCTCCTCTGCATTTCCGCTACGTGTGGAAGTACTTTGAGGATATGTTCACAAGGAGGGCAAATGCTGCAGAATTTCCGCAGCTGAAAATTTTGTGACGGAATTTCACAGCATTTCTGCATCCAAACCATCAGTGCGGAATTTGACAAGAAATCAGCTGCGTTTCCGCGGCTGATTTCAGCAGCCACAGTGCTCTGTGGTCTCTTGTGAGTGCAGCGCCGCTGGCCAGGTGATGCCTCTCCTTTATCACCTAACTGGTAGTGCAGCGCTCACTACAGGCTGCCAGGTACTGAGAGAAAGGCTGCGCTGATTGCGCGAAGGATTAGGCAAGGGAAGCACTGTGGATCCTGAAATCAGATGTGAAATGGATATGGGAAATGCTGCGGAATTTGCCGCTGAACTTTCTGCTGTGGAACGTTTGCAGCATTTCTGCCGCATCTGATCATACCCTAAAGCTCCAGATTTCATGTCAGCAGATCTTGCCATTGATTTTGGCACAGATCTGCAGCTGATTTCACTCTTTCAATGGAAGGGGTGAAGTCTGCTGCAGATCTGTACCAAAATTGGTGCGAATTTTGATGCAGAAATTATGCAAAGTTTACCATTATCTCCTACGTATGAACGTACCCTAACTTAGTTCATAGTGCTGATAGGACGGGCTTGGTTCCCTTTAAAATGGTCTTCGCTTTCTTGGAGTTCTGAAACTTCAAGTTATTCTGTAACCTTGTAAGCAGACTGTGGGAGAACATTAGTACATTTTCATGTTTACAGTTGTGGATATTTTGAAATTCCAGTTAACAAGATGTTAAAGCAATTATCTAAATTGGCGTAAAATTGCCTGGCATCACAGATGAGGCAGCTGGTCTTGGGATATTAGTAAACAGATGGCAAATTTTTAGAAATGTTCCCAAAGTGCTTTTTAAAATTACTAATGGATATTTATACTTTTAGCAGCCATGCTAAAATCACCAAATACATGTGACAAGGAAATTATAACTTTCTTTTTTTTTTCGGGTAATTTTTGATCAAAATATGCAATGACCTTAAGAAAAAGGAATGAAAAACATGATTAGAACCCATTAAATATAAAAATATTCATTCCAAAGCCGACAAACATAATTATTAGGGAGTTTAACATAAGCTCATGAGACACTATCTCTCAAGTTCAAGGCTTAAGTAGTGTATTCAGGAAATTACTTCTTACAGCATGTGGCTGGGGTCCCAGATGTTGCTACACAGATTTTTCAATAACTTCTTTTGCCTAAGAAAGTATGATTTCTGTTTGTGATGTTTTCAACATACTGCATAAAAAATATAATTTGAAGATGTGGATAGGTATCGGGAATATAATTTCAAATTCCAGTTTGGATATGCTTTCGTCAGATAAATCTTTTTCATTGAAGTTAACATGGCAGATAAGGCATCCTGCAGTGTTCAAAAACTAAAAATATCAGGTTTTTCCACATGCAGGATGTAATTGAGCTGTTTACAAAGCTCCGTCACATTTATGGAATATTTTGTTACTACATTTTCTCCACTACAAATGAACGTGACTAAGTTGCTGAAATCTTCAGGTTTGAATACACTTCCGCTTCTCTACATATTCTGTAGACAATATGTCTGCATGTACTGTATCTACCATAACATTAAAGTGTAACTGTCATTAACATTTTTTTTTAATAAACTGCAGTATTTAAAGAGACTCTGTCACCTACTTTTAGCCCTAAAAGCTAAGCTTATGGGCTGAAAGTAGGTGATCCGTAGAGCCCAGGCATGTAAGTAAGTGATATACTTACCTTCCCTGTCCATCCATTGTGAGCCCTGAAAGCCATTACTGAATGCATTCAGTAGCACTGCTTAAGTAGTTCGCCAATTATAAAATTAGAAAGAGCAAACTACTTAGCAGTGCAACTCGAATCACTACATTAGCGGCTTGCAGCGCTGACACATGGGGAACGATGGGGGAGGTAAGTATATCACTTGCATCCTCAGACTCAGCGGGTCACCTACTTTCAGCCCATAAGCTTAGCTTATAGGGAAAACCATAGAAGATAGAATCTCTAACTCAGGTTGCTTTTAATAAATAACAACTCTTGAACTGCTGCCCACCTAATAAAGCAGCTGAAGGCTATAGATAGACAAAATCTACATTTAGCCAGTGAGTATAAACTCTTCACTGTATGGGCGCCTGCACACGAGCGGAAATTCCGCGGCGGGATTTCCCACGGAATTTCCGCCCCTGGAAGCTGCCATAGGATTGCGTTAACAAACGCAATTCTATGCAGACGGCCGCGATTTGGCCACGCGAAATCTCGCACGGCAAACAAATCGCAGCATGCTCTATTTCTGAAACGTCACTCACCGGCCGCCAGCCCCACTCTGCGCATGTGCCGGCTGCCCGGCAGCCGGCACATGAAAGGGCTGGGGCCGCGGGAGGGGTGAGTGCCCGCGCTGCTCTCTGCAAATGCTCGGGTCGGGTCCTGCTGCGAGAATTCTCGCAGCGGGATCCGACCCAGCCGTCTGCAGGCGGCCTATGTCTGCAGGTCTCTAGAGCTTCAGGACACAGTTCAGAAGATAAGAGTGTTTTATTAAATATTGCGTTTAACCCTGCAATCACTTCAGTTCACTCAGAACTGTTATCTTCTCATCTCTCTGACTGGGAGCCAGCAAGCTGAATCCATTCCTCTCCAGTGTACAGTACTATTTGTGTCTTTAAAAAAAATTGAAATGTGAAAGAATGGAAGCAAACTGAAAGCATTTCATTTTTTTGAAAACCCGTTGTAATTAGAGATGAGTGAGCATACTCGTTTAAGGCAGGTACTTGAGCGAGCATCGGTCTTCTCGAGTAACTGATTACTCGTCCGAGCCAATGCAGGGGGGCGGGGGTGAGCAGAGGAGAGAGAGAAAGAGATCTCTCTCACTTCCCCCCGCTACCCCCCGCTCTCCCCCACCGCCCCCCGCATTTGCTCGGACAAGTAATCAGTTACTTGAGAAGACCGATGCTCGCTCGAGTATCTGCCTTAAATGTGCGTGCTCGCTCATCTCTAGTTGTAATCAATGGGGAAAAAATGCCAACGTTAAATTCCATTATTTTTCTCCAAAAATAGAAAGCCCTAATGCAGTTGTGAACAAACCCTTATGCATATAGTGCATGTGCAGAAAAAAAAAATTGGGTCAGATCAAGCCGCGGATGATTGGGGGGAGGGAATCCGCGGCATGATCTGATTGGTTGGGGGGAGAATGTCCCCTCCCATGGGAGGTTCCAGATCAAGTATTTCTTGGAAAGTTTCTGGGTCCACAATCAGAAACCTGGCGTTCACCATCAGAGCCACAGGCCCTATCTCTTTGTCTTTATTTTTTATTTTGGTGCTCTGTTAGTACTAGTCAGGGATACTTTACGCTTACTAGCGATACTAGAAGTGAGGTTAGATCCTTCTCTCGCATATTGGTTTCTAAACCTTGAAGCCACCGATAATAGTGTCTTTTATTAATATACAGACACTATTTCACCCAGTGCTCCACTTGGCTATACATAGCGCATAATTGTGTACTACCTATGATATGGGATATGGCAACTGAGGTTTATTACCTCTGAGCATTTGTGTTGAGTTAACCACCTAGTTACCAACTAGGATCGGTGTAAACTCATTTCCAAGTTTTTCAATCATAATAATCAATAACCCTACTCCATGAGTCCATCATCTAGGTGACTCGTGGTGTGACTAGTTATTCTGACGCTAATCTTCTATACTGTCAGTGCTACGTCAGCACTATACTTGACACCAATACACGTTGTTCTATCATGACAAGGGCTATTGGCTTATTAGTTAATTTGTCCAGTATATCTTAGTATCAATAAATGGTACTATTCAGTTACTTTTATCAGCTCCTGATGAACTACTCCTAACCGAGTAGGGAAACGCGTTGAGCTGTTTTTTCTTCTTCCTTCAGGTAGTTTTTGATTAATTTGTGAATTTTCACACTTATCAAATGAACTATTGAACTGTTATTTCATAAGATAAACTGATATCGTTTTATTTAAAATCTGATATCCATAGTTTTTCTGTCCCCTGAATTACATCACATTGGGATAGATAGGATTGGTGAATCCTTATATCTCATTTTTTGAGAATCTACCTGATGAGATATCTTTGAATTACTCATCACTATACCCCTTGTCTTTAATGTTTAGTCTGTTTTTCGGCCCATATATGTTGTTTTAAAGACTATTAATAGAGGTTATCTTTTAGTTTATATCTGTGAAGGGCTTTGATGGATGCAGTATATATAGACCTCCCCGCCCCTGTGATTAATCCATTATGAAAGACAAGTTGAAATTTATTATAATATGGTCACTATTTCCCAGGTGCCCCAGACCAGCACCCCTGTTATTCTGTCAGGTGTAATTGGTTAATATTAAGTCCAAAATGGCCGTTCCTCTAGTTGGGTCCCACACAAGTTAAGAAAAGTAATTATTGACAGAAACGTATTTTCTTTATGAGATCTGCAGTTTTTTGTTTCCCAGTTTATATCTAGATAGTTAAAGTCCCCCATAATAATTACAATGACCTCATTGTGATTTGATGCTTCATTTTTTGCCTTAGTAGTACATTTTCAATGGCTTCTGTTATACTTGGTGGGCTATAGATAACCCCCTTGAGGATTTTATTAAGACTTTTTCCTCCATGTATCTCTACCCATAGAAACTCTATTTGTTCATTTCCCTCACATATATCTTCCCGTAATGTGGGCTTTAAACAGAACTTTATATAAAGACAAACCCCTTCTAAACAAACTATTATACTGCAAGTTAATTGCCCAGTCACAGTTTTTATCCAACCAGGTCTCCGTTATTCCTGCTATGACATAATTACTTACAACTCATCAACTTTATTGGTCAGACTTCTAGCATTGGTCAATATGCAGTGTAGAAAGTTGAGGTTATTTTTTTATTTTAAGTGTATCCCTGTTAACTGTTCTGACAGTTCTAACTGTACTAACCCCTCACATTGCTCCATCCCTATTTCAATGACTTATCGCCCTTTTACACAGGAGGACAGTCGGATTAATGACTGCACGAGTGCTGGCGTCACCGCTAAGGTTGTTAGTAATCGTGCAGGGCATTTACACTGACAGACTTCACTGCTGGATCGCTGGCTTTTCGCTCAGCACTTCGCCTTCTATGTGAAGCGGGGAGCTTTTACATTGAACGACAAGCCTGCGATCCAGCAATGGTTTTTATGCTTACTGAAAGTCAATGATAAGAACCTGTAAACGAATAGGGAACTATTTTTTTTGCATTTACGCATTTACATGTTTAGGGCCGTTGGGTCCAGATCCTGATCAGTGGATGGGAGTGGTTAAAAACAGTGCCACACACTCTCACGTGTTGCCGACTGCTCTGAGTCTCTGACTTGCAGATTGTCAGTGTTATCTTGCATAGTAGAGCTTCCTCATCTCACTCCTTCCCAGTCTTGCTTTAGTACTCGGAGTAAAATGACTGGCAGAACCCAGAGGGGAGAGGAGCGAGGAAGCTACTCTAGGCAACATAGTACTGCCAGTCAGCGAGTGAAAGACTCAAGGCAGCTGGCAGTGTGTGCTACTGAATTTATCCCCTTCCATCTGCAGAGTTTTAGTAGTGGGGCCGGGTGGAGTTCCCTCCATTTTGGTGGAGTGATGTACCCTGTGCAGTTGCATAGATCGCACACCTCAATTGACGACCCTGATTATATACTTTTTACCATAGGTTTATTAGCAGAAATGATGTACCTGTACTATGTGATCAAACCCTATGTTTATTAAAGATGGTGTCATTTTAGCTAATATGTAAGTTAAGGTTAGTCTGATTTATTGCATATGTTGTGATAAAGCCTAAAAAAATGCTAATTTGTGAGGATAATAAGGTCACCAAAAATCACAAACAGATAAAACAGCTCAAATATGGTAATAATTATATAAAAATTGTTAAAGGTCCACTCCGGTGATTTAAAAAAAAAAATTTCCTTTGCTATGCAGCTATCCACTAGTATATATAAGTCGGCTAGTGTTACTTTGGTTTGTTATTTTCTTCTGCCTGAATCTCCCGGCTTCTTTTTCCTTTGATGGTCATGTGATCTCAGTTCTGACCAGCTCAGTATTTGGTCTTCACTGTGAGGTCTCCAAGCCTTTGCTCGCAGAAACAGTCTCAGTAATGTGGCTGCTGATACTACACAAGGTAGCTAAGGGTGTGAGCACAGACATAATCCAAAGACATGCTGAGGTCCGGACAGGCAACATAAACCTCAACATAATGCAATAGGCAATGGGTCAGGGCAGGCAGCAAAGAATAGCATGTTTCAGAAATGTAGCTGAGGTCAGGGATACAGAGGCCTGAATAGTCAGGCTAGGAACCAGAAAACACAATAATAAGGGCTATGTCACAAAAGAATGGGACCAATTGTTTAGACATCCGCCCTAAGGTGTAGATACTAAATGTAGCAAGTGTGCCAGGATAGGAGGAAGAACTGTTTGAGGAGAGAGCACTGACCCTTTAATAAGTGGAACAGGTTGCCATGGGAGGTGGTGAGTTCTCCTTCAATGGAAGTGTTCAAACAAAGACTGGACAAATATCTGTCTGGGATGATTTAGTGATCCTGCACTGAGCAGGGGGTTAGACCTGATGACCCTGGAGGTCCCTTCTACAACTCTACCATTCTATGATCTTTTCCTTTTTCCTATTCTAATGCTGATTCACACTGAAACTGACAGCTTGCTTTATGTTGCTTTGTGGGGTCAAATGTCTATTTCCATACAGGAAAACTCCAATCCTAAAAGGACAGGTTTCTCTAATATAAAGCCCTATAAACTGTAATTAAATAGTTTATGTACAGTTCACTTCTACTGCAGCTGTGGGATAAAGAGATAATTACATAAGCCATAATCTGTTTGTGCTACAGCAACCTGCACAATGGGAGTGATACTGAAATCTGCTCATCTACAATTATAGGATAAGACAGAATGGCAGAAAATGCTACGTTTAAAGGTGTTGTCCTCTTAAAAGAAGTTATCCGCTATCCACCCCCACTGATCACACGAACGGGTTATTGAAGTCCCCCACATACATGGAGCAGCCAATGAGCATGTGCACTGCTGCTTTATTCATTTCAATGGGAATGCTAGAGATAGCAAAGTTCAAGCGCTCAGCTGTCTCCTTGAAATGAATGGAGCCGCACTGCAAATGCTTGACCACTGTTATATTTATGCGGGGACCTTCAGGACTCCCCTTCTTGTGATCAGTGGTCCGAACAGTCGAATCTGCACCAACCAGCTAGATATTTCCCATCCTGTGGATAGGTTATAACTTATTTTGGAGGCACAACCCATTTAATATAACCTTTAGGGCGAGCACCCACTGGCGTTTTTTTTACCTGCGTTTTGCGTTTTGCGTTTTTCCTGCACAGGCATAGAGATAACATGTGTTCCTGTCCACTGGCGTTTTTTTTGCGTTGCGTTTGCGTTTTTAACATAGGAGCTGTCAGTTGCATATGTGTCCTTATTTTTCTCCATGGAAATTAATAGAAAAGCCGCGAAAACGCAGCGAAAACGCCGCGAAAAACGCCGCGGAAAACGGGCGGAAGAAACGCGGGAAACGCGGCGAAAACGCTGCGTTTTTTCCCCGCGGAAAACGCAAACGCCAGTGGGTGCTCGCCCTTAGACATACATGATCTGTGTTTATTAGTGTGTGTTCTCAAGCTCAAGATGGTTCTTGCGGTATTATTGTAGCTTGACGCCACCAGGAAGTTCCCACAGGGCGTATTCCCGCCGGAAATCCCGCGGTTTGGCCGCAGCAAAAAACGCGAGATTTCCGCCGGGAGAACCGCCGTGGAAAAAGCCGCGGCCGCTTTTCCGTTGTGGCCGGCGCTCCCATAGAGGAGAGCGCGGCCGCGGCGAAAATAAACAAAAAAGGAAAGGTAAACAGACATGCTGCATCTTTTGAAACCGCGGCTGCGGCGGCCGCAGCTGCGGTTTCAGCTGGACTTACCGCAGTGGATTGGCCGTCCCGTGTGGACGAGATTTCTGAGAAATCTCGTCCACATGGCTGGCTAACCCCGAGATTAGCGGCCGCGGCGAAATTCTGCGCGGCAAAACCGTGGCAAATCCGCCCTGTGTGAACCCAGCCTAACAATTCACGGCAGTCAACAACCAATAGACACTGTGCTGCTAGGACCTTTGACAAGTCACCCAACCAGAAGCTCGTGGTGTGATATGGGCGTTCCTGCATACAACCCCTGTCAAACCCCTAGCTTCCTAGTGGTGTCAAGGTACAATAATACCGGTCCTTGCAATGCATAGGAGGCCAAAAGTATTATCCAAAAGATATGTAACGAAGTCTGAGAGCAACATTTTTTTTAAATCCTAGTAAGAGATAATATATTGCAACTAATATCCTTGAAAAAGAATCCTATCCTTATATTCTTACTGTACATGCAGCGAGTTACTATAGAGACTAGACCCCATGGACAGCATCTCTTCATCCATCACCATTATTTACTGTGTATACATACACCAATTTGATAGGCCAATTAAACGCACAATCCTAACATGGCAAAATGGCAATGCAATGGTATCCAGCGGCTTCACTCAGCAAGACTTTGTCTATTAGTATCGCCTTAGCCAGCCAGGTTTTAGTGTTTCATCCAGTTCATTTTACAATTTCAGCCTATTTATTGGCGCCATCTAGTGCCAACACATAGGTAAAGGGACTAGATCACAAAATGTTTGGTTTCTTAATTAAAACCAGATAGACACACTTTTCCCATTTTTCTAATCTGTTTTAATTTTTTGATTATAGATTTTTTTTATTCTGTTGTTTAACCCCTTAAGGACATGGCCTATTTCAGCTTGAAGAACGAAACGATTTTTTTGTGATTTTCATCTCCACTTTTCAAAAGCCATAACTTGTTTATTTTTCCGTCGGCATGGCAGTATAAGGGCTTGTTTTTTGCGTGGTGAACTGTAGTTTTAATTGGTACTATTTTTGTGTACATATAATGTATAGTAAGGCCGGCTGCACACGGCCGTGACGGGCTTCGCCGCGAAATTCCGCGGCGGAGCCCGTCACGGCGCCCCCCCACCCAGGAGACCCCAAACTTACCTGCGGATCCGACGTCCTCGCTCCCGCCTGACGCTTTCCCGCCCACCTCCGCCGCGTCATGTGACACGCCCACCGCGTCACATGACGCTGCAGCGGTGGGCGGGGAAGCGTTTTCACGCTATCTTCCGCTGTGCTACAGCGGGAGATAGCGTGAACGGACGGCTTCCATTGACTGCAATGGAAGCCGTCTGCACATACACCCGCGGCAAATAGAGCATGCCGCGGTGAGGACGGGTGAATTCACGGTGCGGGATTCCGCGGTGGACCTATTTTTAGATGAAAAACCCTGGAAGCTCCCATAGATTCCTATGGGAGCTGAAAAAAAAGGAAGGGGGAGGGAGTTTTTTCTGCGTCTGACGCTGGGAAAAGAAGATAGCTGGCTCTATTTTAGGTATTTAAGCTAATAGTAGCCACGCTGCAGCGTTTTTTCCCCTGCGATATGCTCGTGTGAATGTAGCGAAAACACGAATTAATGTCAGAATTGTGGCTATTCTTCACTATTGCGTTTTTCAGACTCTTGTGACCAGTGTCAAATCGCATACGCTCGGCCTAAGTGACAGGATACATTTTTTCTGCAGGTCAGTACAATTATGATAATACCACAATTATATTTTTTTTTAGTTCATTCCACTTTTCCGTAATAAAAACCCTTTTTTTTGGAAAATATTTTTTTTCTACATTGTTGCATTCAAAGTCTCATAACATTTTTTTATATTTCCATGGATGGAGCTCTGTGAGGGCTTGTTTTTTGTGTGACAAACTGTTGTTTTGATTGGTACCATTTTGGGCTGCATAGAGCTTTTTTGATCACTTGTATTGTATTTAGCGCGGCAAAAACTGTATAAAAGAAAACAACTAAAAAATAGAGGCAAAATGCTTATATTGTTCGCTTTGCCTCTGTTTTTTAGTTTTCGTGTTTTTTGGCTTTTGGTTTTGTTTTTTTGTTTTTTACAGTTTTTGCCATGCAACATAAATCATCTGGTTCAATATATTGTACAAGTCATTACAGATATAATGATACCAAATATTTAGATTTTTATAGTCTATTTTGTACAAGTACGCAAAAGGGTTTTTTGTTGTTTTTTTTACACTTTCTTTATTTTTTACATCCTTGTAGGGTAATTAATAGTGATGAGCGAGCATACTCGCTAAGGGCAATTGCTCGAGCGAGCATTGCCCTTAGCAAGTACCTGCCCGATTGAGTCAAAAGATTCAGGTGCTGGCAGCGGGCAAGGAGCTGTGGGGGAGAGCGGGGAGGAACGGAGGGGAGATCTCTCTCTCCCTCTCTCCCCCCTGCTGACTGCCGCTACTCACCACTCCCTCGCCGGCCCCCGAACCTTTTGTCTCGAGCGGTCAGGTACTCGCTAAGGGCAATGCTCGCTCGAGCAATTGCCCTTAGCGAGTATGCTCGCTCATCTCTAGTAATTAAACCATAACAGCTTTAATCACTATGATATTTCATTATTGTTCACTATAGCAATCATAGGCCATGGGATGCCAAAACACCAGCATTTGGTGTCCGGTTGCCATGGCAAACCATCGGTCCTCCGCTCTTACAACGCAGAGGGCTGATGACACATTCCATGCAATACTGATTCTTCTTTCAACAGCTGCTTTGGACTCCTCATCTTGTTTATCAGTTACCTACCAGATCATTAATATGTATATTCCCTGGTTATTTTAAGGTGTATAATACTTGATACTTTGCACATTAACCAGCATGGTGGCTCAGTGGTTAGCACTGTTGCCTTTTAGCGCTGGGGTCTTGAGTTCAAACTTGTATGTTCTCCCTGTGTGTGGTACTCCAAAAACATACTAGCACACCAGCATTCCCTTACACTCCAAAAACATACTAATAGGGGTACATCAAGTGATCTACAGCGCTGCAGAATAAAGCCCCCTTTACACACAATGATTATCACCGAAAGTGAGTGATAAACGTTACATGTAAACACAGGCAGTCCTGCACTATTCATTCAATTGTGGTTTACAGCTGTTTTTTAGACTACATATAAACTATCCTTTGGCTGTTTAAAAGACTTTCTTAACAGTCTACTGTGTTTGCTTTGCATACATAATGAGTACGCTGTTTACTCTGCCAGGAGGAGAACAATAGAATCCTGCCGCCCAGCTGAGAAAACAACTTGTGGAGGAAAATACAGATGTTTATCACCTTAGTGACCAGCCCATTGCCTTTTTACGTCCTAGCTTGCTGGGCCTTAATCCCTGAGGACATAAAAACATGTTTCCTGCAGGGATCAAGGCCCTGCAAGCTGAGAACGTGACAGCTCCATGCTACTGGCTCCTGGAGGTAGCCGGCAACCTGGAGCTGCCATTCCAGGCCGCGGGACACCTCCCCCGGGCACATGATCGCCGGCATTTACCGAATGCCGGCGATCATGTAAAAGTCAATAAAAAGCTTTAAAAATCATTGGATCCATCAGGGCAGCTGAAAGTACTTCTACACGATGTCCCGCTCTGTTCTGGCCTTCTGGGTCCCATCGGCACCTTCTGCACATGCGCGCCAGATGTCCTACGTTGCGCACACACGCACAGAAGGCACGCGCGGCCCGGGAAATTTAAAAACTCTCTGGCTCCCGGCTCCCATGTGTAGCCGAGATCAGAGAGATGTCACCGAGAGCCGTTGTATGCGGTTCCTGATTACATGATCGCTGCTATCCAATAGATAACAGCGATTATTTAAAGTAAAAAAAAAGTTTAAAAAAGTTTTAAAAAAAAGAGGAAAAAGTTTCATCTTCCCTCACGGATCACATCATACAAGAAATTGTATATCTAAATGATGTAGCTGATTGGTTGGCCCATGTAGGCTAATTGTGGCAGCAATAGAGTCCAGATGCTCATATGTAAGCCTGAACATGCCTGGAGGGAGCCTATAATTAATTTTAATATGCAAGCCAGCTTCTCAACAGCTTTTATATATTAATAGGATTTTAAATCCACAGCATGTCAATAGTTTGCTGCAGTCAATTATTTCTTGGCTCCTAAATTTGAAAAGTGTAGGAGCCAAATGAAATTTTTAGTTGCCCAATTTAAATATATATATAATAAATATTTTTAAAAGATGCATCTAGAGCCGTGGTGGCGAAACTATGGTACGCGTGCCAGGGGCGGCATGTAGACACCTCTGTGCTGGCACGCACGCTGTTGGCTGCTCACCACCGTACAGAATATTAGCTGGGGTGCCGTAGCAGCGCTGATCCCAGTGTACACTCTGACATCAGTGATTGACACTGGATAGCTGGAGGGACACTTTATGCATCTCTTTATATAACTGGTAATATTACTGGGGCTATTGTGGGGTTGTTATTATTATTGGGGCTACTCTGGAATTATTATTATTACTTGGGCCAATGTGGGGTTAATATTACTACTGGAGACACTGTGAGGGTAACTATTACTATTGGGAACACTGTGGTGGTCACTATTACTACTGGGGTCACTGTTGTGGTCACTATTACTACTGGGGACACTGTGGCAGACACTGCTACTGCTGTGGCCAATATAGAGGACACTAGTACTACTGGGGCCACTCTGCAGGTGGCAACGTTCCTTAACCTGACTTAGGGCATGTTTACACATGGCAGAAATGCTGCGAAATGTCTGCAGCGAAAATTTCCGTGTCAAATTCCGCAGTCTTTCCACATCCAAAAAACATTGGAGCGGATTTTGACTAGAAATCAACCGCATATCTGCAGCTAATTTTATACTATGCAGTGCTCTCCTCATCTCCTTCATAGGCTTCCTGCTGTCAGCGCCTCCGGCTTCAGGTTCCCAGCGGCCTGGTTAGATGCGACGCTGCTGGTCGGGTGAGGCTGGTCAGGTGTAGCTACTACAGGCTGCTGAGAACTGGAAGCCAGGGAGCGCTGACAGTGGGAAGCCTTCGGAGGAGGTGAGGGGGAGCACCACGTAGTATAAAATGGGCTGCGGGTACACAACTGATTTCCAGTCAAAATCCGCATCAATGGTACTCCACTGCTACAGCTAAGGGGAAAAAACACACAGCATCCCTCCCTGTCTATTTTGAAGCAGCCCTGTCCTTTTTATAATGATGAAGGTAAAAATCATATGTCGTGATAAGCCCCGCCCCCTGACATGTTGGCACTTTGCTATAAGTAAGTGGGTTTTGGGTTGCAGTTTGGTCACTCGGTCTCTAAAAGGTACGTGATCACTGATCTAGGTTTCATGTCCACGGGGAAATTCGGGCCCACACGGATTCCACCCAGCCTGCAGATATGAGGCCTTTAAATACATTTACTCACCTGTCCGGACGCTGCGGGGCTCTCCTCCGTCGAGACCCTATCTTCTTTCTTTTGCATGGCAGACGTGCTCAGTGCGCTGGCCGACATGCCGTGCACATGCGCCATGCTTTCTTTTTTTTAAAATCCCCTGCTTTCCCACGGTCCACAGCACGGATGCAATGACAGCTGCGTCTGTGCCGCGGATCTGGATGGCATCCATAGGCTTCAATGGAAGCCTGCGGAAGCCGTTCGTGCATGAGATCTGCAGAAAATGGAGCATGCTGCGGGTGGTTCACACGCCAGGAGAAAATGATATCCGCGGGTACTTAATTAATTGCGGGTGCCCAATGATTCTATGCGTGCAGATCTCGCGTGCGGGAGACCCGTGCAGATTTTTTAACTCTTATTTCCCCGTGGACATTGGGCTCTAGAGTGCTCTTTCCAATATAATCTGCACAGGTCATCCAAAGCTCTCCTCTCAGTATAATATGCACAGTGCAGTTCATTAGTATACACAGAGTCCCCATTGTAGTAAACAGCTCTAGTGCTGCCATTGCAATACAGTTACCACATTCAGAAGCCCCCTTGCACTATAACAAGCACATCTAGAGTGTCTCCTCATGATATAATAATCACATCCTGAGGCCCCCTTGCAGTTCAGCAATCGCATCTAAAACTTAAACCGCCTTGCAATTTAATTACATTCAAAGCCTTTCCCCATTATAATCACATTCAAGCCCCACCAATCCCACCCACCGCATTAAGGCCTCATGTCCACTAGTAAAATTGAATTGCGGATTCCGCATTCAATTTTGCCCTTGGGAATCATTGGCCATCCGCGGTCAATTAAATTGAATTTTGCACCCGTGGATGGCATTTTAATAGATTTGCATTTGTCACGCGCGGAAGAAAAAACGCAGCATGTTCCAGATTCTGCGCGGATTGTATTTTTCTAGTGGACATGCGGCCTAAGAAGAGCAAAGCAACACCTGCTCACTCCATTACTTAATTTCATTACAGGGGTTGTCCCAAGTTATAAAGGTATCTTCTATCTACAGGATAGGGGATAAATTTATCATGAGTGGTGGTCTGACCATTGGGGACCTCACTGATCCCAAAAATGGGGGTCCCGAAGGCCTCATGAATGGAATAGAAGTTGCACGTGACCGCCGCTGCTCCATTAAATTTCAATGGGAGATCCAAAGATTGTCAATTGTTTGTACTCGGCAATTTCTTTTTTTTTTTTTTTTTAAATCAGCATTTATTGAATTTTACATGGAGAATACAGACATATAGTACCAAACTAGGTCATCAGGACAATATCAAAAGCATCAATAGCTCTATAAAAATATACTTAGTTATAATGCAGGGGGGAAAAGGCAGTGCACAGCCCGTCCCCCGGACAAAAAAAAAGCCCAAATTATCTCCAAAACACTTACATTTAATAAATGAAAACAGAGTGATAAACAGTTACACATAAGATGAACGAAGACAGACAGACGGAGACAGAAAGAATAGATGAGGGAAAGAAGAAGGGAAGGATATGGGAGGGGGGAGTGGGGGAATTGTGTATAGCTCTCATATTGCCCACCAAGCGTAGGGACCCATGTCTCTCCATCAGAGATGTGGACTCGCCACCTTCAACACTTGAGGCACCCCCCGGGACTCACAGATCTTTCCGCAGCAATCGCCAATGATCCCAAATGAGTATGAATTTCTCATGTGTTCCCCTCAACCAGCTAATGAGCTCCTCAAGATTATACAGGAGATCAACCACATCGACTCATTGATCAAACGTGGGAGGTGATTTCTGCAGCCAATTCGTGGTATAAGTGCCTTAGCAGCATCCAGTAGAAACACTACCAACCTATGCTTCAAAGGGTGAAAATGCCCAGAAGGCCGCCAAAGGAATACCATCTCAGAAGTAATGGTGAGGTTATAAGAAGTGAGTTTCCGCAGAACACCCTCCACCGACCGCTAAAAGGGAGACAGCAACAGACACTCCCACCAGATATGTAGGAAGGAGCCCACATCGGAGTCACACCTCCAGCATCTGTTATGGGATGCCATTTTGTGGTCAAATAACCACTGTGGAGTCATGTACCACCTGACCAGTAATTTATAATGGTTTTCTATAAAATAAATATAAAATACAGGCTGAGTGTCCGCGTGCAGTCTTTAGTATCAGATTAGAGTCTTTCATGGAGAGGGAGACACCAAGTTCCCTCTCCCAAAAAATGAGGAAGGCAGATTTGGAATTGACTGGTGGCAACTAGAGATGAGCGAACCTACTCGGCCACGCCCCTTTTTTGCCCGAGCGCCTCGATTCTTGAGTACTTTCGTACTCGGGCGAAAAGATTCGTGGGCGCCGTGGGTGAGTGGGGGGTTGCAGCGGGGGGGGGAGAGGGAGAGAGAGAGGGCTCCCCCCTGTTCCCCGCTGCTAACCCCCGCTCCGCCACACCTCCCCCCGCCCCCGGCGCCCCCCAAATATTTTCACTCGAGTACGGCAGTACTCGAAAATTGCGGTGCTTGATCAAGTAATTACTCGAAACGAGTAGGTTCGCTCATCTCTAGTGGCAACACAAAATTTTACCTCAAAAATGCTATTTTCCTCAGACTGGATCCTCTATCACCTAATATTTTCTCGAAAGAAGTCAACGGTCTGGTGGATTTATGGAGCTTTAGGAAATCCCTAAAAAACGCCAGAAATGTGAGCTATCTGTAGAAAAGAAAGGGTTTGGTTTGGTAATAAAGTAATGAGAATTTCTTCTACCTTGAAGTGCGCTAGTGCTTGGAGATTCATAAGTTGAAGCTTCTTAAATTTCCCCCACAGAGAGGCAGTGCAAGGGTCCCCCTCCCTGCTGACGACCCTATTAATTAACCTTAATGGAGTAGCAGGAGAGGGTGAGGGGGCCAGGAAATCCTTTAGAATGTCCCAGGTCTCACAGGGGCCCCGGAGCAAAGGGTTGAACAACCTACAACCGTATCTGCGTTTGGAAGGGAACCACAGATCCTCTAGAAGGGTTTTACCATGGGAAGCCTACACCAGGGATTGGAGTAGTTGGTCCTTTATCGGAGCAACCAATTCCAACCAGTAGCTAAGTTGAGAGGCCCTATAAAAGTCGTGTACACACGGCATTCCGATCCCATCCACCAAAACCATCCTTCTCATGAGTCTCCAAACATAGCCACAGAAGCTTGAGCGCAAATCTTTAAAGAAACCCGTAGGGAGATATATAGGGAGCATACGAATTTTATATATAATCAGCGGTAAAACGTAAGAGTTGAGTATATTTTTCCTACCTAACCATGAGATGAGGGGATGATCGTAATCCCTCAGTAAACTCTTGACCCTCGATAGGAGAGGAGTAAAATTTGTTATGTAGAGATCTTCGTTTTTTTTAGTTAACTTGACGCCCAGGTAGTCAATTGATCCCTCGCACCATGCATAAGGCAAATTAGTTTTAATTATCTTGCAGTGGGGTTCAGGGATAGAGACGTTTAGGACAGTGGATTTCTCACAATTAATCTTGAAGTTAGAAAATGAACCGAATTCCTTCATCAGGGCAGCAAGGTGCGTTAGACCTTTTTCAGGGTTTGTGACCAGAAACACTATATCGTCAGCGATCTAAGCCCTGAATATCCGGGTCCTGTCTAATCTTCTGTAGCAAAGGCTCTAATGCTAGAATAAAAAGCGTTGCAGAGAGAGGACATCCCTGACGTGTGCCATTTCTTATTTCAAAGGGGGGTGAGAGTATTTCGTTCACCTTTAGCCTAGCATAAGGGTGAGCATAAAGGGTAAACACAGCGGAAACAAATTCCCCTGGGATATTATAGTGTAAAAGAGCAGCTTTCATATATTGCCAATCAACCTGGTCAAATGCCTGTTCCGCATCGGTACTAAAGGGAGCCAGTGGAACTCCATGAGTCTGCGCGTAGCACGTAGCATGGAGTAGACGAAGGCAATTATCCCTTCCTTCTCTGCGACTCACAAACCCAGTCTGCTCACAGTTAATTAATTTCGGGACGAATTCCTGGAGCCTCGCAGCTAACAATTTAGCCCACAATTTGACATCGAAGTTAATAAGGGAGACAGGTCTGTAGCTGCCACAACTCTCGGGGTCCTTATTTTCTTTATGGATTAGAGTGATGTGAGCCTCCTGGGCCTGTTTCGGCAGTGCCCCACCCTGTAAAAGGACGTTGAACCGCTCCGTGAGCGAAAGAGAAAAGCCGTCAGGGCCTGAACTCTTACCAGGGGGACAGGCAGTAAGACGTCTCTACACCTCAGATACAGAGACAGGCTCTATCAGGGAATGAACCTCCCCCTCTCCTATACTGGGCAAGTTTAAAGAATTAAGAAAGGCAGATATATGGGCGTTGGTGTCCCGCCCCTTACTCTCCGATGGGGAATGTTCTTTGAGATTGTAAAGTTGAGAATAAAAATATTGGAATTCCTTAGCAATATTGCTTGAGGAGGTCTCTAAATTCCCGGAGTGAGTTTTAATGAATTTAATGAAGTTTTTAGCTCGGGCCTTCTTTATCAGGGCTGATGTTAATTTACTACCCCAGTTGCCCTGGGCATAAACCATTTGTTTGAAGTAGAGATGTTTCCTATTAAACTTAGAGGTCAGCAGGAGATTTAGTTATTTTCTTAGTACCGTTAATCTGTCTATATTGTCCTTAACTAGGAATAATTTCGCTGCTGACTCTAGTTTTGCTATCCCGCAGAGCTTGTCGTCAATTTCTTTTTGCTGTGCCTTTTTTGTTCTAGACCCTAATGCTATGAGATGGCCCCTAATATACGCTTTGTGAGCCTCCCAGACAGTGGGGAACCCCACCTCCTCTGAGCCATTTAATTCAAAATATTCTTCAAGAAGCTTTTCTAGCTGAAGCTTATCTCCTAAGGAGTCGAGAAGGGATGCATTTAGGCGCCATCTCCATTCCCGGGGGGATGTCTGGATTGCATGAAAATCTAAATGTATGGGTGCATGGTCCGAAACAGTCATCGAATCCATCAGCGCTTCCTCAATACGAGATAGAAGGACTGAGGAGACAAAAAATTAGTCTAGCCTCTGGTGAGAGGAGTGGATTTGGGAGATGTATGTGTAATCCTTAACCAACGGGTTTAAGAGACACTATGCATCCATCAGCCTAAAAAAGGACCAATAATGGATCTTGCAAATGACAAGTCAGACCCATCAGGGACAGAGCTGTTAAAACTGCTTGTATCATCACACTTCAGCTACGCTGAGTTAGGTTTCAGCCACCAAATGATCGTCCTTCGTTTTTTTCTTTTTCCCTCTCGGTGATTTGGAGGTCCCCGCCGTGGTCCAGCGTTCGGGCATCGTTAGTGTTGGGAGCCTCGGGAAGTCCGGGAGGGGAAGCCAGCTCGGAATGTCTATAGGGCTTAAGTCCAGGAGTTTCCAGCTGTCCTGCAGGTCTTCTAGCATTCCAATATTTATTCTTCTGCCTTTATAAGTTATCCCCAGGCCAAAGAGAAATAACCATTAGTATCTAATGTCCTTAGCTTTTAGGGCCCCCAGTAATGGCCGTAGTATGCACCTTTTGGCTAGGGTGGTAGGAGCAAGGTCTTGAAAAATTTGGATTGGTACATCAGCGTAGCGCAACTCCTTACAGCCTCTTGCTGCACACAGTATTTCTACAACATCAGGAAAGGAAAGAATTTTGCATACCACATCTCTCGGGAGGTCAGAGGCTGGTGGCTGTGGTCTGAGCGCCCTGTGTATGCGCTCGATTAGGATGGACGCCATTTTGTCTGGGCCCACCAGGGAACTGAAAATTTCCGCAGCCACTTTACGAAGCGCATCCACCGACCAGGATTCTGGAAGTCCCTTGATGCGGATGTTACATCGACTGTTACGATTTTCTAAATCCTTCTGCATCAGGAGCGCTTTGTTCAGCTGAGCATGTTGCTCTTTGAGAACCTGGGCTACCCTGATAGAGTGAGCTGTGATGGCGGCAGAGGAGGACTCCAGGTCTTCTACACGGTGACCCATGTGTTTATTCTCCTCCTTAATCTCTGAGAGATCAGCTAGGACAGGGTGCAGGGCATTCATTATTAAGGTTTTCATAAACCCCTATGATATGGGCTCTCCTTCCTCTCCCTCTGAAGAAGCTCCCTCCTCCTCCAACTCCTTACTGTGAGTGCTGCTCCTCTCCTGCAGTGACGCTATCTTAGGTGCCATGTGCGGTGATCGGGCATTCCTGTCCTTCAGAAAGCGCTGCATACCGGCTTGTCCTCGCTGCAGTCGGGGGGTCCCCTGTATCTCTCCCTCTCGATCCCTGCCAGTCTTGCCCATCTCAGGCTTCTGATTGCTGCTGAAGTACTTTGTTAGAGTGCCACTGAGATGGAGCTATCACTTCAAGCCTCTATCCAGCTCAGCGGTTAGGCTCCGCCCCCATACTCAACAATTTCTAACGCTCCCATCGACATCAATGGAACAGCAGCATACATGCGCAACCTCTGCTCTCTTCATACAGGGACCTTTGGGACATCTACATTAGGGATTGGTGGGGGTCCCGGGGGTTGAACACTATAATCCCTGCCCTGGCAATGACCACTTGCAGCGTAGATGTATTTGATTCCTCAGTTTTTCTGCTGTCTTCAGCTCTCCTCCAGCTGGTGGTAAGTTTGTGGGATTCAGAGGCTGGTCATCTGGCAAGCTTGCTAGCTGAATAGGAAATACTTCATTCATTACAGCCACATGTCAGTGGGTCTGGTCGCAAATGGTGAGGTCTGTCGGGTTCCATCATAGTGTTCTTCATTTAGTAGGAAAAAACTGTGCTCTATTGTTTGTACCAAATGTGATGGAATCTGAACAGAAGCTGCTAATGGAGTCTCTGACATAGATCTGAGTATAACCTGAAGGCTCCTACAAATGGGCGTATTTGTGCACGTTTTTGAGCATGTAAAATTTAGGCATGCAATATGCAGAAAATACAACCCACAATGGGTTTGTACATATTTCTCAATTTTGCGCATTCATTTCTCATTTCTCACGCAAAAAAAAAAAATAGAACCTGCTGTATTTTTTTTTAAAGAGAATAAATATATTTTAATAAGTTTAATTCACTTGTAGATTCAAAATTAAGTACTTTACATTTATTATAGCAATAACCAAAAGTGATTTTTTTTTTTATAGGCCATTTGATTACCCTTTCCACCTTGCGCAATTATTTTTTGGTTTTATTTGGGAAGTATAATACATAACTCAGGTATTTTTGTTATATGAACTAATTTAAGGCAAAAAGTACTAATCGTAGTGTGAGGCTTCTCTAAAACTCTTTATTTATCTGATCTTTTTGTTGTATAAGGGGCAGGGAGGAGTGGGGCTAAGTTCCACCCCACCCCTGCCCCGCCCCCTCCCATTGCAGAGAGGGACAGGGTATATCAGCCGGGCGTGAAAACCCAACCCATATACGCCTGTCTGAATAAGCCCTAAGAAAGGGAAGGTCCACAAACTCTTTAGGCTTTATGGAAAAAGGCTGAACTAGATGGTAATTGTCTTCATTCAGTCTAACATACTATGCTACTATGTTCGCAAGTCGTTCAGTCGTTGTTCACATTTAGGCCTTAGTCAGACGGGCGTTTTTTCGCGCGATTTGCGCATGCGATTTGCGCATATATAGAACCAATAGTTCGCTATGGTATCGGTCACATGTCCGCTTTTTATGCGCATATGCGAAAAATTATCGGACACGACGAATCGCAGATCGCGCCTATCTGCGTTCTGCGTTTTATGTGCGCACCAAAATCATTTTTTTCGCCGGTCAGACGAAGTTTCATGCGCATTTAGATGCGCACGGCGATTTTTCTCCGGTCAGACGGGCGTTTTGCTGCGACGATTTACGCGGCTAGGTGCAGATTTTTCCCGCGATTTTTCGCCGCCGGACACGCGATTTGCGCATGCGACATGCGATGCGCAAATCGCGTGAAAAAACGCCCGTCTGACTAAGGCCTTACTGTACTAGTGAATGACTAAACAATCGTATTTACACGTAACTATGTGTGAACAATTATTATTTTTATGCCTGCATAAAATGAACGAAAAGACAAAAATCTTTTTTCATCGTTCAACCGTTGGCCGCGTTTACATAGAACGATTATTCAAATTTGCACGCTTCTACGATTTTTTTGAACAATAATTGTTCCGTATAAAATGGCGCGAACAGACGGATTAGAAGCAGCACACAGTCTCTGGCAGGAAACAAGTGTACTGCAGTGTGTGGAAGCAACAAACCTATGAGGAACGCCCTGTCACCTGCAGTGGGTTTCATGTCACCCTAGAGACCTGGTGGGCAGGTTTTGTCCAGCATTGTATTTATCACAGTTTAATTACCAACAGCCATTATTTCTCCTATGATAGCATGCATCTGCTCAGCACGTCATTATTTTTACATTTTAACAGTCCTAATTTTTTTTTCAGGATATCAATGAATGTATACTGGAAAATTATGCAGAGTGTTCCAATCCAAGGTTATTTTACATTATACCATATTTTTGTGGACAACATCCCAAATGCAGGTAAGTAGAGTGCTACAAATATCAATGAAAACAAGGATCAGAGGGTCATTTACAAAAGTCAGTATGTTCCGTCATCATTCTGTTTCCCATTGGTTAATTGTTATCTGGGCTGGTTTTTAATACAATATTAGAATACATACAGCTATTACAGTCTTCAATCAGAGCTGAGAGCTACATTAAAGCCAAAAGCAGACGGCCATATATTAGGGCCGCGTGCTGTCCGTGTATTCAACAGACAACACATGCCCCATTCTATGCTATGATGCAATTCACATGCATGATTTTTCATATGGACTGATGTCTGCTGTATGAAAAACCCCATGGCATGACCTATTCTCATCTACGGATGATAATAGAACATGCAATGTGCAGGGTTCATGTAGATTGAACAGAACACGGATGGATGCACCTCATATTACCACCGTATGCCTATGGCTTAAGTCTTTTCTCTAACTGCCGCCAGCATTCATTGATTTTTCTCTGCTGTGCAATTATATTGTACAGATGTGTCCACCCTCAACTTGGCTTTAGTTTTGTTACGGTCTACAGATTGCCATGATACCAATTCAATACAGTCTCATGCTATTAAGTAAAAAATAGTATATGTTGCTATATGCCCACATGATGGAATTTTATGCCCACATGACGGTGCCATGACTTCATGGGCAGATTGGCTGTTCAGTGCACCCGGAAAAATTGCAGTGGGCCGGTCACATTCTGGGGCTGCAGGCAACTACCGCTGCAGTAGCGGCTGCTATAGGTATCCTAACAACCACCCATACGCCTCTTGATGGTGACTGCTAAGGTGCTTTATTCTGATGCAATAGCCTTTTTACCGCGCTGCATCAGAAGCCTGCCACAGATCTACCGTACCAGGGAAAGCGGGTGCTTGGCTGTTGGACAACAGCCTGGCACTTTCTCAAACAGCGGAGACTGGAAAAAATCCCTGCTGTTTAACCCCTTACATCCCATGGTCAATGCAACTGCAGCATGCAAAAGGCTAACAGAGGGAGTGGGCTCTCTTTCTTACCCATCAGACCCCACAATGTGATCATGCGGTCTTGATAGGTTGCTGTGGCACCTGGAGGCTTAAATATGGTCTCGAGGGCTGCCAGCTAAGGTGGCCTATAAGGCTCAGCCTCTAGGCTTATTCACACAAGCATACGGCCGGCCGATATACGCTATTGTGTGATGCATGGGGCAGCGTATATACCGTCAGGTGGAGGGAGACCGCTTAGCTGTCTTTCCCTTCCCTCCCCATCGTTGACTCTCTGCAAGGGGAGGAGGTGGGACGGGGCAGGTGCTAGTGTGCTGTTCTTCCGCCCCTTGCCGCTGTTTGCAATGGGAGGGACGGGGTAGGGCTTAGCTGCACCGCATCCCGCCCCTCCTATTGCAAATAGCGGCAAGGGACGGAAGGGAGAAGAAGAGGGGGACGGTGTTTAGCAGTTCATGTGAATAAGCCCTCTAGCTGAGCTTCAAAGGATTTTTAATACACTGCTATACAGTAGTCAACTATAATAATCAACTACAACCTGGGCATAATCCTCTGTGAAAGAGCCATGGGAAGACATAATTACTTGTTTTTATCCACAATCCTTCCCCTTTTCTCCTTAGATTCTGATATGAGACAGCATTAACTATATAGTTTGTATGTTTAAAAAAAAGCCATCGGATGAGATTGTAGGATTATTTAACAGGGTGCTACTGCTAACATTTGAAAAAGCATGGGGCATGACCACGGAGCATCCTCAGAGTGCGCTAGCTGTGCTCCATTCAAAAGCAGGGTTGAAAGCAGAGCGTCAAAATAGCGGCGCCCAATGTAATAGCTGTGCTCCAATTTATCCTGCACAGCCAGTTGTGCAGTAACGAAGTGTATATAAATAGATATGTACAGGGAATTAGTAGTTCCCTGCTCCCCTCTTACTTATGATCATGTCTCAGCTACTGCTGGTTACTCTGTGGCATTCTGGATAGAGCTCTAGAGTTTCAGACTGTGTTGATAAAGTTGTCCACAAGAGGGAGCTCTGACACAAGCAAGGCTTATTGCTAATAGAAATGAATGAAGCTATTCAAGTACATTGAAAAGCTTCCAGAAAAAGGCTCTGAATTTCTGTGTAGCCTCATGCAACACAAAAGGCCAGTAGCTATCTTAGGACTGTGATGCAGCACAGAATTCAGTATGTGAGAGGAAGAGGAAACAGCACATAGAGGTCTGCAGTTATAGTGGTCGAGGCTGTTCCTACGGACAATTCATAATCCATTTGCCCATGCCGGGGAGCTTCCAGGAGTAAGACTACCATACACCAAGAGGGTTATGATGACTCGGGGGCTGAAGAAAAGACTAAATGAAGATCCGGTCAGATCACTGGGGCAAAGGACCATATAGCGTTGTTAGGAGACTCTCTCTCCCCACAATTGCTAGACACTGAGGTGCAGAGAAGAATGACCAATATGACAAAGGGGTCAGTACTCGGAGGAGCCAGATGCCATCTGTAAGAGGACTTGTTTCCCTGCAATGGGATGTGGAGATACGCTTGCAAGCATAGGAAGATTATGCCACCATAGTATAATGTGGTCCAAGGCCTTCCAGGGTTTAATAGTTCTGCTGTAGTAATGTAATGTGTCCATGATGTAAAGTGTGAAGTCAATTATACGTATAATGGCGCAGCAAGACATCTGAAGAGGAGATCATACTTAAAGTTGTATGTAACATTATGGTAGTACCATATGTTACTGTATGAGAGACCTCAGTGGAAATGGCAATGGGCGTCCTGTGTGCTATGAATGTAACTGCTACGGAGCATGATATGTCATGGCCTACTGATGATAGGATTAAATAAATCAGATACTCCTCTTGTAGAGGGTCCCGGCTCAGTTCTAGTGTCATCCAGAGGATTTGAGGATGGCTCTCTTGTTGGTGGTTACGGTCTGAGTGCTGTGGACCAGGTTCAGGCTGGTGGTGTTGGTTGCATTGTAATGTTTGCTGTCCTCATGGAACTTTGACCTTCCTCATTTAAAGGGCTTGGGGAAAGAATGATTGAAGTCAACTTTTACTGAAAATTGATCATTTAAATTTGAAAGTTTCACAACTCATCAAGCCTAAAGTATACAATAACCTGGAATTTTGAACACTGTAATACATGCACTTCTAAAGCTGAAAACATGGCTGAAAGTTATGTAATAAAAAGAAAACATTTTTATCTTTCCCTTAATCATCATCTGGATTGCATCCCAGTTGTGGCAAATTAATAGCAATCATGATATTCTATTTGCACAAACTATTTTAGATCCTGCAAATCACTGCATTTGTCTACATGTAATGGGAGAAGAATAGAGGACAGATTTTTCAATGTTTCATCATCTTTGAAATTATGTCTTGTGATTTTTAAGAAAGTCCATTGCTGTATACATTGCGATGTTGAACAGTATTGCGTGCTGCAGACAACATTTTGCATTCCCTTGTCTTTTAAATGCAAAAGGACACTAGCATAGTGGACATAAAAATACATTGTAATTTTTGAACATGTTCTGTTTGCACTGAACCTCGTGAAATGGTATTGATTTCACCCAACCAGATGGCACATAAAAAATTGTCTTTTGGTTCACTCGATCAAAATCCTTATCACGCTCCACCCTCTTAAAATAAATGAAACTTTTATAGTTTCCTATGGCCTTGATCTCATTACATTATGCAATGTCCTCAACACTATATAATTACACTATATAATTTCTGTATTACCCTGCACAGCGAGGCGACATTATTGGAACCCTTTTTGGCTACTCTTTGGTCGTACATGTAAAACACATTACTTTGTTGACAACATATGAATGTTGGAAGTATAGCAAGATAATTATTTTATAATAATCAAGTGTAATACTCTCATGCCTTGCAGAAATGCCTCTTGCTTTTCCGTGCATAAAATTTCTCAGCTGTATGTAAGTACAACAGCGCTTTCGATTTGTGCTCTTCCAGCGGGTTGATTAGACTGCTAGCAGTGCTTTGTGCCATTCTTACGGTACTTTCTTACAGTCAGGAGTTCCTGTTTCACCATTAGAGATCGGTGATATTATGAATTCTTGAATCTAATGGCCCATTTACACGTAACAATTACCTTGTGCGTCTATGAATGATCAAGGCACTTATCAATGTTTCCAATCTATTATCTTGGTCGGCATCTTTATCCAGAGCACAACTGAATCAAGCCACTTAAATATGGATCCTGGTAATCTTTAGTAGGAAACAGTTTGACAGTCAGAAGTAATGTACACGTTGATCTTCAATTACTGACACGAAGAAACATTGCATGGCTTTTAAAATAATGCTCCTTGGCCAATTCTTTCTTGTGTACATGAATCCGCCATTTTTTTGGTTTATCTAGAGACTGTAGAGATGTTAATTCATCAGGATTATTGCCCACCATCATCTAAATCCAGTGTAATCACATTGGGCTTCATTTATCAAAACAAGAAGAAAAAATGTTTTTGTTTTCCACACCAATTTATCAGAACTTGGCTTACTTGTGGGTAGTGGCTCTGTTAAAACAAAAACTAAGTTCTGTCTAGTTGCCATGGACAACAAAGACAGTTTTGATATTAGACACTTTTGATAAATAAGCAGATGTTGTGTGAAAATGTTGGTGCTAAAGGGGCGTTTGATTTGTAAATGATTTTTGATTGTTGTATGGCCATGGTTATGCGTCACAGGCCTTGTGACTTGCTAAAGTGGTAGGAGTCAGATCTGCATATAGCTTCTATTTGTCTGGGATTCCTGGCAAATGTGGCAAGGACTGTCCTGCTGCTTATATAAGATCTCTTATTTCATCTTGTTAACTACAGTACATCCCGGGGTGTGTGCGCCCGCGTTTAATGTTCAATGTTTGTGTATTATATGCAGATCAGCAAAAACTGAAATAAATGGAGAGCCATTACTTTGAGTGAAGTAGTATTTTCAGTTTGGGTTCAGATTCTAATTTGGGCTTCTTGAGACCCATTTTCTAGGTCTTTGGACTTGCTTTCAAGTGGATGTGCTTTAGCTATGTAATATTCCAAGAAAGTGTAGTCTAAGTTAAGGTTGGGACATCGACACAAAAATATCGATAGTAGATAGTATTGACTATCGCTGAACAAACTATCGATTATTGTAAAATATCGGTGGAAAACTATCAATATTTTGATATATCGACTTTTTTAAATGCTGTATAAAAATAAAACAGGTCTAGGGTTAATAAAGCAACACAATCAACAAAAAAATTATAGTTTCTTTTAAAACTTTAAACTGTTGAATATATTATTAACTTATAACTATTAATAACATCATTAAAATATATTTAAGTTACAAATGAAAATAAAAAATTACAGATGAAACATAGAATTACAATTAGGTATATGAGAAGAAGTTGTTTATCATTGGCCCCAATAATCATTATCTAATGAGCCAAGAAATATATTAATTGGCTCGTATGCTCTCCCTTCAAAATGCTCTGGAGCAAACCTTATTGGTGACAAAGAGTCACCTCACACTTGCCAAAAGTTTCTAGAACTTGTTTATAAGTTTATTAGTGCCTAAAACAAAACTACATCCTGTACAACACAAAGGAAAGGGTAGAATTTAAAGAATGAAAATCTGATCACTAGACCACAAGACACGTTGTTTCTTTACAAAAATTGATATTATATCGCCTTAAACTATCGTGTTACCAATATATCGGACACAACAATATCGATGAAAAGTATCGCCAAACCATTGGTGATATATCGATATTTCGATATGTATCGGTTTTCGATGTCCTAACCTTAGTCTGAGTCTATGGCCTCCATCAGATCGTCGGTCTTCTGCTCAAGTGCAGCTGTGCATTGCCCTAGTTTATTGATCTGGTTACTGAAGTCCTTTACAGTAACCTTTTACTCTGCTCTAAAGTAAGTTTTATTTTAGAAGAGCAGCATTGACAGATGGAAGTGGAAGACAAAACAAATTAAGGGGTAGTGACTTTTTAGACAACTTATGCTCATGTAATAGCCTGTGTGTTTCATCAATCTTGAAATATACTTAAATTAAAAATCTTCTTGTTTTACCATTTTAAATCAAGTTTGATGTTGCTTCCACAAGGAATCTCCATTCCAGCTCCTCTGCCTGTTGCTAGATACTTATTGTCTGTAGTTACTCGGATGCTAGGACGTAGGGCAGGAACTATATTCACAAGCTCACTACCTGCACTCACAGGCTGACAGACCTGCACAGTGTCTGCAATCTCCACGATCTCTGCTTGCTTCTTCTACTGTTACAATACCTGTGTGTGTCTGTGAGAGAATGTAGCATTTGGCCATAATTTCTCTGAATGCCTAAATCATTTTGGGACAGTAGAGGGGAAAGCATTTGGAAACTGCCTCACTGCTGATTGGACCAGAGACTGTGCAATACAGTATGGGAAGTCAGGGCAAGGAAGTCAGGACAGTGAACTACTGGCAAAATGTTAGACTTGCTACATGCCTCCTGCCTGAAAGTGGATTGCAAACAGCAGGGCAGCAGAAAAATGGTGATGACTGTCTGAAAATTAGAACTTAGACATGAAACAGCTTGCAAATATTAGCAAATGAGAGAGTAAGGAGAACCCGGTCTATTTTAGAAAACTTGTTTAAAATCAAGTACACTTTAAGTTAGGATTACTTTCTGTGTTTTGCTTGTCAATGTACCTTTTCAATCTATAATTTTTTGCTCAGTGTTTCATTTTAAGGAAACAATATAAGCTGCTACCTTAAATTGATAAAACATGTCCTCCTATCTAAAAGAACTGCTAAGGCTAGGAAATCACTTCCCGCTACATGATTATTTTAGGGGTCGATTCTTGTCCTTTTGGTACTGCTGGTCATAGCAGTTTGTTCCTGGCAATTTTTTGTGTGGAATTTTTCAAAAAGTTGGCAACTTGTCTTCAGAATCAAAAGGGCATTCACAATTTCCCAGAAAGAAAGCTGACTCATATCCTGAGCTGTGACAGAATGGTCACCCTCACATTATCCCTCTTCTCCACAGTCATGTTCTGTTAATTTCTTTGTGCACAAATAGTGCTGAGGAGTTACTGTTCTCCAGAAATACGCTTTATAATATCTAATTGCTCATACATGTATTCTCTCTAGGGATCCTGGCGAGTGGGCCTTGGAACGTGCAAAGCAGAATGTAAAAGAAAACTTTCTTCTCGTTGGAATACTGGAGGAACTTGAAGATGTGCTGCTTTTGTTGGAAAGATTTTTACCTCACTACTTCAAGGATGTCATGAGCATTTATAAAAATCCAGGTACATGGAACAGTTTGTGTTAGCAATATAAAAGAAAAGCAATTGTTACTTATTAAAACTCAGGCATAATGCTAGATTATCAATTGTAGGACTAGTCGAGGTATATAACGTAGGTCAGCACAGGGCTTGTTAAAGCCATTCACACATTTTCATACATCCTGCTGACCTAACAATTACATATGTACAGCTGGTATAAGGTATACATCTCCCTGTATATAGTGATATGGAGCATGCTGGTCTATCTTTTGTATATAATTATATATGTACAGCTGGTATAAGTTATATGCTGTTTAACTACAGAACACTAAAATCACTACTGCCAGTGCTTGCAACCTTTTTTATAACGTTATGGCTCCTAAATCAATATAATTATAAGATCCTAGCTGTAGTCTAGTTTCAGGCCAACTAATGAACCAATAACTTGGCCTAGAAATAAACTGTTAAACTTTTTAAAATATATTTTCTGTAAAATAGTTTATTTTAGCTACTTACTCACTTTATAGGGTTTTTTCCCCCGCTTTAAAACCCTACAAACATCTCTTCTGACCTTTTCAAATACACTGAACTACAGTGGGAGCAATTACTCAGAGTGTCCTTCCCTATTATTTTTAGTCAAAGTACTTACAAACAAGAGGCGCATGTTAGAGACCCTTCAGTCAGGAGCTCAAAAGTGATATGTAAGTCAGTACCTAAGAGGGATGATTACCTGCTATTTATTTTCCCCAGCTTTATTAGAACAGAATTGTGATCTGTGACTATTGATTAGCTACAGTGTCTAATATGAAGTAGTCTTGGACACACCCCCTGTCTCTCATCATTGGTTCAGGCTGTAGTGGGGGCAGGCTGAGGGAGTGTGTCCCAGACTACTTTACATTGGACACTGCAGCTAAACTATAGTCACTGAATATAACTTTGCCATAATACAGCTGAGGTAAAAAGCAGGATCAGAGGAGAAATAGGTTAGCATCTATTGTAGATAGACTTACATATCAGTTTTGAGCTTCCGAGTTGGATGATCATTTTAGTCGTAAAAATTAAAAGAGGCCCTAGAAAGAAGTGGATCAGTGGTAGAATGGCGAATAAACACGGCACCAAGTAATATTACTCTCCCACAGATTAGGCGTAACTAATGGGTCAGTGCTGTTGGTTTGCCTCCCAGTCTAAAATCCGCCAGCCAGTACCTACTAGGTTCTTATATTTGTTGTGACTAGCTACTGTAAGTAATGTGGTCTGTGTTTTGCTCTTCATACCACTGAATGACAAATTTCGTAAAGTTTGCTATTTTTTAATAAGATGTATAATTTATAGTAATCTGTGTATTGCTTTGCTCCTCAGAACACAGAAAACTTGGAAATCTGACAGTAACAGTGAAGAAAACTTTCCCATCCCCCAATGCCCTACAAGTTCTCTACCAACGCATGAAATACGAATATGAGTTTTATCACTATGTCAAAGAACAATTCCATTTGGTGAAACGAAAATTTGGACTTAAGTCACGTGTTAAAAACACACCCAGTAGAGAAATCTTTGTCCCAATACCCATCCCTTTGGAAACAGAGGAACCCATAGAAGATGAGGAGGAGCAAGATGATAAGTGGTTAGAGGACATTTACAAAAGATGATACCCCAGTTGGAGCCTCACAACTGAGTCGTGATCCATTTCTTAAGCTTTTTTTGTTGTTAAAAAAAATTCTTAAGGAACAAGGTTAATGCTGAACTGCATTAACACTTTCCCACATGTTGGGTATTAGGGAAATACTTGTACCCGATTTTGCGGGTTGTGTTTACTTTATAGCACAAGGACTTCTGTTTTTGCCAGTATTTGCAGGAAAAGTTCACTAGATTTATCAGCATTCGCAGAATGATGAATGTGTAGGAGAGGTACATTGGGACTTAGCCTTTGTCCATATAAAGTTTTGCACTTAATTTCTGTTACACAGCAGTTGCAGCCAGTGCTACCCAGGAGCTCCGAGCACACTTCTATAAATACGAGGGCTACATAATATATTATTTAATTCCTGGCGAGAAGAACACCTGTACAGAAGAAGAAATTATATTATTTCAGTGTTTGCTATGTTATAAGTGGATAGGTCTTCCAGAAAAATCCAGAGACTTTCTTTATTTGCTATACAGACTATGGTTGCTTATTGTAGCATTAAGAACAGCCTTCTCTTAACATAGACAACAGCCTCTGAAGATTACAGTGTAAATGCTTGATAGTACATGGAAAATGGACTGATTTTTAATTTAACCGCAGCTTGAATCATTTGTGGCTGAGAACCCTGCGCACTTAGATGAGGTGGAACTTGGTGGAAGTTCCGAGATGGAACTTGGATTTACTATAAAGTATTGAAGTGGAAGACCTCACATTTGGACACTTGTCATGACCCAGTCAAATTCTGATACCTTCTGAACCACTGTGATATTCAGAAGACCTTTGAGTATCACTGTATATTTGAGAATCCCATTCCTTGTCCTGAGCTGCAGCAGTTCTAATCCACTGTCAGAAATGTCTCTAATGATATTTGCTTTTGTTAAATAACAAATGCTAACATAGAAAAGGAGTCTTATGCCCTGTGTGGAAAATAGTCATAAGCCAAAAGATATATGTAATATATGTTCCAGTTAATAACCCTATTATATATTATTATAGCTACAGAAGTCAAGATGCTGTGACATTAAATAAGAAGTAACAATAATGTATCACCAAGGGTATTGTTGACCATTTCAAAGAATGGGACCATAGAATGTTTATTTTGCATAAATAGTTATTATTCAATGCTGAATCGTAGATGTAAGAGAAAGCACATTACTTATTTGTGGAACTCTAAAAATCCAGGTGTCTTGGGCCTCTGGCAAACTGATGTAATTGGGGCCATGTGCTATCCGTGTTAATCCACGGACAGCACACTGGGATATTATATAAGCCTATGAGGCTATGCACATGAACAGTTTTTTACACGCACCTATGGTCCGTGTGAAAAAACTCATGCCATTTCCTATTCTTGTCCATGGACAAAAAAATAGGACATACTAATGCCCTGTCTGTGTGCAGAGTTTGTGTATATTGGATAGTACACAGACGGGTGTCCGTGTGCTGCCCAATCGGAGTTGTGCCCAAGTCTCTCAGGCACAACACGCTTTATGGTTAGTGTGCACCTAGCTTTACCTAGTGTGACAAACCACTATTTTATTATGGATGACTTCCAAAATAAGTCATGATACTGTCTTGTATTGATTACTATTTTTATGTTTAATGTAATATAATATCATAGCATATGTAAACATAATGGTATTTTAAAACATACCGTTCTGGATAAACCTGCTTGCTCTTTTGCACTACATCATCTCACTTTTTGGGATGATCTTATGTCAGGAAACTTTGCGAAAAACTAACATTGAAATATTTTAGCAAATGTACATACAAAAAACAGGATATGGAGCATGTGGGAAAAGACTAAATGAACCTGATTTTTCTTAATTTATAGCCAGCGAATATAAAGCACTTCATCAGATGGCACTGGAGTATGCACAGTTGTGGCTGTAAGACTGACTTAATTGTGCCCAGCATAGTGGTGAGAAGCAAACCCATGAAAATCCTTCTTCATCGTACACCATGTCTAAACTGTTGTCAGTTGATCAACAGTATTTTGCAGGAAATGTAGCACATGCTTTATAAATAAGCATGCACCTGCACCTTTATTCCCTTTATGACCAAGGGTATATAGACTTGGCTCGGTAACTTGGGCTTGTTTTTGGAGTAGGGCTTATATTTTAAGCATCCTCGAAAACCCTGAAAAATCATGCTAGGGCTTATTTTTGGGGAAACAGGGTGGGTACCGACTGTACAAAACACCTGACAGACGGTCGTAAGAGCCAGAATTAGAGCTAAAAATAAAAAAAGACATAATAGCTTTTGGAATGTGGTGATGGGAAAACAACAAAAAATGGTTGCCGAAGGAAGGTCTTTATAGCCAGCCCTGCAAACAGAAATTGCGGAAGTATGATGAAAGGGAGTAGAAATTAAATATTTTTGTACCACTTGTAAATGGAAAGCTTTCACATTGCTACCATTCCATAAGGTTTCTGTTGTTTTTTTAACAGAACAAATAGCGCGGTCTGTAGTTCATTTTAAAAACCGGAAACCTAACTGAGTAGAAGCGAACTGAAAGCCTTCTGTTTGCTTTCCACTTTTTTGAAAACCCATTGAAAGCAATAGGAAAAAAAAACTTTAACATTTATTTCCATTTTAATTCTGTTTCTCTGCTCAAAAAACGGAACAGAGAGATAAAATTATGATTGAAAGTCATAATTCAGGTGTGAACCCACCATTGGGCAAGTTTTTATGAATCAGCCCTTTTGCATAGAGCTCTCCTTTGCTATACATTTATAACAGACCTCTGTCATATTCTGTTCACAACATCTTTGAAACTTCCGATGGAGGTATAAGTTCGAAGGATTTCCCAACTTATGCTGCAGTATAAGCATAAGTTTCTTCCCGCTCGAATTGCTTAGAGTGAAAGGTTTCTCCTTGTTTGTGTATAGGGGGACACCTGTCACTCTAAGCAGTCCAGGCAGGAAGAGGCCAGCAAAGCCATGCCCCTGTGACTCCGAGCCCCATTTCCATTGTACTTTCAAAATATGTTTAGGTTATTTTCACATGATTGAGTCCAATACGGGTTTTTCCATGTGGATTCTGCCTCTAAGACTGCGGCAGAAATTCAAAACTAAGGCCTCATTCACATGAGTGTCATTTTATACAGTGCAGAGGCGTAAAAAAAATTGCATCTAAAAAACTCTATGATTTCCTATGGGGTCTTTCAGACGAACAATTTTTTGACAACAAGATTTCTCTCCGTCAAAAGATAGGAGAGAAATGTCCATCCTCATCTCTCTACTGCTGCAGCACGTAACTATTTTATTTTACCATCTGCTGCAGCAGATAGCTCAGGAGGAAGATTTCTTCTGCACTTGTCAGTCTGCACTCAGCTGAGCAGACTGTAAGGCAGAATGAAAGGAGAGAGCAGCAGCTGATAGTGATAGGTGCACTGCAGCAATATGTCTTTCTTTTGAACTAGTTTGTCTGAAACATTTTATTAGAGATGAGCGAACGTACTCGGTAAGGCCAATTTCGCAATCGAGCACCGCGATTTTCGAGTACTTCACTACTCGGGTGAAAAGCACTCGGGGGCGCTGTGGGTGAGCGGGGGGTTGCAGAGGGGAGTGGGGGGGAGAGGGAGAGAAAGAGAGCTCCCACCTGTTGCACGCTGCTACCCCCTGCTCCACCACGCCACGCCCCGCCCCACAGCGCACCCGAGTACTTTTCACCCGAGTAGTGAAGTACTCGAAAATCGTGGTGCTCGATTGCGAAATCGGCCTTACCGAGTACGTTCGCTCATCTCTACTTTTTATCATTGGCAGCAGCACACACATAGTGGACTACAGGAAGTAGTCTTTGATAGTTATGGGCTATGACAAAGACTCATTCTTTAGAGTCGAAACGTCGCCATCTTGTGTGTTGAGGAGGCATTACTATCTGTGTATTCTCATGAATGCATAAAATACAACCGCACCAAACCTGCTGCCTGACGTCTTTCTTACTATATGCATATCTTTGGGAATTTGGACTCGTTCCCGGTCTGGGCGTGCAGACAAGGCTGAAGGATACAGCTTAGGATTTTTTTTCCCCCCCGAACTGGTAGTGGTGAGTGCTGCTGTTCAACTTTATTTACTTCAAATTGCTATGAATCAGTGACTGGAGGGCAGGGCAAGTGGAGCTAGCTTGTAGCTCATGAATATCAAAGACTGCTTCCTATAGTCCTGTATGTGTGCTACTAATGATAAAGTGTAATGGCCATTTAGACGGGACGAATGTCAGGCAAAAAAAAGCCCAACACTCGTCCCCGCATACATTTGCTCCCATGCTGCTGCATGGGAGCCAATATCTCTGGCTCGCAGGGGGACAGCTGGAGGACATTTCTCTCCTCGCTCTCTCCCGTCCCTCTCCATTGACTTAAAATAGCAGCCGCTCAATACTGAACGGACGCTATTTACACTGAACGATCAGAGTTCAGCTCATCATCCATCATTTATGCAGCCCTGCTGGCCGCTCTGTGAGCCTTTAGTTTCTGGCAAACTATTTCACAGATGAGACATAAGACAGACACATTGCTAGAAAAAGTATGCTTGGTATAACCTTATAGGGCAGCATAAAGGTGGTGACAGATTCCCTTTAACATATACAGAAGCTGTAGAGCTCTAAAGTAACGTGAAGAAAATGTAGGATACCCTGCAGTATTTTTTCACTACAGAGAAGAGGCAATGATAACATAGTGGATCTCATTTCCACCTGAATAACAGCATAGTAATAATACTAAGAAAACGTGTCCATATATTTGCTCATATAATTTCCCCATATCTGTCTATAGTAAACTGAGGTCTACTGTTACTCGCCTATTGTAACCCCCTACTAGTAGGCCACAGGAAAGGAGGACTATGCTACACCTTCTTCAAAGGCAAGCAGTATTTGACTATGTCACTATGTCCAAAGTAAAAAAAAAATCTTCTGAGTCTCAGCATAGAAACCGTTTTTCCCAAATTCTTTTACTGTCTTTAGTAACATTAGTGTGTTTGTTAAAAGTCAGTGTGCTAAGTGAACAAATATGTATATTAACCAAGATTTCATTTTTATTTTGAATGTTTACTGCCTTTTCAACAAACATCTTAATATGATAGTCAATGTGATAACTAGGAAAATTGCAATTCACTTTATTTAAAAATAAAAATAGATCCAAGGTGCTGGCCACTAGGAGATTCCTTTGTAATATGCTGTCCACTGCCTGTTGTCAAGTGATGCCAGTCTTTAGCAACAGACAGATTGCAGGAAGTGGGGCGGGGCTTATCTAGGATAAGGAAGCAGTGTGTAATACATGCAGCCCGCCGTCCTGCATTGTTCGGCTTCAATACTCTATGACCCATGAACTAGTGTACTCTCCTCCCTCCTGGTTCAGCTCTGTACAGTAGGTAGCCATCAGTTCTGATAAAGGCCTGTCTTTCTACAAGTGGACTCTGCTGTATCCGCTAGACATGCGTTAACCTTGTGCCTACACTGCAGCTCTCACAAGTTCTCCTGCTGAATAGTGCTGAAATCCTGCATATAGCAATAGATATATTTGTGCTCTTGTTGATCACTCTGTCCTACATATCCGTCTGTTCTGTCCAATCAGTGAGGAGCGGCGGTGTATAAGATCAGGGCAGCACTCCTCTTGGTCAGGAGGGAAGTAAGGGAAGCACCAGCATTTATAGCACTGGCAGACCTCTCAGGAAGAGTGGATGGATTATAATTAGAGATGAACGAACCTACTTGGCCACGCCCCTTTTTCGCCCGAGCGCCGCGATTTTCGAGTACTTCCGTACTCGGGTGAAAAGATTTGGGGGGGCGCCGTGGGTGAGTGGGGGGTTGCAGCGGGGAGTGGGGGTAGAGGGAGAGAGAGAGGGCTCCCCCCTGTTCCCCGCTCCACCACGCCTCCCCCAGCGCCCCCCGAATCTTTTTACCCGAGTACGGAAGTACTCGAAAATCACGGTGCTCGATCGAGTAATTACTCGAAACGAGTACGTTCGCTCATCTCTAATTATAATAGAGCAGCAGCACTGAGGCGCTAGTTAGGGAAATAACAAAGGTGTGTGCCCCAAATCACAATCCAAGGCATAAGCACTACAAGATCAGGTATTTCAGTATATGATGATGATGACGACAGGTACGCTTTAAATATTGAAAAGATAGTGACTTTTTTTGTCTGATGTATTAGATGTTACTGAACTTCAAGTTGGGAGCACAAGAGCTGAGAGTTCTGCTGTAATATGCTGGTGTGAAAATAACCTATTTATGTACCCATAATACAGACGAGTGTCCTAGCCCGACCTTGAATCTATGACTCAAACCCACAGAACCATAGGAATCTATGATGCTCTAAGTTTGAGTCTGTAGTCCCGTGATTGGGCTGACACTCATCCGTATTACGGGTACATCAGTGTGCCATAATACGCTCATATTAAACTTGACTTAAAGGGAGTCTATCAGCCGTGTTGACTATGCAAAACTATTATACATACCTTTTGTTGATGCTTTTATTAGCAGCAAGACTCAGAAAATTAAGTTTCATTTCCCTGAGAGCCCTGAAAGTTTCCTGGAGGCAGGCCTTTTCTCTGAAATGCCCCTCCACACTCTCCATTGAGCTGCTCCACAGCTCCAATTGACAGATGAAGCAGTCACCTGGTTGGCCCAACAGTTGTCAGTCAGAGCTATGGAGCAGCTCAATGGACACACTGGAGGGGCATTTCAGGGACAAGGGCTGTCACCACAGCACTTTCCCGAGTGAGACGTCCTGCTAATAAAAGCACTGATAAAAGTATATTTAATCTGTTCTCCCCTCCACCTACCTTGTGGCATCAGCCAATTTACATGTTCAGAACTGCTGACAAACTCCTTTAGGGTCTCATGTACATGGCTATATCACTGCTCCATACAACTTCTGAGTTGTCTGGAGCCTTAACACAGCACCATTGAAATCTATAGGGCCTCTGATTTCATACAGAACTATATAGATGTTACAGTTCCACTTTAATCCCCACACAACGCAATACAACTAGTGCTATCAAGTGTAGGTACACTGAGATGAGCATGGAAGCTCTCCCTTCATACAAGTCCCTGTGCTCATAACAGTTTCTCATATTGTAAAGGTTCAGTTTTTGTTTTTCATATCAAACAAAGCTGTATAGTACTTATGTGTTTGCTGAACTCAGTACTACTTTGCCCATTTCTAAAAGTTTTTTCAAGTGTGATTCTATGTTGTATTATTAAGTGTAAACAATTTTTATATAGAACCTGGTTAATGCTGCTAAAACCATGAGCAATATGAACCCAGGACAGGTATGTACAGCGCATCCATGTATGTGGTCTTCTGAAATGCTGTGGCATTACAGATTAGCCTTTAGGGCTTAGTCAGACGGGCGTTTTTAGCCGCGATTTGCGCATGCGCATGCGTCCGGTGATTTTTTTAAAACCATTGCTTTGCAATGGTATCGGACACATGAGCGCTTTTTATGCGCTCGTCCGATAAATTATAGAACAAAAAATCGCAGATCGCACCTATCTGCGATTCCTGTTCTCTTCTGTATATGCGCTCAATGGGGCCGGCGGCAGCAGCGCCGACCCCATTGAGAACATATAGAAGACAAATCATTCTTCTCTGCCACAGCTGTAACAGCTGTGGCAGAGAAGAACGATGTTTGCCCATTGAATTCAATGGAGCGGCAATACAGCCGCTCCATTGAAAGCAATGGGCTGCCGGCGTGCGCGGGGTTAATTGTCGGGAAGGGGTTAAATATATAAGCCCTTCCCTGCAATTCATCCTAAAATGTGTTAAAATAAAAAAAAATTGTATACTCACCTTTCCGCTGCAGCCGGAGTCCAGCCGCGGCCGCTGTCAGTTCTCCTGAACTGCTTCTCGGCACTATTCAGCCGGCGGGGCTTTAAAATCCCCGCCTGCTGAATGATCTGCCTCTGATTGGTCACAGCCCTGACCAATCAGAGGCTGAAAACACTCACACACCCATTCATGAATTCATGAATGGGTGAGTGACTGCTGCCTCTCAGCGCTGAGCCAATCAGGGGCAGGTCTGACTCACATCCATTCATGAATTCATGAATGGGTGTGAGTGAGGCATGTCTCTGATTGGCTCAGCGCTGAGCCAATCAGGGGGCAGGTCTGACTCACACCCCCTTCACACCCACTGCAGGACGGCCGCGCGGAGCTTCGGCTGCCGGCAGAAGGTGAGTATACAATTTTTTTTTATTTTAACACATTTTAGGATGAATTGCAGGTAAGGGCTTATATATTTAAGCCCTTACCGACAATTCATCCCGGGCTCGCCCGCAGCGCATTGCTTTCAATGGAGACGGCTGTATTGCCATCTCCATTGAATGCACTGCGCTGGACAGCTCCGGCCCGTTTCTAATGAAATGCGGCTAGGAGCAGATTTTCGAGCGATTTGCGGGTGACTTGCGCGCACCGGTCACGCGATTTGCGGATGCGCATCCGTCATGCGATCCGCAAATCGCGCGAAAAAACGCCCGTCTGACTGAGCCCTTAACTGTGGATGTGGAGTCTCATAGACCCCTCCCCATTCTAGGTTTCTGAGAATCACGTACTTTACCGCAACCGACCGGCTCAGTATCTTTTGTTTTAGTTGATTATTTCTACAGGTTTTTTAGTTATTTATAACCTGAAAATTAATAAAAAACAAGATATTGTAAACATCCAGTTCATTATTGTGGAAAAAAGTCAACCACAATATATAGGAGACTGTGAGACCCCACGTCCACAAATAAGTCATGTCCACAGTTGAAAGTTAAATCCACTTGAAAGACTGAAGTGACAGCACTTTCCTTATACACAAAAGGGGAGAGAACTGTCACTCTATATGGTCCGGGTGGGGAGAGGCCAGTGTGGCCTGCCTCTGTGATTCAGACCTCAGTTTAGAGTCAGACTCCAAAGGGTATTAGTGTATCTTGACGCCACCGGAAGCTAGGGATTTGACAGGAGGAACGCCCCTGTCACACCCCTAGCTCCCAAAAGGGCCGAGGCTGGAAGGTGCTACCAGCTGAAATGAGTACCTGTAAAGGCTTCCAGAGACAATTCACTCCTCACTGTGACCGCAGCTGCCGTACCCCCTTGCTGCCCGTCATCACAGGTCGCTGGCGGCCGGCAGCTCTGTGGTAGGTGAGCGGTGCATCTGGAGCCTCGCATCTCTGTGAGTGCAGCAGCCGTCCCCCGATACCATCTTGAGGCTAGGTCCCGGGCGCTGGCTGTGTGCTGTGAGGTCGTTTGCCGTCGGCGACTGTGTTCTCGGTCACCGGCCGTAAGATGTGGAGCCTCCGTTTGCGATGCTGCCTCCGTGCTCTTAGGTGGTAGCGGCCGGCTCCCCCGCTGACAGCTCCTACATCTGCGGCAGTCGCCAGCAACCTTCTTCTGCCATTAAGGGGGGAGGGCGCTTTCATGTCCTTGCCGCTGGGGCGGCCTGCCGCTTGATCACTCTACTCTGTAGGGTTCCTCCTTCAGGGCCGCAAGCGGGAAACAGGATTGCAACAGCAGGCAACGCTGTATGGCTTCCTCACTATGGTTATGTGGGCTTAGAGGACCTGCAGGGCGAGCGGCTATCCAGCCAATCACGTTCAGGGGGCGTCACCCCCTTATCAATCTTGACTCCACCAGGACTTCCTGGCGGCATCAAGATACACTAATACCACTCCACAGTGTGTTTATCCTGAAATGCCATAGCATAACACATGCATGGGTGCAGTGTGCCTACGTGTCCTGAATTAATGCTGCACATGGTTCAAGCTGCATGAACCTGGTGACAGGTTCTCTTTAAGGGTCACAAGCACTTAATGTATATCAAGCTGTCTATAGTAAGTAAGGGAGAGTTACTATGAGTTACTCAAGCAGGAAAAGTATTTGGTTTCAGTCACACAAAGTTTATCTGGGCTCTGTGTTTGCTGCATTTCAGAACAAACCCCCATTGCTTAAAGCACTTTTTAGATTTTTGTTGTGATTGTCAGGGTGTTTTATATCAAAAAAAGCGTTTTATGAAACATTTTTTGAACGTATGCTATGAAAATCCAATGCATGTGTGAATGCATGTAAATAGTGTGCATATTTTATGTTTTGTTTGGATGGACAATCCTACATTTCTATTCACTGACAACTAACATTTGTTTAACAAAATATTTATTGGTTTTATGATGTTCCAAAATATATCAATCAAGAATTACAACATTACAGTCCTGTGTAAAGTCCAGCGGCAAGTAGATTGAACAGATAAATCAGGCGTTACATTGAATGTTTATTAGAAATTATATCTGGCAAAGTAAAATTAAAGTAAAGTGCCAATTTTCACTTCTTCAATTACTGCAACTCCTAATCAGATTAATTAGTATAAACATTAGAGACACAGCTAACATTTGGTTGCTGCATACTTAGAGGGGTATTCCCATCTTGGCAATCCTATTTCAATGCGTTCGAAAATTGCCAAACCATGCGCTGATCCAAAATATGTTTGTTTTCAAAAATCGCTGTTTTTCAGCCATTGCAGCCATTGATTCCTCTGTCCTCTGGTTGTTTACTGATCATTGCCAGGGAAACAGACAACTTCTCTTATGTAAAGAAATAACAGAGCACGGCGGTAGCTGGTGGCCGGGCCAAAAGCTGGTGCACATGCGCTCCGGAGATCGCAGTTTACCAGATATAGATGAATGAAAGGAGTAAGAAGTCTGTAAGCACCGGCCTCTTTTACGGTTTCATTCTACAGACAAAATGGTCTGTTTCCTTGGCAATGTGCAGTAAACAACTAGAGAGCAGAGGAATCAATAGCTGCAATGTCTGGAAAACCGAGCATTTTGGAAATAAGCATCTTATGGGTGAGTGTCTTGTTTTGCTATTATGAAATAGGATTCCTAAGTTTGGAAATACCCCTTTTAATATAAGAAGAGATGCATTAAAAAAAAAAGTTTATCTACAGGACATAATGCTGTTTTTTTGTTTCAATTGTCATAAAGCAAACTGATTTTCTCTAGTTCATTGCCTGATGAATCGGTAAGACAGTAGAAAACACATATACCTTGGTGTAACGCACGTGGTGTTTAGATGCTTTACTTGTATTATTCACTTGCCTGAAAAGTGCATTGCAATTTGTTGTAAAGCAATGTGCAGTTTTGCCATGCAGTTATCAGTCCTATGGCTTACAGCTAATACGAATACAGGCACCTTTAGCTTGAGAGATACTTTGGCAACATTTTAGAGAATTGAATTATAAGTTGCAGGTTTATACCATTCACACCCTTTTCAGCCAGAGGTACTTTAGCTACATATTTGGTCCATGTTCTTGGGACATAATACATAGCTAATATATGTATCTATTTGCATGGCTGTATTTTTCACAGACATTTTTGAATAATGCAGCATGACCTACTTTTTGTATTGCTGCCTACATATAGTTATTATTTTGCATTGGGCAAATATGGATCAGTATTTGTCCAGTAGAAAATAAAAACAACATGGAGGTAAATACTAATCAAAGAATGATGATTTACGGCTGTAATGTCACCTGTAACACATCCATATTATGGACATGTTGCAATACACTTGTCTGAAACTGGCCTTACATCAGTTTTAAGTGACAGAATCACAGAGGGTCACCTATACCACCCATGGCTAAAAAAAGATGGAGGGTGGCTTGTTAGGGGTAGATACTCTAATACCAGAGGGCCTTGGCATACGTCCGGATTTTCTGGCACCATTCTAGAGAGCAAAGTGAACACAGAATAGTGTAGTTGGAAGGGAAATTAGATTCTCCACAGCCTCCAGGCTGTTTACACAATTCCCTAATATTTTACCCAAATAAATGCAAATAAGAAGTGCCTTAAAATACTATTTTTCAGATACTGTTAAAATGCGACTGAAAGTTTCCAGGGCAGACATTATCCTTGGGGCTTTCCTATGTATTGATCCAATCCCTATATAATTTGGTAAAACATATAGTAGAACAGAGATGTAGCATTGGAGATTGGGCACATCTGCCTACTTTGTGGATAAACAATTTTATATTAAATTATTTAACAAGTAATGTATTGTAAATATGTGTGCATTGTGGGGATCACTTACCTCCCAATGACATCTACAGGTAATCAATAAGACAACCAATGGGACTGGTCAATGCCAGCCAAAAAGATTACAGCAGTGCAGGACTTTTTGGTTGAGACCGGTATCATATCACAAAGTAGGCCAGAAAGTTAAAAGAAATAAGTTATGTTCACTAATACAGCTGCAAGGAGGTCTGTAATGTTTGACACTGATGAGTAATTAGGCTGTTTGCATGCATGCAATTAATGTAAAATAATGGGCCCATCTAGTTTTATATATTTTTTTATACTGGCTAAAATGAAAAAGATATAGAAAAAAACAAAGGAATCTTGACAAAAAATAGCAGTGTGAGCGTGTTGAACTTGTCATCCAAGGTTAACTATGATATATACACATAATTTGTGGCTTTCCTCCAGCAGCACATCTCTTTTCTCCCATTTATATTAATGGACATAAGACATAAGAATTATTTACTAGGCTGAGACTAGTAGCTTGAATGGCAACTTTATTGGTCAGTCAAAGACTGTTTCAGTTATTCACTGGGTATTACTAGCTTGAGCTTTGACACATCAACGGCTGTTCATGTCACCCAGTACTTTGACATCCTGGGTAATTGGCTTGGACCCCACCACATCATGTACATACACCCACAAAACTCCCAACGCAAACACTCAGTCACTACTTTAACTAAATAAAATGTTTCAGTCCATTATAAAAAGCTCAAAACATACATTTCAGCTTCATAATTAGGCTGCTGCTTGTTTTTTGTGTTTTCTAAACCAACTCTCAAAAACTTCATACGAGCAAGAAAACTGTTTTCTCACAATGTCCACAAGGATAAGACGACACAAAATACTGATTAGAATACAACAAAAGCATTAACAATAATTGTGATGACATATTTATGAAAAGCCCTGATTTTCCATAGTGAGGTATCCATAGAGAAATAGCAATTCTGTAAGCATTAACATTAGACATTGTATCCATGACAAGTACAAGCTGCGAACCTGCAATATCATAATACATCTTCATTGAAAAAGGTACCGAATGTAAAATACTTTATGAATATTGTTTTTAATGAAATACGCACAACCGGCAAAGGTTTATGTGCTTTTAGGAAACCGTTAAAGGAACATAAATGTACATAGAAAACAAGTGGGTATTAGAATGAAAATAATTTTATTTGGAGAATATTTTAGTTTTTGTAAATGACTATGTAGATTGCCCTAATACTGCTTGTTGTTCCTTCGTTGTAAGGAGTGAAACATTTCTCACCTACATTTACACTGTCATTAATAATGTTAACAGTCTGACATTTTCAAGGTACTTATTTCTTAATTATATGGCACATATTCATCTTTCACCCTGTTGCCCTTTTAAGAGTTGTTTATCTTGATACATATTTTACAGTTCGATATTATTTAAAAATAAATATAATTAAAAGTGTTTGATGTCTTGTTTGAAGATGCAGACATGTTGGCTTGATAGACCATGTTGATCTTTCAGACATTGCAAGTGGGGATTTGTGCAAACCACTATCTTAGGCTGGGTCACATCTGCTTCGGAACGTCCGATTGGAGGTTCCGCTGCAGAACCATCTCAAAATGCCACAAGAAAGCTGGACAGTTAGGCAGAAACCGAACAGACCCCATTATGCTCAATAGGGTCCGTTCAGCGTTGTTCGATTTCGTCCTGAAATGGAGCCGTTTGGCTGCGGGGATTTCTCTTTCCTGCTCCCCAAATGATGTTGGCTCCAGTGTTTGTCATATTATAGGTTCTATATATGTGTGTTTAACATTCTGCAAGTCAAGAGGGACATCATCACTTCTTAAGGGGAACACCTAGAAGGTGAGTGAAGAGACTTATAAGGCCATTCATGCTCCTCTGGGAAATATATGCAGATAAGGAAGATGGAACAATACCTCTGCAGCACCACCTATTGGATGGCAGCATTCACACAAATCAATGTCCGATTCTTTATACAGGTCTTTGAAACAATGATTGGGATTTGAAAACCAAGCCAGAATCCATGCACAGACAGCTGTTTCGGAGTGTGTGCAGTAAGATTCAGGTTTGGCCAGTGAAAGGCCTATGACTTGAGTAGGGAGGGGTATCATCATAGGATCATAGAATGGTAGAGTTGAAAGGGACCTCCAGATCATCTGGTCCAACCCACTGCTCAGTGCAGGATCACTAAATCATCCCAAACAGATGTTTGTCCAGCCTTTTTTTGAACATTCAATAAAAAAAGAGGCTAGCCTTGTTCAATGCACCTATTAACAGCCAACTGAGCTGGATTTGGGCTGAATTTTGCAGCCCCTACCTAGAGCTTTCTTCCCTGAGGTTCCTTATTTATAGTCTTTGACAGCTGCCTATGTTGTGTATTTCAGCCCTATTGTTTTTATGTTCCCCCCACCCCAAACTATATATTTCATGAATATACCTTCTGCGGCACTGGCGCCACGGTATGTGACCTGTTAGTCATTGGGTCTTCTGGCCTGGTAATGTCCCGTAAACAGGACTTCTAATGTAGAATCCCTAGCCTATTTAAGGAACATCACTGATGAAGATCCTTCTATTGGCCGAAATGGTCATGTGGATAAATAGACAACATAAACAAAGTACCTGAAAAACTGTAGCATCAGCAGAGGAGCAGCAGAAAGGTGACTATACATATATTTTTTTAACATATAGTTCATCCCCTTCAAATTTAATAGAAAGAGTTTGGGGTGGGGGGGGGGGGGCATAAAAACAATAGGGCTGAAATACAGAATTATATGAAGGAAATGATAACATTGTAAATTAACATAGGCAGCTGTCAAAGACTATAAACAAGGAATCTCAGGGGAGAAAGCTCTAGGTAGGGGCTGCAAAATTCAGCCCAAATCCAGCTCAGTTGCGCTGTTACTGGGTGCATTGAACAAGGATAGCCCCTAGTAGGGGAACGCTGTCTCTTCTGTTGGGTTCGTTTCCACACGGGAGGGAGCACAGGTGAAGATGCCTCCAGTATCCACTCGTAGTTCTCAAGTGATGAAGTGTCCTTGGCAGAGCAAAAGGCCAGTAAATCAAAGTAGGTGCATAGACTTGCAGAGCGACCATTTGAAGAAGCCATCAAGTCGAAGGGAAAACCCCAGCGGTAAGCCAACCCCTTGTCTCCTAAGGTGGCAAACGGGGCGAAGGTGTCATTTCTATTACAAGGTAATCCAGGACAAGTCTGGGTATAATTGAATAGATGCCCCATCAAAATCAAAACAGTGGGTGGTTTGAGCTTTCGCCATAATCTCTTCTTTTACCTCAGTCATGCATGTAGCAGATAACATCTCGTGGCTAAGACGCAGTCCCCTTATGTGCTCTGTCAAGTTGAATATGGTGAGAAGTGGGCTCAACTAAGATCAAATTGAAGATTGCAGTAATAGAAGCCTTTAACTGTTTCAGCACTGTAAAATATTCAAACAAATTTGTAGGCAGTTTGAGGTCCAAGGGACATAGTTGTCCCATAGTTTTAAAGAGTTAAAGGGGTTGTCCCGCGGCGAAATCAAAAATTTTTTATTCTACCTGCCCCCACATTGTGCCCCGATAAAAACAATCCCTTTGTTATTATTTTATTTTTTTTTAAATCGCTTACCTGCATCCCCGTTCGGGCAGTTTCTTCTTTTAAAGATGGCCACCGGTCCTTTCCCAATGATGCACCGCGGTTTTCTCCCATGGTGCACCGCGAGTCTTCTCCCATGGTGCACCGTGGATGTCTTGCGTTCCACTACCGATTACAGCCACCTAATTGGCTGATCGGCACCACGTGACGGAGGCGGAGCTACGATGATGCGGAGAAGACCAGCTCTCTGGTGCGAGCACGAGCAGAAGACCGGACAGCGCAAGCGCGTCTAAAGAAGCCAGAAGACACAGAAATTAGACAGAGCCATGGAGACGGGGACGCCAGCAACGGAGTGGGTAAGTGAATAACTTCTGTATGGCCAATATTTAATGCACGATGTACATTACAAAGTGCATTAATATGGCCATACAGAAGTGTATAACCCCACTTGATTTCATGGGACCAACCCCTTTAAGTCCTCCTTGACTGTTGCCTCGTGCATTCCCCAGACTCATATATTATCCATACAACCTCTATTATCCAGATATTGGAAATGACTGTTTATTTTGTGAACTCCCACTACCTGAGATGAGATAGTGGCATTATGGTTGGGCATCAATTTGTTGCGCTTCTTCAGGCACCCCCTCCAGGCAATCCAGTCTCTCTGCCATAAATTTCAGATCATGATGGACAGCAGGCAAAATCCATAACTAGCTGTATGAGGGTTTGTTTTTTTGGGGGGTGGCAGGAGTTGTATATTTTAATGGCATCACACTAGGGTACATATAATGTGTTGCATAATTTCTATTACATTTTGGGGGAGGGTGGGGAGGGGGGAGTTTAGATGTAAGATCCCTCCAGAAATACTGCCATTGCTTTTGGATTTAGTTTTTAGAGCGTTCATCATTCGGTAAAAATAGCATGATCATTTTCTTATCTGAATCAACCCAATTACTGTGATACTAAGTTTATATAGATATTTATTTTTTTCCTACTTTAACACAATAAAATGTTCTTTAAAAACACATTTTTAAAGCACAACATTCGAATCTGCATCGGTACATTCTATGACCCGTAACATTTTTATATTCCGACAATAGAACTCTGTGAGGTCTTGTTTTTTGCGTGAAGAGTTGTAGTTTTTATTAGGGTACATGTGACTTTTGGATGGACTCTTATTGCATTTGTTGTGAGCCTAACAACAGAAAGATAGCAATTAGTGCATTACCTTTAAAAATTGCTTTTAAGACATTCACAATGCATGACAAATAGCAAAACATTTTCATTGTTCAGGTCGTTATGGTGATATCTATTATGTACTTTTAAAAAAAAAAATAATTTTGGTATCCTTATAGCATCCTTATGTTACGTGTCCACAGCACTGAAAACTCAGTGATTTTCTATACTCACCCGCTCTCTGGTTCTTGCAGTGCCTGCCACTGAAGATCACGCTGGCTCTGCAAATTCGACTCATTTCACTGGCCCAAGAATGCACTATACCATACAAGTCTATAGGAGAGCATGCACACTGGGAAAAATGTCAGATTTGCAGTGCCGGCACGATCTTCAGGGTGGGATCCAGGGGCAATTATAAAGGTTCTGTGCTGATGCAGGCCATTGATAAGCCTGCGTCCGACACCGCAGTATGGAGATAAGTCAGGCCACTATCCCTTATAGATGGCACGAATGGGCTACTTCAACCTACATGGAATGCCTGAGATTTGTAGTTGCGCACAGTTTGCCTTGGAAGTATATAACATGCTGTAGCCTAAACACGTATGCTAAACACAGAGAATGTAATTTATTTTTTTACTTTAATTTACAGCCTTAAAAAAGTGGCAGCAGAGCGAAAGGCAAATGGCGGCAAAAATGTAAATACTTGGCGTCATCTGCAAATTCGAGGGTGCATTTGCAGCCATTTTGGTTGCTATCAGGAGACCTTTGAAGTATTGCAGTGCATTATAAAAAGGGTCAGTGCTAATGTAAACATGATCTGTCAGTAAGGGCTCCTGCACACTTGCGTTTTACTTGCGCGATTTTTTTCACGCGATTGTCAATGGGACTTTCTAATGTTAAAAACGCATCGGACAAAAATTGCAAAGCACAAACTTGCGATGCATTTTTAACATTAGAAAGTCCCATTGACAATCATGCTAAAAAACGCAGTGATATTGCGTGAAAAAACGCGCAAGAAAAAGGCAAGTGGGTATTCACCCTAAAAGTGGGACAAAAATGAAAAGTGTGCTAAGTGGTAAAAATAAATATAAAAAGTTGAAACCCCACTTTTCCTGCTTACTATGGAAATAAAACAACACAAATTTGATATCACAACGTATAATGACACACATAAAAAGCTAGTACATTATTTAAGGCATGCAATGAATGTTGTGAAAAAAATATATAAAAAGTTGCTACAATAGCTAATTTTGGCATCTCGCCTCACAAAAAAAGAAAAAGAAAAGCGAACAAAAAGCCATATGAATCACTAAATACCGTATATACCGGCGTATAAGGCGACGGGGCGTATAAGACGACCCCCCAACTTATACGCCGGTAATACAGTGGAGAAAAAAAAAATCATTACTCACCTCCCCCAGCGTTCTGCGGCGCAGCTGCAGGCTGTCGCTCCCTCCTGGTCCCCGGCAGAGCATTGCTTTCTGAATGCAAGGCTTGAAATCCCCGCCTCCAGAAAGCTAATACACACGCCGTCAGCCAGTTACAGCCATTCAATGACATCATTGAATGGCTGTGATTGGCTAAAACACACGTGGCTTCAGCCAATCACACTATTCAATGACATCATTGAATGGGTGTGATTGCTAACACACGTGCGCCTTCAGCCAATCACAGCCATTCAATGATGTCATTGAATGGCTGTAACTGGCTGACGGCGTGTGTATTAGCCTTCTGGAGGCGGGGATTTCAAGCCCCGCATTCAGAAAGCAATGCTCTGCCGGGGACCAGGAGGGAGCGACAGCCTGCCGGAGCGCGACAGAACGCTGGGGGGGGTGAGTAATGATTTTTTTTTTGACACTTTTTTTTTTGTATTACCGGCGCATAAGACGACCCCCGACTTCAGAGCAGATTTTTCGGGGTTCAAAAGTCGTCTTATGCGCCGGTATATACGGTAGTACTATTAAAAAGTACAATTCATCCAGCAAAAAAAGAAGAAAAAAATTAGCCCACATAGCAACACTGATGGAGAAAAATGTCAAGGGCCTTTAACCCTTTCCAATCCAAATTGTATCATGGTTTTCCTAGGGGGCTTATTCTTTTTCTACCGTTATACAACGGCGCTATATGCTGGCTAAAGCCAGTACTGCATGAGGTGACACGTTGGATAGGCTCCGACAGCAGAGAGCCTGGCAATATACAGTAAGAGAACCCCGACAGACGTCTTCAACATCGGAGCTGTACAGCCTTAAATCATAATGTCTTCAGAGGTCAGACAGTGGATTAGAAAAGGTTAAATGTAGCAATTAAAAAAAAAAAGTATTTTTTTTTCTAAGTATCAGAACATTAAAAAAACGGTGGAATTGCAGATTTTGTTAATCTTGCCTTTAGAAAAACATAGAATAAAAAAAATCTAAATATATGTTCCAAAAAATTAGATCAGTTCAGACTAGAGCTCATTTCCCAGAAAACAGGCCCTCGCAGAGCTCCGTTGATGTAAAAATAAAAAAATATTGTGGCTCTTGGAATGCTGCAACACAAAAACAAATCTGTTCTTTTTTTTAAGCCCAAAAACAAACAGCAAAGCAGCACTGGAGTAATAAATGTAAGTGCGTGCCTGCAAAAAGGGCCCAATCCAGGACTTCAGATGAAGTGCGAATCATCCTATGATGATTGCTTTCTTTTTTTTGCAAGTTCTTTTAGTGTAAAATAGCAAAACATAAAAAACTCAGAGAATTATGTTTTCGCATAATTTATTCTGCAGACTAGATGCCACAACAGTTAAATTAAAAACAAATTGTGGAATTTCTTTTTATTGCCTATTTCTCCCCCACTCCCCAAAATAATAAAATTAATACATTATATGTACCCAAAATAATACCATTAAAAACACAATTTGTACTGCAAAAAACAAGTCCTCATACTGCTATGTCAATGGAAAAATTTTAAAAAATTGCTGCAAGCATCCAAACAACTGAAAAATCGTTTTTTCACTAAGACCTAAAATGGGCCTATCTTTCGCCAGAATACCGACCGGTCCCATAGACTCCTATGGGAGCCTATGAGAGCCACTGGAAAAGGGAGGTGGGAGTGGGGGGGAGATAAACACACTAACTCCTGCCCCCTCCCATTGCTGGCAGCCAGCAAGGGGCGGAGAGGAGGAGGGAAGGGGGAGGGAGTTTAGCAGAGCTAAACTCTCTCCACCTGCCCAATTGTATTCCGGGCTGTGGCATATACACATGATTTTCAGCTGTGGTGCAGCCGCGACGCAGCCGGCCAAAGATCACAGAAGCCCTTCACTTCAGTGGAATCCTTGCAGATGGTCTCCGCTACCCACACTACACATTACGTAGGTGGGGCTCCCAGCAATTGGACTCCCACCCATTAGCACATTTTTCCTTAAGTTGCAGATGGGAGAAAACAAGCTGTGATGGAAAAAACCCTTTAACAGAGATCAGCACAAATACACCACCTACGCTATCAAATCGCATTCGTAAGGCAATGTTCATGCAGAGTTATTGACTACGCTGTGTGATGACGTCAAAGGGTTCCATCCTGCTGAAAAGAGAAATCTGATGGAACCTCAGAGCGGAATCAAATAGAGCCATTCACCTGCTGTGTGAAGTAGACACTACTTGGTGTCTGTATTACAAGGGTTCCACTTGTTTCCGTTATATTTGGAATATAGAATAGCACAGTCAACTATATTATTCTGTTCTCCAAATATAATGGCAACAAATGGAAACCTTGTAAAATGGACAACAAAGTGGTGTCTATTTTACAATGCAGGTGAATGCTTCTATTTGGTTCCGTTCTGGGGTTCTCTCAGTTCTTTCACAGGCAATCGGCCCGCCCAGGCAGATTTGCAGTGGGCCAACCCACGTTTGTGCACCTTTGACTACAAACAAAAGGTAAAGTCAGGGCTGCTTCTAGTAGTACTGACTGGGTGACTACAGTCAGCACAAATACATTTTCATTTCCACCCCCGTGACCATCCTGACCTTAGGGGACTTACCACCTGATGTGGGCAGAACTCAGCTAACATGGCTGGATTGGTCTGTGCTGCTGTGTCATCCTACACTAGAATCCAGGCAGCTCCTCTTTCTTTTCCTCTTCGGAGCACAGTAGCATGTTTCAGTTTGCAGACTCAGTCGCCAGCATTCCATTCTGAATCCAGTTCAACCTCCTGGATTCCAGGCTCTACTCAGAATTGGTCACTAACTCCCCTGGCTTGTGCATGCCGATGCTACCAAACAGCAGATCACATCACATCACGTGGGGCTTATTCCCTGGTGCTCACAGGATGTAAGTTTATATTCTGGCTGGCTGGTACTTAATGCAACAAGACGTAAATTAACACCCCGGTGTTTAGTGTAGCAATGGCTGTTAACATAGGTAGCAGCCAAGCACTACTTACCACTGGGAGACTAATAGTATATTAGTGTCGTTAGTAAAGTGTGATCAGTCAGTTTAGTGGGATCTGTCAGTATATTAGTATAGTTAGTAAAGTGTGATCAGTCAGTATATTAGTATCTTTAGTGTAGCGTGATCAGTCAGTGTAGTGTTAGTGTAGTGGGATCTGTCAGTATATTTGTGTAGATAGTAAAGTGTGATCAGTCAGTGTAGTAATAGTGTAGTGTAATCAGTTAGTGTAGTGTGATCTGTCAGTATATTATTTAGTAAAGTGTGATCAGTGTTGTGTTAATGTAGTGTGAACAGTCAGCATGTTAGTATACTGAGTGAAGTGTGATCTGTCAGTATATTAGAGTCATTAGTAAAGTGTGAGCAGTCAGTGTAGTGCTAGTGTAGTGTGATCAATCATTATATTAGTGTAGTTAGTAAAATGTGATCATGTCAGTATATTAGTAGTGTTAGTGTAGTGTGATCTGTCAGTCTATTAGTGTCGTTAGTAAAGTGTGATCAGTCAGTGTAGTTAGTGTAGTGTGATCTGTCAGTATAGTAGTGGCATTACTGTAGTGTGATCAGTCAGTGTAGTATTAGTGTAGTGGGATCTGTCAGTATATTAGTGTAGTTAGTAAAGTGTGATCAGTCAGTTTAGTGTTAGTGTAGTGGGATCTGTCAGTATATTAGTGCAGTTAGTAAAGTGTGATCAGTCAGTTTAGTGTTAGTGTAGTGTGATCTGTCAGTATATTAGTGTCCTTAGTGTAGTGCGATCTATCAGTATATTAGTGTCGTTAGTGTAGTGCGATCTATGAGTATATTAGTGTCGTTAGTGTAGTGCGATCTGTCAGTATATTAGTATCTTTAGTGTAGTGTGATCTGTCAGTATATTAGTGTCGTTAGTAAAGTGTGATCAGAGTGTCCGTTTAGTCAGTGTAGTTAGTGTAGTGTGAGCATATTCATCAGTATAGCTTGTCAGTGTAAAAAAAACGTAAAAAGTACAAAAACGTTTGTGCTGTGTTCCCTTGCCCGTCGCCCTGTCCCATAGTCATCCATCCTGTGGTCAGTGAGTGCAGTGTAGTGTGTGCTTAGTAGGTGTGATGTCAGCGGTCAGTGTAATAAAAAAATAGAAATAACCAAAAAACAAGAAAATGTTCCTGCTGTGTTCTCAACCCCCTGTCCCATAGTGACCCATCCCACGATCAGTCAGTGTAGTGTGAGCATATCCATCAATGTAAAAAAAACAACAACATTTTTTGTGCATTTTTGAGACATAATAAATGTATATACGTATACTATCGCCCGCAGGTTTACTGCAGTGTAGGCTTGCGCAATAATTGAGTCAGAATGAACTAGTGAGGATGTCCCAGCTTTTCTGGTATCATCCTCTTCATCGTCTAGTGACTCTGAACCCCCGAGAAGGCGTCCAAGGACTGCCATTATGGAAGAACCTGACTCATTGGATCCTATGTGCCCAAATTTCATCCCAGAAAACCCCAACTCTAGCTTTGCAGAATCCAACCTGTGGACCCCCATAGATCAGATCAGAAATCATAAAATGGAAGGGATTGTATTAGGTATGGGACTAGTAAAGAAGGCTAGAATTAGGGGCGATTGGAGCACAGATATTTTATACCATACTCCAATGTTCTGCATGACTAGGTCAAGCACGCATTTTAAAAAGATCACAAAATTCCTGCATTATAAGAACAATACGCTGTACCCACCCAGCAATGACTCCAATTACAATCGCTTATATAAAATCAGGCCAGTAATACAGCATTTTAATGATAGATTTGCCCAGGTGTGTAGAAGAATACATTTCAAAGGGAAATTCAATTCTGCCAGTCAACCGCTCTGGCAATATTCTCATTTTCTTTCTCTCTCTCTCATGCTGTGATTTTTCTTCTGCTCGTGGAATCTGCAATTTCTAACCGCACGTCTGAGTGAACCATCGAAAGTCCATGCCTTTCAATGCCCGCGTATTACTGCACATTGTCTGTGTGGACGATGATCACGGAATCCACAATTCAAATCTGGTCGCATGTGACTGGACATAGAGTCTGAAAGACAAGGTATGCAGATCCTTCTGTGCAGTCTAAAGGAAACTGTACCACCTCAAACCACCAGTGACGGTCTAGCTAAAAATCTTTGATAGCGTCATTGTCCCAATCATCCTGCATGGTAGTGACATCTGGGGCCCACGCATATACCCAGACTAGTCAAAGTGGGATGCCAGCCCAATAGAAGTATTCCACCTGGAATTCTGCAAGCATCTTCTCCAAGTCCATCAGAGCACCTGAAACAGCATCTGTATAGCAGAGCTGGGCAGACTTGCCACCTTTTAATCAAGACAAGGGCGCTATAATTTTAGGCCCTCCTACAAAGCAGCAGTCCAAGCTCCTACCAGCACAAAGCCATGCTACACCAACGGGCCCCCAACAAGACACACAAAAGCAATTCAGCCAAACACAGCCAGAACTAATCACTACTAAGCACCGACTCACAAAGCCAAAAGCAAGAAAGATAAACAAGAGCCAAGAGGATTATATCAGTGACTAGAAGAATGACATAAGAACATCCCGGAAACTGACAATAAACCAGCGTCTACAGAGGAGCTACAAACTGGCTCCATATCTGGAAATCCTACTGAACTCAGAGAGCGCTAGTTCCCTGTCACCTGCCCTAACAGCATGATGACTTAATTTATGGTGTTTTAGGCAGGTGACAGGTACCTTTTAAATTTATCATCCTACCTTTTTTAAATGCAAATTAATCACACTATATCTGTTCTCTTGTGTATAAATGCTTCCTCAGTTATACTCTGACTAAGCCTGATGAAAGGGCATTGAAGGGGTTTCTGGGACATTAAAATTAATTAAAGAGTTATAATGAAGAAAAATTGCATACCTCACCTATCCCGGCAACTCCCTGATATTCCTGCGAACCCAGTGCCCACCACACGGAACCTTGAAAAAGCGGTGGTCACATGTAAAGATGAGCGAGCACCAAAATACTCAGGTATTCGTTACTCAAGTCGAGCTTTTTGTAATGCTCGAGAACTCGTTTTGAGTAACGAACCCCATTGAAATTAATGGGGGACTCGAGCATTTTTCAAGCTGACAGATGCTCTGCATGGGGGAGGTTGTGTGAAACACCTGAAAAAATGAGAAAGTAATAGAAACACCACAGAAACGGATAGGGAACGGCAGGGGCAGCATGCATGGGTGCACCTGAGGCTCCCAGGTCCCACTATTAAGCCAAATTGGGGGTAAGAGCCTGGCGGTCACCCCCCTAACAATTTACTTGGGACAGACCATAAGCAGCAAGGCACATGCGCTGGCACATCTTAGCTAAGCATCACACTAGGTGCAACCAAGGCCAATCACCGCCTGTGGGTGACACCGCTGCCTCTTCTCCTGGGCTACATGCTGGCATTGCTGTCCAACCCCCCACACAAGCCCGCGTCCACCACACACACAAAATTTTCCCTGCGCAGCGTTCAGCTGCCCTCATGCCACATGCTCGCTTGATAGCCAAACCACCCTCATGTCTATAAGTGCGTACTGGATGAGGAGAAACCGGAGACACACACTGCAGAGGGTTGGCAGGGCCAGGCAGCGACCCTCTTCTACACATCTCCACAATGCAGCAGCGCATACTAACACCAAAGATTGGTTTGAAGAAGGAGGTGTCACAAAAGTAGCCACCACAGGTATACAGTGACCCTGTGAAAGTCTCATTAACTCAGTTACGCTTCCTGTGAATGCTCCAATCCAGTATCTCGGATCACTGTGGTAATTTTTAGCACGAGAGATAATACATGCCGACCAACGCTGATCCCCAGACCCCAAGAAGAAGGAGGAGGAGGTGGCACAATAAGCCTGAGAAACCATGACCGAGGTAGGACCCACAATACTCTGTGTGGGAAGCACATGAGCGGGCCCAGGGTCAGGCTCAGTCCCAGCCTCCACCTTGTGTGACCCAAGCTGCCATGAGTTACATAGCAATGGGAAATCCATGTGTCCCCACACAATTCATTCTGTGTATGCGTCAGATAGCTGAACACCGCAATGGGAAAGTCTTCTGCGCCCTACCCAAGTCATTCAGTGTATTTGTGCCTGATAGCTGAACACCATGCTGGGAAACCTTTGTGCACTCACAGCATAGGCGAGCTCATGAAACCCAAAGACAGTATTACACATGAAGAAATGAGAGTGCGCAAACAAGGCAGAGTTTCACCCCAACCAGGACCTCGGCCTCAGCCCACACTTCTGCCCAAGTCATTCAGTGCATTTGTGCCAGACAGCTGAACACCACTATGGGAAACCTTTGTGCACCCATTGTATAGGCGAACCCCTGAAACATTTCTGTAGCAAGAGTATAGGCGAACCCCTTAAACCTTTCAGTTGCAAGAGTGTGCGCAGACCCCTGAAATATTTCTGTAGCAAGAGTATAGGTGAACTCCTCAAACCTTTCAGTAGTAAGAGTATAGGCGGACCCCTGAAACATTTCTGTAGCAAGAGTATAGGCGAACCCCTAAAACATTTCTGTAGCAAGAGTATAGGCGAACACCTAAAAAAATGTGTTTGCCAAGAGTATATGAGAAGGCTGGAAAAATTAGTTGGCTAAGAGTATAGGCTAAAGCCTGAAAAATTGGTGTACCAAGAGTATAGGCGAACACCTGAAAAAATTTGTTTGCCAAGAGTATAGGCGAAGGCCGGAAAAATTAGTTGCCTAAGAGTATAGGCAAGGGCCTGAAAAATTGGTGTACAAACAGTACAAGTGTGCCCCTGAAAAATTGCTTAACCCCGAGGGCAGGTGAAACCCATAAACATTTTTTAAAGATACAGCTCGTTGTTGCTTAATTTGTAACAGAGCCTGGAGGCAGCCCTCCCAAAACATTGGTTTTAACAGAGCCTTTTGGCCCGCAGAAACATTGGCGGTTCAGCGTGATGACATGCTGTTTGAGGAGGAGTAGGAGTAATATCTGAGAGGGATAGACCAAGCTACTTCTCCCCTTTTTTGGGGTGATAGAGGATGCATATTTCTCCGGTTGCAGCTAAAAGAATCTTTAGGATCCGCTGCTTCTCTTCTCCGGTGGAGAAGAGAAGTCTGGGGAAATCCAGCCTTTGTTCATCTTTATGAGTGTAAGCATGTTGGCGCTGTCCGTTGACAGGCGGGTACGTTTATGCAGGGCAGGCCAGCATCTCCAGGGCGTACAGCGCAAGTTCGTGCCATGTGTCCAGCTTTCACACCCAATAGTTGTATGGAGCAGAAGCATGTACTCCCTCACCATCTTTTTACAGTGCTCCCTCCGACTCAGCCTTGGCTGGGGAGTGGTGACACAGTCTTGCTGGGGAGCCATAAAGCTGGCAAAGGCCTTGGAAAGTGTTCCCCTGCCTGCGCTGGACATGCTGCCTGATCCCCGTGCCTACCCTACTAGTTGGCCCCTCTGAACTGCATCTTCTGCCACTAGCACTGTCAGATGGGAACTTTAGCATCCCTTTTTCAACCAGGGCCCTGTGGTATTGCATCACTCTCGCACCCCTTTCCTCTGCAGGAATGAGAGTGGAAAGGTTCTCCTTATACCATGGGTTGAGAAGGGTGTACACCCAGTAATCCGTGTTGGCCAGAATGCGTCTAACGTGAGGGTTACAGGAAAGGCAGCCAAACATGAAGTCAGCCATGTGTGCCAGGGTCCCAGTATGCCACACATCGCTGTCCTCGCTAGGAGGATGACTTTCAGGATCTTCCTCCTCCTCTTCAGCCCATACACGCTGAACAGATGAGAGGCAAGCAGCATGGGTACCCTCTGCAGTGTGTCCAGCAGTCTCTTCCCCCTTCTCCTCCAAAACGTGCTGAGATATAGACGTGAGGGTGATCTGGCTATCAAGCGACATACTGTCATCCCCATCTACTGTTCTAACCGCAAAGAGTCGGCCTTTATGCTTAGCAGCAAACTTCTCAGCAGGCAAAGCAGCGGGATGGTAATGCTAATGATGGTCGCATCGCTGATCACCATTTGGGTAGACTCCTCAAAGTTTCTGAGGACCTGGCAGATTTCTGTCATCCATGCCCACTCCTCTGTAAAGAACTGTGGAGACTGACTACCACTCCGCCGCCCTTGTTGCAGCTGGTATTCCACAATTGCTCTATGCAGCTCGTACAGACTGGCCAACATGTGCAGCGTAGAATTCCAGCATGTGGGCACGTCGCGCAGCAGTCGGTGATCAGGCAGCTGAAACCGAGATTGCAGTGTCCTGTGGGTGGCAGCATCCGTGGTGGACTTGCGGAAATGTGCCGTGGGCCAGGCATGGCATGTGTGTAAGGCTGCCAAGCTGCACAGCCGCCACCAGGTTACGGCCGTTGTCACACATGACCATGCCCGGTTGCAGGCTCAGCAGCAAAAGTCAGAGGTCTGTCTGCTCTATCAGACCCTGTAACAGCTCAGGGGCCATGTGCCTCTTGTCACCTAAGCTGATTAGTTTCAGCATGGTTTGCTGATGCTTGCCCACTGCTGTGCTGCCGCGCCGCGAGCTACCTACTGCTGGCGACATGCTCACACTGCTTAATTGAGAGGTGGAGGTGGCGGAGGAGGAGGAGGGGGGGGGCTTCAGAGGAGGTGGCATAATACACCGCAGAAACCAGCACTGAGGTAGGATCTGCTATCCTCAGTGTGGGTAGCACGTGAGCGGTCCCTGGCTCTGACTCGGTCCCAGCCTCCACTAAGTTCACCCAATGTGCCGTCAGGGAGATATAGTGTCCCTGCCAGCCAGTACTTGTCCACGTGTTCGTCGTTAAGTGGACCTTCCCAGTAACCGCGTTGGTGAGGGCATGGTTTATGTTGCGGGAGATGTGCTGGTGTAGGACGGAGACGGCACACCGGGAAAAATAGTGGCGACTCGGTACTGAGTAGTGTGGGACCGCCGCAGCCATAATGTTTTTGAAAGCCTCCGTTTCCACAAGCCTGTATGGCAGCATCTCCAGGCTGATTAATTTGGCAATGTACACGTTTAAAGCTTGTGCATGTGGGTGGGTGGCGGCATATTACCGCTTTCACTACAATGCTTGTGTTAGCAACAGCTGAACGCTGCGCTGAGAGATATTGCTAGATGGAGTGGAGGACCGTAGAGGTGAGGGTGTGGGTGCAGGCTGGGGGGCGCTCATGCCTGCATCCTGGGAGGGGGATTTGATCTGTGTGGCAGGTTGTGGCACAGGGAAAGAGGCAGTGGTGTGACCCGAAGGCAGTGAATGGCCTTCGTCCCACCTTGTGGGGTGCTTGGCCATCATATGCCTGCGCATGCTGGGGGTGGTGAGGCTGGTAGTGGTGGCTCCCCAGCTGATCTTTGTGCTGCACAGTTTGCACACCACTGTTCGTTGGTTTCCGCACTCTCACTAAAAAACATCCACACCTTTGAACACCTCGCCCTCTGCACGGAGGCTTGCCGTGATGAGGTGCTGTGGGAAACAGTTGGGGGATTCTTTGCTCTGGCCCTGCCTCTCCCCCTGGCCACCCCACTGCCTCTTCCAACCTGTCCTGCTGCTGCACTTGCCTCCCCCTCTGAAGCCCTGTCTTCAGTAGGCTTAGCAAGTCAGGTGGGGTCAGTCACCTCATCGTCCAGCAGCTCTTCCTCTGAATCCTCTGTGCGCTCCTCCCTCGGACTTACTGCCCTTACTACTACCTCACTGACAGACAACTGTGTCTCATCATCGCCATCCACAAAAAGCTCTTGAGACAGTTGCCGGAAGTCCCCAGCCTCATCACCCGGACTCCGGGAACTTTCCAAATGTTGGGCATTGGTCACGACAAACTCCTCAGGTGAGAGAGGAACAGTTTTTTCCCACTCAGGGCAGGGACCTGAGAACAGTTCCTGGGAGTCTGCCTGCACAGAATCTGTCATTTTCATGGAGTGAGAAGACTGGGAGGAAGGAGGAGCAGCCAGAGGATTCAGAGGTGCAGTCCCTAGGCCGGGAGTAGTGGACTGCGTAGAAAACTGGCGGTGCGACACATTGCTGGACGCGCTATCTGCCATCCACGACAGGACCTGCTGGCACTGCTCTGCTTGTAATAAAGGTCTAACATGGGGACCTGCAAATTGTGATATGAAGCTGGGGAGCATAGAGACTTGGCTCTCTCCTAATCCCTCAGCAGCTGGCTGTGATTCATCCCACCCAGGACCTCGGCCTGTGTTCACACCCTCACTTGGATGCCTGCGTCCACGTCCTCGACCTTTTTCCCTACTCCTTATCATGTCGGATTAAGGATAGAGCAGGACCAAAATAAATTACCCCACTGTACAGCGCTGAGAACTGGGGCTAATTCACCGCACACAGAGACTTGTAGATACCGGAGGCTCTATGCTGTGACCGGAAAAAATTAAACCGCTGTCTTGCGCTGATACCTAGGGGTCATTTACGGCTCACAGAGACTTGTAGATAAGAGAGGCTGTATGGAGTGGCAGAAAACAATTACCCAGTGAATAGTGCTGATAGTTGCGGCTACCTCAACCCCGCCCAAGGAAAGGGTATTGTAAGACGCTCTGCACAGGGGCAGAAAACTATAAAGCCAGTGGATAGTGCTGATAACTGCGGCTACTTCACCACAGCCAAGAAAAGGGTACTGTGAAATGCTCTGCGCAGGGGCAGAAAACTATAAAGCCAGTGGATAGTGCTGATAACTGCGGCTACTTCACCACACACAAGGAATGGATTTTGTGAGACGCTCTGCACATGGGTAGAAAACTATAAAGCCAGTGGATAGTGCTGATAACTGCGGCTACTTCACCGCACCCAAGGAAAGGGTAATGTGAAACGCTCTGCACCAGGGCAGAAAACTATAAAGCCAGTGGATAGTGCTGATAACTGCAGCTACTTCACCACACCCAAGGAAAGAGTATTGTGAGGCGCTCTGCACCGCAGCAGAAAACTATAAAGCTAGTGGATAGTGCTGATAACTGCGGCTACTTCACCGCACCCAAGGAAAGAGTATTGTGGGTCGTTCTGCACAGGGGCAGAAAACTATAAAGCCAATGGATAGTACTGATAACTGTGGCTACCTCAACCCCCCCCAAGGAAAGGGTATTGTGAGATGCTCTGCATAGGGGCAGAAAACTATAAAGCCAGTGGATAGTGCTGATAACTGCAGCTACTTCACCACAGCCAAGAAAAGGGTACTGTGAAATGCTCTGCGCAGGGGCAGAAAACTATAAAGCCAGTGGATAGTGCTGATAACTGCGGCTACTTCACCACACACAAGGAATGGATTTTGTGAGACGCTCTGCACAGGGGCAGAAAACTATAAAGCCAGTGGATAGTGCTGCGGCTACTTCACCCAACACAGAGAATGGTATTTGTGAAATGCTCTGCAGGGGCCCAGGGAATATTAGCGTACTGTTTAGCGATGAGAACGCTGCTGAATCCACTGCACACAGGGAACGGTAGCTGTGAAATGCTCTGCAGGGGCCCATGGAATATTAGCGTACTATTTAGCAATAAGAACTTTGCCTAATGCACTGCACACATAGAACGGTATAGCTGAAATGCTCTGCAGTGGCCCAGGAAATATTAGCGTACTGTTTAGCGATGAGAACTCTGCCTAATGCACTGCACACATAGAACAGTATAGCTGAAATGCTCTGCAGTGGCCTAGGAAATATTAGCGTACTGTTTAGCGATGAGAACTCTGCCTAATGCACTGCACATATAGAACAGTATAGCTGAAATGCTCTGCCGTGGCCCAGGAAAAATTAGACTACTGTTTAGCAATGAGAACTCTACCTAATGCACTGCACACAGAGAAGGATATAGTTGAAATGCTCTGCAGTGGCCCAGGAAATATTAGCGTACTGTTTAGCGATGAGAACTCTGCCTAATGCACTGCACACATAGAATGGTATAGCTGAAATGCTCTGCAGTGGCCTAGGAAATATTAGCGTACTGTTTAGCGATGAGAACTCTGCCTAATGCACTGCACACATAGAATGGTATAGCTGAAATGCTCTGCAGTGGCCTAGGAAATATTAGCGTACTGTTTAGCGATGAGAACTCTGCCTAATGCACTGCACACATAAAACGGTATAGCTGAAATGATCTGCAGTGGCCCAGGAAATATTAGCGTACTGTTTAGCGATGAGAACTCTGCCTAATGCACTGCACATATACAATGGTATAGCTGAAATGCTCCACAGTGGCCCCGTAAATATTAGCGTACTGTTTAGCAATGAGAAAACTGCCTAATGCACTGCACACAGACAATGGTATAGCTGAAATGCTCTGCACAGGCCTAGATGCTTTTTAAAAAAAATTGGTGCACTACTGCTCCCAGCCAGCCACAACAGTAATGCACACAATGAGGATTAGCCCTAAGAAGGACCATTGGGGTTTTTGAAGAAAGGATTCCTACTCTAACACTTTCCCTAACCTCTGCCAGCATGCGTCTGAGCGAGCCGCGGGTGGCACCAGCTTAAGTACTCGGCAGTCAGCTGATCGGCCCAGCAGGAAGTGGTAATGCCTTCCCCGCATGTTTATTGGCTAAAAAATGGTGCTAAACATGCGGGGAAGGGAAATGAAATTGACTCAAGTACCTCGTGGTGTTTGTCTCGAGTACCCTAATACTCGAACGAGCATCAAGCTCGGACGAGTGTGCTCGCTCATCTCTAGTCACATGGCATTTACTATGCATGTGACCACTCAAAGGCTTCAGCAGCCGTAGAAGAATCACTACTTTAGCCTGTAAATGGCTGAGCGGCCATATGCATAATGAATGGTGCATAATACTTGGCAGTGCCCACTACTTCTTCTGAGTTCTGCACGGTGGGCACTGCAGAACTGTGCTAAATGGGGAGCCACTGGGATAAGTGAGTGTTTAATTTTTGTTTGTTTTAAGCCCTTATAACATTTTCGTCATGTCCCGAAAAGGATAGAATTTCTTACCGAAAATGCCTTTTTTCCGAGTCATCATGACGGCAGTACATGAAGGTTGCCCTCTGACCTCGTAGGGACAGGAAGGAAGAGGCTTGAAAAGGCTCTTCCTCCCTTCCATTCCTCAGTGTCTTCCAAATTATTTACATGGACATATTTCGGTTTATCAGGAAAACTTTATTCACTCAAGAAAAGACATCGTTAGTTCATGTTAAACACATATCTCTCTCTTTTTTTTTTTTTGCAACATAAGAAAAAGAGGGGTGAGCTACCCGAACATTAACAAAAGCATTATGCAATAGTACTGCAGGTACCAATAAACATATATATATATTTTTTTTTTATTTATTTTTTTTAAGAGAGGGAAATGACATGCCATCATGATGACTCGGAAAAAAGGAATTTTTGGTAAGAGATTTTATCCATTTCCCCGGCGTCATCATGACGGCAGTACATGGAGCCATACCAAATTACTTCTCTAGGGTGGGACTATCGCCTGTAAATTTTCCTACCAAACGATAAGTCCGAGGAATGATCGATATTTAGTCTGTAGTGCTTCACAAATGTGTGTGGGCTAGACCACGTGGCCGCCCTGCATATCTGATCTGGTGAAGCCATGGCCATTTCTGACCAAGAGCACGATACGGCTCTCGTTGAATGAGCCCTCAGTCATTCTGGAACCGCCTTGCTGGATCTTTGTTTTTATCCAGCGGCTAATGGATCTCTTAGAAGCTGCCTTTCCTTTGCCCGGCCCCTGAAATTAAACAAAGAGATTGTCAGCTTTTCTAAAGGGAGATGTACATTCTAAATAAGGCAGAATGGCTCTTTTCATGTCCAGGCTGTGATAATCTTTCTCTTTGTCGTTTCGTGAGTTCTGACAAAAGGAGGGAAGGATAACTTCCTGTTGTCTATGAAATTTTGAGGCCACTTTGGGTAGGAAAAAGGGGTCGATCCTATTGTCTAGTACTAATAAATATGGTCTTCTACACGAAAAGGCCTGGATCTCGTTAACCCGTCTTGCCGTCATAACCGCGACCAAGAGTATCCTTTTAAGGGTTAATCTTTTAACCGACAATTGTTCTATAGGTTCGAAGGGGGGCCTATAGAGGCTTTTAAGTACTAGGTTTAAATCCCATGGAGGTACTGAGCTACGGACTACTGGCCTTATCCTCTCCGCCGTCTTCATGAACCTGCGGACTAACTTGTGCTTGGCTAACGGCTGATCCAAAAAGCTTGAAAGGCTGAGATCTGGACTTTAAGTGTCCCTGGGCTTCGATTTTTGTCCAGGCCTTCCTGAAGGAAGTCTAAAATCCCCATTATAGAGGTATCAAAGTTGGAATCTTCCAATTTCCTCCAGGAAGTAAACTTCTTTCATATTTTATTATAGATGGCAGTAGTTACTGGCTTACGGCTTTGACACAAAGTTGACACTACCCTGGCAGACAAACCTTGGTTTAGTAGCATTTGTTTCTCAACATCCAGGCTGTTAAATTCAGCTTCTGCACGTTGGGACACAGAACTGGGCCCTGCGACAGGAGATCTTCTCTGGCTGAAGGCCGGTTTGGGTCTACGGTAGGTAGGTTTAGAAGAAGGGGGAATCATGCGCGCTTCTCCCAGTACGGGACGACTAGTATAACAGTCACGTGACTTCCCTGGATTTTTTGCAGGACCCTTGGGATAAGGGGAATCGGAGGGAAGGCGTAGGCCAGATCCATATCCCAAGCTTGAGAGAAAGCATCCATCCCAAAAGGTCTACTTGGGGCATGCCCCAGGTGTCCACGATACATCGGAACTCTTCCCGATTTAGAGACCATTCTCCCGGATCAAGGTGTTTTCGGCTAATGTAGTCTGCCGTCATGTTCTGAGATCCTCTGAGATGGACTGCTGTTAAAGACCGCAACATGACTTCGGCCCACCGGAAAATTTGGGCTGTTAGTTTTAGGAGATGGAAGTTCCTGGTACCTCCCTGATGACGAATAAGGGAGACAGCAGTCACGTTATCTGAGAAGACTTTAACATGTTTGCCTCTTAAGGTGTCTCGTGACCTGCGCAGCGCTTCCCAGATAGCCATAAGTTCTCTGAAGTTTGAAGTCTGGCTTTTAGTTTCTGGGCCCCATTTCCCTTGTAACAGGTGTTATCCTACCTGTGCTCCCCAACCGAGCTGGCTAGCATCCGTGACTATGCTAACAAAGGGTTCGGGAACCCACTGGGATTCCGCTTTCAGATTATGTGCCGACAACCACAAGTAAAGAGACCGGACAATTGACGATGACCGGGGCATCTTGCTATCTAATGAGGTCACCGCTCCATCCCAGTTACTCAGGACAGCCCTTTGCAGTGTTCTTGAATGTGCTTTGGCCCACGGTATAATCTGTCTTCATGATGTCATGAGGCCCAACATTAACAGACTGTCTGTCTTAAGCTTTCCTTCCTGAGTGGCGGCAAAGATAGAGCCTGGGACTCGGAGTCTATCTGGACACCCAAAAATATTTTCCAAGTTTCTGGAAGAAGACTGGACTTTTGGATGTTCACGATCCACCCCAGTTTCTGGAACAGGGCGACTGAACGAGCGGTATCTTCCTTCAGGACCCTTACCGTGGAGCCTATCAGTAAAAAATCGTCCAGATAGGGAATGATGTTAATGCCTGATGCATGGAGATTTGCTACCATCTCGACTACAATTTTCGAGAAAACCCTTGGTGCAGTAGATATGCCAAATGGTAAGCACTGGAACTGAAAATGATATAGACAGTTCCTGATTTCCATCGCGAATCGCAGGTGTTTATGATGTTCAGGAAGAATCAGGACATGATAGTATGCATCTTTTAGGTCGATTGTACACATGTAAACCCCTCTGTTAACTAGGGTTACTGCTGATGTAATCGTCTCCATCTTAAACATTTTGTAAATGATATACTTGTTTAAGCCTTTAAGGTTAAAGATCATCCGGTGCGACCCATTTGGTTTTTTTAATGAGAAAAAGAGGAGAGTAGTACCCAGATTTCTGTTCTGAAGGTGGGACTTCCACTATTGCCCCCATATGTAGCAGGTTAGTGATTTCCTCTCTAAAGACTTTTTGGAGGGCAGGGGATTGCGTGGGAGTTACAGCAAATCTATTAGGAGGCCGAACAAAAAATTCTATTCTATACCCCTGGGATACTAACTGGAGAACCCACAGGTTTTCTGTAATGCCTTGCCATTCCTGGCAAAACCTCAGCAGTCTACCCCCCACCTAGGAACTTTCTACTGGGATAGCAACTTCCCCCGTCTTACCTCTGCCGCCTTTGGGGTAAGACCAGCGGCCCGTCTTTCCTTTTCCCCGATAGGGCCTGAAGGTAGGCTGTTGCTTGAAGTCTTGCGAGATCCTCCCCTGGTCTGGAAATCCTTGGGTTTTATCCGCTGCTTTTTTCAGAATCTTGTCCAGATCGGCCCCGAAAATGTATTGCCCGTAGAAGGGGATGCTGTATAATTTATTCTTGGACGTAGCATCTGCTTTCCAGTTTTTCAGCCAGATCGCTCGTCTGGCCATATTAGATAGTGCTGTGTTCCTGGCTGACAGTCTAATTGTCTCGGCGGAGGCATCCGTCAGAAAGGCTGTTGCTAACTTAAACAGAGGTATACACTCCTGGATCTCCTCCCTGGATGCCCTCTGCCTGACTTGGTCGTCCAGTTCCCCCAACCAAAGGAACATATCACATCGGTGGCGAGGTCTATTTGATTCTAGGGCATAGGCCAATGCTTCCCATGCCCACTTCATGAGGATGTCGACCTTATTGTCCATGGGGTCCTTTGGATGGGAGGAATCCTCGAAGGGAAGCGTCGTTTTTTTAGCCATCTTGGCCACCTGAGCGGCCACCTTCGGTACGCTCTCATACTCCTGTACGTCTTCCTTCGAGAACCTAAGTCTCTCTTTATACTCTTGGGGTAGATACAGGTGTTTGTCAGCACAGGTCCATTCATTGGCAATCACCTTCTTCAGAGTGGTATTTACTGGAAAAACAATCCTGTTTCTGGCCTTTAATATACCGAACATGTCCTGGACAAACCTTGGTTCGACAGTATGCTCAATTTTCATGGTGTCCCTTATGGCTTTCAGAAACACGTTGAGATCACCTGACACGAAGTAATACTTTTTACTATCATCCGTGGCCTCGGGAGGATGCTTGAATAATTCGCCCTCTGAGAGCTTGCCTAGCGACTGCTCCGAGTCCGAGCTTGTCAGTGGCGTATAACTGGGCCTTTTGGTGGATTTTTTCTCCTGCTGGGCCGATGGGAGGCTAGAGATGGACACTCGCACTTCCTCTCTAACTAGGAACCTTATGTTTTCCATGAATGCTGACTGCTTCTCCTTAAGGATTTTAGCCGTGCATTCCAGGCACATAGAGCATTTCCTATGCTTCTTTTTAGGATCCTGCTTAGCTTTAACAGATTCCCTGACCTGCAACAATACATGCATAGAGGCGCATAAATACACAAAGCCCCCCCCCCCCTTAAACCAAACTTTGTACATATTGCACCTTTTTTGGTTCAGGTGGAACACTCACTGTTTGCAGGGCCTCCACGTCGGTCTGTCTGCTGGTCATGCTGGAAGAGGAACGCCAGGCAACGGAGATGCACACTTTTGTGAAGGTGCTTCTACAGTTGAGGCTGTCAGGGGTTTGAATACCGCTGGGCTTTTCACTTCCGTGTTCTGCCGGCGTGTGACGTCATCACGTTGTGATGCATAAAAGCCCCACCCCCTGCGTCGCCCGCATGCTGAGTCCTGCTGCCGGTGGGAGAGGGATCTCAGGAGCTTCTGGCCCACCGCTCTCCCTGGCGCCGTGGATGCTGGAAAGAGAGGGGAGTCAAAACCTGTGGCCAGCCGTTCCCTCTGATCCGTGGATGAGGCAGGTAAGAGGGGAGGGGGATTTTTATCTCCACGTTTTAAAAGTCATATAATTTTTTTTGCTTTTCCGTGAACATGGCTATACGAGGGATAGTTTTTTGTGTGGTAAACTGAAAGTTTTACTGGTACCATTTAATCTAATTTCTTTCTATGACAGAATCCCCGACTGGGTTAATCATGGAAATGCGGTAGAATATAGCTTGACAGTAGTAAAGCATTTGACAACGTATCTCATACCATACTTATTGAAAAAATGACTAAATATGGGATTGACAAGGCAACTGTTAGGTGGATTCACAACTGGCTGAGTGATCGTACTCAAAGAGTGATCATGAATGGCTGCACATCCAAGTGGAAGAATGTTTCAAGTGGGGTACCACAAGGCTCTGTGATAGGCCCAGTGTTGTTCAACATTTTTATAAATGATCTGGAGGAGGGAAATGAGAGGAAACTGATCAAATTTACAGACGACACAAAGCTAGGAGAGATAGCTAACACTGGAGAAAAGAGAGAGGATTTAGACAATTTTGAACATTGGACAGCAACTAACAGAATAGTATTTAACACAGAGAAATGCAAGATGCTATATCTGGGCAAGAAAATGAAAAATGCACATACAGAATGGGAGGAATTGGGCTAAGCAGCAGCACATGTGAAAAAGACTTTGGTATACTAATAGGTCATAGACTGAACATGAGTCAACAGTGTGAGCAGCAGTAAAAAAGGCAAACACAATTCCTGGATGTACGAAAAATAACTTAGGCGCCTGTCAGCTAGGGGAATGTACGCAGCAGCTGTAACCCGGAAGTCCTACGGACCATGCCGGGCTGTAAGTTCAGCGTGCATTTCCTCAAGGACACGCCAGAGGAAACAGATGGATGCATTAGGATTGGTCAATTCTTTAATGTAAGTCCTGTATTTTAGCTATATATTGTTTGATGTGAGTGCTTATGTTTATGCTTGAGAAAATCGCCATAGGGTGCGACGAAACGCGTTGCATATTTGCATAATTTGCATACTGGCACATTTTTTTTGCCTTTGTTTTATCCTTCCTTTGAATAAACCTAGCAGGGATTTCCTGCATTTCAACTAAAATACGAATGGTCCCTTGGAGCGCCTAAGTTACTTTTCGTATATCCTTCCATTTTTTCCTTATGAGGAGTTGAATCCCCTTGCTTTTGGGGGATACAACAAACTTGGGCAAGCTCCTCCCTGTTTCTACGGGGGGTTATTTGAGGAATACATTCCATATTTCTTTGGATCCTGCAGACGCTCGTCCTTTGATTCTACGTGCCGACCAGGACTTGGAGGTGTGGAGTGGAAGGGCCCTCCCTCACACGGGGAGCACCCTCCACCCACACCGGGTAAGTCATTTTTAACATTTGTTTCATAGCCTTGCTCATTTGGATATCTATGAGAGGGGCGCTGTCCTCACTGTTTTCCACAATTCCTGGATGTATTAAGAGAAGCATAGAGTCTACATCACGTAAAGTTATTACCCCCCTCTACTCTTCCTTAGGCTGGCTGCAGACGACCGGGTTGGATTCCGGATGCGGGATCCCGCACCAGTGAGCTGTGCCTGCAGTTACAAGCGCCGGCCACTATGCAGAGGTCAGCATGAAGACCTCTGCTGCTTACGCTCCAACCTCTGTGTATTTGCCATAAACATAAGAAAAAAGAAACCCCACACTCCTTCAGAACGTTGTGCTTGATAAAGACGCCTTTTGAGTGTTGAAACACATTGCACTGTTCACCTACCTGATCTATGATACAATAAAAGATCTGAATTGGACTTCCCTGTGGTCACCTGAATACCAATATGAAGGAGCGCAGGGTTTCTTTTTTTCTTTTATTTATGAAACATGCTTGCTCTTGCCGCTGGTTGTCAGTGGGCAATAATTCCCCAAGCCAGCTCTCCTGGAATCACAGGATCACTATTGATTACCTTTCCTGAGGATAGGTCATCAGTAGTCTTTCCCACGGAAAACCGCTTTAAGTAGTCAGAGGCAAAATAAGCAATTAAATGTAGTGATACGTGGCACATAGGCCCACCTATTTTACTTTGAGGGGACATTTGTATTTGAGGGGCCCTGTGCATCCTGTGTCCACTTCTGGACCCTTAATGCTGCCACAAAGTTATAATGGTTCCTCTGTTCAGTCACAACGGTATCCAAAGGGATCACTATGATCTTGTAAACAAAATTAACAAAAAAAACACATGTAACCACATGCTCTTTGACATGTCGTAGTGTGACAGTCCTGCGTACCATACTGCTGTTTGTACATATATATTTAGAAATCAATATCCCCTACACCAACCCTCTAAGGATGTAATCAATAAATCATTGCAGGCAAATTGTTACTGTAAACCATTGTTTGTGTTTCCAAGGATCCATAAGAGTTGAGGGTCTTGTTTTTTTTATTTATTTATTTTTTATAAGTAAATAACAGTAAATAATGCCCAACATCAAATCATATTTTGTTCTAGGCAGAAACAGCATTTATCTTTCTAGCAAATAATTTAATTCATGTACAGTGTACATCTTCTATCAAACAAGGACATCTAGTGGACAAAGCATAGAAAAATAAGTAAGCTTGAACAAATTAGTAAAGACCATTATGGCTTTGGTGGGCCCAGGTTCTGGCACAATAATGGGACACAAAAGGTCCAGCACTGTGTTGCCAGCCATTCATAAATATCCAGACAGTCTGACATTTAGGATACTTTTTTTCCAGTATCCATGGAAAAAATAAATAGATGTGGCTGCAACTGATAGTACTTGAGCAAGTCTTTGTGATTATCATGTTTTGACAGTAAATGCTGATCATGAGTTCATATCAGTATATTGAGCTACAGACATTCATTACTTAGAGCCCTGGACCCTCCCCTCCTATGTTACAGGCAACCTCCAAATTTGAGGAACTTTATAATCCGGAGTGCATTGCCATCTGACAAAAAATAAGGAACTTATACCTGCAATGTAAGGGAGCTGTAAGACCTGCTCACATGTATGGACCGCGGACAGGATACAAATCCCCAACACACAGCAGGACTACAAGATCCCTGGGGACATTTACATGTTCCACGTCCAATGTTGTGTACCTGATCCTGTGCAGTAAATGTCTTGTTGGGGGGCTTTATATTGGGGAAACAGGACAAAAACTAATAGCCAGGGTGAGATCCCATCGCCACACAATTAGAGAGGGAAAGACTGAATTACTTGTGGCAAAACATTTTTGTGGTCAGGGACACAACATAGCAGATGAGAGTTATCATACTGAAGGGCAACTTCAAGTCACAGCATCACAGATATAAATTTATGGCCATTTTTGATACCCTTAAGAATGGAATGAAGCTGGGTCCTTGCATCAATGGAGAATAAGAAAGGTCTGAAGGAGGTCAAGAGGGGTATGGAGACACACCTGGGAGGTGAGTGGGTTGGGGGATAGCATTGTTTCTCCCCAAGCAGAGCACCCAGCTGGGGGACTATCCCCAACCGTTGTTTTACAGACTTAGTAGAAACTCATACATTGATTTGAAGAATTGCTGCCATCCAATAGGTGTCGCTGCAGAGGTATTGTTCCATTTTCCTTGTTTGCAGGACTGAAGGAGAAATTTCACATTACTTGTCACTGGACTAATTATTTACTGTCATGGTCATCCCTCCCTGTTATATATCTAAATGCTAATCCCAACATATCTGTGCCCTCTTACCCTCTGTCTCTCATAGATATCTAGTGCAAATTAAGTTTACTATGTTCGTAATATCCCATGTGATATTGTGTATTTATTAAATACGTCTATAGACCTGTTCCATTTAGCCTGAGGAAGGACTGTGAAGAAGTCCAAAAGCTCACAATAACACTCACTGGCTTTGTCCCTCAGTGACAAAGCCAGTTTGCACCCTAATGCCAAACCAATGTTTCCGTTTTTATCATTGTTGCATTCCCGGAGCCATACCTTTTTAATTTTTCTGTCGACGTAGCAATATGAAGGCTAGTTTTTTTGGGGGAAAAGTTGTATTTTTAAATGCCATCATTTTATTGGTAGATATAATGTACTGTATAATTGTTATTAATTTTTTTTGTGGGATTGGGGAAAAATTAATTTTGCCATTTGTTTTTTGGATTTAATTTTTATGGCGCTTAGTGTGCAAAATAAATAATGTGATAACGTTATTCTCTGGGTCAGCACAATTCCTCTGATACCAAGTTTATACAGTATTTTTGTGTTTTACTATTTTTGTACACAAAAAAACACTTTTTTAAAGTAAGATTAACTTTATGTTGCTGCATTCCAAGAGCCATTGCATTTTTATTATTACACCGACAGAGCTCTATGGGCCTTGTTTTTTGTGGGCGGCTGTGATTGGCCGGCGCTCAATCCAATCACAGCGCTTCCTCACACAGTGCTGATGGTGGGGATTTTAAAACCAAGTCGGGAAGAAGACTGAAGCAGCTTACCGCACCACCGGGACAGCATCGCGCCAGGGGCACAGACACGGGCTGAGAGGTGAGTATTGCTTTTATTTTTTTACATAGTATATACTTGAATATAGCTAGGCTTATACTTGAGTCAATAAGTTTTACCACATTTTTTGTGGTAAAACTTATTGACTCGGTTTATACTCAGGTCGGCTAATAGTCGAGTTTATATGGTATACAGTTTTTATTTTTCTTGCAACTTTTTCACATTTAAAAAAAAAATGTATCTTTTGTTCATCGCTGCTTTCAAAGACCCCTAACATTTTGTTCTTAATCAGCAGTGCTGTCAAAGGGTTGTTTTTTTTGCAGGAGGAGTTGTATTTTTTTAATGGTACCATTTGTTGATCCATGCGATATATTGATCACTTTCTATTCCATTTTTGGTAAGGCTAGATAGGCAAAATTAACTATTTTTGCAGTGTTTTTTGTATTTTCATTCCTTACGTACACTGTGCGGGTTAAATAATGTACTTTGTTCTCTGGGTCATTATGATTCAGCGATACTCCATATATGAATTTTTTTTACATAGTAAAGGGGAAAGTGGGATTTTGACATTTTTATTTTATAATTTTTTTTAGACTTTTTATTTTTGTCCCACTAGGGGGACTTTATATCCGCAGATTTTATCACTCTTCTAATACACTACTATACTTCACTACTATACTAGGCATTAGAAAGCCTAGGTGGTCAGCCAGAGGTTGAGCCTTTCGGTCCTTTGACATGCAAAGATAATCATTCAAATGACCTAAAGATTGAAAGATTTAGTGATGTATTTGAATAAAGTGTTAATTGCTTTAATGGCCATTAACACTGTATTATCTTCATTTGCATGTAAAAGAACCTCTAGGAATTGTTTATAGAGCACAGTGTGTTTAAACACATGCCCAGCTGTGCAAACAGCTGTTGGCACATTTCACTGTTCTCCTTGTGGCTAGTATAAACATGCTGCAGCCTATTGAAAGATGGGCGAAATGCATTTAAATAGAATGTATTTGCTGAGTCTTTCAGCGGCTGAACGATGAATTTTATGTGAAGTAAAATCCATCATTCAAATGAAAAGTGTACGATGCCTGTGTTTACATAAAACGATTATCACTCATTTTTGTCAGTTTACATGAATTTTGAGCATCAATTGATGCATGTAAAAGAGCTTTTATATCCCAGCCTCCAGGTGCATAGCAACCCAGTGGGTCCCCGCAATCACATTACAGGGGTCCAATGGGTGAAAGAGGGAACCCCCTCCCTCTGTCAGCCTGATACACACCACGGGAGCTCAGATGAGGCCTCCTAACAGCCACCGTCAAAAGATGTATGGGCGATCATTAAGGGGTAAAACTGACAAGCCAGGAAAGCAAACAGGTGGTCTTCAAAGAGGACCTGTCATGTCACCATGGCCATATGTATAGCTTTGTAGCCATGGCACTACTGACACCATCATCTATCTTTTCTCACTACTCACCCACATTCTCCTGTATGGGCTATCTTTAGACTTAGTTCCCAGAGCTTTTAATGTGTCAAATAGATCGTCCCCACTGCTCACTGTCAATCAAAACAAAACTAAAAATAATGAATTCAAGTAATGATTAGATCCATATGATATTCTCTATAAAACTGCAGCTAAATAATGGCATTCGAATACAATGCACTTTTTACATGCTCCCATAGGAAACAATGGGTGATTCTTAAACAAGAAGCACGAAAAAATCCCAAGCTATCTGTTGGATTAACTAAACCATGACCACCGCACATGTGCGGGCACAGAGTGCAAATAGTCCCTGTGCTAGAAATGTATCTGTGCCCTCCCCCAATAAAAAAAAAACAACCAAAACACTTACACATATACATAGAAGGGTGTAACTACAAACATGTTCTGTTAATGAAGAAGGGCAGGGGAGAGCGAGGAGTGAAATCTCCCGCAGCCTCACCGCTGGCCACTCTGAGTGAGCCAGCTATACTAGCTTGCCCGACCTTTGTCCCGTCTGAATGGGCCTTAAGAATGCATTAGCAATGCACAGTGTGTAAGACACTACATGCTGCCTGCATGAGCAGCACTGGCCAGTCAAAGCAGCATGTAGTATCTTACTAATGCGCAGTGTGTATCAGATAGTCAGAGAAGTAGTACAGCCATCTTTGCTTGCTCGAGAAGGGTTGCTTTAACAGCTGAGTCACATGGACTCAACACAAAATCTAAACATCCTTACAAGCAGGCAACCCGCTCAACTGCAAAAATTTTAATACTATACTGTAGCATAAGAACTGTTAATAGGCAGAATGACCAATAGATGGTGCCACATCCAAACACATTAAAGATGGAACAAAAGGACCACAAGAGTGGATTATTACGTTTTTCACATTTTCTTTTTTGCTGCATCTTCTGTGGGGGCAAACAAGCTGTTGGCTGCAGATGTAACAAACTGGTAGTGGAGACTATTCAAGGTATCTTTTTTAAAATCTACAGAGCCACGAAGCACTTCTTCCCAGCTTTTGCTATGGCTTCGTGACTCGAATCTGGCTGCAGGAAAACTTCAGCCAGTTCAAAAAGGTAGGGATTTTTGTCCAAGATGGTGGCCAACTTGGTTTTACCCTGGCCAAAAGGTGCAGGTGTGGTGTTACACCCACTAAATGCACATATAAAAAGCACTGCCCCTGGTGAGTGTGGAGCAGGTCCATGAGTGTAAGAGGAGCTTGAATAATGACAAAAGCCAGCTTCACCTCTGCTACTCTTCTGTAGGTAGAGGTCTGTTGTGTGTGAGGCCAAACCATTGAGGACGATGAGGTGGTCCACATCTTCTCCTATGACCATACGTTCAAATATTGGACTTTTGGATAGTGCCATGTCAATGATATCCCGATCAGCGTCTTCTTCGGCTACTTTCACTTCTATGCCCCGTTGCTTGAATGCATCACAAACTATGACAAGACGCATCTTGTTGTTTTCATTGGCTAATAGTTTTTCCTGAGGTAGTTGAAGGATTGTGGATTCCTCAAACAGTATGCCACTTCGGAAGTTAGCAGCACAGCATCAGTCGTTCTGCACTTTTGTTTTTTTTTCTTGGCAGCCTCAGGATAACTGTTAAAAACAAATCGAGACATTGCTGCCAAAGTGGTTTTTCACATATCTGACATAACCTGAGACAATGGCTGTACGGAATTTTTCCTGTGCCAGACAACCTTGTGTAAAAGGTATCAACCATCCACAACTACATGCATATGTCAATTGGCGTGTGGCTGGCGAGTGTAGTAAAAGCAGAGTGGAGACTGAACTTGGTTCTCTTTCGCATCCTCTGTGCATTGAACAAAGACATTGGGAATGGGGCTAATTTATACTTAAAATTATTTAATTCCTCATCCGATTTCTTTGTTATGCACACCCCCTAGAAAATTGTAAGTGGATCAACGACTACTCTCACTTGCCACTTTAACGGAGTTGGTGATGGATGCCAATGTGGCTACTTTACCAACAATTTTCATCACTCCTTCAGTTCTCCATTCTTGAGCCATGTGGCAATTTATATCTTGACCTCCTAAAATTCTACTACTGATGGAAAGCAACTTATCAGTAATGGGAAATGGATGGTGGAGAATGAACCAGTTTTTCCACATCAGCACTATCTTGACTGATTCGAGAAGGCCTCATATCAACATGGTATTCAGTAGTACAAGAGATGTCACAGAAACGTTACACTTCCTTATATATGTTCACCATTGCTACGGCCCACCATGTGAGCGCACTGCTGAAGATTTCCCACCCGTGTCAATTCAATGTAGCTTTTCATTGATCTCAATTCACTGTTCTAGAACCATCATATCTTGCAAGTATAGATGTGCACTCTTTGCGTAGAAGAGGAGACCAGCTGAATGAGAGAATGGTAGCATTTTATGGACATTGTTCAGGTGAAGCTTCCAATCACCCATCCGCGCTGCCTGGATGAATAGCTTAATGAGTAGACATGCAAAAATATTGAACCTACAGTTTTGATGTGGGACCATTGCCTTCCAGTTTATCCATTGCAGTTTTGAATTTGGCTCGAAAGATCTGATTGTCACAATGAAGCCCAAAAGATTTTTTTAATACTTTATATTTCACATAAGTTAGGCACCTCATTCAAAGTAGATGAATGTTTTTCAAATTCACCAACTATGACCGTCCTTGTTGGGTGAGTTTTTTGTTTTTTTTACTACATTTGACAAGATACATGGCAAACAAAACTGTTTCACTTTTTGGAACAAATGCTCAATTTTTGTAGAGCTGTATCTCGGAAAAGTACTGAACGTACGGAGCTAGGGGAGGGCTCAAATTTTAGCAAATTTAATCTACTTTAAAAGGGTATCTAGATTTTGAGCAAAAAGATGAAAAATTTGCGAAAAAAGGTAGTTTTTAGGGTATTTCGCAGCTCGCACAGGTCTTTCAAAGCTGCAAACTTGGTTTCTTACAATTGGCTTAGGTTCTAAACAACATAAAAAAAATTCGAGCCACATGACCTTTTGCAAGGTTGAGCTTTTTTGTGTCTAATTTGACTGTACTATAATTTTTTTTTGCTACAAAGGGAAGTCACATAGCATAGGGAATATGGGTGATCAAAGCTGGAACTAAGCAGAAATGCATACCAATCAATCTTGAAATGTCTAAGTCACATATGAGTTTCTTCTTTCCAAGAAAAGAAAAAGCTTCTCTCCATAAAAGAATATGTCTTGCTTTATTTCATACTTTGTAGCACCAAGACCATAACATAAAACGTCAGCCATGTTTTAACTATTTTTCTCTACAGGTGACATTGGACAGGCGCACACTTCAGCCTCAGTCAGGGTGCATTCAATTGAAAGTGTGAAATCATCCACGGATTATCAAAAGTCGCACTAAAAACAGTCCAGATTTTGGACTAGGGTTTTAGTGCAAACATTACACCAAAATCCGCAGCGCAAAATAATCTGCAGATTTTGGTGCGAAACCTCACTTCATATGAATGTACACTTAAGCCCATGTTCACATGAGCGTATTTTTCAAGGCCGTGTCTTAAAAAAGCAGCATGTGCTTGCTACTTTCTTCCTGATTGCATAGACTATAAGGAGCATATTTTTCAAGTAAAATGATTAAAATATGGATGCAACTGTATGTCATTAGTATTGTCATCTGTACTTGCATTGATTGTAATATTTTCTGTTGGGCTAATATAGATCCATATTTGCCCAAAAGAAAATAAAACAAATGGCAAAGGCAAAATACATCAAATACTGATGAAATACGCTTGAATCTGTAAGATGTCTATTACAATGCGCTCATGTGAAACTGGCCTTACAGTTATAATCGCTCGTGCGTTTTTGAGGGGGATGTGCTGACAAAAGTTTCTCTCCTTCCAAAAATTCAGTCTAGCTCCACATTGGTGATGAATAAAGCCCAATGGTAGAATTGGTATGGAGCATATTTGTGCGTGGTAGTTTTGGACAGCAATGAAATGTCAGGAAGTGTTTGGGAGCAGCACCTGCCTATTACACTTCCGGTCGTGACCAACAATACAGACGTTGTGCTACACTGCACTGGCAGTGGGATTAGCCGATCGTTGATAATCTAAAGCAGTGTTAGGATAGGTAAATCAATAGTAATGTCCAAAATACCCCTTTAAAAAGGCCCAAAATTACCTGGTTAAAAAAATACACATTTCTAAAAAATGAACGTACAATGGTCTGAATTTCTTTAGTTTAAACATATAAAAATAAATACAAAATCATGTACCGTAAATACCGGCGTATAAGATGACTGGGCGTATAAGACGACCCCCAACTTTTGCAGTTAAAATATAGAGTTTGAGATATACTCGCCGTATAAGACTACCCCTCTTCCCACGCACACCAAATCAAAGTTTAAAAAACATCAAATTTGATTTCTATGTGGTAATTTTAATTCAAATGCTTATGACATGCAGGTACTTAGCAGGAAAACTGTCACTTATAAACATAAGGCTGTTTGTCATCAAACATGTAAACATAAAACAGTGCAAGTGGATTAAACTTTTCATAATTCACTCTAATGCTGAAAGGAAGGATAGGACAGTAAACCCATGGGAGCCGCCATGCTGTTTGTTTTCTAAGCTGTCAACCAAACTGGAACTGAAGATAACACAGAATAGAGAGAAAGTGCCTGGCAACGCCCATCATAACTGCAAGCTATGGTATTTTTGCAGGTTTTGCTGGCGTGAGTTTCCCTTTAAAAGCCTTCAAAATCCTCCTGTTCGTCATCTGATACCATAAGTACATCAATGACATTGTGATACATTTGTGAGGCAGTCGTCGTATGGATCGAATTCCGTATCAGATGGTGTGGTCTCGGCTTCCTCTTCATCTTGCCCCAAGTAGTCGTCCTCCATACCATCTAATGAATTTGATATGCCACACTTCTTGAAAGACTTGATTACTGTTTCTGCATCAATATCATTCCAGGCTTTTATGACAAACTCGCACAAAACATCCAACTGTGGCGCACACGTTTCCTCCTTTTGTGAATGATTTTTTGCCGCTAGCCATCCATTCATTCCACTGTTCTCGAATGCGATCTTTAAATGGCTTGTTTAGGCATACATCCAGTGGCTGTACCAATGATGTCAATCCTGCAGGAATAACTGCCACATCTGTGTTTAGTCTTGCAAGCCTTTGCTTGGTGCTGGGAGTTAAATGAGCCCTGAACAGATCCCACACCAGTAGACTATGTTTTTGAATAAGTCCACCTGGTCGCCTGCTCCATACATTATCAAGCCATAGCTGTACCCCTTCTTCATCCATCCAGCCTTTTTCATTCACATGTACAAAACAACCAACAGGGAACTTGAGTTTTGGCATTGTTTTTCTTTTAAAAATAATCATTGGTCTCAGTTTGGCGCCATCAGCTGTGCATCCTAGTACCACTGTAAAACTGGACTTCTCATGTCCTGCTGTTTTAATTAAAATTGTTTTTTCACCTTTTTGATGGACAGTTTTATTTCCAACCATATCAAAATTCATTGGAGTTTTATCCATATTTCCAATACTACTTAACGCAGAGCCATGTTTAGTGCACTGCTTTATTACGCATCGATGGAAACTATTTACTTTGCTATTAAGCTCTGGAGGTAATTTTTGAGCAATTTTCATCTTTTGCCTCCGTACCATATTATTCCTTCCCATGAATCTAGTACACCAGGATGCAGTGGCCTTAAATCTGTTGCTGTGATCTGGGTTCGATTTGGCCCACTGAAGTGCAAACAAACATTTTATTTCATGTCACTACAAAACCGTTTTGGCGATGCTCAGTCACCATGTCTGCTACATGTTTTTCAAGTTCTGGCCAATGTGGGGTGCCTCTTCTTAATGCACACTTACCCCGTGGCATACTCTTTAATGCTTTTTCATTTGCTTTCCAGTCCCGAACAGAATCTTTTCTGTTACTCCATATTGTCTTGCAGCAGCGCAGTTATGTTCCATGGCAAACTTTACAACTTTAAGTTTGAAACTGGCTTCATATTTCTTTCTTCTCGCTGTTGGAGCGATGAAGGGGTTTTGACTGTTGGACAGGTGTGCTGTATACCGTACTGTATGTACGTACTGGATAATGGTGCTATGCTGAATAAACATGTACAGATAGTGGTGCTGTATGTGGTATACCACAACCAGCCAATCACGGCAAGCGATGTACCTTACGGGCAATTGGCTGGTTGTTGTATACAAAGCCTGCTTGGATTGGTCAGCTCCCTGCCTGCCCAGCCCTCCCTGTCTCCAAGACTATCACTTGCCATATTGCTCTGCAGCTATGCAACCAAATACGGGTACCTTACAGCACCGCGGGTCTCCAGGAGCACCACGGGTCTTTCCCTCCACTCCTGTCATCCAGCAACCTCTGATGGCGTCTCGCCCATCACAACTTCCACAAAGACCCCGGGGAAACTCACCATCCAGTCAGCGTCGCCTGCGCTTCCTTGCCGTGGTGTTTTCGCTCTCAGCGGGGCCCCACAGAGCGGAGAGTCCAGCTGTCAAGCGCTGAGACTACAGGAAAGGGGCGGGGATGAGGAGGCTGCCGGCGCACATACGTCAGCAGAAGTCCTCCACAGCAACATCAGGGGGGCTGTCTGTCATTCTCCTGCCCGAGCTGGCTTCTTACAGCATGGTAAGTTCTGGCGTACGGCGACCGCAGATTCTACTGTACAGCTTTTAGTACAGGAAGTTTCAGTGTTCGTCGTATAAGACGACCCCCGACTTTTGCAAAGATTGTGCTGGGGTCAAAAGTCGTCTTATACGGCGGTATTTACGGGTATTTTAATTATTCTATTTACTAAAGGAAAAATGCTGTTCAGTCCTACCTGACCTTATGTGAAAAAGTAACGACCCCTTTAGCTACTAGGAATGATTACTGCCAGACCTGTTCAATCTAAATGCCCCTAAGGCCTCTTTCCCACGAGCGTATATCAGCCCGCAGTTTTCAGTCAGCCGATATACGCTGTGATCTGATGCATTGGATTCCCGTGACGTAAAAGCGCCCGGCCGGCCAATATTCTTTTGGGCCGGAATACGTCAGCCGCTACATGTGCTACTATGGGAGCCAATGACAGCGGCCGGAAAAGGGAGGTGGGAATTTAGCAGCGTGACTGCTAAACTGCATCCCTCTTCTCTCCTCCGGCTGATTCCAATGGGAGGAGGTGGGTGGGACGATGGCGGAGCTAAGCTGCCGCCCTCCCCTTTTAAGCAGCCAGCAATGTGAGGCGGCGGGACGGGGTGGCGCTTAGCTCTCCCCCTACTCCCATTGGTATCAGCCAGAGGGGAGGAGAGGAGGTAAGCCAGCTGATATACGCTCATGGGAATAAAGCCTTATGTCTAGCATTGTGAAGCAGGCTCAGTTGTCTCAAAATGCAGCACATGATGCCCAGTTTTTAAAGAGATTTAAATACAGAAGCAAAACAAAGTCCTGTAAATCTACCAGTCTGGAAAGGGTTAAAAAGCCACTGCTAAGGCTCTGGCACCCCACAGCAGTGCCATTATCCACTAACGGAGCCAACACCGAACAGTGGTGAACCTTCCCAGAAGTGGCTGGACAAAATTTCCCCAACCCCCCCCTGAAAAAAAATAAATAATGCAATAATTCATCTAGGAGATCACAAAAACCACCCAGTTGAGACATTGATGCAAATAAGGTCAACATATACAATTCCACAATAAGGGTAGTTTCACATAGGTGATAAAATCGTGAGCTGCGGGAGGGAGTTAAAAAAAAGCAGATTTATGAAAGGAATAATTTTCAATGGCTGCCTTCCCATTAGCGATGTTAACTGAGGATCTTGTGAGAACGAAAAATCGTGGCATGCGCTTTTTATTTTTAACCCCTGTGTTTCCCTACGGAGCCTCCTTTTTATCGCATTGCAACACACAGACTTGCGTTGCGATCTTAACATTAGAAAGTCATATGGACTTTTGTGATAAAGAAAATTGTGCAATTTTATCGCGGGAGGCAGTGATGCGATACAAGATTCTCAAAAAGTATTGCTGACGTTCAAAATCGCAGGAACAAAAGATGCGATTTTCTCACGGCAAAAGTCGCGATCGCCCTTGTGGAACTACCCTAAAACAGAGAAAGGGCAAAAATGGCATCCAGTGGGAGCAAACCATTGTTGATGGAACAGAATGCAAAGATTTTCTGGCAAATACAAAATAACCATCTATCACCCCCAAGATTTAGGATCATTTGTCAACTGAATAGTTAAAAGGTGGAATTTTTTGGAAGACGTGTCGTTCAATATCTGGCATGAAGCAAACATCACATTCCACAATAAGAACATACCAAGAGTCAAAAATGGAACCACTTTGGTAAAGTGCTGCAGAAGCAGATATGACAGAATTCCAAATATTGGAATTCTAACCAAATATTATTGCAGAAAACTGAACCTTTGATGTGAGGCTCTAGTACCCTGTTGTACAGCCTCTAGCTTGGATGTAAGAGGTGATACGGGCGGGCATGGAGGCTCTAGTACCTGTTGGGCCGGCTCCGACTTGGATGCAAGATGAGATACGGGTGGGTATGAAAGCATACAGGTTCCTTATGGTATTCTGCAGCATATCGGTACACATTTGCTGTAATTGAGCTTTTAGACTTTGCAAACTTGTAGGCTGTGGAAGCTGGCATCCCAGATGATCCCATACATGTTCTATTGGCGATAAACCTGGCGACCAGGCAGCCACGGAAGTGTTGCGACACCCTTGCTGTGTGCGGCCAAGCATTATCCTGCCGGAAAATGCCTCTTGGAAGCCCTGTCATGAGAGGAACACATGTGGCTGCAGGACGTCCTGAACATATTACTGAGCTGCCATTATCCCTCATACCTCTAGTAGGTCTGACTGACTGTTGTACGCAATGGCACCCTCCTTCCCAATCACACCAGCAGTGGGTGCAGCGTACGACTCAACAGCAAAGCAGGACTGAGGCACTCACCCTTAGGTCTCCAGACACAAACACAGTCGTCATTCTTGCCCAAACTAAACCCAGTTACACTCCTTAGCAGTCAAGTTTAGTCGTTCATCGTGGGTGTCAAAGCAAGTGCATGTAATGAGTGCCGCGGGACCAAATGTCCCTAAGCTAAGCACCTGCGAATGATTCCGACAGACGTCTGCAACGATGGTGCCACCTGTCTCTGGATGGCAGGCACTAGTAGCTCTAACGGTTTGTCTATCGGATGATCAGAGTCGCTGCATCCTGAGCTCAGTTTCCTAGTGTGCGAGCGCTCACGCATCCACTGCTCCCAACACCTCTCAACAGTCTGTTCAGAATAACCTAGGTGGTGTGCATTTCATCTAAACGACCATCCACCTTCTCGCATTCCAATAATGCGCCCCTCAATCTGTTAGCTGGACAAAATCGCTGTCACAGAGGCATGTCTATCTGTGAATGACTGTACATACAGGGGTGGTTGTCAATCACAGATAGGACCGCTCATTGGACTGTTCAGCTCAGAATATGTAGAGAAATAAATGTAATAAAAAACAAAGAAAATTGTAATACTGTATCTTTCCCCATAAAACTATATGGCGCAAAGTCCACGGACAGATTTTATTTGCGGAACCAGCGCGGATTTGCCACCCATAGAAATGAATGGAGCTTCTGCGATTGATTTTAGGTCCACGGATTTGATTTTATGGTATTTATTTACTATCCGCGCAGATTTAAAACCACAGCATACTCCATTTTCATCGCGGATTCCACGCAGATCTTGCTCCATTGAAGTCTATGGGAGTTGCGGTTCCGCAGCGATCCGTAAATACATTTAAATGCATTTGAAGGTTAGAAGTAATTAGGGAGGTGGGGAAAAGGCTTGGAAGGGGTTTGGTTTCTTTTCCCATTTTTTTTTTCCATTTAATTTCCGTAATTCAAATCCGCGTACACCAGTGTGGAAAAAACACAGAATCCGCGACCACCGCAATTATTAAAAAAAATCATTTTTAACACGATCCGCAATGCACCGCTGCGGATCTGAAGCTTAGACCTGCAGCGGATGCACTGCGTGTCATGGACATTAGGCCGATATCAGTCTGCTCGGCTCCTCCTGCTCTACAACATCATGCCTGCAGTTTAGACACCATGTTTGAGTTGACAGATTCCCTTTAATATGCCCTGATTGTCAGAACTCCCTATATGATTTTGATCATTCCTTAAATACATGCATAGCAATTTCTGAATATATGCTAATTTAAAGAATATTAGGATACTTTTTTTTAAGTTCACATTTTCTTTTTTTTAATTGTTTGACTCAGTGCAGCCAAATACTGAAAATAACTGAAGTGGTGGGTCTAGCACATGACGGTCAGGAACAATGCCCAACAGACTACATTGACATAATGGAGTCCATTGAATTTCTGTCATGCTGTAAGGCATTTTATAGTACAAAGTAGTGTAAGCAAGCTGCGCTATTTTGTCTTGGATTTCGTACTAGATTTCTGCAGATGGGAACAAAAATTTAGGTTGTTAATTCATAACATAATAGCATAATTCATGCCATTTTAAAAATTCGGCTTCGACTGCCCTTTCATATGTCTAATTACTAAAAGCAAAAGGAATGGTTTTGAACAAATTCGCAAACAAGAAATATTTAGAATATATATTTTTTAATTTTTATAAATAACTTATCTGTTACAAAGACTGTTTACCCAGCTAAAATCACAAAACCATCAGCTCAAGATATCCAAATTAGGTTTTATTATTAAAACAAGTAAAAATTTGTCAATCTTCACAGAAAACTGCAGATGAAGCTGAAAAATGGTCTTTTTTTTAACAAAAAGTATTGCTTGCAAGTGCTTTGGTTCTGCTGTTTAGCCCAATTACAGTGCTGGAAGGCCCAAAACATAACAAGCCTTTGCAACACTTTGGTTACCTAGAAATGTATTCTGCAACACAATGAATAGCCTTAAGTAGTAAGGCTCATCACATTTTAGTTTCTGGTACAAAAACCTTAAAACAACAATGTATGATGTTGAGTCATTTACAGTGGATGACTTTAGTAAATCAATGGCTACTTAAATATCAAAAGCCTGGAAAAAAAAAAAAAAAGGTGAGCCACTGATTGTCGCTAAATTTATCTCTTAACACTTAAATAGAAGCAGCAATAACACATTTCTTTGAGATGCCAAGCAGTGTATCCTTTGATTTCCTTAAGAGTGATTTGTTACGAATTGCATGGTTCTTTTTCTCTAAGAATTACAATGTTCAGTGGCTTCAAGCCAGTTCTCTTTAAAGTGGCCAAAACTCAATATTTATCTTGGGCATGAAGGAATGAGAATTACCCAGAACTAGGTTGACATAGGAGCTTCTGTTTTAAGATACAACTGTCTCAAACAGGGAAGTCACAGATTTGAGGCCATTGTAACAAAGAACATGGACCCATGTGCATACAAGAATAAGTTAAACAGAGCTTTCTACGCAACTTCTGGACATTAACAAAGGTTCTCTCATTCTCCGCACTAGTTACATGCATAGTATTAACAATACAGTACTTGGAAGTATTACTGTAAATATGATGGTGCAACGGTGGGCGGAGGGGAGTTCTATCCTGTATTTTCAGATCTTGGGATTGCCAGGATTTGTTACCTTACACTGGTCAGGAAATTGGGTTTTCTTTTGCCAAAAATATACCGCTTGTCTCAAATCTCTCTTGCCTATCAGTAAGCCTTAGTACAATTCTGGAATAAAATATTCAAAAGGCAAGTTTTTAGGAAATGTAAATTCAAAAGAGTCACCCACTGTAAAGTCCAATGTGTACAGAAAAATATGGTAGAACATTGTGCCTTTTAATGATCTTCACAGGACATCAGGATATACAAGAGAAAAAAAAAATTTATGGTGGTGAGATGACCAACAAAATCAAACGATGCACAATGCTTTATTCCCTTCCACCACCCAGTTAAAAGGCACCAATTTTTTGATAAAAGACCTAAAAAAAAAAAAAGAAAAAGAAAAAAAACAGGGAAAAAAAAGGACATTGATTGTGCCAAAAAAGAAAAATAAAGAAGGAAAACACTAAAAAACCTAATACGCTATACATACAGAAGAACATGAAATTAATAAAGGTGAGAAGGAAAAACAAGGTCACTTGGAGCAGGCTTCAGGGCTATGTACAATTGGAAAAAAGCTTTAGGCAATTTCACTGTATCGTACAGAGACAACACATGCAGTTTTTCATCTTTGTTGCATTTGATTGTACTGATTGCTGGTTTCACAAGTAATAGGAGGTTCCCAAGAGGCACTTAAACACTTGAACTGTACAGTCCATCCCCTGTTCATGTGAGAGCAACAGCTTGCAGCAAGTTGCAAATCCTTTGTTTCTAGTGTTTGTTTTTGTTGCTGCTGGTTTTACAAGTGGAGAATTTAAAAGCCAATACGATTTCTTGCTTTGCTTCTCCAAAATATCCAAAAACGATCCAGTAACTTTTACTGAGAAAAAGTAGTAAGGACCCAAAATACCGGGCACAGTGAGAAATTTCCTTTAAGGGCTATTAATACTGTACATGGTACAGGCAGTCAGCTGGGAACCAGGAGTATCAGTCTTACACTGATTAGAGAATTTAAGTAAAAGGGCAAAACCCAACTGCGCACAATACAACATTGAGGTATTATTCTGTGGGCTGATGTCTACTATTAGTAAACAACCACAAGGCCATTCTTTCTCCTGTCATTTAAAAAAAATGCTGTTTTGATGATTTTCCATTTATTTCCATTGGCAAGTTAAACCTACTGGCTCAGTAATTCCGGGGCATATCGCACTGTTCACATCTGTTTAAGGCAGGGTGGTTCAGAAAAGTACATGCAGTGCAATTCCACTGAGCTCCCTCATCTTCATCGGTGTCGGGAATTTTTGTTGGTGTTTTGACAGAGGATCTTTGATCTAAAATGGGAACACAACATTGAATACTGTAAATTATCAGGAAAACCAAACATTATCCAGAGACGTAACTTTAAACACTGTGGCGTTCCTCTGTTACTCCTCCTAGAATTTTATGAATAAGTTGACAACTGGGTTCTACCATTCCCCTTGACAAAAGGTTGTTTGTGTTTTTTTTTTTTTAATTATATTTTTTATAAAAAATAAAAAATTTTATATTATGAGATATATATATACACACACACATACACATATATATATATATATACATATATACATATACATATATATATATATATATATATATATATATATACACACACACACACACACACACACACATACACACACACACACACACACACACACACAAAAACAAGTCCTAATAAGGCGATGTTTAGGGAACAGTTAAAAACACTTATAGGCAAAAAAGGAAAAAAACGACACAGAAAAATAGCTGCAGAGGAAACAAGTTAACTAGCTCAGCTATGCTTATATAGAAAGTCTATAGACTCCTGTTAAAATACCATGCTTTAAAGCCCAGCAAAGATTAACTATTTCAGATTTCCACTTTCACTGTGACCAGTTATCTGTACAATTCCATTGAAACAAACTGATGGGATTCAGGTCTGAGCTCTGGCTGGGCCACTCTAGAACCTTGATCTTCTGGCGAGCCACTCTTGTTGATTTGGCGGTATGCTTTGAGTCGTTGTACTGCTGAAAGGTGCAATTCCTCTTCATTTTCAGCTTTTTAGCAGAGGCTGGAAGGATTTGTGCCAAAATGGACTGATATTTGGAAGGGTTAATAATTCCTTCCACCTTAACTAAAGCCCCAGTTCCAGCAGCAAAAAAACAGCCCCAAAACATAATGCTGCCTCCACCATCATCTTCACCGTGGGGGATAGTGTTATTTTTTCAGATTATTGCCAAAAAGTTCATCCTTGGTCTCAGACCATAACACATTCTCCAACATACTTCTGGCAGACTTGATGTAGGTTGTGGCAAAACATAGCCAGCTTGGATAACGTTCTGCGTTAGAAAAGGTTTCCATTACGCCCCCCCTACCCCACAGCCAAGACATATGAAGAATGCGGGAGATGGTTGTCACATGTACTACACAACCAGTACTTGCCAGAAATTCCTGCAGCTCCTATAATGTGGCAGGCCTCTTGTAAGCCTCCCACACCAATTTCCCTCTGGTCTTTTAATCAATTTTTGAGGAACAGACAGTTTTTGGTAAATGTGACCGTCTTTCTTTACCTCAGCTGTTTGCTGCCGCTATGAATCAGAATCACCCCTCTCCGGCTGATGTCTCATGGGACGTCTGTGGAGGAGTGCAGGGAGACTCTGCCCTCTTCCTCGGTCCCTGGCCTCCGGTACGCTGGCTACTGCCATCTTGGCAGAGTTTTCGCATGTGGAAATATTCCTCCAACTTGCGCAGCAGAGCTTTGGAGGTTCTCCCCTTTTTGCTGCCATTGTGTGCTCTGGACCTTTGGGCATCCTGCGAGTACGATTTTGCTGACCCAAAGTACTGCGGGGTTGATTTAGTGAGTTCACTGGTGGACTTCCAGCTCAAGCCTCCGTCTTGGTCCCGCGCTAATCCACGCCCCTCTGGTAATGTCACTGTTGTGACAAATTTAATCCACTTCTTGATGTTCCATGGTATACGTAATGCCTTGGAAATTTTTTGGTCCCCTTCTCCAGACTCAAAGGGATCGGATTGTTGAAAGGTCTTTACAGACCATGGCTTTTGTTGAAAAAAATGCAACTAATATCAGGAAAATCCTACTAGAACGGCTGAACTGTATACTGGGTAAATCAGAATCACTGTCAATAATGGTAGCTGTGGACTATTACTTATGAGTTTAAATTGGATTGGCCAATTCTGAATACAATCACATCCCCATATATTTAACGGTGCCCACACTTAAAAAAAAAAACTAAAACTAAAATGTGTTTGCATACTTATCAATCCTAAATGATTTCAGTTTGTTTTTTAATGGAATTGAACAGATAATGGGTCACACTGACTGTACAAACATAGTAGTAGTAGGTTAGGTCAAAAATAGACATTTCCCACCCAATGTAGATCAAGAGGAAAGCAAACACTCCCTATTACCCACCCTCCGCCCCCCAATGAGGTAGAAGCCAATTTTCCTCAATTAAAGAGGAAAAAAGTTCCTTCCTAACTCCAATCTGACAATCAGAATAATCCCTTGAAAAACAACTAATGAAAGGATTCATCTTTGTCGGATTTTTTAACATGACAATAACATGGCACTTTAATAATGGTATGTAGACACTTTATATCCACTGTAGTAATCAGTTTCACATATACCACCACAGTTTCACCAAAATTTATATTTGCATTAACTTACCGACAGACTGTGTACCTTTTGGCTTTGGTGCCACAGGGCCTAAAAATCCAATGTTGTCATAAAAATTATGAATGGCACTTGGATCAAAATGGGGCCCTTAAGAAAACAGATAAAAGTCAATGCAAAAATTATCTTTTTGTTGCAAAACATTTCATGTTACATATTTTAAAAATAGGAATCATAACAAGAGGTTTTTGAAACTGCACATATAATAGTACAAAGTGGCAAAACAAATGCAGGCCAGAGGAAAGCCGTAAAATGAATTAAAAATACAAAGTGGGAACAACTCAACTTGAGGCCTCATGCCCACGGCCGTGTCGGATTCCACCCTGAGACTTTATACTCACCTCTTCAGATCCGCCGCGAGTGTCTTGTCCGACACGCATGTGCAGTGCAGCGCATGACATGCTGGGCGGTGACGCAGATTCCCGCGATTCTTCCGCTGTGCCCACAGCGCGGAGTGTCGCGGGACGGAAGGCTTCCATTGACTGTTTTACAGCACAGAATAGAACATGCTGAGATTCTCCCCCACAAATGGAAAATCACAGTTGATTTCCACTCGCAGGCAGGAGAGAATCATTTAACACAGCGTGTCTATGGACGGACATTGCTTCGGAATTCGCGGCGGGCATCTAGCCGTGGTTTCCGCAGTGATAATTCCGTGGGTCTTAGCCCTAAAACACAGCTAAAATGACTAAAGCATTTCAGCGCTTCATAAAAACTGTACTGCAAAACTAAAAAAACATACTGATCTTATTTCTTATTCCTGCGCCCTCCCCACTTTTTTTTTGTTGTTGCATTACTTATATTCTCAATATTCTTCGAGCATTTTATGTGGCATCAGATTCACTAAATTTTACTGAGCGCATCTTTAATTTATAGAAATTTTTTTTACAAAGTCTTTCGAAAAAACCTTTTCTCCACCTCATCACTCCCTGATCAGATTTGTGATTCTCCTGCATATTTCCATCTCCCAGGAGAGAGAGGGATCGGGAACACAAGTTTTTGTACATTATGAATGTGATGCTAGAAAAATTAATTAGGAAAATTGTGTTATTCCTTGTCTTCTGAGCTCTGTGTCATGTGCCAAAACTGCAGTTTATGTTCACATATGGGGCACCTGCAGTACTTGGGAGAAATCTGGTACCAAAATGTTTGGTCCGTTTCTCATATTTCCTCATGCAAATGAAAAAAATGGGCTAAATCAGTATTCTACTGAACATTGATAAATTTTATGAACCTCGAGCCATGAAAGTAAAAAATTACAAATACCTGTCAGGTCAAAATAGTAAAACTGCATAAATGCTGTTTGTTTTAACTACTTTGAGGGGAGCAGTTTTTAACCCAGTTACCCTAAGTGACATACACTTACATCACAGAGGTGCAGATGGGTTATGAAGCCCACTGCATACTAGGAAGTTCCAGCTGTTTGACAGCAGATACCTTCAGCAAACAGTTCTGACTGCGGCAGCTTGAAAGCTTGCATGTGTAAACATTTGAGTTTTTCCCATTACACCCTAGTTAAAATTTAAAAGGAAAGAAATTTTTTTATTTTTTTTAAAAACCTTTTGCAATCCAATTTTGGATTCAGGGTTTCCTAGGGGACTTTCTCCTTCTGCCATTATACAATGGCACCATCTGCTGGTTAGAGCCAGTACTGCAGTATGGGACATGCTGGAGAGGCCCCCGACAACAGAGTGGCCAGTAATATACAGTAAGAATACCCTGCCGAACATCTTCCGACATTGGAGCTGTACAGGCTTCAATCAGAATGTCTTTAGACATACAGTGGATTTGGAAAGGGTTAATATACCCTGAACTCACCTCTTGCCTGAAAAAGATCTATTTCTTTGGTGAGACAGTCTATATCGATTTGCAACTGCCTGTTACAACTCCTTAATTGCTGCATTTCTTCCAGCTTAAAAAGAAAAGGTGAAAAGGGTTTAAAAATTATACAGCTCAATATATACAAACTAACAAAAGCTTCAAAATCAATTTATGCAAGGTGCACCGAGCGTACTACAGCAGCTGGGGGCAGATTAATTAGAACCCCATCACAACCCCATGTTGGCAAAAAGAAATGTCAGTCAGACGCGGGATGATAAACTGATGCACGCAAGTCGTGTAACATTTGCGACTGAAGCTCTGCTAACCACTACTACAAAAAGGGGCTGTGCGAACTGAACTACCCCGTGTCATATTGGTGTTCAGACATTAGAAAGGGGGATCACCCACATCTACATGCTAAAGCAGAGACCAATTGCAAAAAGTAGCTCCTACTTTGCCAGAAATCATCCACGTATTAAGCGGCTTCATTTTTGGAGCAGAAAAAAAAACTGAATTAAAATGGAATTAAAAGGTTTTCGATTTTTTTCCCCCCGCACACATTTCAATGGGTTTATTAAAAAAACAAAACAAACAAAAAAAAAACAAGCTTTCAGTTTGCTTCTCTCCTTTTACACAGTACGATTATTTTTCTGGTTGTTCAGCCTCCTGGGGTTTTGCACGATAGTCGTCCCGTGTAAAAGCATGCAGAAAACTGAACGGGGATTGTTCAGTACTGAATGCTTGCTGTTTACACTGAACGGCCGCTGTTTACAGTGAATGGAGAGGGGTGAGGGAGAGAACCCTCCGCCCGCTGCCCGCTGCCACGACCCCTGCTGGCCGCTCTATGAGCGATCCAGTGATACTTGTTAAAAAAAGGAAATATGATTAAACAGAAGCAAACTGCCAGCTTTCCGTTTTTTTGAACACCCGTTGAAATTCAATGGGGGAATGGATGTTTATTTCAGTTTTTGTGCTCCAAACACAGAACACAGAAATAAAATGATGATTAAGGCTGGGTTCTCACACGCCGAGGGAAAAACCGCGAGATTTCCACCGGGAAAAGCGCTGCTTCAAAACCAGCGGCACTTATGGCTGGCTAATCCCGGGATTAGCAGCTGCAGGCAAATCCGCCCTGTGTGAACCCAGCCTAAAAGTCCTAGAACCGATGTGAGAGGAGCATTCCAGTTACCATGTAATACTGCGTACAGTGACTGCCTACAGCTGTTCTGGCTGTAAACGCTGATTGAGTTTACAGCACCCATACCTGTTAGTCAGGACAACTCTTCAACCTCTTAAGGGCCAGCCATTTTTGGGCTTTTTTTATTCTACCTTACAAGAGCCATATCTTGTTTATTATCCTGTCAAAATTGCCATATGAGGACTTGTGTTTTTTGCAGGATGGGTTGTGCTTTTTTAATGGTACCTTTTAAATGCACCATATAATGTAATGAAACATGTAAAAATAACGGTTTTAAGTGGGATGAAATGGGCAAATGGTAACGTCTTAATTATAAAAGGTTCTCTTTATAATACTGGTTAGTTTGATTACATCAATACCAAATTCCTATGGTTTTTGTTTCGCAACTTAAAAAATGTTTTAAAATCTTTTCAGTTTTTAAAAGTTGGCAGAGAGTGGTTGGGACTTACAAATACAGCCAAATTGACTTCTCCACGCTGATTCTGTAACCCCCAGAATGGTGGTTAACGCAAACAGCATAGCACAAGGAGCTACACTGTTTTTGTAAGCCCCAGCCAGTGCATTCAGCTGGGCCAGGGGCAGTGCGGACCAGGAGTAGAGACAAGTGCTAGATGCAGACGTGGGCCTATGGATATGCCATGGAAATCTCAGCTGGAAATACTCTTTCAATGGATTTCAATAAATGGCGGCTCTGGAGCCCTTCACTAGGCCTCTGGCTGCCATGTCAATCTACTGGCACCATGCAATCGCATCTACAGAGGGCCTGGATTGGGCAATGAAGGGAGCCCCACTGTAACAATTTACATGCCACAGATCACTGCACTGACCACAGCGTCTGAGTGGTTCATGGCCACAATCAAAATTATCTGTATATGTGACCACAGTAGCCAAGGATCACCTGTTTAACACAGCTGGCACGTGGCAGATGTAAACTGAGATGGGCTACCAAGCCCACTCCATCATCGCACTACGAACATATGACGTGTATACATACGACAGATGGTCATTATAAGGTTAAACTACAGATAATTTCATATATAGCTTAAAATTTCCCTACAGAAGGTGGCCATAGACTGACCACGTTGCATTATACCGTTAATTGTTTCAGAGTGAGATTAGATCCATCACATAAGCAACGTTTAGATCTCACACCTACATTGAATTTATAAAGTGTCAGAGCCAAACAAACATAGTAAGGTACAGTGTAAACTTACTGATGGAATTTGTGAAACTGAATTCGACCTATTTAAGCGTCTCTGAGTGAGATTATTTTCCATTTCATTGACCTCCGTTTTAAGTTTGTCCAGCTTTTTCTTTTGTACTTCTAGTTCTCGATGAAGCCGCTCCATCCTTGCCTTCTGGTGTATTAGCAAAGCTGAAAAAACAAGGTTAAAAAAAAGAAAGAAAAAAAAGGACTTAAAGGTTACTCTTAAGTGAATAGAAAAAAAATTAGGGCCAGAAAACTCTGGAATAAGACTGAAAGCAGCTTTAGTATTTAACTGGTACATGCATGGTTTTTTTATTTTCCCCTCTTAAAAGGAGTTTTTGAGCGAGCTAATTAAAAACACGCTTTTGTTCTGGCTTTTTTTTTTCCTACATTGGACAAGTGGTCAGAAAAGAAAAGCGCCGTTTGTAGTGCTTACCATAATTCTCTGTTGGACTACAATTAGCATCTATGCAGGGCGTCAAAACTGGAAAGTAGTACCTTTTTTTTTTTTCTTCCTATAAAAAGACTGACACCTGCCTAGTGAAATACTGCAAAAATTTCTAACAATTAGAAAAATTTGCAGCAAACAGTCCAATATATAAAACACTTGTCCTACCATTAAAATGGATGCCCTACCCCGGTTTTCCAGGCCCTCCTGATTATGGTATTCCAAACATTTAACAAACTGAAGTCGGCACTGACCAGAATAGTTTAGGGATGAGGGCGACGACAGAGACCGCGGGTGGGTATACACACATTGTCGTATGCCAAATCAAAGGAGGGGCAGGCTTGCCTGACCTTAAAAACTTTCATGTGGCGGCTGTTCGAATGCATCTTCTACACTGGCACTATAACACTTACAAATAATGGATAGCATTGGAGCAAACCGCTTGTACAGTTCCCCTGAGGCTACTCCCATGGGTAAAAAAAAAAATTAAAAAAGGAGGATAGGGCTAGAGATGAGCGAACCTGCTCGTTTCGAGTAATTACTCGATCGAGCACCGCGATTTTCGAGTACTTCCGTACTCGGGTGAAAAGATTCGGGGGGCGGGGGGAGGCGTGGCGGAGCGGGGGGGGGGGTAGCAGCGGGGAACAGGGGGGAGCCCTCTCTCTCCCTCCCCGCTGCAACCCCCCCACTCACCCACAGCGCCCCCCCGAATCTTTTCGCCCGAGTACGGAAGTACTCGAAAATAGCGGTGCTCGGGCCAAAAAGGGGCGTGGCCGAGTAGGTTCGCTCATCTCTAGTACTAATGTAAACTACAGGACATCCCGCAAAAACTGAGCCCTTGCACAACTACGTCGACGGAAAAATAAAAGTTATTGCGCGCAAAAGATGCAGCAGAAAATGAATTTTAAAAAAGTGTCTGAAAAAAATACAAGTACTACAGCAAAAAAACCCCAAAACTATACAGGTTTGGTATTGCAGTAATCGTACTGACCCTAGAATACATCATATCATTTTTGTTGGTTTGTGCGCCGTAGAAGCAAAACGCACTGAAAGATGGTGGAATGTAGTCTTTTTTCAATTTTACTCCAGTTAGAATTTTGTAAAAGTTTTTCAGTACATTATTATATGGTACTTTAAATAGCACCATTGAAAAATACAACTCGTTCCACAAAAAAAAAGCCCTCATGCAACGTCGATGTATAAAGAAGTTATGCTTTTTTAAAGGAAGGGGGGGGGGTGCGGCGTCATTAAGGGGTTAAATAATGTACTATCTTCCTTCTCTGGGTCATTACGAATGCAGGGATACCACGTGTGTAATTTTTATTTTTTTTTTTTTTTACAAAGTAAAGGGAGAAAGGTGGTGTTTCGGCGTTTTTAATTTTCTTTACATTTTTTTTTTTTTTACTTTTCAAAGATTTGTCCCTTTAGGGGACTTCCACAGAGGCCCATCAGGACCCCCTGATCCCATTGCGGGGGTCCGATGGTGACAGCCTTTTACATGCTGCAGTCGCAAAGACTGCAGCATGTAAAGGGTTAAACAGCAGAGATTTGAGGTTTTCTCCTTTCTCTGCTGTAAGAGCTGGTGCCTGGCTATCCTATGACAGCCAAGCACCAGCTTTTCCTGCCACAGGGATTATCGGCCGGCTTCTGACAAGCCGATGGACTCCGTGGCAACCTGTAAACAAAGCAGTGCAGGAGTTTTAAAAAAAGAAGCGGGAAGTTGCCGGCAGATCAGTTCCATCTTCCTGCTTCTTTTTTTAAAGTCCTGCACTGTTCTCTGTGGGTCTGTGCAGGCAGAGCACACTGCCACAGCTTATGGCAATGTGCTCTGCAGGTCCCTTAGCGCAGTGTTTCCTAACTCCAGTCCTCAGGAACCGCCAACAGGTCAGGTTTTCAGGATTTCCTCAGTGTTGCACAGGTGATGTAATTATCATCAGTGCCTCAGACATTGCCACAGGTGTTCTTACCATAGGATATCCTGAAAACATGACCTGTTGGTGGTCCGAGGACTGGAGTTGGGGACCCCTCCCTTAGCGAAACATAGCCGGGAAATCTTTCGGGCTATATCACTATGGGCAGTGGAGCTCGTCCCGGAAAATTTCCGGGTGTGCCACTGAAGGGGTTAATCATTCTGTCTCTGCATGCATTTACACAGGACGACTATCATTCACACTCCTGTTTATGTGAGCCCGGCCTAATCCTACCCGTGATAATATATGACTGCTGAGAAATTTTGGCCCATTATCAGATTCTGTGGTCAGTGTGAAAACTGCAATTTTTTTTTCTAATATAAATCATGACCGAATTTAAAAATAAATAAATCTTAAAAGGTTTAGCTAAAAAACTTGTTTTATATACAATAGGTCATAGTCTGATGACATTCCCTTTAAGTTTTTCGCAGCCAAATAGAAATTGAAGAAGGAAGCCCAAAAGGGTAGATTCCGGTAGCAAATTTCTAGGCTCATTGCATACCTGATGAACGTTGAGAAAGCCAATAATGCATTCACAGATCACACAACCACAAGGCAACGCTCACACAACAGAACAGCCCTTTCGTCCCAATTCAAGATTTTATTTGTTTGGGGTTTCACAATTTGATGCAGATTCACCCTCTCCCTAGTGGAAAAAACTGAAGTATCCATCTGTACATGTTAAAAAAAAAATTCTAAAAGTTCACACACTTCCCATGGAGATCTGTTGCTTCCTATGCACGAGTGGAAATCCATTGCAATTTCTGCTCGCAGAGGAAAAGGAAAAAAAAAACAAAAAACAAAACAACCGCATGGGCGTAGCTGCTGCTGCCAGGGTTGCATTCTGCATGCAGAATCTGACCTTCCTCTGTTAGGCGGCCCTATACTTTGTCCTCCTAACTTTACAAACAGTGGCACAGAAAACCATATGCAAAAAAAATTATTCGTTTTCCCTAGGAAGATGTCCTAGAACCATTGACCAAAAAAAAACAAAAAGGAAATGTAAGAACAAAAGCAGGCGTTCCTCATGCTGTGGCTTTGAGCTTGGAGTGAATTACAAAGTTGGGTTTCCATTCTGCGGTAACTGAATGCAGCTATATTCCCCACCCACCACACAATTTTGCCAGTCTATGGGCAGTATTATCAGAAAAACTATGCGGTCAGTGTGCAGGGTTTTGGCCACATGCAGGTAGTGCAGCGAGCAAACTCAACCTCAAGGGCTCAGTCACATGGGCGTTTATTGCCGCGATTTGCGCATGCGTCCGGCGATTTTTTAAAACCATTGCTTTGCAATGGTATCGGACACATGAGCGCTTTTTATGCGCTCGTCCGATAAATTAGAGAACAGAAATCGCAGATCGCACCTATCTGCGATCCCTGTTCTCTTCTCTATATGCGCTCAATGGGGCCGGCGGCAGCAGCACCGACCCCAATGAGAACATATAGAAGACAAATCATTCTTCTCTGCCACAGCTGATGTTTGCCCATTCAATTCAATGGAGCGGCAATACAGCCGCTCCATTGAAAGCAATGGGCTGCCGGCGTGCGTGGGGTTAATTGTCGGGAAGGGGTTAAATATATAACCCCTTGCCTGCAATGCATCCTGAAAAGTGAAAAAATAAAAAAAAAAAGGATGTACTCACCTGCTCCCGGCAGCCTGAGATCCCCGCTGCCGTCCTGCAGTGGGTGTGAAGGGGGTGTGACTCAGGCTTGCCCCTGATTGGCTCAGCCTGAGCCAATCAGAGGCTGATCTCAGTCACACCCATTCATGAATTCATGAATGGGTGTGACTGAGACTTGCTTCTGATTGGCTCAGCGCTGAGCCAATCAGGGGCAAGCCTGAGTCACACCCCCTTCACACCCACTGCAGGCCGGCCTCCGGGATCTCCAGCTGCCAGGAGCAGGTAAGTACATACATTTTTTTTATTTTTTCACTTTTCAGGATGCATTGTTGGGAAGGGGGTTATATATTTAACCCCTTCCCGACAATTCATCCCACACTCGCCCGCAGCGCTTGCATTCAATGGAGCCGCTGTATTGCCGTCTCCATTGAATGCAATGCGCTGGACAGCTCCGGCCCGTTTCTAATGAAACGCGGGTAGGAGCAGATTTTCGGGCGATTTTTGGGCCGATTTTTGGGCGCCGGTCACGCGATTTGCGCATGCGCATCCGTCATGCGATGCGCAAATCGCGTGAAAAAACGCCCGTGTGACTAAGGCCTAAGGTGGTTTTCCTTTTAGTCACTCCAAATAACAATCCACTGTCGAATGCAGACTGGCTAAGCGGAATAATATGTGAAAAATGGAATCCACTACCTTGATCCGAAACATGACCATTAGAGATGAGCGAACCTACTTGGCCAAGCCCCTTTTTCGCCCGAGCACCGCGATTTTCGAGTACTTCCGTACTCGGGCGAAAAGTTTTTGGGGGGCGCCGTGGGTGAGTGGGGGGGGGGGGGGGGGGGGGTGAGAGGGCCCCCCCCGTTCCTACCCCCCCCCCGCTCCGCCGCGCCTCCCCCCGCCCCCCTTCACCCGAGTACTGAAGTACTCGAAAATCGCGGTGCTCGATCGAGTAATTACTCGAAACGAGTAGGTTCGCTCATCTCTAAGTACCATTCATTGTTTAGTGGAAGAGCAGCTGCTTGGGAGCACTGGGAGCGAGAGGTGTGAGGAGGGGGTTAAGCAAAGTGAGCTGTAGCAGAAGCCTTTAATGGCCATGGAAGGTTGGTTGATTGCGCCTCATATGAGAAATTTTTCTCTCAAATGGCATTTGAAGAGCACCTTAACCCTCCTTTGGATTAACATGTTAGGATTATAAATTAAACTTGACCTATTTGTACATTTTTTCAACTTTAACTATGTAACTCATCACTTCAGGGTAAGACTACACACGGCATCACCGATACGCCTAAAAACCATGGCAGCGGAGTTAAAAAAAAAAAAAAAAAAAGACAAAAAAATAAACCCACTTATTTTTAACCCCTTCAACTCGCCATTGCCCCCTCCCCCCATAATGCAATCGCAGGGTGCCGATTGTTGCCATGGCAGCCCTAGGCCTAGTGAAGGCTACAAAGACTGCCAAGAATTTAACTATATTAAGTGCTGTTTATGGCTGGCTTAATATGGGAACATGAATTTGTGATTTTCAGTATTGCAGTATATTAGTATTTTTAACATTTTTGTTCCCTAGGGGGGCAAACAAAAAAATGCAAAATGTAAGTGAAATAAAATTTGTGAAAATTATATTTTTCTTCTTGGTAACTATGGATGGAATTCTACAATTGCCCTTATTTACAGAAACAACCCTCACCCTTCCTCGGACAGAGTTTATACTAATCAATAATCAACACCAATAGAGAGACACCTATCCAGTGGGTTTAATTCTTTGCAGGAATGGCTTCTTAGGCTGGTATTCCCACACTGAATTACGATAAAGCCAGTAAGTAGCCAAAACAGGAAATGAAGGAACATGTATGAAATATTCTGATACACCTATACACATCCATTCTCAGTATTACTTTACGGGCAGTGATCCATCAGGAGCTGTGATATGTTCTCTATCACAGTTCACACACATGCCTCTGGCCAATGAAGCACCAGGACCTCAATGCAGAGATGTCGTTATGTCCACCTGCACCATGCAACTGACAGAAGGCCATAGGCCAGAAGTGGCCTGGAGTCTGAGCTGCTGTGTTCATTGTAGGAATGGATTTAGGGGAGTATTATATTAGTAACTTTTGCAATACAAAACATCAATACTATGAAAAATAAGCAAACTTAAGTGAAATTGTTATTAAAACACAAGAATAAAAAAAAAAACCAAACAAACAAAAAAAAACCAAAAAACAATTCTCTGCAAAAATTCGAACTATATTAAATATTTACCTTGTGTATAAGCTGCATCATCGGAACCCACGCTCAGCTTCCTTACATCGTTTATTCTATCATGTGCTAAAACAGGGTCTGTTATATGGATACCTTCTGACTCTGCAAATGGAAGGAGGTTTGTAGGCTCAAAGGTTGGAGACACAACACCAGGGGAAACTGATGGAGGTTTGTTTGGGGACACAGTTATTTTAAAAGTATATTTTGTATTGGGTTGAGTTACAACAACACGAGGAGATGTTGCAGTTATGTTGTTCCCAAGTGCTCGGCTTTTGGGTGGATGATGATGAATGTATGCAGGTCCCATGCTTACTTGCCCAGAGACATTCCTGGCTGTACTGGCTGCACCAGGATTAGCGGAAATAACAAGTGTTGGCTGACTTCTAACAATCTGATCATCACCACCACCAGGGGCTGAAATGTAGACTTTCCGCTGGCCACGGCCAAAGCATTCATCTGCAATGTAAACATCAGGCTGTTTCCTTAACTGATTGTTCAAAGCAGAAGGGTTAGTGGAACTTCGAGAACTTGTGGAACGCAGCATGGAGTTACTTCTTTGGGGTGGTTCAAGTTTAATTTCTATTTGGTTTTTCCTGGGACCAGTTGAGATATTTTGAATGTTGTATTGGGTCGAAGGCTGGGAAGCACCTGAAGAATGGAGCAATGGTGCTTGAGGAGTGGTGGGTGAACTAATAGGCATGTACACATGAGAAGTCTGGTGGCCATGCTGATTAGGCTGTGCTGAGGTATGTGATTGAGTGTAAGAAGGAAGTGTTGTCCAAGGATTGTGCTGTGTGGGATGATAAGCTTGCTGGGAGAGATTCGGAGACATCCAGCCTGATTGTTGTTGGGTTTGTCGTGTTGTGCCACCTTGAGAAGTTATATAAGGTCTAATATATATAGAATTTCCATGTGGACTGTTAAGTACAGGTGGTGGACCACCATGTATGTGCAAAGATGTAGGGGTATTACGATTAGACTGGATATTTGGAGCCAAAGTAACCATGATAGGATTGAACCTGGCTGTTTGCAAGCCTGATGAGGTTTTGCTGCCCAACTGAAGTCCAAAGTGATGGCCTGGGTTTGAAGAGTTAATTGTATTTGTCATCCCAAAGACATTATAGCTAGAAGGCACAACCGGCGCAGTCTGTGGCTCTTGTTGATACAGTTCATTATTGGATTGCCCTCCCTGAAGTTGTCCATCACTTATGCTGTGACTTAAAGTCCTGCTGTTTCCATTTATTCTGCTTCCATCCCTGCCCTCATGGTACTGAGACTGCAAATCCAAATTAAGGGATGTCATGTGATTTCTTAAACCGGCAATGCTTGATTCTTCCGAAGGGGAGACGTCACCTTCACCATACAGATATTTTGTACTCTCTTGAGAAAGGACTGCACAGCAAGCATCCAGATTGTTGTTGTTCTATGAAAGAAAGAAAGAGTGAAAAATTAAAGGATAAACATTACAATTTACAAAAGTAAACAAATTCATCCCAATTATTTTAAGCTCTATAGGCAATGGTGTAATGGATTCCATTTTAGAGGATTCACGAGGGGTATTTTATGATGTTTTCTAACAAATTCCACTGGCTTTTATTGGGTTCCCCTGTTTACACCCAGGCTTGCACTGCTCTTTGGAATAAGTGAGAAAAGGGCATCTCTACTTACTAAACAGTTTTAACCTTAAGGAAAAAAAAAAAAAAAAAAAAAAGCAGGTATTAATGGATGATAAAAATGGCAATTGGACATTGCTAGGAGAAAATGTGCACAACTAGTTAGTTTTTATTTTGTATCTACTACTACAAAAGGTTGCAGTTATGATGACCCTCTGTGATAAAGATGATGACACTTATCTGGGCAGAAGGCACTCCCCCCTATAGTTTCAATTTTCTGGTTCCATAAAGCTTTACAAACACTGTGCATGCGAGATTCCTGTACAGGTTCCTGACCAGCTCATGCTAACCGCTGCCTGGGTGGAAGGATTCCCACGAATCGCCATAATGGTAAGGACCAGCTAAGTTAGGTGGCCATCTTAACTTAAGCCAAAAGTGGTTTTGTTTTTTGGGGGGTGTGGGAGGGATTTCAATACAGTTAGGCCCAATACAGATTCTGCAGCTATAAGCGTCCATAGCATGCAGTGCAAAAAATAAAGGCTTCCATTGAAGTCAGGGTAAGCCGTCCGATTTGTGGACGTGCCACGGATTCAGCGGGAAAAGCAGGAGTTTAAAAAAAAAAAAAAAATGTGTTGCCCATGTCCGACAACGAGCCGTGCGGACCATCCGCAGTACAAAGAACCCAGAAGTAGGGAGGTCCGAGTGGACACCGCCACCTGCGCACACATTTATGCAGGGTCACCCGTCGCAACACGGCCAGATTCCGTGTGGGATTCCCTACGCGGAATCCATGCATGCCGTGTGCACGCGGCCTTAATCCCCATCAGCCTTGTCAAAATAGCGTTTTAATCGTGTTCTTTCCAAAAACTGCTGTGGACAGATGTTAAGGTAATAGGGAAATATGAAATTCACTAGCAAGAGCATTTTTCCAGGAGTTTTTGCTCATGTATTGTGTTTTTTGGGTCTGTGGTAGTTTTTCGTTTTAGAAGATGCAGCATATTCCGGGTATTTATTTTTTGGTGCTTTTCCATAGGCTCCTCTATAAGAAGAAACACGAAACAAAACCACCACATACACACAAAATGTGTGTGATCCAAATAGAACTCTTGGTAAAAACGTATGAGATTTTTTTTCCCCCCACAAGGCACAGTATTGTGCAGCTCCTATTATATTGAAGAGGTATCCTGCTTAATATAGATGCATAGAAGATCACAGAAGTACTGGACATTATTGGGATTCTTACATCAGCTGGTTTTTTGCCTGTGCTGCAAATGCTCAGAAGGAAGACAAACTTACTTACACACTACAAGACTGGTTTCACACAGCAGCTTTGCTGAAACACACAATGGGGCACACGTCTCTCAGTCTAGTTTCACACGGCTGAGAATCTCGTACAAGTTCTCTGCGTTGTGAGACACAAAACTCACGCAACTATGAACTCCATGCCTTTGAATGGAGTCCACCACATGAGCAATGCTGGAAGAGGAAAAAATTGTGGCTTTTTTTTTTTTAAACGCACGTTGACAAGCGCGACAATGGGCTGAGCTGCTCAGCCAAATACCACGTTCGCCTGTGTGAAGGTAGCCTGAGAGGGATGTTTCATAACCTGAAGTAAGATGTGCCAAATGTACTAGGATATGCCAGAATCTGAAATCTATGACTGCTATGAGCCGACGCAGAATTGCTGTAAATTATAGTGAATGTGATGGGTTGTGGCAGGCCATGACCCACCATTAAGCTCTGCCCCCTTTTCTTGCTACTTTTCAAAAGCAATGTGAAAAGGTTACAGTAGGGCATGGGCCAAAATTACCTTTTAAGCCATATACACATGTGCACATTTGCGCACGCAATATGAAATCAATAGGCTCAATTTTCTCTGCAATGGGATTGTTCAAATGCGTGTTTTCCTGTCTATTTCAGTCATGCAAGTGAAAAAGCAGCATGTCCTATTTCCCTGTGCAATTGTGCACCAAAAATTCCCATAGAGGTCAATGGGGATGCACAAATGATGGTCAAAATAAGCTAGGAGAAGCGTGAAACACTGCGTTACTGCGCAGGAAAAAAAATCACATTTGGAACTCATTAAACTATTTTAGTCAGTACATATTTTTTTCCTGCATGCAAAAACCATGCATGCAGAAAAGTACAGTAAAAAAAAAAAAAAGGTGATGCGAGTGCAAAAAAAAGTCTGTTCCACAAAAACTCTACGCTTACGCACAAATATGCGGTACGCTCAAATGAATCTGGCCTCAACTACCAATGAACTAGTGTAAACCCTTTAAAACACCCTCCTCCCCCATAATGTGGCTTCTTTTTTTGGATCAGAAGTAGCATTGAAATGCATAGTGCAACATAAGATGCAGTACATCCAATGGGATTTCTCACTTTTTGGGGGTTTATCACCCCCCCCCCCCCCCCCATTTTTCAAAATGCAGCATGCTGTGTGTAGGATATAGTTTCCCTATAGGCCTTCTATTTAGAGTTTGAAATATGCATGTACAAAAGCACTCAACAAAAGCAAAAAAGAAATGCAGTTAAACCCCCCCTGCTCCCTCTCAAAAAACACGTTAGTTACAAATTAAAAAAACTTGCTGTTTCAAACTGTCTTTCATTTAGAAAATGCCAGAAAACAAAACAGTGCAAAAGAGCCCCACGACAAATGCAAAATGTACAAGTACTGCAAAATAAGTGATCAATTAAACTGGAGACAAGTTTACTGGTCCTTTAACAAGGTGGTGAATGAAAGTCAAAACTACCAATTCAAGTAGTAAATGTCAAAGGAAAAATAATCTAACACACCAACCTGCTGCATGCATCGGGACACAACAACTTCAGGCACCTCTGGGAATTTCTGCCGCAGGTCATTTAAAACCTGGAAGTCCACTTGTGAGCTTCCTTGGGCCATTCGTGTATTGCCTGTGCAGAACTGTTCTTATCAGTACAGTTCTAGGCCTTGGTGGAACCCAACCTCATCTCTTTGTAAGCATTTTCTGCAAATAAATATAGTGAAAAGGAGGTAAAATATTCATACAAATATCAAATCCTGCATTACTGGAACATTCCCAATTGGGAGCTTTCCTACAATTTCAGGATGTTAAATTTACACTTTTCACCATCATTGTCAAAACTAGAATTGAACATAAATAAAAAGCTCCCCATTAATATGTATGTGGCTTCGCTTTAGGAGAGGGGGGGGGGGGGGGACACACGACAGAACAAGGAAACCCTTACGTCACTACACTGCCAACCTGGCATAATGAATTTGCCAATAAGATGCACTATTTTTTCTGGTAAAGTAATGTAAGGCCTGGATGTATGGAGTGAGCAGACAGAAGTCTAAGCAGTCTTATTTCGATACAGCAAAAGCTTTTGGAAAGGCCAAAACAGTCACACAGAAAATTATCTAAGTGTGTCAAGTTAAACTTTGCTAAATCTGTATTTCTGGTAGATTTTACATCTGTTGACCACAGTAACCACCAGCGGTCAGTCTCTCATGCAGGATCAATGGATGGAAATACCAGCTAAAATGTATTAAAAAGGTTTTCTTCTATTAAAAGAAAACAAAAATCCATACTTACCTATTCCTCCCCGAGGTCAGTCTCTCTTAACATATCTTCTCCTCACTGAGCTTCTGCAGTGCCCCAGGTCACCTCACATTCTTCATCCGGGCCGGTCAGTGAAGGTCACATTGTTCACTGCCTAGGAACGAATTCTGATCCATTTCAGAGACAGCGTGCATGAGCAGTCTTTGAAGTAGATCGGCACTCCCCCTGCCTGTGAACTGTTACATAACGTACATTGGCTGGCAGGAAGAAGACTGACAGTAATGTACGTAACCTCACAGAAAGGAGAAGAAATCAGGCAGCTAGAGGTGAAGTGACCCCCCCCCCCCCCAGACTGCAGGTGAGGTGAAGATCTGGTAAGTAGACTGAAGGGGGAGGAATAGAATTAATAAGTATAGAATCAATTTTTTTCTTTAATGACAGAACCCCTTTAAGTGTTAGTAGAAAGTAAGCCACGGAGAGTATTCAACATTATTAGGACCAAAGCCAGCCCCACTAAGTATTAACATACGTAAATAAATACTCCTTTTAATTCTTGCTCAGGTGTCCAGTTACTTTTGGTAGAATAATGTATGTGTACTCTAGTGGACTTATCCCCACTGGAATATCCGGAAACAAAAAAAAAAAAAAACTACCCCAATTTTATTTTTCAGCATCCCGTCTTTAGCTGATAATTCAGCTCGCTTTGACCGCTATGGTTACCACTTTTTGTTACAGAGAGCTGGTCATTTCAAATCAGTCACTTCATAAGGGTTGAACTGACAAACTGCCAACCCAATGTCTTTACTTTCAAAGCGCTGTACAGTGAGAATCACCACTAAAGTGGAGGACGCATATACGAGTTCCAGCTGCACAGAGCATCAATAATTAGGACGTGGACATATGGAGATGGTGGGTGCAAAGTGTTTAAGGGCATAGTGAAGATTTTCAAATCCACTGCGTGTCCATAACAGTTCAGCATAAGTAAAAAAAAAAAAAAATTAAAAGAAATAAAATATATTATATAACACACACAAACAAATAAAATCCCTGTTATACAGTGTTCTGAGGAGAAGACTATGCACAGCAGGACCTTTGACCAGAGCTGAGATAAAAGAACAAAAAACAAAAATAAAATTAAAGAACAAATTTCAATAGCTCAAAACACAACTACCGATAATATAAGGCTGGGTTCACACAGGGCGGATTTGCCACGGAATGTCTTTGCAAACTTTCTGCACGGAAATTCCGCCTGCAATTTTAATCCCAAGATTAAGCAGCAAAGTGCACATTTGCAAAAATCTCGTCCACACGCTGCAGCCAAGCCGCTCTGAAACTGACATTCAAAGCCGCAGCCTGTCAATTGTATTGCAGTTTCTGTTGCGGGCTCTCTCCTCTCTATGGGCAGAGATGGCCGCAGCGTAATACAAGCGGTGAAGCCGCTTCAAGACCCGTGCCGTAATCTTGCGAATTTCCGTGTGGTCCTGCTGCAATCATTCCGCAAGATTTGCAGCCTTACAAGTGGTTTCTCCAAATTCAACACAAAATTACATTTTTAATGGCTACAGCAGTGTCAAAATTATTTAGCTCCTTCATGAGAGTCTAGTAGTAGAGCATCCTTTTGCTGTCATGACCTGTTGCAAATGACCAACTTCGTTCCTGAGGAATCTTGACCAACTTCGTTCCTGAGGAATCTTGACCAACTTCGTTCCTGAGGAATCTTGACCAACTTCGTTCCTGAGGAATCTTGACCAACTTCGTTCCTGAGGAATCTTGACCAACTTCGTTCCTGAGGAATCTTGACCAACTTCGTTCCTGAGGAATCTTGACCAACTTCGTTCCTGAGGAATCTTGACCAACTTCGTTCCTGAGGAATCTTGACCAACTTCGTTCCTGAGGAATCTTGACCAACTTCGTTCCTGAGGAATCTTGACCAACTTCGTTCCTGAGGAATCTTGACCAACTTCGTTCCTGAGGAATCTTGACCAACTTCGTTCCTGAGGAATCTTGACCAACTTCGTTCCTGAGGAATCTTGACCAACTTCGTTCCTGAGGAATCTTGACCAACTTCGTTCCTGAGGAATCTTGACCAACTTCGTTCCTGAGGAATCTTGACCAACTTCGTTCCTGAGGAATCTTGACCAACTTCGTTCCTGAGGAATCTTGACCAACTTCGTTCCTGAGGAATCTTGACCAACTTCGTTCCTGAGGAATCTTGACCAACTTCGTTCCTGAGGAATCTTGACCAACTTCGTTCCTGAGGAATCTTGACCAACTTCGTTCCTGAGGAATCTTGACCAACTTCGTTCCTGAGGAATCTTGACCAACTTCGTTCCTGAGGAATCTTGACCAACTTCGTTCCTGAGGAATCTTGACCAACTTCGTTCCTGAGGAATCTTGACCAACTTCGTTCCTGAGGAATCTTGACCAACTTCGTTCCTGAGGAATCTTGACCAACTTCGTTCCTGAGGAATCTTGACCAACTTCGTTCCTGAGGAATCTTGACCAACTTCGTTCCTGAGGAATCTTGACCAACTTCGTTCCTGAGGAATCTTGACCAACTTCGTTCCTGAGGAATCTTGACCAACTTCGTTCCTGAGGAATCTTGACCAACTTCGTTCCTGCGGAATCTTGACCAACTTCGTTCCTGAGGAATCTTGACCAACTTCGTTCCTGAGGAATCTTGACCAACTTCGTTCCTGAGGAATCTTGACCAACTTCGTTCCTGAGGAATCTTGACCAACTTCGTTCCTGAGGAATCTTGACCAACTTCGTTCCTGAGGAATCTTGACCAACTTCGTTCCTGAGGAATCTTGACCAACTTCGTTCCTGAGGAATCTTGACCAACTTCGTTCCTGAGGAATCTTGACCAACTTCGTTCCTGAGGAATCTTGACCAACTTCGTTCCTGAGGAATCTTGACCAACTTCGTTCCTGCGGAATCTTGACCAACTTCGTTCCTGCGGAATCTTGACCAACTTCGTTCCTGCGGAATCTTGACCAACTTCGTTCCTGCGGAATCTTGACCAACTTCGTTCCTGCGGAATCTTGACCAACTTCGTTCCTGCGGAATCTTGACCAACTTCGTTCCTGCGGAATCTTGACCAACTTCGTTCCTGCGGAATCTTGACCAACTTCGTTCCTGCGGAATCTTGACCAACTTCGTTCCTGAGGAATCTTGACCAACTTCGTTCCTGCGGAATCTTGACCAACTTCGTTCCTGCGGAATCTTGACCAACTTCGTTCCTGCGGAATCTTGACCAACTTCGTTCCTGCGGAATCTTGACCAACTTCGTTCCTGCGGAATCTTGACCAACTTCGTTCCTGCGGAATCTTGACCAACTTCGTTCCTGAGGAATCTTGACCAACTTCGTTCCTGAGGAATCTTGACCAACTTCGTTCCTGAGGAATCTTGACCAACTTCGTTCCTGAGGAATCTTGACCAACTTCGTTCCTGAGGAATCTTGACCAACTTCGTTCCTGAGGAATCTTGACCAACTTCGTTCCTGAGGAATCTTGACCAACTTCGTTCCTGAGGAATCTTGACCAACTTCGTTCCTGAGGAATCTTGACCAACTTCGTTCCTGAGGAATCTTGACCAACTTCGTTCCTGAGGAATCTTGACCAACTTCGTTCCTGAGGAATCTTGACCAACTTCGTTCCTGAGGAATCTTGACCAACTTCGTTCCTGAGGAATCTTGACCAACTTCGTTCCTGAGGAATCTTGACCAACTTCGTTCCTGAGGAATCTTGACCAACTTCGTTCCTGAGGAATCTTGACCAACTTCGTTCCTGAGGAATCTTAGCCAATTTCTTATGAGCAATTGCCACCATTTCACTAATATTACCAAGTTTGCATGCTGCAACTGCTTTCTTCAAAAAAACATTAAGATTTTGTATGGGGTTTGAGTTAGGTGACTGATGGCCGCACCACAATCTTCCAAGACTTCTTAAAGGGGTTGTCCCGCGCCGAAACGGGGTTTTTTTTTTTTTTTCAACCCCCCCCCCCCCCCCCCCCGTTCGGCGCGAGACAACCCCGATGCAGGGGTTAAAAAAGAACACCGCACAGCGCTTACCTGAATCCCCGTGCTCCGGTGACTTCTTACTTACCTGCTGAAGATGGCCGCCGGGATCTTCTCCCTCGGTGGACCGCAGGGCTTCTGTGCGGTCCATGGCCGATTCCAGCCTCCTGATTGGCTGGAATCGGCACGTGACGGGGCGGAGCTACCAGGAGCCGGTCTCAGGCACGAGCGGCCCCATTCAGAAAACAAGAGGACCGGACTGCGCAAGCGCGTCTAATCCGGCGATTAGACGCTGAAAATTAGACGGCTCCATGGAAACGAGGACGCCAGCAACGGAGCAGGTAAGTGAATAACTTCTGTATGGCTCATAATTAATGCACAATGTACATTACAAAGTGCATTAATATGGCCATACAGAAGTGTATAGACCCACTTGCTTTCGCGGGACAACCCCTTTAAACAAAGCTTTGGTGGACTTTGAGGTAAGTTTGGGATCATCCTCGTGTTGGAAAGTTCAACGACTGCCAAATTTCCGTTCCTCACAGAGCACTTGAGGTTTTCTCCTAAGATTTCTGACACTTGACTGAATCCATCTTGCTCTCCACACATACTGCAGGTTTCCGGCCCCAGAGCATCACCGAGCCCCCGCCATGCTGCATTGTAGGAGGGGAGGGGGTTCTTTTCAGCAGATCTTTCATATTTTCTCCTGCAGATAGACCGCTGATCCATTGGCCTGGGCGCATGGTACTTAGTGCAACCAGGCGAAAATACCATACCCCAATGTTCCGCATGGTTTCATCAAGGGAATATTTTAAAGAAATCATAAAATTCCTGCATGATGACAATACGCAGTGCCCACCCAACAATTACCCCAATTATATAAAATCAGGCCAGTAATAGAGCATTTTAATGTCAAGTCTGTCCAGGCGTATACCTTCCTAGAGAGCACGATAAGGCGTAAAAATTTACTCACTTAGAAAGATACCAAGATTAAGCCCCCAGAATGTCCCAACTTGCTGGGAACAACAAGAAAAAATGTATGGGAATTGGCGCATCCACTACTGGACCCGGAACAAAATACAGAGAAGGTATTTGTGCTCCAGGTATGGGGAAAAGTAAAGCAGTGATAATTATATTAAAGAAAGTCCAGAAGAAAGTGGACTTATCTGGTGTGAAGTCCATCAGCAGACTGGACTCCACACTAAGGGTCCACAACAGCCTTATAAACCCTCAGGTGTGTGATTCTAATCAGGTCAGGAGAGCAGCACGAGGAAGAAACCCGGGTTATCCAGCCTTCGGCAATACACAGTGTAGAAAGAAGTGAAAAAACTAAGCCCCTTTATGCTACTTAACCAGCTATAAGTGGATTATCATGAAGAAAGTAGAATAGAAATCACTTACTACACTGGGCGGGATCTGGAAATCCCCCATTCCCCCCAACCCGAGTTTGCTTTAACCCATTAAGGACCAGGCACTGTAAATGAGCACTGTGTAGTGAAAGTAACATGTAACTTTCACATCAGGAGCCCGGGGGGGTCATGTGACAGTCTGGGTTCCCTGCTACAGCAGAGCTGGAGGGTCAGACTAGACCCTGTATGGCTCTGCCAGTGACTGTCACTGCAGGGGCTGTTTCCCCCTGCAACTGGGGCTCCTATGGATGCCCCAGCTACAGTGGGAAACTGTCAAAGAGACTGCATCCTTGACTACAATAGGTACAAGTGAGGGGTTGACTTGGCTGATCAAGTTCTCAAGACGTATAGTGCCTTGTGAAAAACAAGGGGGATAGAGGGTTGTTATACTAAAAAAAAAATGTCCGTTTACATCAATGTGCAGGCCAGAGGGGCACCTTTTTTGAATGCAGGACACAATCACTATGAGACAATCTCTATAACAATCTCTATTGGAGTAGAGGGAACCCCCGTCTATCCACAGCCACAGTGACTGGAGGGAACCAAATCTACCACCAGAGACACTCAGATCCAGTGACAAAAATAGGTGGCAAAAGGACCAAAATCAATAGCTAGCGCTCAGGTCCAAACACTGGTAGTGATGCAGAAGAGGAAAACCATTCCCAACAGCCTTCCTACATCCGGGTTAGTCTTCAATGCGAAAAAGCCATTAGAAATGCTTACCTTCAGGGAATATTTATTCAGAGAAGTCCCAGCAGCAGGTACTGAAGCGCGTTTTGGAGGTTGATACAATAGTCAGGCCTATTTTGTGATGGCCGATTTATACGAACAACATGCAGAAGTGAAATTTTGTTTCAAGTGGGGGGGGGGAGGGACACAGAGCCACAGATACTGTTATGATACAAAGAGCCTATAAGGAAGCAGACATGCGTAGAAGGAAGCAATTGACGAAAAAATGGCCTTAATTACAGCCTTGCCTCACCTCACACAACTTTCCTAGGGTTAGGCCTCCTTCCCACGAATGGATTTCCGCCGCGTAATTTGCGGCGAAAATCCGCTGCGTTGCCCGCTGCTATTAGGTTCTATTGAACCTAATAGCTCAGGGCACACGGTGCGGAATTCCACCGCGGAATTCCACACCGTGAAATCTCCCATCCTCACCCGCGGCATGCTCCATTTGCCGCGGGTGTACGCGCTGACGGCTTCCATTGCAGTCAATGGAAGCCGTCCGTTCACGCTATCTCCCGCTGTAACACAGCGGAAGATAGCGTGAAAACGCTTTCCCGCCTACCGCCGCTGCGTCACATGACGCTGCCGGCCGCGTCACGTGACGCAGTGGGCATGTCACATGATGCGGCGGCGGTGGGCGGGGAAGCGTCTTCACGCTATCTTCCGCTGGTAAGTATGGGGTCTCTGGGGGGTGCCGTGACGGGCTTTGCTGCGGAATATTCCGCGGCGGAGCCCGTCACGCTCGTGTGAACCGGCCTTAAAAATAGACCTCAAAAAAGGAAACGTTTTGCTGATGCTGAAGAAATGAAACAAAAAAAAAAAAAACAACAAAAAATGACACAAGTACTAAAAAGACATCAATAACGGCAAATTTTAAAAATGCTTTGAGCAGTGGAAAAAGTTTGGACAAATGTATTGCTTCACATGGAGAATACTTTGAAGGAGACTGAATTCTCAAAATGTACAAATAGATTATTTTTAATAAAAATTCCTGTTTCTTTGGGTACCTCATTTTTTTAGATAAAAAAGGAAGACCTTAACAAAAATATAAAACATGGGGAACATAAAATCATTATCATAAAATAGATCAATAAAAGTGTACAGAATAAAGCAAAGTTATAAAATGGTAAATCTAAGGGATAAAAAAGCAAGAGTTAAAAGCTAAAAGTAGTGAAGGATGAGGGGTCTGTGGAAAGAACTAAGTCTATTTGTATTCATCACTGGACTCAGACTGCATTTAACCCATAACATACCAAGGTGTTAAAGGGATATATCCAATACATTTCAGCCTTATTTCTGAAACTCCCCGGTGGACATTTGTCCTATTGGAGTGACAGGGATATCTGTCAGACTTTTATTATGGTGTTAAAAAATGTCTAGATACGCTATGGTTTTCATACCCATTGCAAATGTTTGATCTACGCTTGTCAATTCTTTCTTTCAATGCATTAATAGAGGCGACAAAGATATCTCAAACAGCATGAACATTCAAGACGACACCCGCAGAACATGTTAAAAGATTTTTTTAAAAAGGCTTTGAGTTGGTAGAGGCGGCTTCCCATAATTATCTTACTAAAAATGAAAAAGAACTGTATCTGGCGCCCTGTGGTGGCCTACTTCTACTTTTTACCTAAGATACATAAAGCCACAGACCGATCGCCAGAACTACCAATAATTTCAGGTATTGGGTCCACCACTAGCAACCTTCCAGAGTATCCTGACCACCTATTACAGAAATATGTCCACGGCCGTGATGGAATATCGCTAGCAATATTCCAACACAGGGGAGATATAGGCTCATTGCGGCAAATCGCAGCATGCTGCGATTTTTGTCCAGCGAGCAGAGAATCGCTATCATTCTCCGCTCGTGGATGTCGGGCTGCACTTTCCATAGTTAGCCCATGGAAAGCTTTTCACAGATCACACTATGACTATCGCCCGTGGACAGTCAGCCTTATTCTTTCTGAGTGCTGATCCCTCAAGCCAGGGAGACAAGGGTTATATTTAGAGATGAGCGAACGTACTCGTTAAGGGCGATTTCGCAATCGAGCATCGCTATTTTCGAGTACCTGACTACTCGGGTGAAAAGATTCGGACGGCGCCGGGGGTGAGCGGGGAGTTGCAGAGGGGAGTGGGGTGGAGAGAGAAAGAGCTCCCCCCTGTCCCCCACTGCTACCCCCCGCTCCACCACGCCGCCCCCTGGCGCCCCTCGAATCTTTTCACCCGAGTAGCCAGGTACTCGAAAATAGCGATGCTACGTTCGCTCATCTTTAGTTATATTACATAGGATTCATTTTATTCTGCATAATAAATTTTAAACAAGTGTTTTTACATCAAGGTGAAAGGTACTGCTATGGGGACACGTTTTACACACAGCTATGCGAATTTGTACCTCATCGTCACATACTTTGCCAGCATTTACATGTCATAATGTAAGGCTAAGCAGAATAGTAATCCTCAGCGTAAGCCTGCAGCGCTGCCACTAATAAATCCACACGCTGCAGCGTGTGCTTGGCCTGGCCGCCATTTCAGCAATGAGGTCATAAGCGGCCGCCGGCTCACCCCTTTTTCAATGCCCGGCCGCCGTCTCTCTGCTCCGCCGGCATCAGTGCTTCCTCACAGCCGTTCTCGGCAAAGCACAGCTAGTAGGGCCGGCCGCCGATTCTCTTTACGGCAGACACATCAGTGCTCGCTCACAGCCCCTCCCAGCAAAATAACTTACTTTGCGGTTCCCTGCTGCCTAAGGCGCGCTGCGCTTGTGCAGTCACGGGGCGGCGGGGAGGAGGTTCTGGCTCCTAAGCCGCCCTGACGTGGAACCCACTCACTGCTGGAGGTGGCCCCCGCTGTACGCCTTTTATACTGGCGTTCCAGGACCTGCAGCCGAGGAAGCTGTCCAGCCAATCAGGGACAGGGGCGTTACCCCCTGTCAATCTTGACTCTACTAGGAATTCCTGGTGGCGTCAAGATACACTAATACCAACAACTTCTAGATGTTTGATTTTCTTCAACAGCGAGTGTGTGTATATATTATATATATTTGTCTATTATACTAATGTATACCTCATCTGCTTGAGAAAAAGGAACTCTTGGCTATCAACCTCGAAAACATGTTGCAGCACCTATTGCTGTGGCTTTTCTCTGAATAAGTATCCCCTGAAGGGAAGCACCACTCCTGGCTTTATTTCACATTGAAGGCTCACCCAAAGGTAGGGAGCAGCGGGGAACTCTAGTGTGCTCCCTAGATGTGCACCATTTTCATCTTTTGCATTGCTACTGATTTATAGGAGAGGTTTGCCACTAAGCACTCTGTTGCTTTTTGGTTGTTTTACCACCTGTGAAGGCAGTCAGACATCAGCAGCTTTCCTCCATTACAAGTTTAAGTCCAGAACTTCTTGCGTTGGGCTTCACCATGCCACACAAGCCCATTTCATCACTCATCTTACTATTCAATATCTGCAAACCGTAGACAAAGTGCAGTCACCTATGACAGATTTTTGTGCTGTAGACCTAGCCACTTATTTCAAAGAGAAAGCTGACATCTGGCCGAAATAATTTCCAAATTCCCGGTGAGTTTTGATCTCCTTTCTTACTGCACTTCCTCTAGTTCACTTTCAGCATTTGACACATTACAGAAGTAGTCGCCAGGCTCCTCTCTTTCTCACCCTACTACCCATATTAAAGACCTTAAGCCATCAAACCCTGTCCAGTCTCTCTCCTCCACTGTCAGTAGTCTCATGCCTAGAATATATAACCTCTCTGACATCTTTTCTTCCTCATTTAAAGGGAGCCTGTCATCACCTTTGAGCGGTATTTCATACTAACTGTGTACCAAATTCCCGTGCCGCTTACCCACGAAGCTGGCGCACACGTAGAGCGACTTTTCAGGTGACTCTCTATGCACATTCTCTAATAAAGAGTAACAGTGTGCATGTGACAAATTTGAAGAGACAGGGCATTCAATGAGTATGGCTCCCGGGGGAGCCGCTGCCTGGGAGCAGGAGCCGGCACACAGTTCTCCACAGGTCAGCCTGACAGATAGGCTGACAGCACAGAATTGGGGCAATTCGCAGCTTGCTGCGAATTGCTGGCCGCAAGCGGAGAATCGCAATGATTCTCCGCTCGTAGACAGGGGGACGGCGCTTTCCATAGCAACGCTATGGAAAGCTTCAGCCTGCATGATTAGCCGGCGATTTACTGCCGGCGAATTCACGGTCAAGGACAAGGGGCTTTAAACTCCTCACTCTTATCCATAAAGCTCTCCACAATGCTGGAACGTCCCTACACCCCCGCCCTACCCCATGCTCCTCGCTCTACTAACGACCTTAGAACAAGTTCCGTCATAGTCCGAACCTCAAAAGCTCATCTCAGAGACTTTTCCCGAGCTGCTCCAGTTCTCTGGAATATACCACCACAGACAGTTAGGTTAATCCTAAACCCCCACAATTTTAAGCACACATCTTTAGGGGGCCGATCACATCCCCTAATCTAACAGTTCCCAGTTTATTCCATTCTACACTCTCCATCAGAGCCTGACCACAGTATCACAAATACCCTACTGCCCTTCATATTTGTACATACAGTAACCGGCTCATACTGCTTTATGTAAACTACCCTGTTTATCTAAAAGATGGCCAAACTATTGTACAGAACAAGCACTTGTACTTCTTGTTACCCCCTCTCCTATTACTCCAATTGTTTATTAGCTAATGTCTGTACACATAACATCTGATTTGTAAAGTGCTGCGGAGTATGTTGGCACCGTATGAAGATTATTAAAATGGCAGGTCCCATGCGGTGTTCCTGGTATGTAGCAGTTAATATTTCACAAAAAGTAGTACAAGGAAGGACAACAAGTGAAGAAGCGAAGACTAGCTTGTCCGGTCCGATCCCACAGAAGAGTAACTAACTGCTGGCTCTGATAGTGAGGCGTCAGAATACACAGTGTAGCCACCAAATGATCAATGTGCACATGCCGACCTGTCCACCGTGGAACACACCTAGAATTGGCAAGCAAGCATTTAATGAATCAAGTTTTCTTTTACACAATGCGGAGGGCCATGTGTATCGCTTACCTGGGAAAGAGATGGCACCAGGATGGACTACGAGAATAAGCCCCATCTGCGGAGGCAATGTGATGTTCTGGGACACGTTCTACTGAAAAGCCTCACATCTTGGCAATCATGAGAATAGTACTGCCTATGTAAACATTGTTGAAGAGCAAGTACACCCCTTCATAACAATGGTACTCCCTTGGCAGTAGCCACTTTCAGCAGGAGAATATGCCCTGCTACATGCAAAACAAGTTCAAGAATGGTTTGCGGAACATAAGAAAGAGTTCAAAGTGATGACTTGGCCTTAACATTCCTCGTACCCCAGCCAAACCAAGCCTCTATGGGATGTGCTGGAAAAACTAGATCTGTGGAGACAGAGTACCACAAGACACAATCAGGTCTTGCAGAGTCCTTGCAATGACAAGTCAGAGCTGTTTGACAGCACAAAGGGGAAGCTCTACATAATAAGCAGTTTTTTTATTTTTTATTTTGCATTTTATGGCTGATCAAATTATATTAGGAGTACAAGTATTTTACTACTCCACATCCCATTACAGCAGGTTATGAAAGCGGGTTGTCAAGAGTATACATAGGAAAGTAACATTTTATAACTACAGTCTTCTAAACTGTAATGGTGGTCAACTGGGCAGAATTATAGGGGGCTTAATGGGGTACTCTGGAATGATTAATATATGGCCTGTTCACAGGGTAGGTGATAAACTGGGCTCCCAAGCCCAGGCCATATTAACCCCTTCACATCCCAGGATGTATACATAAGTCCTAGGTGTGCAAGGTTAAACAGTGCAATTGTACAGGCAGCTTGAAATGTAAGTATAACAAATGAGCATATAACCCCAATAACATTTAGGTTTCACGAGTTACCTCAAGTGCCCTTGTAGACTTTAAAATCCGTTCTCTCAGCGCATTTTCTACGTGAAGAAAAAAAAGGGGGGAGGGGGGAACACAAAGATTAGTAATTTACAATACACACTGGAGGGCACAGAAGCTTATATTAACCCATTCAGTCCATGGCAAACATGTAAATCACAAAGGTGCGGGATGGGTGCCAGCGGTTTCAAACAGCTGTGAAGGGAGATGGCTCCTAATCACGGCTGTTTACCAGTTTACTTGCTCAGTCAATCCTGACAGGGGCGTTTGAGACGTCACCCACAGGGCTTAATAGGTAAATATCAAAATACAATATACAGCTATAATGAATTACTGCAGTATATTGTAAAAGCGATCAACCAAGTCCCCTAAAGTCAACTACAATCTAAGTCAAAATATTTAAACATCAAAAATTCAACACCCCCTCCCCTTTTTAACACAAAGCATTCTGAACTAAAATGTACATGGTATTGCCGCATTTATATAAAAAATAAATAAATAAAACATTTGCACATGGTACATTCTTCACCCCACATCATGAACACTGCAACAAGTAAAATTAGCCAAGCCCTCACACACCCAAGGGGGAAAAGGGGTATAGGGCTTATATTTAGGGGAAAAGACATTTTTTAAAATAAAAGGAAGTTGGGGAAAAAAAATCCTAAACATAGTAGTATCGCGTTGGCCGTGACTCATAAAATAGAGTTAGGCTGCCTGCAGACAGGCGGAAATTCCGTGGCAGGATTTCCGCCGCTGGAAGCCTACATAGGATTGCGTTAACAAACGCAATCCTATGCAGACGGCCGCGCAAAATATCGCGCGGCAAACAAGCCGCGGCATGTTCTAATTCTGTGCGGGGCTCGCAGAGCCCCACACAGAAACGTCACTGCCTGGCAGCCGGCACCTGAAAGATTCGGAGCTGCGGGGCGTGGGTGAGAATTCTCTCTGCCGGATCCGACCCGGCCGTCTGCAGGCGGCCTTAATATGTATTTTTACTGCATCATGAATGCAAAAAAAGCACTCCAACCACCATAAAATAAAAAAAGTTAAAAACTGCATGTTTTCCCACACTTCACACCACTTTTTCTTTAATGTTTTACAATAAATTGCAAGGTACATTAAATGGTACCATTAAAAAATAACTAAAGATACGGCTCTCAAAAAGCAAGGATGAAGGAAATGAAAAAAAAAACAAACTGAAAAAATGCTGGTAGTTTAAATGTAAAGCAATGTAATAGACATTGAAATTGAAAGTTTTACTACTTGGAGGCAAAATTCAATTACTTATTGGCCCAAAAGATCGCTCCCAATCATAGTCTACAGTGAAGACATGTAAACAACTTGCTTGTCTTTTTTGTATTTGTTGTTTTTTGAAGCTGCATTTCTGCCGTGGAATTCTAGCGGAATTTCCATGCGGACCCGCTGAGGTCATTCAGCAAGATTTACGACCTGTGTGACCGCAGCCCAAGGCTGAATGCACGCGACCGGATCCTGCTGCAAAATCTGACCTGGTGCCCAGCCGGTGAGCCCTGCGTACCTGTCCGGATTATTTTTTGTCTGTACTGCCGATGTGCCGGCCCATGCGTATGTGGAATACAGATGTGACCGTGCTGTTTCTAGGCGATGACACGGATTCTGCAGCCTTTTTGCATTTATTGTCCGTATTGTAATTTTTTGAGGACACATGTCTCAGTCGATAAACTTAAGGGCATCTCTGAGCTGATTGAACTTCGCATAGAGTTTACTATTTTACTATTTTTGTAGCCTCCCGATAAAACTCTGCATTGAAAGACAAGTGGAAGTTTATTATATTATAGTCACTATTTCCCAGGTGCCCCTTAAATAGCACTCGTCAATCGGCTCAAGGCAAGCCATGTAAAAGGACTGACGCTGAATGGTAGTTTGAGTCACCAGTCCACAGTAAAATCCTAGCATTGTGCAGTGTGCCATATATGAAATTAATCAACAGTTATCAAAGGACATCTCTACCTTTCAAACCTTCACGGGAAAAGAAGAGATTTAAGCCTGGTGGCTACAAGTTATTGTTTGCCAACTGTATGAGGGCAGATGGGAAAGCAATAAAGTTCCATTTTAGGTCAGGCTCAACACAAACGGGTCGAATTCCGCATGAAGGAGGCCCGCAGCGGGTTCCGGCTGTAAGTCCAGACGGTCACCATGCACACCGGCTTGAGCTGTATTGTGGATGACCACGGAAGGCAGCATTCTGCCATTTTCAATACTGCACGTTATCTGTGTGTATTTTGGGGCTGCAAGTTCCACAACACTGTTGCAGAATACTCTGTCCTGTGTGAAAGCTCCCAGTGTGATTTATTTGACTACAGGGATGAGTAACAGAGTCGACAAAGTTAAGCAATACCAGGATGAAGCAATGTTCAAGGTGAAAGCAATATTACAGGCTTGAACTATGAATGAGCCATCATACGGCAAACACAAACTATCGTAGAAGTGAACTATAGGGTTATAACAAGGGTTTACAAAAATTAAAACCATTCCAACAATGACATTAGCGCTACAGTGCACATCAGACAGCCGGCTGCAGTAACCCAGCGTTTCCTGAACTTTCTGCGTCTGGTAGGCAGGTGCTCTTCCAGGTACATTGCACTATGCCTTCTCTCCCCAGGAAGACATGCAGACTATGCCTGCTGCATAGAAGAAAAAAAAAGCACGAAGTGGCTGTCATGTACTGACAGTCTATGTTAGAGACCGAAACACAAAGCTACACGCAGCAGCCAGAAAGAGCGGGAATCTGGCTGTTATGGACCAGTCGGGGCATGCCTTTACACTGAACGATGAACAAGAATTGGTTTGCTTCTCATTCACCACTCACTTCCTGCATACATAGAACTAAACAACTGATCAGCCCCTGTCAATAGGCAGTCTTTCATTTATGAAGGACTGCCCATTTACTGTGCGGGCGGGCACGATCCACGGCCCATTCTGCCTCCTAACACTCGGATATTACCGTTCCAAAGAAAAAGCACAGGAATGATTATCACTCAAACAACTTGTCGAGAGTCTGCGCCCAACAGGTCGCCCAGTGTAAGAGGGCCCTAAGATGCATACATTTTCTTTTTTGACCTCATCAAGGCTGTGTTTGATCCTCACTGTCTCCCCGCTTGCCCTATTCCACACATCAAACACATATCCGTCCCGCCACCTCATTATATGGGGCCCGGCTGTGCAGAGTTCCCTCACCCTCTGTGCTGCAGTCAGTATGAGATAGTCTATCGGCTTGTTCTGACTAGTAGAGCAGACAAAAATAGATGAGTGCAGATATCACACTGACAATTGGCACGCGGAGGAGGGAAGAAGCCTGCAGATAACATCATCTCTGGTGCAAGGAAAGTAAGGCTAAAGAGGGGGAGGAGCAGCTGCAGGATGAGAGTCGGTCAGCGCTGAACTCCTCTCACCAGCCCTCCCTCGGTTCATGGCAGCAGATCTGGGGAGACATCAGGAGCCCAAGTATGCAGGAGGGCCCCAAAAAGGACTGAGCAGCGAGTATACCTGCCATTGGGACCACATTGAATGCAGGTAAGTAGACAGATTGCTCTGTCTGTTGATAAACAGATGTTTGCATTGTGTATAAAAACGCAAAAGTGTCACACACTCACACACACACACACACTATATGTGCACCTGTGTAGATAGAGATATAAATCTCTAATATGTGTATATATAAAAGTGTGCGCCTGTGCGTATATTATATATATAATTTTTCTAATCTCTTTACTACTGGGGCCACCATGGGGGACCCCATTACTATGGAAAGCGCAGCCCAGCTGTCCACGAGCAGAGAATCAGAGAATCATAGCGACTCTCCACTCGCAGGATTAAAATCGCAGCATGCTGCAATAAGCCGCGATTCTCCGCGATGAGCCTGTCAGACAGGAGGCCTTAACGTATATGTGCTATGTACATGAATATCCTAATATCAACAGCCCCCTAAAAGGCTGCAGAAAGTTCCTGCTGTGTGTTATATTAGGCTGAGTGTCCACAGGCGGGATGGAATAACGCGAGCGATATTCTGCCGCAGGGGAGCACTAATGTCAGTGATTTTCCGCAATGAACCTATCCTTAAGGCAAGGGAGTGAGGAAACAGAGACGAGTGTCGGTCATCGTTTGCCCAACATTCATCCCGTGTAAGAGGACCTTAAACCCAGGAAAAGTACCGAGCGGTTTTAAAAGATTAAAATTAAGAAATCACCGGGTCCCGATGGCATACATCTCCGGGTTTTCGGGGAACTGAGTAATGCGATACACAGACCCCGTTTTCTTATATTTAATGACTCTATAGTGATGAGGGGTGCTGATATTCAAAGAGGGGTCAAAAAGTGAGGGGCTTCTAAGAAAGGCTATCCTGGAGTTCCTCAAGGAAAATAGCTTTATAAGTCCCCGTCACGCCTATCAAACCAATCCGATCAGTTTCTATTAGGATGCAAGTTCTAGACTGGCCCAAGGAGAGTCACGGATACAACACAGAACATATGAAGATTACTATACTAAAAGGGCCATTTCAAATCTCGACATGTAAGAATTTGGAAGTACAAGTTTAAAACAATCCTTAATAGTCTCAAGACTGAATGAACCTCTGAGGGGGCTTTTGGCATCAGTGGAAAATACGAGAAATCTGAAGCAGAGATAACATGCTGGCCTGGTGACCCCCTAACACCAACTTAGAGACCATACAACTATGTTATCAGTGGACTAATTAAGTATTTACGCCTCTACTCGTCCTATTCTGGTAATGTTTTAAGTGCAAATTAATCACACCATGTCTGTGCCTTTTCAATGTATTCCATTTAAGCATTTAGTATAAAATGACAACTGCAAGCTAGTACGGTTAAGACTATACCAAAACTACCTTTTCCTTCTTCCTTTTTAAGGTTTTTGCACAATTATCCTTTTTAGAATTTTCAATGACAGAGCTGTGTGAGGGATTGTTTTTATATTTATATCGTTTTTGATAACTTGTATTACAATTTTTGGGGAGGCAAAAATGAGCAAGATATCAATTTTTCCCTTTTTTTTTTTTTACGGTACTTGCCATGCAGGATAGTTCAATTTATTGGGGAGATGGTTGCACATACAATACCAAATGTGGGTTTTCTTGGAAAAAAAATGTAAATTATAATAGAAATGGGAAAGTGCGCAAAAGGGTATTTTTCTTTAAGGGTTTCTGTAAGGGACTTGAACCATAAAAGCTCTGAACGCTATGACAATGCCCTGCAATTATTCCGGAGGTAGGGAGGGACTATTGCAGAAAGGACCAAGTCCAAAGGCCAGGTCTTTTGTTTGCCTGAACATGTAGCCTGTAATGTTTGGTAAAGGTATGCAATTTCTTCCACACAGCTACTTTACATATTTGATCTGCCCATGAAGTAAACATGGCCCTGGTGGAATGAGCTTAAAGCCCTTCAGGAATTGGTTCACTGAGCGCTTTATATGCCTCAGTGATAGCCTAATGAATCCATCTGTAAATAAAGCTCTTAGCTGCTTCCCCCCCCCCCCCCCCTTTGTAGCAACCCACAAACTGAATAAGCAGATCTTTGGCCTGCCTCCTCTGACCTGTGGATTCAATGTATTGGAGAACTGTCCTAACAGCAATGTCCCTGGCCATTTTTTTGGGTTGTCACAAAAGGAGGGAATTAGGAAAACCTGAGGTCTATGGAGAGATACCACCTTGGGCAAGAAAAAGGGGTCTAATTTGAATACAATTTTATTCTCAGTGACCCTACAAAACATCTTTTGAATTGGTAAGGCCTGAAGCTCGCTTACTCTTTGTACAATAGTTATGGCAACAAAAAAAAAAAAAAAAATGATGTTTTTAGTGTTAAGGTTCTAATTGGGATAGAATCTAAAAGGTTCCAAGGGAGCCAAAGCCAAGGCTTTAAGGACCCAGTTTACACTACAGGATGGAAATAGTTTAAATCCTAGAGTACAGAATCTGCCGCGGGTGAGTACGCGCTGCTCTCTGCAGGAGCTCGGGTCGGGTCCCGTGGCGAGAATCCTCGCAGCCGAAGCCGACCCGCCCGTTTGCAGGCGGCCTAAGAGTATGGATTTTTCAGCACCCATACTGAAAGACGAAGGTTTAATACATTTTGATGATTGACCCTGGGTCAATAAATCTGGAAGGGTTGGAAGATGTACTGGTTCCTGGATGCTCAAGGTGTGTAGAAGAGAGAACCAGCTTCTTCTGGACCAAAACAGGACTGCAATAATTATCGTAGTCCTAAATGTCCCATTATAAATCAAAGGACATTTTTTTTTTTTTCTTTTTTAAAACTAGGTCTTGAAAAACTTCCTGGGAAAGGGACCATTCCGCTTGATCCAGTATTTGGCAAATGAGAATGTCTGCCTTTTTGTCTAGGGTTCCTTTCAAGCGAGTTACTGAGATGAAGTGAACATGTTTCTTCTCCCAAGTGAATATCTTTTGCGCAAGACTCTAAGGAAGTATGCCTTGTACCTCTTTGGTAGCAAACAAAGGCTACTGCCATGATTTGGTCTGAATATTTGTAGGTGTCGTTTTGTGGTCATGTTTGCCAACTGCAGAAGAGCCTTCCATGTTGCATAATGGTCTCCAAAATTTGAGGATTGACGCTTGATGCTCTGAAACCAAGTTCACTGATAATAAGGTCTTTTATCTGAGCACCCCCCCTCCCCAACCGAAAGTGCCGACATTTGTTGTAAGCCGAATTACAGGGTCCTGAATCCAACTAACCCCTCTATCAGATTATGGTTTGATAACCACCAACATAGGGAAATTTTTACCATATTCCCTATTACCATCTTCTTGTATTGTGAAGTCTGCTTCTCGTCTCAGAATGAACTACGTTCTGGAGAGTACCCACGGTACTGCTGGGATGCAAGAGGTTAATTGCCCTAGAAGAGTTATAGTTGACATTACACAACCAGCCCTCGGTTTCAGACAATATTTGATCTGAAGAAGTTGAAGTTTTGTATTTTGTCTGTGGGGAGAAAATGACAGTCCATGATTATCCCAGGAAATCCCTTCCTCTGACTGGGAGAGGTTTCCCATTTTTCCCAATTGATTAACCAGCCCAAAGATTGAAGCAGCTAGATCGCTACTAGATGGAACGTTAAGCGCTCCTTGGTTTCAGCTACAATTAGGATGTTGTCCAAATCTAGAATTACAATAGATTTTTTCCTTAGGACGACAACTAGTTCCACCATTATCTTTGTGGAGATACGGGGGTGGGGTAGTTGGGGCAGAAAATTTTCCAAAAGGTAGACAGCATTTGAACTAAAATGGACTTTCTCCCCCTGTAGCTATAGAAAATTGAGGAATTGCCAAGACCCAGGACGAATGGGGACATGGAAATAAGAGCGTCCCTTAAATCTATAGTGGCCATAAAGGCCTCTTTATTTATCTCATGGTCAAGTTTATTGATCTTGAATCTTCTCTACCGTACTTATTTGTTTTCAGAGGTTTTAAGTTTATATCCATACGAAACATTCCATTTTTTATTATTATTATAAGAAAGTTTAGAATAGTGATCTGTCCCTTGTTTGACTAAAGGGACTGGAACCACTGCCACCAGCTGTAGGAAATCCTGCACTCGTTGTATTGGAGCTTTTTTGGGATGAGGGACAAGACTATATAGAAAATTGAGGAGCGTTAGCAATAACGAAAAAGGCTTTTTTGTGGTCTTAACTGAGGAAACTCTCCTTTCCTATCTGAAGCCTTCTCCAGGACTAGATCTTGTCCAAATTGAAAAAAAAGACCAAGAAAGGCAGGGAACAATTTATTTTTTGTTGCCATGTTCCCTGACCAGGATTTACACCATAAAACCCCTCTAGTGGAATGAGACAAGGCTACAGTACCTGCTGACAGTTTGCCCGACTTTAGTCACGTCTGCCAAGAAGCTTGTGGCCATCTTAAGAACGGATAATGAATCTAGGATCTGTTCACAGGGGGTTTTGTTCTGAATATGTAATTGGTTCAGCCAGACAGAAGAGTCATAGCGCACATGTAGCTGCCACTCCTGGTTTAAATAAGGCTGAAGCTGCCTCCCGTGTCCTTTAGTAGGCTCTCAGCTTTCCGATTAATGGCAGTTTTTAACTGCATAGCATCCCCAAAGGGTAAGGAGATAAGCTTAGCAGCTTTAGCTACTGGGACATAATCTTCTGGTATGGCCTCCTAGTCTGCACAATCCCGTTTTTTTGTCAATGGAGGCTCTCACAGCCGCCGAAAAGCTGTAAGGTGCTGAGAGGCGTCGTCGGATGCAGCATCAAAAGTAAAACGCGGCAAAGCGTTGTGATTTAAGTTGCGGCCCTTTGCAGTGTTCATGTGTGAGGAAGGCCTTAATCCCTCTGGGAATGAAAGAGCCCATTTCAGGCTTCTTAATCAGTTTGTGAACATTCTCGTGGACGGGGAAGGTATGTTCAGGTCTTTCTCCCAGGCCACCAAAAATGTTGTCTTGGATGGTTCTAGGCTTTTTTTGGCTCATCTATATTAAAAGTTGCTCTAATTATCTGGATGGAAAAGACATTTTTTGTAGTCATCATTTAAGGAATTGTTAGGACTTTGACCTTCCTCAGCCGCAGAGAATATTATAATTTTTTCAAGGTAATTACCAAACCTACTTGTTCTCTTAACTGCTATTGGCACAGATGAAGTAGACTGTATCGAATTTTGATATGCTAAAGCCGAGCGGATTTCATCTCTAATCAACATTTTAATATCATTCATGAAGTCCCCAGACTCTTCCTTTATAACTTTGGCTAATCACACTTTGCATAACAATTAAGTGAGTGCTAGAGATAATTTTTTTCACGCATTACATTTTTTTGGCCTAGTTTTAGCAGCCCTGGCCAAGTTCTTGTTTTCCTGACAGAGCAGTAGGAAAAGGGATCAATACGAATACTAAAAGCACTCAATGGGCCACATACAGTACCAGGAATAGTTTCCGGGTTGTCAGGTGGTAGAGTGCTCAACTCCAGGTAGCACTGCAGAAACTGTAATTTAGATGAGAAAACTTTGTTGTCCTCTGCCTCTTGGATTTATACTGGCTAAACCAGGTTCAAATTTGGCACCATCACGCTCTCCCCTCCAATATCACGTCCACACGTGACGCTTGGCCTCTGACACACAGCGCCCCGCTCACGTGACCGGTAGTCCCCGCTGCACCCACTCCCAACTGCAGAGATACTGTGCGCTCCATATCCAGGCAACGCTTTAGGAGAGCCAGAACGCAGCCACGGCGTGCAGCACGTGAAGCTGCCCTTAGATGAAAAATTTCCAGCCCGTGAAAAACTGTCCCTGCAGCAACCTGGGAAACCAGAACCAGATGCACGGAAGGGAGAAAACAGCCCTCTGCCTCTACTCCACAACTTTCCTTGCTAGGAACTCCTGGGAGCTCCAAGAACCTCTCTGAATGCCTAGTGACAGGACAACACTGAGGAGGGAGCTTTAAACCTCAGCATTTTCCTACCCACCAGGAATGAGGCAACCTCAGGTGGAGCTGTCGTGGGGACGACTGGGGAAACACGCATTAAAACAAGGAGAAAATAAATAAATCATATTGCAGTGTCTGGTGATGGATAACAGTGCAGGCATTCAGTTTCATCCATCAACTATAGGCTCCCATTGTAAAAACAATGTATGCTGTGCAGTATTAGCTTACAGGATACCTGTTTATGGAAAATGGAGCAGAAAAAAAACAAAAAAAAAAAAACCCACACAAGATAAAAGGCAAAAAGGCCAAAATATGGAGTAAATGGGCTCCTACGGATACATTTAAAGTATGTGCCAGAAGCTTTCCAGATTCATGCAGCAGATGTTGTCAAACCAACCTTCTGTAGATCATTCCTAGCATTCAGGCTGCTGAAGCGGTACGAGCACAAGGGCTCACATAGACATATGTGTAGAAATGACGCGATCAGACAGTGTGATTTTTAAAAAATTATTATTACCTTTTCTTTTCAAAGTGGGGATGCGTACATGGGCCGTGTTTCATGCGTATGGGCAGCGTAGCATACGCAACCCATACAAGGGCTGTGTATGATATGCAGATAAATAGAATATACGGTGATTAATTTCTCGTGCATATCAATATGCAGTGCCCACACGCAGGTGAGCATGAAAGAATGAAGGTCCATAGACTTTTACTGCCTTCATTCACTGTTTATCACGCACGGGATATACGCGTGCGTAATACATGTTGACAATACCCCCGTGTGAATGAGCCCTAAGACACAGGAGATGCTACATACAAGAGCATTTTTTTGTTACAGCCAGTGTGCAAACCCCTGCCCATTGCAGGGTCAGAGAGGATTGGCCGGCCATAGCTTTACATCATTCACAGTGAGCAGCCCAGAACCAATTCAGTGGCAACAGGAAAGCACAAAAGGGGTTTCAAAAGATATTGGTAGTTGCCAAATTATGCAGTCACAGACACCTTCTATACAATGGTGCAGGTACATTCTGTCTTCTGTTATTCAGAGATGGTTGACGCCAGAAAAAGGCTGTATGGTGAAGCCAGTCTGCCCTTATTTCCTTTTTAATGTATATTACTGGCTGTCTGCAACTGAGAATTAAGGCCCATTTACTGCAACAATTATGGCTGAAAATTTGTTCAAACGAGTGAGAGATAGCGATAATGGTTACGTGTAGAACATGCGGTTGTCGTGCATTATTCGGTCATTTGTCGCTGAGTTTTAGCCGACATAAAATTAGACATTAGGTAGTTCAATATTCGTTCCATTTGAATGGCATTCGCGTGAAAGACTTGAGGGTGGGATTGTTTAGCTTGCCAAACACAATGACTACTTGCTTACTACTGCCAGCAGAAGACAATGGATTTTCTTCACATTAATTAAAAACATGCTGGCCAGAGTTTCCCCTCGCATAAACACACGCCACCTGAGCAAATATATAGCAAGTTTACTTTAGCTAATGAGGGAAAGAGAGAGGCTTTCAAACGATATCTGTGCGTTTTAATGCACAGCATTTTATGCAAAAAAGTTAATTCGTTCAGCTGTTCAAGAGATAATCGTTGCGTGTAAAGGGGCCTTTATCCAGTAATAGGCTGCAACTATCACATCTTCCTGTGACGAGAGACACCATCGTTAGAGCCGGACCTAGCAGTACCCCATTTAGTGTATATTGGTGACATCCGTTTCTCCTGCCCATGTGCATAACCTTATATTTAGCAATACTGAACTTCATTTGCCATTTTTCTGCCCAAGCCCCCAGCTTATCTAGTTACGTTTGTAGCCGTACCTTGTCCTCCGTTGCATTAATTACCTTGTATAATTTTGTGTCATCTGCAAATATTGATATTCTACTCCGCAGTTACTCTATCAGGTCGTTGATAAATATATTGAACAGAATGGGGCCCAATACTGAACCCTGTGGCACCCGACCAGCGACGGAGGCCCCATCAGAGTATGAGCCATTTATTACCACCCTCTACTTTCTATCATTGATCCAGTTATTTATCCAGATACACACGTTTTCGCCCAGTCCAAGCTGTCTCATTTTATATATTAGCCTATTATGTGGCACGGTGTGAAATGCTTTAGAGAAGCCCAGATATATGAGATCAATAGACTCGCCCAGGTCCAGCCTAGAACTTACTTCATCGTAGAAGCTGATCAGATTTGTCTGACATGATCGACCCCTCATGTACCCATGCTGGTGAGGAGTTATGCCGTTGCTCTCCTTAGGCCTCATGTCCACGGGGAAAATAAGAATTAAAATCCGCAGCGTTTTTCCCGCACGCGGATCCGCGCCCCATAGGAATGCATTGACCACCCGCGGGTAAATAAATAGCCGCGGATGGTAATTAAAAAATTTCTGGGGCATAAAAAAAAGAAAGGACATGCTCCATTTTAGTGCGGATCACGCGTGCGGGAGCTCAGAGCACATAGCTCAATTGATCTCCCGCATGAAAAATAAAAGACAATTACAGTACATCCGCAGCGGATCTGATTTTCCCCGTGGACATGAGGCCTTAAGGTATTCTAGGATGTCGTCTCCTTTAAAAAATGACCAGATCCTTCATCTGTGCGAGAAATCTTTTTTGAAGTGTTTTTCGGTGAAAGCCAAATAATTTTTCCCACAGCACTTCGGTACTTTATCAGTTCATAGTTACATCCCAACCTGACAGCTACACTGCTTTCTTCTGAAGGCCAAGAAGGAAAAGTAATATACCTCAAAGTGAAGAGAAATCTAAAAGCAAGGACTTGTACCCCTCCTTCCTGCTGCAGACACTTCTGGCTTCATCTTTAAACAGCATGAAAAAAACTGCCACAAAAATCTGTCCGCAGCATGTTCATATTTTTTTTGTTTCATTGCGTCCGCACTCTCGTCTATGGGAGTGCCGGCCGCAGCGGAAAAGCGCGTGGCCAAGCCGCTCCAAAACCCGCAGCCAAGTGCCGCGGGTTTTGAAGAAGTGCTCTACCGGCGGAGATCTCGCGGTTTTTCCCGCAAGATTTCTGCCGGGAATACGCCATGTGGGATCCCAGCCTTAGGGTATGTTCACACAGGGCGGACATGCTACAGAACTTCCAGAGGAAAATTCAGCAGCAGATTCCACATTAAAACAGTCAAAATCTGCACCTGTAGCCTCATCTCTGGCTGGGAGCGGCAGGGATCCTCCAGAGCACATTACCCCATAAGTGACAGACCACTGATATCAATGTCCATCACCAACAGTAGCAGGTTAGCAAACTAAACTAAAATTACCCAACCCAGATGCCTCTGGAGGGCGTTCCAATGCTCCAAATGAGACAAAATTAATACAAAGGCCACTTCAGATGTGCTCGCCATTTATGAGGGGGAAGAGCAAAAGTTTCGCCGACAGGTGGCGCTATGGTGGAACAGGTCTACTGTGACAGACCGGAATCAGTGTCATAACTGTAGGACAGCATTCGCTGGCATGTTGTAGCTATTAAAGCTGCATTCAGCAAGGGAAACATATTTTGCAGATGTAGAGTGTTGTTGAACACCGAATTTGAACATTTGCAATGTGATTTGCACAGCTACAGCGCCACCTATTGGCCGCTTTACCAAATTAATTAAAAAAAAAAAAAAAGTGAGTACATCGTTTGAAGTGGCTGTTGCCCAAATTTCGGCTCATTTGGAGCAGAACACCCTGCAGAGGGAAGTCAATTTCACTTATAGACTGTACACAATAGGCTCCCTTTAAAGGCCCACTTAGACACAATGATTATCGATCAAAAGATGTATTTTGAGCGATAATCGTTGTGTCCATTTACAGCGCAAGGTGATAGCCCAAACGTTGAGCGATCACCTTGCGATCCGAGTGATGGATGCATCCAGCTTTTCTTCTGCATCCAGCTATTCCCCACTCTCAGTGCCTGGCTGTTATACAACTGAGCGCTCCGAGCGGGGGATGCAGAAGACAAGCGGGGCCGCTTGTCTTCTGCATGCAGCTGTTATACAGCCGGGCGCTCCGAGCGTGCTATGAAGAATGCAGCTGGACAGCTCTGTTCTTCATGCCCATCCTGTGTTCATGGGAGGGGATCCAATAGTATCAGCTGTATCCCGCTGTGAATCCCTGATAAGGCTGATTGTTGTCTTTCAGTGTGCTAAAAGACAACAATGAGCGACGGCTTAACGAAAACTGTAGGATGTCAGTGGTTACACACAACGATTATCGCTCAAAATATGGCTTTTGAGCGAATTTTGAGCGATAATCGTTGTGTCTTGAAGCCCATTTAGACACATAAACCACAAAATGGCTACTGAGTTGAGTGAAACCCCAAAAGCAATGCATTCCCTATATCAAAGTGGGGGTGTAGTGACACCCTTCTGTATGGTCACAGAGAAAGCATTGTGGGTCAAAGGTGCCCATATACAGTCAGATGTTACAAACACTATTGCTCCATTATAGATGATAGGTGGGCCTGCCATCGCAGTACAGGTAGACATGTGCGTTAACCCCATCCACACAACCCTTCTCATGGGTTGCCTTGATGTACATATTCAGAGTGGTACTTTGGCATTATATCTGCATTTTAGCTACAATTACACCGAAGTTCATTTTCATAACAAGTCAAGCAATTGCTTACCAAGTAATCCCATAGCAGTATAGATGCAGCAGAGCTTAGGCATCACGCACCATGATATTACCAGCTAGCGCCTTGTTTTTTTTTAGAAGACTGCAGCTACTCCAACAAGTGAAATAACACCTATATGATAGCTTAATGATAATAAAAACACAGCAGACCTACAGGTGAAATGCAAACTTCACAGTCGGACACAACAAATTATTCAGATCACCAAATACCCTGTAACATGACACAAAAGTATCAGCACCCAATTCTTTGCGAGATCCATTAGTATATGGTGTAGCCACTATGGAAATCAGACTGTTGGGAACACAACTTTTCCTACAGTAAGGTTATGTTCACATGGCGGACTTCACAGTGGAGTTTTCTGGCCGTGAATCCCTCCTCTAAAAACAAACGGTGTCAAAGTCCGCAGATTTGCTCTGTCAACGGGCAAAATCCACGTGTGGCATTCCAACATTTGAAATTGCATTCCCGGGTCAAGAAGGGACATGTCACTTCTTGACGCAAAACCGTGGATTTCAGCATGGGAATTCTGCATGCAGATTTTCTCCTTTGACAGGGCAAAATTCCGCATTCGGATCCACGCCAAGAGCCAGCAGCGGAAAGGTGCCAGTTTTTAAGGCAGAAATTCAATCGGGTTATGTTCATACCGCGGAATTCGCTGCACAATGTTCTACATGAATTCTGCATCTTTTCTATGTGGTTTTTGACGTGGATTTAATCCCATCAATGAGCAATATCCGTATGTGAGTTTCCAACGGCGAGAAACATGTTTCTACATCAACGACAACACTGTACATATCCTGGCTCCTCGGCAGCAGTGTCATAATGCATACATTAACATTTCATCATTTGTTTTTCATGCCATAAACAAGGCAGTAAGTGAATTCGACCTTTTTTGTCCCAATAAGAGGACTAGAAAGACAGATCCCTTCTATGATATGGAATTATATATATATATATATATATATAATGCATACATACATAATATATACACCGTGTTTCCCTGAAAATAGTGTGTTAAAGGGGTTCTGACATTAAAAAAAAAAAAAAAAAAAAAAAAAAACCGGACCGATCGCCAGGCATGTCCTCTCCACCCGGCATCCTCTTCTTGAAACAGAGCTGGAGCGGTCAAAATGGCCGCTTCCTGCTCTGCTCCGTCCGTCAGCCACTTCCGAGGTGAACGGATGGGCCGCCCACAGCAAGCACATCACAAGCAGTGATTGCTGTAGGCGGCTGTCCTTCCTGGCTGAACTCCTGAGTACTGCGCATGCGCAGTAGTGAGGCGGCCAGTCCTGACTCGTCAGAGGGCACCTCTATTCTGCTCCCGCTTGTCGGAGGAAGAAGACTGCCTGCTGGGAGATGACCCCCGCAGCGCAACAACAACGGAACACAAGGCAAGTATTAGTTTTTATGCTTTAACAGGCCAAAAATCGTGGGTTCCCTGTGTCCATTAGGCAGACCAGGGAACAATGGCTGCTAAAGCATAAAAACATTTTTCGCGTCAGAACCCCTTTAACGGAAGCAAACACTGAGCAGCTATCCATGAGGCCGCAGCTCTAGTATGGCCCAATGACAGGCCTGGGGACGTTTGTTAGGTCCCTCACTGCAGTGCAAACCCATAGGCACACTTATATGGCACCGTCAGCCTGAAAGAGGAAGCTCCCTGATTCCGTCTACTAACTGCCCTGCTTCATTGAACAATTACTGTTCAGATTCCCGCTGGTTGCTTGATGTTCATGCCTGCAGGATCTGAATAATGAATGATAATTCACTGTACGGATCCTGCATGCATAAGCACAAACACAACGATCTACGAACGAGGACCTATTTACTGTGAATGGAGGTGGGCAGGCCGGAACAAACTGCGCCATTCACCGAGTAATGATTGCTTTTGTGTAAACGCATAGGAGTGATTATTGCTGGGATGGCTGTCGGGCTCTTCTGCACCTGAAATTCATGTTGTCTACAAGGGTTCCATATGACTCCAAGAGCTGGCAACCACCACTGACAAGGGCACAGCTTCTGTTACCATGCCATCTATTTCATGTACAGTAAATGTTTTTACTGATAGAACATTGGAGGTGACAATGCATCCAAATGCCAGAAGTGGTTAAGGACCTCTTGGCAATTCTAGCCTTGATTAGGAAGTTTCTAAATGCGATTGTTCCCAGCAAGAAGACCAAGTAATCTTGTAGATATGATACCTTTTAATGGCTAACAAATACATATTATAGCCAGCCTTCACATCTCTCAGGGTTCTTCCTCAGGCATAATGAAATAGATCCGAAGAGGCATGAATGTATATGTAATCACACACAAATCATACTTATGACAAGGCACAGACATGGATGTGATTAATTTGCACTCAAAAGGATACCAAAACAGGAATAGTAAAGAAATTAAGGTCTCTGTATATCCATTTCATTATGGCTGCCTGCAGACGGCCGGGTCGGATCCCGCTGAGAGAATTTTCGCAGCGGGATGCAAACCCGTGCCCCTGCACAGCCCTGTGGCTCACCCACTCCAGCGTCTCCTCTCTGCGTTGTGTGCCGACTGCCGCCCAGCTGGCACATGCGCAGAGAGGAGCCGGCCCGTTACCACTGACATTTCTGTGCGGGCCTCTGCGACACCCGCACAGAAATAGAACATGCCGCAATTTGTTTTCCGTGTGAGTTTTCACGCGGACAAATCTTGTCTGTCTGCCTAGGATTGCGTTATCTAATGCAATCCTATGGCAGCAGGTACGGGTGGAAATTCCGGGGGAAATCCCGCCGCAGAATTTTCGCCCGTGTGTAGGGGGCCTATGCCTGAGGAAGAATCCAGAGAGGTCCGAAAACTCACTATAACATCACGTATTTTTCTTAGCCATTGAAAGATATTTCTACAATATTACTTGCTTTATCTTGCTGGGAACAATCACATTTTTCTCTACTGTCTAACATGGAACAAAACTTTTTTTTGTTATAGTTTCCGAACTAGAAGTGACATTTACACTAGATTTGCTACTCACAGAATATGACAACTCCTACCTGATGGTGATCCCCAGCTCCTGAGCTTGTGCCAGCACTGCAGCCTAATATTACGGTGGCTTGCGGGAACTACATTCACAGCGTGCCATAACCCCTTCACACCCTGCTAAGTGCTGATTTCTCTCACCACTTGCTGACCAGAAGTTTTACCGCCCTTCCTTACCAGACATGACCCGCCTGGACACTTAGATAGTCCATGGAAAGTAAGGAACTGGTTTGACGGAGAAAAAAGAAAAAACCCACATACTATGAAGTTCAAGTAGTTTTTTTTCATCCAAGTATTCTCCAAGTAGCCCAGACTTAATCCAGCCTGAAGGTAAAAAATACTGTTGTAAAGAATTATAATAGAGAACAGTTTCAGATTAAACGCCCATTCAAATGGATCAAACTAGCCTTAGGGCTCCTTCACACTTGCGATTGCAAAATCACGCGGAAGGAAGAAAAAAGAAAAATCACAATTTTTTTACATGAGATATTTGAGCATCAGCGATGTCTTCTTGCAAAAATATCACTGCCACTTGCGATTTTCTCACATGTATTTTGTTTAAAGGGGTTGTCTCGCGAAAGCAAGTGGGGTTAAGCACTTCTGTATGGCCATATTAATGCACTTTGTAATATACATCGTGCATTAAATATGAGCCATACAGAAGTTATTCACTTACCTTCCCTGCGCTAGCGTCCCCATGGCTCCGTCTAACTTCAGCGTCTAATCGCCCGATTAGACGCGCTTGCGCAGAAGGGTCTTCTGCCTTCGGGTCTGTCCGGCAGCAGCGGCGTTCTGGCTCCGCCCCCTTCTACGCGGCATCACGTAGCTCCGCCCTGTCACGTGTGCCGATTCCAGCCAATCAGGAGGCTGGAATCGGCACACGACGGGGCGAAGCTACGCGATGACGCGTCGAAGGGGTGGAGTCAAAACGCAGCTGCTGCCGGACAGACCCGAAGGCAGAAGACCCTTCTGCGCAAGCGCGTCTAATCGGGCGATTAGACGCTGAAGTTAGACGGAGCCATGGAGACGGGGACGCTAGCGCAGGGAAGGTAAGTATATAACTTCTGTATGGCTCATATTTAATGCACGATGTATATTACAAAGTGCATTAATATGGCCATACAGAAGTGCTGAACCCCACTTGCTTTCGCGGGACAACCCCTTTAAGTGATTTTTTCACACAAAAGTCAATAGGAGTTTCTAATGTTAAAAATGCATCGCACAAAAAACATAATTTTGCACTTTGTGATGCGAAAAAAAGGAGGCTGCAAAGGGAAACATGGGAGATAAAAAAAAAAAAAAACACAGAAAAATAGGACATGCTGCGAAAAATCACTGGTTTCAGAAGGCCGAATGTACACGGGCGGATTTGCATTGCAGATTCCGGAGCGGGTGTCTGCCTCCGGGTTCCACAGCATATACTGGCCCTAAACATGCTATGGAAAAATTGCTTTCCATGTCCACAAGTGGAAATTAATTGCAATGTACCACTAGTGGAGAGGAACAAAAAAAAAAAAAAAAAGCTAGATAAAAATAAATAAATAAATAAAAATAAAAAAACAACAACATGTCCTATTCCAGCACTGATTCCACGCGGATGGCTTCTATGGAAGGCAATGGAAGCCGTCTGATCCGCAGCACTTCCACAATGACACTGTGGAAGGGTTGCAGATTCAGCATCATTGCCTAGCAACGGCACTTCTGTATTGCGCATGTGCTCAGTCCGCAGAAGAGAACTGCGGTCAGGAACGCTGGGGTCACTGGCTGGGTACAGGGTCGGATTCCGCTGCGGGATCCCACATCCGGATTCCCGACACGGTCGTGTGCATTCAGCCTAATTCTGCATTTTCACTCTCACATCTCACAAAAATTGTGCGACTTTATTGCTAGCGTGAAGGCGCCCTTTTTGAAGTAATGGGACAACAGACTAATCCAATGAGTAAGGAAAGCTTTAAAGGCTGCTAAATTGGGAAAATGGAGCAGTTGCCCATAGCAACTAGACGCCAATCTTCACATGCCCCTTTTCCCCCCCATTCATCTTCCTATGGAGGTTAAAGTTTAAAAAAAATAAATAAAATTATGCCGACTAAACAAAATCAAAAGGATTAAAATTAAAAAAACTTAAGGATGAGAAAGCAAAGCCAACAGCACAACTGTTGGAAAAACCGAAGTGGCAGGTCAAGCGCTGCTCACATCTGTGTTGGAGGCTCTGTTCAAAGTCCAGACAAGACAGAAGTCACTCTAGCCAATTGGGTCCGTCCAGTGCAGTGTGGATAATGTACATGCTGGAGGCGGCACTGTCGGTTCTACCCTTCTTCAGCACCTAGAATATAGAGCAGGGCAGCAAGATTACCACTCAAGTGTAAAGGAGCCCTAACCAAAATCATCCTTCATATCAGTTTATACATCAGTAGTCATCTTGGTGTCATGTCTCCTCGAACAGATAGCCTATCCAATGAGCCATAATTTCTGGCCACTGCACAGTAAGTTATGGCATTACATGGCAGTCACTGAATGAACAACCACGTTATAGAAAGATGGACTACTCAACCCCAGACTAAAGCTGAGGAGCACAGAGACGAGCACTGCAGTCACCAGACTCAGCAGGACCCTTGAATGGCGACTCAGGGATATAATTTTGCATATATTGACATCCGGGGGAGATATGAAGATATAACAATATTTTCTGCCACTCAGCTTTCCAAGAAAAAGACATAACCAAAACCACAGAATACCGTTTGTAACACACGGACAGGAGATAGTTTTTTGCACGTTACAGCCGTAACCAATCCATTACTAGTCCAAGAGATTCTGCTTATAACAAATACAGACCAACACTGTTGCACTTCACTTTAACCCCGACCCAAGGTACATGTACAGCCGTGTCAGGAGTCAGTGTATCCAGCCAAGCCCACTCCGTGTGGGGCAGGTAGGTGTCATCCTGGACAGCCGACACCCACCTACAATAGCTGTCGTCATAGACATCTCCTATTCAGGCTGCTAAGCCCATATCCTGAAATGTCTCCATGGCACACGGAGGCCATCTGAAGGACCCCGGGGCTGCAATAAGCTGCCTGTGGCTGTCTTAACAGAATGCCAGACAGAATACAGTATAACACAACATTGGTATTGCAATGTACTGTATAAGCTGGGAACTGAAAGAAAATGCAAACAAAGTAATACGTTTTCCGTACAAAAAAATTATATTAATATATTTTATATAACATTTTAGAAGTACCTTCCTAGTCACAACAAAAAAAAAATTTAACATAATGGTAGGTATTGCTGTGACCGTAGAAGTCCAATTTATTAAAGTATTACAGTGAACGACAGAGAAAAAAAAACAAAAAACGCAGTGGCATTTTTAGTCAGTCAAAAAAAAAAAAAAAAAAGGTTATACCCCAAAACGGTACCAATAAAGACTACAAGTGAGGCCAGTTTCACATTGGAGGTTCCGTCACAGATCTGGACCAAAATACCAGAAGGAAAGCCGCTGTATGCAGCTGGACAGAAAGCGGGCGTACCCCATTACAGTCCACCAAGGTCCATACAGCTCCCCAAACAGAGCAAAAAAAGCAAGCATCCCCAACGCAGATTTCAGCGTACCCTCACCTTGCAAAAGACGAGCCCTCACAGCCCCCTATCAACAAACAAAAAACCATATGGACCCCACTGACCATGTGGCATCTATGGATGCCGAGCTTGTGTGTCTGGGACTTGATGCCAGCCAGCACTGTGCCAGAGGCTCTGATTGGCACGTGGGAATGTGCCCATGGGTGGCTATACTTATGGAACAGCTATTGTCCAAATAATCACTCAAATCCAGCAAGTAAATGTCAGCAATAGCTCTTCATGTAAACATGGCCACCAACGGGATGACAAGTGGCCGTGGCTCACCAGTGGCTTCATGTCAGCTCACCTCAGTGACAGCGCACAACCCTGTGGAGGCACACAGGCAGCAGTCGTTCGTATGCCAGCAGCTTGCTGCAGCAACGGATACAACAGCAGCCGTCTTGTGTTGCCACGTCCACGGAGACAAGCCAACGATGTCGGAGCGCGCTGGGGCAGCCCGTTTATACAGGCACATCGCTGGCTCGTTCACACGGGAAATCCTTCAGGCACTGCGATTCTTTCGCACTGCGATCGTGATATTGTCGCTAGTTTTTTCACGCAATTTTTGAACATCTTCGCTTGCTTTTTCTCGAAAAAAAACACTGCCGCTTGCGATTTTGCAATGATTTTTTAGCATTAAAGTCAATAAGACTTTCTAATATTTAAAACGCATCGCACGAAAAATCGCACGTTCGTACTTTGCGATGCATTAAAAAGGAAGCTCCATAGGGAAACACAAGATTTAAAAAAAGGAAACGCAGTTAGATAGGACAGACTGCAGTTTATTTATTCTCACTCCACATTGCACGAGTGAAAGCATGGCAAATGTGAAGGAAACCATCAGTTTCAGAGTTTTCACCCACTCACAACGCTCAAAAAACGTGCAATTTTCTCACAAGTGTGAAGGCGCCCCGAGTGCCGGGCAACAACCGAATGATCGGCATTTATAAGTCGAATGATTAGCGAATGAGCCGACGATTATTATACCTGCATAGAAGGAACACAAAAAGTGAACAATTATTGTTCATCGCCGTTTGCGGTTTTAACGGTTCTGTGTAGAAGGGCCTTTAGGACGGGCCACCAATGTGTGATCGGTGCGGCTCCCAGAGGTGGACGGCCACAGACATATGTTGGTCACCTGTAGACCTCACTTACACGACCGTCTTCCTCGCAAAGATCGCAATTTTTTCCGTTTTTTCTTCACATTTTGAAACAATGCATTTTCTTGCAAATCGCATGGCGCTCGCACTTTGCACGCGCATTATCAGCCCGAGATTCTGCAACCTGCGTCTCAGAGCAACCAGTCCCAATACCTGAACACAAAGGGGAATATTGGGTGTCCCCCTCTGCAGAGGAGCCACACAGGGGGTCTGCACTCAACACCTCCCACCTAATACCAGAAGCAGCGCTGACACAGCAGCCGCCTGACACTGAGCAGCAGTGAATGAGGGGCTCTCCCTCCGGTGGTCGCCGTAGGGCGCACAGGAGGCGGCTGCGGACAGGCCTAGAGCCGGGGCCTACAGCCCTATCACCGCCCACCTCCCCCTCCTCCGCTCAGGCCAGGGCCCACTTCCCCAGCAGCAGGCCCGAGGACCTGCAGTCAGCAGCCCGCTCACCTCACAGCCTTCTCCTCCGCCGCCAGCTCGGACAGGGGGCCCGCGACACCTCTCCGCCTGCCGGTCCAGCGGGGGGGAGGGGGACAAGCGTCTCTTCTGCTGCTGTCCCGGCCCGGCACTCTCACCTCCCCCCCTCCGCCGCACTGCAGAGTCCCGGCCTCCAAATCCCGTCCGGCCCCGTGCAGAATGTCCCGCGCTCCGCCAGCGCCTCTGACGTCACAGGTCCCGGAACGTAACGGTCCCTCCTCCTCCCGCTGCACTGCTGTCTGCGGCGCCGCTGCGGCCAGGCCAAACCAAAATACTAGCAGGGCGAAATATGGCGGACGGGAGCCAAGCGAGATCCCGCGAGAGGATGATGGGGAGTCTGGTGACGCCACCAGGTCCCCTCCTGCCCGCTGTTGCCAGAGACGCCGCGGGTCGCTTCACGGCACCTACAGCATTCAGGGAGGAGGGAGTAGTTGTGGGGGACATACAGCCGTGCGGCCTGCTATACAGGGGGGTGTAGTTGTGGGGGACATACAGCCGTGCGGCCCGCTATACAGGGGGGTGTAGTTGTGGGGGGACATACAGCCGTGCGGCCCGCTATACAGGGGGGTGTAGTTGTGGGGGGACATACAGCCGTGCGGCCCGCTATACAGGGGGGTGTAGTTGTGGGGGGACATACAGCCGTGCGGCCCGCTATACAGGGAGGTGTAGTTGTGGGGGACATACAGCCGTGTGGCCCGCTATACAGGGGGTGTAGTTGTGGGGGACATACAGCCGTGCGGCCCGCTATACAGGGGGGTGTAGTTGTGGGGGGACATACAGCCGTGCGGCCTGCTATACAGGGGGTGTAGTTGTGGGGGACATACAGCCGTGCGGCCCGCTATACAGGGGGGTGTAGTTGTGGGGGGACATACAGCCGTGCGGCCCGCTATACAGGGGGGGTGTAGTTGTGGGGGACATACATCCGTGTGGCCTGGTATACAGGAAGCGGGGTGTAGTTGTGGGGGACACACAGCCGTGCGGCCTGCTATACAGCGGGGTGTAGTTGTGGGGGGACATGCAGCCGTGCGGCCTGCTATACAGGAAGGTGTAGTTGTGGGGGACATACATCTGTTTGGCCTGCTATACAGGGAGGGGGTGTAGTTGTGGTGAACATACAGCGGTGCGGCCTGCTATACAGAGGGGTGTAGTTATGGGGGACATACAGCCGTGTGGCCTGCTATACAGGGAGGTGTGGTGGTGGACATACAGCCGTGTGGCCTGCTATACAGGGGGGTGTAGTTGTGGTGGGACATACAACCGTGCGGCCTGCTATACAGGAGGTAGAAGTTGTGGGGGACATACAGCCGTGTGGCCCGCTATACAGAGGGGTGTAGTTATGGGGGACATACAGCCGTGTGGCCTGCTATACAGGGAGGTGTGGTGGTGGACATACAGCCGTGTGGCCTGCTATACAGGGGGGTGTAGTTGTGGTGGGACATACAACAGTGCGGCCTGCTATACAGGAGGTAGAAGTTGTGGGGGACATACAGCCGTGCGGCCTGCTATACAGGGAGGGGGGTGTAGTTGTGGGGGACATACAGCTATTGGGCCTGCTATACAGGGAGGTGTAGTTGTGGGGGAACATACAACACTGGCGTATGGCGACTCTGCTGTTAGCAAGAAGCTTGTATTCTCCGCTGTTAACAAGGCTTTTACAGTTAGGGCTATGGAAGGTGTGAGATCTTTAGTCCGGGCAGGGAAGGAATACAAGAGCACATAAGCTCCACGATTAGCTGAGGTATATCTCATATCTGGCTGTTATGTGACCTGTAGGATGTACATCTCATCCTCCGTGAGCGGTGGTAGAAGCTGCTGCTGTGATCTTTATACCAGGGCACAGATTCTGCTCTATAACATCATCATGGGGGACAGTGTACAGCAGGACTGAGCAGTGGAGATGTGATTTCAGTAAATAAAACATAGTAAACAGTCACCATTAGCTGTGAGAGTCTCTGCTTCTTTCCCCTCTTCTATCTATACAGTTTAATTAGTGCCATGACTCAACTCTTTTCACTTAGCGTTCTGCCCCTTTCCTTCTCCAATGTTATTTGACAGCAGACGGTGAACAGCAAGATAAGAGGAGGGGTGTCGGGGCTCGAACCCAGGAAATCCTGGCGGTGGCTCTACCAGCTAAGCTATCTAGCTTTTTGGATAGCTTCCTTGATTAGCCCACCCTGCCCTGTGATTAGCTACACAATATAAGCCTGGCCTGGCACCTCCCATCCTTGTGAGATTATTGTGCTCCCAGCCAGTAGTCAAGCTTGCCCCACCTGCCGCTCCTCCATACTGCTACCTGATATTCCTACCTGTGTACTGACCTTTTGGTTTCCAAGCTATGCTGCTCTTCTGTACCGCGTACGGATACCTACCTGTGTACTGACCTCTGGCTTCCCTGCTTATGCTACCCGCCTGCTCCTCTGTACAATGAACAAATACCTATCTGTGTACCGACCTCTTGGTTCCCAAACTATGCTACCCGCCTGCACCTATGTACCACGAATGTATACCTACCTGTGTACTGACCTCTTGGTTCCCAAACTATGCTACTCGCCTGCTCCTCTGTACCGCGAACAAATACCTATCTGTGTATTGACTTCTGGCTTCCTAAACTATGCTACCTGCCTGCTCCTCTGTACCATGAATGGATACTTAGCTCTGTACTGACCTCTGGCTTCCCTGACTATGCTACCCGCCTGCTCCTCTGTACCATGAATGGATACTTAGCTCTGTACTGACCTCTGGCTTCCCTGACTATGCTACCCGCCTGCTCCTCTGTACCACAAACGGATGCCTGCCTGTGTACTGACCCCTGGCTTCCCTGACCACGCTAGCGATCCGCATCAGTTACAAAAAGGGACTTCAAACCTGAACCGGATCGTTACAAAAGGGAGACCCCCCTAGCAACCATCACTTTTGAGGGATTTTTCATTACAAAAACATTTTATGTACATAAAGTAAGTAGCAGCTTTGCTAGTTATCACACCCGCTATCATACAAGCTCAAGTTGTTTGAAAAGTTAGTCACCATCTAATATGTGTATCAGTGATGTAGTCCCAAAAAAGTGCAAGTCCTCTAGTGCCTGAGGCAACTGAAGGAAAGCTATCCAATTAGTATTTGTGTCATATGGAGGACTTGGACAATGGAGGCAGGCGCCATATTATCAGAGTCCACAGGGTCCTCAGGGGAGAAGAAAATAAGACTGATCCTCCAAAGCATATTTACCATCATCCTGGGTAACCCACCAGCTACTCCTTCGGCCAAATGACATTTCTTCATAGCACAGTTTATATGGGCAATTCCTGCATAATAAATAATAATAATCTTTATTTGTATAGCGCCAACTTATTCCGCAGTGCTTTCAGGCATGGATAAATGCAAAACAATACAACAATTACAATATAAGGTACATTGGGTTAGACACAAATAGGTTGAGGGTGGTACAGGAGGTGCAGGGGGTGGGGAACACAGGCAATAGGAAATTTTATGTACAGATCATTTATTAGAAGGCAAACAGGGTGGAGCACCATAGGGAGGGGCGAGGGACTAGGTCAGGAGATTTGGTATGCTTCCCTGAAGAGGTGCGTTTTTAAGGCACGTCTGAAATTTCGTGCATCGGGAATTGTCCGGATGCCTTGGGGTAGAGCGTTCCAGAGGATGGGTGCTGCTCTAGTGAAGTCCTGTAGGCGAGCATGTGAGGTTCGTATTACAGGGGTGTTTAGTCTGAGTGTGTTAGCCAATCGGAGTGAGCGGGCTGGGTGGTATACTGACAGTAGGGAGGCGATGTATGGTGGCGCAGCGCCATGCAGAGCTTTGTGAGTGAGGTAGAGGAGTTTAAATTTAGTTCTGCAGTGGATGGGCAGCCAATGCAGCGACTGGCATAATGCAGAGGCATCTGAATAACGACTGGCTATAATCTGCCTATACTTGTACACATTTTACGTTACTTGTATTTCTCAGTTCCCTTAAGGCTTGCCACTTTCTTTCTGGTACCTAGAAGGACTTAGTATAGTACTGTTCCTGATATGTGGTTTATTTGCTTTGTTAAACATCATACATACATCTTTTGTAGCTTATTTTGTTAAAAATGAATAAAATACAGTTTAAAGCAGTTTTTGAAATACTTGCCCCTGCTAGTCTCACACCAATGGCAATTCTTCTTTCAAAGTTGCTCAGATCGCTTGATTTACCTCATTGAAACGTGGATTCACACTGAAAGTGGTCCATGTAATACTTGCTCACTTGACCTTATGCTGCACTCTAGGGTCAGATGTCTAATTTCGATCCAGGGAAGCTCCAGTTGTTTGAAGCTGACTATCAGCCCTATTAAAGTCACTAGAGTGGCAGTACATATGCTCGATCACTGCTACATTCATTTGAGGACTTCACGAAACCCCCATTCTTGGGATCAGTGAGGGTCCCAGCAGTTGGACCTCCATTGATCAGAACATTATCCTCTCACCGATTGATTGATCGCTGCAGTCTGCAAATAGTACATCACAGGGGAGATTTGGAGCTGTTGGCATGGAACTTCTGGGGAACCAGGAGAGGTGAATTTAAACTTATATATATTATTTTCTGCAATGGGGGACCCTTTTTCTAAAAAAAAAAATTTTATATCGGACAGCCCATTTAAGCCCTAATATAACTCTGTACAGCTTGCATAGGCCTGCACATTATAAATTGACATACCTCAAAACTACTTATACGTCTGAATGAATACAATGAAGGGTGTAGTTTCTAAAATGGGGTAGATTTTAAGGGGGTTCCACTGTACTGGGTACCTCAGGGAGACTGCAAATGTGACATAGCACCTGAAAATTCTCTATCACTTCTAAGTCCTGCTGTGAGTCCTCCGTGTTTTGTTTTTTTCAAATAGCTATTTTTTTTAATTTTGATGGCCCAATTGGGTCAAAACAGTCACCACACCCCCTGATTAATGTCTTGAGGGGTTTCCAACATACAAGTCACTTTTGGGCTCTGAGTATTTGAGGGGTTTCGAAAAATTACAATTACAGAAATTATTCCAGCAAAATTTGAGCTCAGAAAGCCAAATGGCACAATTTCCTTTCTAAGCCCAACCAAATGCCCAAACAGCAGTTAATATCCACATATGGGGTATTTCCATACTCAAGAGAAATTAGGTAACACATTTTGGAATGCTTTTTCTCCTGTTGTCCTTTGGGAAATGAAAAAATTCGGGCCAAGCCTGCGTGTTTTTGAATAAATTGTATTTCCAAAGTCTAATTCTAAAATCCTTGTGGGATCGAAACACTTGCTTTACACCTCTATACATTTCGTGAGGGGTGCAGTTTCCAACTTTGGGTCTTTTGAGGGGTATTTCTCATTTCTTGGCACCTCAAGGCCCCTGAAAGCCTAAAATGGAGTTTGGAAAATAACAAACGGGAGGCCCCAAAATCCACAAGGTGCCCTTTCATTTCTATTGCCTGTATTTGAGTCAAGTTGCAAACTAGAGCCATATGTTGGATATGTCTAAAAATGCAGATTCAGAATAATAAATATTAAGTTCTGTTTATTTGCTAACTCCTGCTGTGTTCCAGAAATTGAAAAGCTGCAAGAAAATGACATTTTCAAATTACTTTTCCACTTTGCTTTAAGCATTGTGAAACATGTAAAGAGATTGTAAATGCCATTTCAAAAACTTTGAGGGGTGCAGGTTTTAGGGTGGGGTGATTTATGGGAGTTTCTCATATGTAGGTCTCTCAAAGTCACTTCAAACTAAATTGGTTCCTGCAAAAATAGGTTTTGGATATTTTCTTCAAAATTAGAAAAGTTGTCCTTATAATTATAAGCTTTCTAATTTCCAAAATAAACAGTTAAAACCTAATTTTTATTAGGTATATATTAAAACCTGGGGCTCGGAGTCCATCTGTGTCAACCTAAAATATAAAGACAATAGTGTATGAGAAACCTTCAAAACAATCAAATTCTATTCGTCCCTCCTTAGGTAAGTATGTGTATAGTTTCTTGGTGGGAGAACAATCCACACTAAGTTTCAAAATTAGTTCAATTGATCCGTTTGTAGTTTTAGCTACGTGATTTATATCTCTGATGTAGTGAGTGTTCCTATTGGTTCATAGCTCGATGCATTTCCTTCTGCTCATCAGGAGATCTATGAACTCACAATGGATCAACCTTTAATCTAATTTCCCTTTTTTATTTAGAAAGGTGTTATATTCCATAGGCATATATCAGAAGATCTTTTTGTGGTAGATCACAAATATACTATATAGATGATGTGATCTCTTGGTCTACTTTCTTATGATTCCTTTACATACACTAATAATAAGCATGGTGAGATAATAGATCTCCCTATGCATGTCCACAGGTAAATATCCTGACAGGTAAATGAGAAGGTGCTTGACAGAGTGTATATCTCACCCAGACACTTAGCCTGGGTGAGGTAGGGAACCACTCCAGGGCTTTCTTGTGGGTCTCAGTGAGCTCAGCTGAAAACACTGAGCTCATTACTGAGACATAAAAGACTTCAAGGCCATGCAGTCACTGTCAGTGCCTGGAAGTGAGTGTAACTAGTGTGGGTTCCTGATCAACATTTGTTGCAAGCTAGTTTTGGGTGCGAAGAACCTAATGTAAAGCTGGCGCCTTGCCGGGTACGGTTTATTTTGTGTTCTGTTTTGCACTAAGATCATGTGTCCCCAGTGGCCGCTGTTTTATTTGGGTCACCTTGTTATACTGGAAATAAAGAAAATGAAAAGCAACTTGAATTGTTATCTAGACTAAGTGGGCCTCTGTGATTTCGCTGACCCCATCCCTCCACACAGACATATCTACAGCCTCTAGCTACATTGTGTCCAATGAGAAGACTGCTACAGATCTCAATCAGAGCTGTGGAGCAGCTTAGTGGACACATAGGCAGAGCACTCGAGGAAAAGTCCCGCCCACCAGGAACCTATAGTGGTGCGCATCAGGGATTACAATTTGAATTTCCCAAGGATGTGGCTACTAACAGTCTTAATAAAGGTATTATGACTCCCTGCTCCTTGGCCCATACGTAAAGCTGGCAGCAGTTCTGCATGAGTAAAACTGCTGCCAAAATCCCTGTAACCATTTTGCCAGTAAAGTTAAATCATTTTCCATGTTACAGAAACCACCAGGAATGTCAAGCCTATTACACACCACACCATCTTTACCCAGCACTTTTGTAGCATAGCCAAAGAAATAAATGAGATTAGTTTGACATGATCTGCCCTTCATTAAGCATGCCGGTTAGGATCCAAAAAGTTGTTGGTTTTTAGGTGGTCAATTGTCCTCTTTCCTCTTTTTCGGGAGCGTTTCTTTTAATTTAATAACTTTTGATATCTGTAGTTACCAGCTTTTTCCCTACTAGCTATTATAAGGGTATATCATTGTTCATTCTCCAATCATCAGGAACATCACCTCTTAAGCCCATTTAGACGCAAAGATGATCGCTCAAAAATCGCTCAAACGACAGTTTGAGTGACGGCTTTGAGCGATCATTTTGCATAAACTGCTAAATAGTTACAATTTTCAGCACAAAACAGCAGCATCAGAGGTGTGTAATAAGTCAGGATCACAAATCAGCTCCCATCACGTCTATTTCTCTTCTTTGGTCATAACAGTGACGAACGTTTTAACCCGTCACATGGGTCTTTATCAAGACGGTTCAACATATACTGCTATTACCTCTACTTTATTTAAACTATTACCCAATCACAATTCCACCAATCATTAAAAATCTACTCCGCATGTGTGTCATACCTCATTTCTCCTTGTCATAGGGTGGCACGTGAGTGACAGATGTTCGATCCACTATAGTTCCACTGGAGCTGTGTATTAACGGCGTCCATATTTCTACTCTCTGCATGCGTAAGATCCTGCTTATGAGGTTATCAGCTACATAGTGCATGTGTGGATATATCGGATATTACTCATTAACATCCTTCTAATACATTTGACACATAGCCTATATATCCTCCTATTACTTCACTCCAAAGAGTATGGTCACCATTGCCATTACACACATCACTTTTATTACGGCTGCATAATGTATATGGCAATATATCTGCACCGCTCCAGAGTTAAGTCAGTCTCCCACATCAACAACACGGTAGCCATGGAGACCATTTCAATCCATGATGGTGCCGCCGCTATAACCACCCGATATATCTGCATGTTTTTACACAATTTCAGCATTTCATAGGATAAGACCTTGTAATATATATCTTTTGTACAAGGGGAGGACATCCACCAATCGGTCCACTGTGGCATCTTTTCATGGATACAAATAGCTAATCATGATGCATCACAAAAGAACCCATAAATAATTTCAAATGCCTTTATCAACCATATACATAGATGTTAAACCTATCATGTATACTTCCATCCCAAATCATGAGTTCTCACACAAAGCCACAGCACCCATCACAAAGTCCCGTGTATCGACTTTTACTGTACTCACACGTCAACCATCAGCGCACAATCCAAATGCAAAAGTCAAAAATAAAAAAGTAATTAAAACACTATCCGTATACAATACATAATATCATATACCATCTAAAACCAAACTGCATGCTGACCACTAATTGAATACCTACAGATAGAACAGTAAGCCCCTTTACCTTTCATATCACCCTATTATTTGTATTATGTAAGCTCGTTGGAGCAGGACCCTCACCCCTACTGTCTCCATCAACTGATTACTACATGTAATCGTGGTTTTGTCTCTGCTCCCCCTGTCTTGTAAGTGCTGTGAAAAATGTTGGCGCTACATAAATAAAGATTATTATTATACTGTGTTAATCAACATTTACAATAATGGGAGTGAGGGCTCTGCTCACAAGAGCTTGCAATCCATGAGGAAATAGGGGTGGCACATAAGGTAAAAAAAAATACTTGTTCTATACATTGTTCAGCTATCATTTATACTAAACTGGGTAGTACATGAGCAAGTTATCAATCAGTATCTATATTTGTACACATATGAAGTGCAGTAGGGTGCATGGAGCGCGGAGGATACTGTTGGATGAAGGGATCACATTTTCAGGAATGTAGAAGGGCATTAAAGTGGTTGTCCAGTTTTAAACTATTAATTTCAATGGGAGCGTGGCCTGCAATACGAAGCTGGCCATTGCAGTGGGAATGGAGCTGTATGCTTGCTGCAGAAATCAGCTCAGTGCACAAGTGCACTGATCCAGAGAACAGCTAATTGGCATGGGGTCTCTGGTGACAGACCTTCACTGATCTACCCAATATTAACCTATCATGGAGGGTAGGCCATCAATAGTTTATACCTGGAAACCAGTTTAAACATAGAGGAGTTAGATTATGTAATATCATAGACCTGCTTACAAATATATGGTTTTAGGGTACAGTTAAAACTGTGCATATTGGGAATTAAACTGATTATCTAGGGTAGTGCAGTCCAGAGAACTGGTGCAACTCGAGAAAAGTCTTGAGACTGGGATGTGAGGTTTAGATTCTGAAGGATGTTAATCTGAGCCATATAACCACATTATAACCTGCTCATTGAACTAAATTCTGACTTTGACCACTGTAGGAATTACCCAGATCCAATATTTACTCAGAGTCTATATATATTTTATAGCTCTACATCTGGTTAATCCCTTCCATACCAGGACCTACAGAGACCTGACATCGTTTGGGTTCTGTTTCCCCTACAAGTATTTTCTCTATTTGTGGCCACAGTTTCGCCCTCTAGTGGACAAGCCTATATGCCTTTAGGATACGGGCAGGCAAGCACTACTTTGGGTGTATCACTTTGGTCCTCCTTATTTATACATAGGGACCATCAGCTGGACCAATAGGTGCGCCCTTTTCATCTACTATATTAGGTGCCTGCCAGTGTTGACTATTATTTATGTTGTCTGTCGTTACAAGCCGCACGTTTTTATATTTTATTATCATTAAAAGTTAGGTTTTAATAGGAGTTTTTCCAGTGAAAGCGGTTAATAATGTTTCTTTACTCCCCTGCGCCTGTGACTCCCCTGAAGGATGTTAATCTTAGATCTTTGGCATAATGGAGTGTATGTAGACATGTGTGAAGGAGGAGATATTAGGAGAAAATCGCAATTCCTACCTGCACGTCTGAACAAACCAGCAAAAGGCATGCCTTTCAATGCCTGCGTATCATCTGCAAGGACGGCAATCGAGGAATCCACAATTCAAATCCAGTTGGGTGAGACCAACCTTAAATTTTTTGGCAAAATCAAGAGAACCTTATTTTATATTATATAGGAAAAGGCAAACAAAAACAAATATGGAAAAGCATATTGAGAGTATAAACAGAAAATGAATGCATGTATAAGGCCTAATTCCCACATGTGCGCCGGCACGGGATATGGGACGTCGGGCAGCGGATCCGGAGGTGAGTATAGGGTCTCTGGGGGGGCGCCGTGACGCTTGCGGAGCCCGTCACTGCCGTGGGCACTAGGCCTAAGAAATTACAAAAACATAAGTGATAAACAAAGTTGTGATTATCCTTGGTGACCAATGTACAAAATAAACCTAAACTGATTGAGGTACAGTTGTATTAAGATTGTAGCGTTTTTGCCACAAGTTCAATATAATGTTGGACCTAAACTTTACAGTACAGTACAGTCCAATGGGCATGGTAAAATAAACTGCTTGAAACAAAAGGTCACTTAGTGGAAAGAGACTGCATGCAGAAACAGGAGAAGAAGAGAAAGAAGAGAGGGAAACAATGGAAAACGCGAAAAAAAAGTGGCTACAGTGAAAGCTCCATTGGTGATGAAGGACATTGTGTAGTCAATCATAGGGAGGATAAGACAGTTGAGGGGCGAAGAAATCTCTGTAAGGAAAGCTTCACCAATCAATATGATTAATTAAAAATAGTACAGTAAGGCCTCATGCACACGGGCGGATTTAAATTGTGGAATCCGTGATCGACACCCACGCGGGAGATCCACTGTTCAAGTTATCATGTCATTTTTTCCTATAGTGTGTATGTAGTAACTTCAATACTCCATAAAGATGGTGGAATTGTGTTTTTTTCCCCCTGTTCATTTCACTTAGAAATAAAAAAAATGTAAGTACTATATATGGTACATTAAATAGAACCATTGAAAAATACAATTCTGCCTGCAAAAAACAAGCTCACCTTGCAAGTTTGGGACTGCACTTCAGCAAATGGAGTTGGGGATTTGGTCATGGTTAATGGTTTCCTCAATGCTCAGAAATACAGGTAGAAACTCATCCATCATGCAGTAACATCAGGGAGGCATCTGAATGGCTGTGCATTTATTCTGCAGCAGAACAACAATCCCAAGCATACAGACAACATCATTAAAAAGCAGCTTTAGTGTAAAGACCAAGGAGTCTTGGAAGTGATGATATACCCCCGCAGAGCCCTGATCTTAACATTATCTGTCTGGGATTGCATAAAGAGATTTAAGCATGCCTACATCCCCAGAAGTTCTGTGCTTTGTTCTCTACGATGTTTGGAACAACTGCTGAGTTCCTTCAAAAACCATATGTAAGTGTACATAAAAGAATAGATGCTGTTGTGAAGGCAAAGGGTAGTTATACCAAATGTTAATTAGATTTACATTTCTTCTTTGTTAATTCACTTTTAAATTTGTAATTGACAAAAATAAACTATTAACACTTCTATTTTTAAAAAGCATTTTTAACTTTGCAGTATTTTTTTCACACCTGCCTAAAATTTTTGCACAGTACTGTAGCTTGGGACATATTAAACATAAAGAGGAGTTGGTCTCTGGTTTGTTAGAGATTGCAATATCTGTTTCATAAATTACTTGAAGGACAGGGTCCCAAAACCTTTTAACTCCTTAGTGACCAGGCCTGTTTGCACCCTAATGACCAGGCCAAATTTTGAAAATGTGATGTGTCACTTTAACATAGAATAACTCCGTAAAGGTTTTGCATATTCAAGTAATTCTGACATTGTTTTTTGGCCGCATGTTGTACTTTATTTAGGTGGTAAAAATAGACCAATATAATTTGTGTTTATTTATTGAAAGTGCCAAAATTGGAAACATTTTGAAAACAATTGTCATTTTTTCACATTTTCAACTGCAATGTCAAATATGTGCAAACAAACTCTAATTTTTGATGAGATTTTCATCTGTTTACTTTATTCCGGAAGCACATTTAAAAAAACTTCAGGTTTTTTTAACAGTTTAGTAGATGTACAAATTTAACATTACTTATTAAAATTTTGAGGAACATTTTGTTTTCTTACACCAAGCCAAGATTGCAAAGGCTCATAGGTGTCAGAATGATAGATACTCACAAATGACCCTTATTTTAAGAAATATATATACATGAATGCATTCACTGAGGGTGTCATGAGTATTTTGACCCCAAAGGTTTTTTTTTTTTACAGGAGTTAATGCAATTCAGAGGAAAAATAAATAAAACTTCATATTTTTGCAAATACGTCATTTTAAAGAGTTTTTTTCCTACAGTGCACATGAAAATGAGGATTTGCACCACAAAATAAATACTTGTGTTTATCCTGTGCCCAGAAACATACCCGTTGTGGCCCTAATATTATGTCTGTATACACAACGGGGCCCAAAACGAAAGGAGCAGCCGATGGCTTTCAGAACAGAAATTTTGCTTAAAGGCGTTTCAGGCCCATTGCACACTTGTGAAACCCTCGATGTGCCAAAACGAAAGAGAGCATCCACAAATGACCCCATTTTGAAAACTTGACCTCTTAACAAATGCATCTAGGTGTGTACTAGGTCTACAATGTGCAGAAAACAATTGACTCCCTAAAAAGAATCACTCTCTTTATGGCATTCCCTAAATCTTAGATAAAAGTTATAATGTAAAACTGTGTGGTATGTCTCAAAAAAGTGGTAATTACAAAGGCCTGGTTGGGATGGGCACATGGGGCAATAAAATCAGTTATCCCTCCTCCTCCAATGCTTGCTGGAAACCCAACACTTTTTTGGGGGTATTCAGTGGCAGGGATGGGGAGTAAAAAGTAGCGCTCTGTAAGCACCTCTTCCGACTCGTAAGCTTGCTGGGGTGTGGTGGTCTCACACAGAAGGCGCTCAACAAACTGTACCTGGAACTGCAGGAAAGTGATAAATCCCGGGGACTTTGTAAATTACAAAGGCATTATAGGTAGCTATCTGAATAATTCTGGGCTCACACGGCTGTATATGGAATCCACTTGGGGTGACCTGCAGCAAATTCCAACTATGAGGCCTGCTGTAACCCTGTGTATGGCCGTATAATGTACTGCGCATAACTGCGTACTCACACAGGCGGTCATGCGCAGTACATCTTTTTTTTGTTTGTTTATATTTCTTGTGCCATCGTGTAGAGGAACCTAGGACCAAACCCTGAGGAATCCTAAGAGCAAGAGAAAGAGGAGAAGTAGTAGAGCTAGCAAATGATAAACTGAACAAGTGGTCAGAGAGGTAGGAGGACAACCAGCAGAGAGCAATATCCTTAAACCCAATAGATTGGAGTATACTGAGAATCAGTGGTTGATCTATGGTGTTGAACTCTGTAGAGAGATCCAGAAGAATCAGTAGAGTAGTTGCTTTTAAGAGTTGGCTGTCAAGGGATCATTTGAGACTTTAGTCAAGGCAGTTCCTGTATGGTGCAGAAACCAGGTTGTAAGTGGACGGGAAAAGAGTAGAGGTAGTTAATTAGGCAAGAGTACACCAAACATTCCAGTTTAAAGATGAAAAAAGATTACAGTTAGTAGTGCAGGATAGATCTACAGGCTTTTTTAGTACAATAGTTTCAACAGCATGTTTAAAAGAGGGAAAGACACCAGAAAAAAAGAGGTTGAATATTTAAGTTAGACGAGCAGCGACAGTCTGGGAGAGAGATTGGATGAGGTGTGAAGGAATAGGGTCACTGATGCAGGTAGTAGGGGTAAAAAGAGAGGTGTCTGGAATGAAATTTATTAAGTGGGTCAAATACTGAAAGTGAAGAAGAGTAAAGTGTGGATGAATGCTACTTGAAAATTGGGAAATTATCTCCTGACAGAAGTTGTCAATTTTGAGTTTGGAATAAATCAGTAGCCAGGTCTTGAGAACTAAGATCTGTAATGGATGCCTGCACTAGGACTAATGAGGGAGTGCAAAGTATCAAAGAGTCAGTTTGGATTGAATAGAATCTGCTGCTTTTGATCTGAAATATTACAGATCAGACATAGAATTTTGGAGAAAATCACGCAGAATGCTGCACTACTTTATCCAGGAATATAGTGGAAGGGCATGACAGTAACCCGGCAGACCAACATATAGTTAATGGGCAGCAATTGTGCCAATAAAGTGCCAAATTCAGCGCTTCCATTATTTTTGTTCTTCAGCTATGCCTTTTCAAAGCTGATCAATGGAAAAGACAAATGCAGAACCAAGCATAGCACATATAATAGGTATTTGCCAATTAAAAGGGTTTTCTGGGCTTTGTTTATTGATGACCTATCCTCAGAAGTCTTCAATAGTTGAAACCCTGAGATCTGCAGCTAAGGACCCCGACTGATCAGCTGTTTTGGTACTCACTGTCACAGGCAAAAACAGGGTACGGAGCGAAAGAAGATCACTCAGACCCCTGTGTTGTGACCTGTGATGGCAATTGCAGGTCAGCTCTCAAATCAGTGACAGCTGTGCCTACAACTACGAGCACTGGCCATTACACAGGGGTAGGAGACATCTGCCAAAGACCAGATAATTTTTTTGTTTTTTCATCCCTGCCTTCCAAGAGCCATAACATTTTCTTCCATTGACATAACACTGCATGACAGCTTGTTTTTTGCAGGATGAATTGTATTCTTTAATGGTACCATTTAATGTACCATGTAATGTACTGAAAAACTTATACTTTTAAAATGAAACTTATTTAAACAAAAATTGCTTTGTGGTGGAATATTCTGAGACCCATAACGTTTTGAATTTTTCATTGATCTGGCTAGGTAAGGGCTCGTTTTTCGTGGCACAAAGGGTAGTTTTTATTGGTACTATTTTGGGGTACATACATGTTTTTGAGCACTTCAATTCTTTCAAGGTAACCAAAAAAAAAAAGAAAAAAACCTGCAAGTTTAACATGCTGTACTTTTAGAGCAGTCATCATGTGGGATAAATGGTGCAATAGTTTGGACTTTTATAAACACATTGATTCTAACAATAGTTTTTTTCTTCTATAGTTCAGATCTTATTAGAAGACCACAACTGAAGTAATTGGTGTCAGGCAACTGCTATATATATATATATATATATATATATATATATATATATATATATATAGCAGCTGCCTGACACAAATTATATATTATAATAATATGGGTATATATGCATAAAGAAGAAATTTTAATTTGTAGCAATATCACTATCCCATACAAAGAGTGTGGTATAGGAAAATGAGCTTTTTTGTGCTTTGAATACTAGTGGCCTTCTAAATCATTAAAATGTTATTCTGCCCAACTAGTGACACCATTTACAAATGAGGTGTCATAAGTCAATTTTACTTAAATCACTATAAAAGTGAAACATCCGAAGGCGGCTCTGGCAGATAATTCCTAGTGATAAAAATTATATCAAGTGGGGGAAGCTATCACAGTCTTCGTTTTTTAGATGTGTCTGGAACATACAGTTTATGAAAGCAAACACAATTTTAAAGAATTTTTAAGAAAATCTGCCAGTTTCCTGGAGAGAACGAGCAGTTAGATTCTTACGACATCGTGAATTCTGCTTCTAAATTTCCAGGCAGAAGCAGAGATCAAGTAATTCACTATGGATTAAATTGTCTGGTTGTTTTTTTTCTCTGGGTATCACAGGAACCAAGTTGTGTGAGGTGATTAGCTTGAGATGGCCTTTGCTATGGTCAAAGGGTGCGTATATTTCAGCAAACAAGGATTCAGCAGCCAGACACAGATTTTAAACTGATATTTGGCCAGCTTTATTAGCACAGTTGCAATAAAAACAAACATAACATAAAAGAAAAACCTTGCCTGCCCGGCACTAACTAATACATTGTAGAACCCTGTCTACCAGCTACAAAACAAACAGGTTTAGCAACTGTACTCACAGTCCACAACAGTAGCTTACACAGACCTGCTTTCTGTCCTCCGCAAAGATAGAGAGACAACTGTCTGTTAGATGCTCCTTATATATCCACCCACTGTCTTCCTAACTTAATGTGACAGCAGGTGATATGCTCTCTGTTGCTTAACATATGAGAGGATGCAAGAGGGAAAACATACCCTTCTAACACCACACCTTCCAGCTTGCCACAATTGTTAAAAGTATAGTCAAGGAAACTCTTTATTGGTTGTTTCAGTCTCTATAGCGAAAAAAGTTTGGTACCTTGTTAGCCAGTAGAGCAAAAGAAACCACATAAATTTGAAGATGTGATACCTTTTAATGGCTAACAAAAATACATGATGTTAATGCGAGCTTTTGAACCAACACAGGGTTCTGCTTCAGGCTTAAATGAAATAGATCCGAAGAGTCATGCATATTTATACACACATAGTTATGAGAAGGCAAGGCCATGGATGTGAATAATTTGCACTTAAAAGAATACTACAACAGAAATACAAACATCTTGAAACAGTCACTGATAAGGTAGTGAAGGTTTTATGTTCCCTAAATTAGTGTTGGGCAGGTCACCAGGCCAGCAGTGTTATCTGTGCTATAGATTTCTTATACTTCCCAGTCTCACATGAATCCTCGTAAAGAATTTAGCCCTCTATTGAAAGTGTCAAAACTTGTTATAAATTTATATTCCCAAATTCTTCTATGGCTTTGTGACTTGAAATTGCCTTTCAGTATCATAACTTTCATATCTTTTATGTCGTGTCAGGTACACAATATCAGACGTAGAACATGTGAATGTCCCCGGGATCTTATAGTCCCATTGTGTGTTGGGGATTTGTATCCTGTCCGCGGTCCGTACATGTGAGCAGGTCTTGTAGCTCCTTACATTGCAGGGATAAGTTCCTTTTTGTGTGTCAGAGGGCAATGCACTCATGACTATAAAGTTCCTCAGATGGGACAGCTTCCACCCTTAACACATCAAAAAGTCGATCATTTACAGCCAGGCCATCAGATACAACCGGATCTCCTACAACCCAACAGACAGAAAAGAACATCTATATCCAACACACAACAGGACTATAAGATCCCAGGGACATGTTCCATGCCTTATGTTGTGTACCTGATCCTGTGTAATAAATGTCCTCTTGGTGGCCTTTATATTGGAGAAACAAGACAAAAACTTAAGGCAAGGATGAGGTCTTATCACCACACAATTAAACAGGGAAATACAGAATTACCTGTGGGGAAGCACTTTTTTAGTCACGTACACAACATAGAAGATATGAAAGTTATGATACTGAAAGGCAATTTCAAGTCACAAAGCCATAGAAGAATTTGGGAATATAAATGTATAACAACTTTTGACACTTTCAATAGAGAGCTACATTCTTTACAAGGATTCATGCGTGACTGGGAGGTATGAGATATTGCACAGATAATACTGCTGGCCTGGTGACCCCCTAACACTAATTCAGGGACCATAAAACCTTTACTCCTTTATCAGTGACTATTTCAAGATGTTTGTATTTCTGTTGAAGTATTCTTTTCAGTACAAATTATTCACATCCATGTCCATGCCGTGTCATCAGTATGTGTGTATAAATATGCATGCCTCTTCGGATCTATTTCATTTAAGCCTGAAGCAGAACCCAGCATTAGTTTGAAAACTCGCGTTACCATTATTTTTGTTAGCAATTAAAAGGTATCATATCTACAAGCTTACATGGTTTCTCTGGCTGGGAACAATCACGGACTCTATAGCCACTTGTATCTAAATTACTGTGACAGTTGGTAAACTAACCTTTGTGATGTAAAACGTACATTGCAGTCACAACCTAACTAGTTTATAGTACCAAAACATGCACATTACTTATTAACTATATTTTTTAATTCCACACTTTAATCTCTGAAGTATTAAAAACTTTTAATATCATGATATATCAGGTGTTTCCAATCATGCTACTTTTTCTGTATTCATTATTGATTTCTTAAATGCGATGCACATATTTCTAGAGTGGTTTAGACAATACGTGAAATGCGATCAGCAAAATTCCTAGGCCAGCAATGCAAATTAATTGAAATATTCTAACAGAATAACTCTGTAAGAGCTTGTGCCAAAGAGGTGTCAGATTCAGACATGATCTCTGCTTAGTCAGCAATATTTAGTTACAGCAATAGTTCATGTTCCACAGAGAACTATCTGCATGCTTAAAACGAATATGCCGCGTTGGGAAGTAACACTGATTGCAGGACATAACAAACTTTTATTGCTATGTCTATCAAGCAAATGCAAATACAGCATTTACCTTGCTTTTACAACTGCAGCTTAACAGACTAAGCTGTTTTCAATAAACATTGCAACACCAATACAGCAAGCAAAGTAAACTAACTTGAAAAATAAACATATTGGATGTGTATTGCAAGCCTGTTTGACTTTTGTGCTTTTATTGTTTATTCTAAAACATTTAGGCCCCCTGTCCAAGGCAGTAATTTCTCCGTCTGAAGTTTTCCATAGCATTGCTATGGAAAGCGCCGGCCCCCTGTCCACAAGCAGAGAATCATTGCGATTCTCCACTCGCGGACAGCAATTCGAAGCATGCTGCGAATTGCCCTGATTCTCCGCGGTCAGCCTATCTATCAGATTAGGCTGACCGGCGGAGATTGGTCTGCGGCTTCCGCCGCGGGATATCGCAACGCCAGTGGACAGGGGGCCTGAGGGGCACATTTATGAAAACTTTTATGCCACTTTCTGTCATGGAAAAATCAAAAAAGTTTGCGCAAGCGGTTATCTGTGCAAAAATTAGCAACTTTCCTTTTATCTGTGCTGACCCCGAATGTGTTTGAAAAGTAGGCAGGGCTTGTCGGGAGGAGGCTCAGATCTTCCACTTTATTAATGCCTTATGTGGCCAGAAAGTAATCCCAAGTGCTTTTGAGATCTGTTGCTGAATGGATTCCATGCACAGGGGTTTGATTTTATTCTTGTACTTGGCACTCAATAACCCTCCCCAGACAAAAAGTTTATATGATTAACTTTTCTATGTCTAAATTTTAGTGGCAGCATTGCAGTATCATTCTTTCTAAAAAAAATGCAGCAAGTTTGGCAGAGATCAATGAAATTTAAATTTAAACATCCATTCCCCAAAACTGAAGATTCACTTTTATTATAAAAACCAAGGGAGAAATTTACTAAGCCCGGTATTTCCGATGCCTGGCCTAGTACATTTTTCCCCAAGGCAGCATGTGCTTAATACATGAAGAGGCGCATGTCAATTGCAGATGGGCTGCAGGTCGGGCGGCTTCCATTCACTTCAATAGAAGCCATCAAATGCGGAGTCCGCAGCAAAATAAAGCATGCTGCGATCTTTCGCAAGTGTGAAGGAGAAAGCAATTCTTACATACTTTTCAACGCATGCCATTTGCTGCAGATTTGCAATAAAAATCCGTTTGTGTGAGACAAGCCTCAGAAGAAGTAATTACTGGAGCCAGCCAATTAATGAAAGAATAGCAAAAATGGTGTTGATCTCTTGGCATTCAGAGCTGAATAACAATGAGCATGCACAAGTTTGGTGAATCACGTGGGTTGAGGCTGACAGTGTGACATCACCCCAGACCAGTGCCCATCCACCAGACTTGCTGTGGCAGTTACTAAATAGCGCTTCAGACTCATTAAAATTAATTTGTAGGCCTGAAACTCTAGCAAATTGTTTGAGCACTGAGGAGAGGTTAGGGATAGAGGTGAGTGGCTGTGGAAGGCTGCCTGTCCATGAGCGTAGCGTGTTCCTGCAGTGGATTTCTGCCGCGGGAGAACGCTATAGTCACCACGATTTTCAGCGATGAACCTATCATTAATGATAGGTTCATCATAGAAAATCGCAGCCAAATCACGGCATGCCGCGATTTTTATATGCGAGCAGAAAATCACGTCGATTTTCCGATCGTGTACATCGGGCCGTGCTTTCCATAGTTATCCTATGGAAAGCGTTCATTTCGTTACCCGCGTGCAGATTATCGCCACAGATAGCTCATGATATATCACCCATGGACAGGAGGCCTAAGAGTCAAGAGAAGATCATTGTCAGTAAGGAGACTCTGTAATCTTTCTGTCCGACAGAGTTATAGTTATTTCTCATAAGCATAGCTAGGGACTCTATAGCTAACACAAAAAGGTCATGAGAAAGAGGCCACCCCTGTCTAGCTCCTACCTTAATTTGAGTAGGTTCTTGACTCATGACTCAAGAGTTTCAGAGTATCTGATAGCCTTGAATATAGTGAGTTAAATACCTGTATGAAAGGACGGCTAATACTGATTTTGCCTAGGACCACACTTGTGTAGTACCACGACAGGCTATCAAACACCTTTTGTATGTCCAGCATAAGTAGAAGTATGGGTGTACTATTTCTTTTACCAGTGTAGTAAATGTAGTACTTTTCTAATATTATTGGGGGCATGGCAAGTTGGAAAGAACCCAACCTAAGCTTTATGCATTAAAGACAGGAGGAGAGTATCCTTCTGGTTAATATAAGCATTTTGTAGTCTATACTGAGGAGTGAGTTAGAACGATAAGTATTCAGAGTTAGGCAATCTTTTTTTTGGCTTTGGGATTATTGCTATTTGAGCAGCTAAAAATTTAGGTGGCTGGCTAATGCCTCTTCTAAAAGTTTATTGAACACTATCACAAGAGATGGGATGAGAAAAGAAGTACATTTTTTGTAGCAAACACAGGAGAACCCATCAGGACCTGGTGATTTACCAAGTTTAAGAAGTGATATCGCTTGTTCAACTTTCTCGGGAAGTTAAAGGCTTGCAGTTCAGCTTGAGTTAAGGCTGGCATCTAAAGGTCATTGAGAACGGTGTCTTGACTACTGGATTCAGAAGTATTTTGATGCCATACATTTGGTAGAACCCTTTGAATGTACTATAGATTAGGTCCCGATTAGAAGTGATTGACCCCGAGCTTGTTCTTGCATATGTATGGCATTTTCTATGCATGTTGCAAGAGTAACGTTGAAGAAAAGAAAAGAAACCAGGATGCCAGGGCATGATAATGCATGGGATAAGCTGTCATGCACAGGCATACGTGATCAAAAACCTTTGGTAAAATGCTGTGTTTTATGGGCAGCGTTTTACCATAAGGTCGTTTGAGCCCGGACAAATGCTAAAGGAGCAAAAAAGATGTAATTTTCTTTTTACTCAGCTGTATTTAGAAAGTTGCTTAATTTAGCATTTATGAAGCAAATGAACAATAAAAAACAGGAAAGGGTGTCTATAGCCTTTAAAGATCAATAATTAGGCTAACGTTTTGCCACCCTAAAGTTCCATCACTTGGTCAATAGTCACCAGGACTATGGTGATTATAAAATTGATGCTAATACTAGAGATGAATTCCATGAAGTTGGAGGGGCTTTCTTAGTTGTTAGGCTCTTTTTTTAAACTGTACTTCTCAACTCAGCAAATTTTCTGCAAAGAAGACTGAAAGATGGGACAAAGCTAAATAGGGGAGACAGTATGAAAAGACACCTTAGGAGGCCAAGAGAAAGGAACCAATTAACAGCCAAACAAGCAGGAAGAAATCAGTTTTTCTTGTACATGGCAGTATGGACAAGCCATATATGCAAGCATGCACATAGTTTATCTTTATAGCTGAGAATATGGATGTGGAAATATAAGCAAAGTTATTTTCCTTAATTCTCATCTGCTTTAAGGGATCAAAATTTGCTAGCAGTAAAATGACAGTGTTAAAGTATTACTGGTATTTAATCTACTAATGTCTGTATTTAGACATAATGAAGCTGTCCCCACGCCCAAATAGAGTCAAACTCTCATAGGTCACCCTATCACTTTTAATTGCCCTGGGCCTCAAAGTTAAAAACTTGGTGACCTGTGTGATAAATGTCTATGGAGCTTGTATTATTTTAACTTTGGAGCAATTTATCTTATGCCTCCTAGGCGTAAAGGGTGTTTTTATTTCCAGAACAGTTAATAACCCAATAAATATGTCATCACAAGTGTTCACAGGTACATAAAGTCAGTTATGAGTCAAGGAATAAAAGCTGTTTATATTTGTGAAAGCTTTGGCAGCAGAATAGATTTATAGATATACATTCGGTATTTTCTTTAGAGGCACACTGGATTGTGCTGAGAACAGTCTTAGGGTTTTCTAAATCCTTTTCTGTTTTATAATTTAGTATAAACAGCAAAAAGATAGAAACAGGATTCTGGATAAAAACCTTTTTATTCATTAATATAAATCTACATTTTTATCAATGTGTTAGTTATAATTTTTTGCAAAGAGAATATTTTTGTGAAAGGAAAACAGTAAGAAAAAGAGTCATAGACATGAGCCATAAAATACCACAGGAAACAATCTTCTAGGAATTTGTGGCTTAAAATGGATACGTAGTGTACCCATTTTAACATATCTGGTGTACGTTGAGAAAAACATGTAAAGCTACTTTCACACATGCGTTAGAGCTCAGTTCAGGGTTTCCAACTGAAAAACTGAAAAAACATCCATTTTTTTGCCCATTGGTTTCAATAGGGTTTAAAAAGAAAACAAATCAGAAAGGCTCCCGTTTGCTTCCATTCCGTCAAGACTGCACAATTTTATTTCGGCCAAAAAAATGGAAACCTAACGGAACGGAAGCAAACTGAAGCATTTTGGGTTTTTTTTAAACCCAGTTGAAATCAATGAGGAAAAAAAAGGATCTGTTTTTCCGTTTTTATTTGGGTTTCTCTCCTCCAAAAACTGAGCAAAAAGATGGGAATCCTGAACTGAGCCCTAACACAGATGTGAAAGTAGCCTAAGGCTACCTTCACAGCTGCAGCGGGGATTCCGTTTTCCTGCTTCGCTCGGGGAGCAGGAAAGGGGAATCCCCTGCCCAAGTGGGTCAGTCCTATGACAGAACCGATCAGCGCCAAATGAACCCTATTAACTATATTGGGGTCCGTTCAGTATTTCTTCTGGTATTTTGTGCTGGATCTGCTACCGAACCTCCAACTGGAGGTTCCAACGCAGATGTGAAGGAAGCGTTCTTTTACCCATAATACATCTTATTTAAAACAACCTGAACACATAAATGATACAGAAGATATGACATGAGAGTCAGCTGATACAGACACTCCCTAGTTTTATATATGAGAGAATATTGTTGTGTTCAGGCTTATATTTATGGCAACTTTTTCAACGCCCCCCTCCACTTGAGATTACGTATGAAGCTTTCCACACAATTCTTTCTTTTTCGGTTATTAAAGATCAATACGGAAACATACTCTTTTTTTCAAAATTTTCTAATAGTTTAATATTGTATTTTTTGCATGATTACATTACATGATTAGATGCAAATATCTTTGCCTGAGCAGCGGCAGCTTTAGGTACTTGCTTTGCAACAGGTAGCTGGATATAAGAAAACTAAGTCACAAAATGACCTATTTGGAGGAGCTCAAGCATGCTCTTTTACACAGTATATACAGAGGTCACTGTGCAGGGAAGAGGTGAGGGGTATGAGGAGTTGACACTCATCCCTAGCTGCACTTGGGTGCAGATTTCAAACAAAATCAAACTGGCACTTATGAACCCCATTTACTGAGATTCTGGTATTTTTGATCACAAGCACAGTTCTGCAGACTGCACTATTTTTGCCAGAGAAAATAGCTGAATAGTTGACAGAAATCTCTGACTGTAGTACAGGGGTGTCAAACCCATTTTCACCAAGGGCCACATCAGGCTTATGGTGACCTTCAAAGGGCCGATTATAAAGGCGCCTGCAGACGGCTAGGTCGGATCCCTCGCAGCAGGACCCGACCCGAGCCCCTGCAGGAACCAGCACAGCACTCACCTGCTCCCCCAGCTCCGGCTCTGTGATGTGCCGCCACATGCGCAGAGTGGAGCCAGTGGGGGGGGGGTGACATTTCTGTGTGGAGCTCTGCGAGCCCTGCACAGAAATAGAGCATGCCGCGTTTTGTTTCCCGCACGTGATTTCGCGCAGACAAATCGCGTCCGTCTGCATAGGATTGCGTTTTCTAACGCAATCTTATGGCAGCTTCCATGGGCGGAAATTCTGTGAGAAATCCCGCCGTGGAATTTCTGCTCGTGCAGGGGGCCTAAGTCAGTACAGTAAGGGCCTGTTCACACAAGCGCATTTGCGTTCATAATATGCAGTGAATAGAAGCCCTTGAAGTCAATGAGTTCAGTCACATGATGTATATTTTCACACAGCATGACCTATTTTATTGCTTACTACGCACCCGAATAGGCTATTGACGTGAATGGGCTGCGCAAATACGTGGTGAATGCGCAGGAAACCTATGTATTCACTGCATATTTGCGCACCATCTCAGTGGGCCCATCTGCGTTCCTTTTTACGTATGCAAATATACAGGCCTAAGCGATTTTCGATTGCGCAAATACGCAGCGTATTTGCCCAACCGAAATACAATTAGACCCGTGTGAACGAGCCCTAATAGTGACCCCGATAGTGGCCCCAGGAAAAATAATGAATCCCACAGTGGTCCAATTAGTAAGATTAACCCCCTCAGTAGTAATAAACTCATAGCAATGTTAACCCCCCCCTCAGTAATAATAATAAGCCCCCCCTCAGTTTTAATGAGGCCCCCTCAGTAGTAATGAGCCCTCCCCCTCAGTAATGATGACCCCCCCTTAGTAGTAATGAGCCCCCCCTCAGTAGTGATGAGCCCCCCTCAGTAGTGATGAGCCCCCCCTCAGTAGTGATGAGCCCCCCTAAGTAGTAATGAGCCCCCCTCAGTAGTGATGAACCCCCTTCAGTAATGAGCCCCCCCTCAGTAGTGATCAGCCCCCCTCAGTAGTGAGCCCCCCCCAGTAGTGATGAGCCCCCCCCTCAGTAATGAGCCCCCTCTCAGTAATGAGCCCCCCCTCAGTAGTGATGAGCCCCCCTCAGTAGTGATGATCCCCCCTCAGTAGTGAGCCCCCCCTCAGTAGTGATGAGCCCCCCTCAGTAATGAGCCCCCTCTCAGTAATGAGCTCCCCTCAGTAGTGATGAGCCCCCCTCAGTAGTGATGACCCCCCCAAGTAGTAATGAGCCCCCCCTCAGTAATGAGCCTCCCTCAGTAATGATGAGCCCCCCCTCAGTAGTGATGAGCCCCCCCTCAGTAGTGATGAACCCCGGGTGCACACTGACGTCAGTGTGCAGCCCGACACGCTTCCTCCTCGAGTCCTGTCCTGCAGAACTGAAGAGCAGGGGACTTGGGGAGGAAGATCCTGGCTGCACACTGACGTCAGTGTGCGCCGGGATCAGCTGTAACAGCACAATTACCAGCGGGGAGCTGCGGCACCCCAGCTGGTAATCGCTGCAGTGGTGAGCGGCGTTGGCACGCCGCAGGCCACATAACACGAGGCAGCGTGTTTTACAGTGTTTTCGAACGGTATTTTTAAATGTGTTTGACAGCGTTTTTAACTCACCCCATCATTACAATGGGTCATGAAATGCGTTAAAAATTGCTGAGTCGAAAGGGTTATTATCAGCTCTCCTTAAAGAGAGCACCTAAATGGTGTGTGTGTGAGTGAGAAGACTTCTAAGGCCATACATGCTCCTCGGGAAAATATGTGCAAATAAGGAAGATGGAACAATACCACTGCAGTCTCACCTATTGGATGGCAGCATTCCTACAAGTCAATGTCAGACCCTTTATACAGATCTTTATAACAATGATTGGGTATTGAAAACCAAGCTAGAGTCTATAAACAGATAGCTGTTTGGTTTTTTTTTATAAGGAAAGAGGATACCCCTCCCAACCCACATCGTAGGCCTCTCACTAGCCAAGCCAGAAACCTACTGCACACTGATGAGGGGTAAAACCAACGAAAACACTCATCTGTGAAGCCCAATTGAAATCAATGGAGGCTCAGTGCAGCATTTTTAGTGGGCGGTCCAAATGCTGCGCTAATCGCTGTAAAAAACGCCTGTGTAGGAGTGGTCTTAGAATAAATATGAAAAAAAAAAACATGAGCAAGATATATACTGTGCTGACCAGTGTTCTTCAATCTGTGGCTCCAGCCAGTGAACCTCAACCAGCTGTTGCAAAAGTACAGCATGCTAAAGGCTCCTGGGAATTGTAGCTTTACAACGGCTACAGAACCACAGGTATATTCCATTTTGCTGCAAAGCTGTATTGAAAAAAAAAAATCACTTCCACTGTGATGATCAACATTCACCTGAAAATGAGTTACTATCACGGATTACAGGAAGAATTTAAATATATTAATATAACTTATTTATGTTATTAAAACCTTCAATTGTGTAACTCATCGAATAAGTTTAAAAATATAGCTCAAAATGCAAGAGGTAGTCAAAAATTATCATCCTTAAAGGGGTATTGATGTAAACCAAGGGACTATGGTACAAGTGGGACCATAAATCAATATTCTTCCCATTTCCTGACCATATTGAGCCTTATTGCTCACACTTATTCCTTGAATCTGTTCATGCTTTTGTGAAAGTATTGAATTATATTTTATGCAGTAGTGTTGTGTGACGCGCATTGTAAAGAAAATTTTACTAACAGGACCTCAGACGCTAAGCATGCAGCTTTGCCATAATTAACCTTTGTAATGTTTTACTAAGAGAGAACTATCACATATGCTGTAGACTTTGAATTGTTTACCTTGTGGGAAATACCACACTATATAACCTCTTGCATTGGAACAATTAAACAGAAGAGAAGAAACATCCCTTCAGTGTTTCTCATTGTATTCTTCTCAGATCTCATTGTATTCTTCGCATCTAATAATAATTAGGAATAACTGATTTATAAGGCTATGTTACCACTTAAGTATAACCTAAATTAAGTACTTACTTCAATACTTTCATGCTGTGGTGATAGGTGAATGAGGCTTTATTTTTCGTTTCTGATCTAGGGTGAATTAGGGTATTCAGGGGCAGGTTTCAGCACAGTGCGGTAGCCCTATATATGTATAGCTGTTAGCAACAGGGTTCACTAGAGTCAGGGTAAAAGAGGAATATTGATGTATAGTCCCACTTGTACCCTAATCCCATGGTTTACCAAGATATTGATACCTGTTCTGCTTAGCAGAATTCGAAGCTACATAACATCCCATTCTAGGTGTTTAGTGGTTACATCACCATCTAGCTGTGTTAAAAATGTATTACAACTTGTTTTTCTACCATAAAGACTGATGTATTATGGGTAGTTTGCAAGGCATTGTGGGAAGAAGGAACTTTCAGCCAGAGACAGACAGAGTCTAGACTTGCCTTTGCTCCTTCCTCTTCAAAATCCACCATCTTTGTAAAAGCATATCTGGTAAGAAAGCTACCCTTGTTTCTGAGACAGTATGTTATGCAGAGCTGTTCAGTGGTCGGTTGTATTGTTACTCAAGGAGTTATAACTGTTTAGTTAGCCATGCAGCAATACCATGTAACAGCCATTTTACCATGTACCTCCATGTTAATGTTATGTAATGTTTCCTATGCATCATACTTATGCAAATTATCTATATTCTTATAGTTTTACCATCATTATCGACATCATTATCATCGATCTGTTAACCAATAAACCTGTCAGATTAAGAAGAACAGTTTGTTTATTTGGAAGACAGAAATGGTTAAAGGGGTTGTCCCGCGAAAGCAAGTGGGGTTATACACTTCTGTATGGCCATATTAATGCACTTTGTAATGTACATTGTGCATTAAATATGAGCCAAACAGAAGTTATTCACTTACCTGTTCCGTTGCTAACGTCCCTGTCTCCATGGTGCCGTCTAATTTTCAGCGTCTAATCGCCCGATTAGACGTGCTTGCGCAGTCCGGTCTTCTCCGTTTTGAATGGGGCTGCTCGTGCTGGAGAGCTGCCCTCGTAGCTCCGCCCCGTCACGTGTGCCGATTCCAGCCAATCAGGAGGCTGGAATCGGCAATGGACCGCACAGAAGCCCTGCGGTCCACCGAGGGTGAAGATCCCGGCGGCCATCTTCACAAGGTAAGTAAGAAGTCACCGGAGCGCGGGGATTCGGGTAAGTACTGTGCGTTTTTTTTTTTAAGCCCCTGCATTGGGTTTGTCTCGCGCCGAACGGGGGGGGCTATTGAAAAAAAACAAAAAACGTTTCGGCGCGGGACAACCCCTTTAAGCTGAATGTCGGACTGCACACTGTGTGAACGTGTAAGAAGACAGAACAATACCCCCTATAAGGATGATAATTTTTGACCACAAAGGAGTTATCTTATGACTCTTTACAGACCTTAACTGGAGGATGGTCTGGGACTGCTAAACCTGACGGCATACCATGAAACATCACATCTATCATGATTCATAGATTGGCATAGACATGAGGATCTAAAACATTGGGTATCTCTAAAACAAAGTGTTACACTTGTACCTTTGACCGCATTACTATGGCTTCTAGATAAAATTCCCATAAGTATTAAAAATCACATCTCAGTAGGACCGACATTGAAAGTGATATTGAAGAGCTTTCCAAGATTGGAGGTATCTTTGGCACCTTCCCCCTCTGGGTAATCTGGGCTTCCCCCCCGAGTATGGAGAAAGGGGTATTTCAACATTGGTGAGATAACCATAAAGACAAAGCAAACCATTTCCTCCAAAATGGATCATGGATGTCCATGGAAACGTTATCACATTTCTATGACCCAGTACAGCTGTCTCCATGACAGATCATTCAACTCCATCACTTTCTCATTTCACTACCCTCCCCACGACTTTTCTCTAATATTCAGACACCCTTTGAACAATTGTGCAATGCTCAAGGCCCAGTTAGAAACACCCTCTCATGTACTTACATTCTACTAAATTCACAGTCCAAATCACCACATTGCATTTACATTAAAAAATGGGAGAGAGATCCCTCAATGTTGTTTACGGAGGAACAAAACCAAAACCAAAACATTTACACCTTCACACAAAAAATCTTCTATATCCAGTAGATTTCAAGAGTCAGGGTTCAAGATTCTCTCTCGCTGGTGCAGGGTGCCCTTCCGCCTCCACACCATAATTCCTTATGTATCTCCACTTGCTTGAGATACAGGAGAGAACTAAGTACTCTGATGCATATCTTTTGGGAGTGTCCTGTGTTGACCAGCTTCTGGTCGGAGGTATGGCACATTACATCCAAATTTACAAATTTCATATTACCTAAATCTCCGTCAATGTTTTTGCTGCACTTAAGTGACATTCCAATATCCACCTATAAGTGCTCTGTGGTATGCCATCTGGTGAATGCAGCTTGATATGTATCCCGAAACTTGGGCGTGAGTCAGTGACACCTCGGCTCTCTTCATGATTTAATATGATACAGGAAATCAGAGAGATGGAAGACCTTACTGCATCTCTTAAAGGAACACAAGACTCATTTCTGAAAACATGGTTTTATTGGAGTGAATTCCAAAACTCCCCTGAATATAGATCTTTACATTGTGCCTAATACACATATATAACTGCTGGTCCTCTTGGCTACCTTCTTTTTTCCTCTGCTCCTGTACACCCCTATCCTTTTGCCTTCCCTTACTTCCCTTACCCACTTTACCTCAATTCTCTTTTTATCCTTCCCTAGGCCCCCTCCCCCCCCCAGCCCCTCATAGTTCCTGATTTGGGTTACTGTTAAAATAATATCTATAAAGAAGAAAACACTCTCATGCCTGCAAATAGTGTTCTCATGTTGATTCATGGATATACCACTTATTTTACTCTAATGTACTCTAGACATGCATGCCACTCAACTGATACCAAATTGCTAGTGTGTCTGTTAAATGAAAATTGCAAATAAAGAATTCATAAAAGAAACATGAATTCCACTTGTATTTTGAGTATATTTTAAAGCTTATTAGAATTACACAATTAAAGGTTTTAAATATATGTATATATATATATATATATATATATATATATATATATATATAAATATAAATAAAATAAAAGTTATATTTTAATTCTTCCTGTAGTCAGTGCTAGCAAACCTATATGGTACTAAAAATTTTCACCATTGTGTAATATGTAACTCTTTATGGTTTTTTAAAATTTCTGTTGTGTATTAAACATCCTGAAAAGCATAATTGAACTCTATCTTTATCCATTTAGTCAGGGGCCAATTCTTAGACACTTAAAGGGGTTGTCCCGCGCCGAAACGGGTTTTTTTTTTTTTTAACCCCCCCCCCCGTTCGGCGCGAGACAACCCCGATGCAGGGGTTAAAAAAACAAACCGCTCAGCGCTTACCTGAATCCCGGCGGTCCAGCGTCTTCATACTTACCTGCTGAAGATGGCCGCCGGGGTCTGCTCCCTCCGTGGACCGCAGCTCTTCTGTGCGGTCCATTGCCGATTCCAGCCTCCTGATTGGCTGGAATCGGCACGTGACGGGGCGGAGCTACACGGAGCCGGCATTCTGCACGAGCGGCTCCATTGAAGAGAGCAGAAGACCCGGACTGCGCAAGCGCGGCTAATTTGGCCATCGGAGGGCGAAAATTAGTCGGCTCCATGGGAACGAGGACGCCAGCAACGGAGCAGGTAAGTATAAAACTTTTGATAACTTCTGTATGGCTCATAATTAATGCACAATGTACATTACAAAGTGCATTAATATGGCCATACAGAAGTGTATAGACCCACTTGCTGCCGCGGGACAACCCCTTTAATGGATCCTCTCCACGCGGTTTCATTTTGTACTGCTTCTTTCAGTTCGATTATTTGCATGTTGGTGTTGGCTTTTATACTATCAAGCCAGTGCATTCTTTGGCAGCCAGAGTTTTTTTTGCTGCTGATTACTCCAATCATTATTGATGTCTCTTATGTAATAACTTGCATTATACGGCTAAAGTATGAAAGTCTCTATTTCGTAATTTTGCCCTCCAATGAAAACTTTGGTTTGATGCGGTCAGGGACCGTTTTGTTTATGATCTTGACAGCCCAAGGAATTTGTAGGAGTTTTCTCCAGCACCAAAGTTCGAAGGCATCAATCTTCCTCCGGTCTGTTTTCTTCAGTGTCCAACTTATAGAGCTGTAAGTTGTGATTGGAAAGATAATTGCGTTGACTATCCGGCATTTTGTTGCAATGGTTGTTTTTGTTTTCTCAGATCGTATCCATACTTAACATTGTGCTGCGACCTAGTGCCATTCGTCGTTTTATTTTGCATCCCGATTCTCCATTGTTGCCAATTTTCAATTCAAAGAAGATGAAGTCTTGAACTGCGTCAGTTTCTTTATTGTTGATTTTGATTTTTCCTCAACCATTACCAGCCGTTATCATGATCTTAGTTTTCTTGATATTCAAGTATAGACCTGCTTTTCACTTCCTTTTTTAACTTTTATTATCAATTGTTCAAGATCTTCTTGATTTTCTGCTAACAAGGTTGTATCATCTGCATATCTGAGATTGTTTGCTTCTTACACCAATCTTGACTCCGAAGTTGGATTTGTCTGAATTGCTTTGCCTTAAGATCGCGTCTGCATACTGGTTGAAAAAGGCAGGGGGATAAGATGCAGCTTTAGTGTATGCCTTTGCCGATTCTGAACCATTATGTGTTACCACTGGAGGTCCTGACCGTAGCCTCTTGGTTCACATGTAACAACTGTATGAGTTACCCCAGATGTCCCAGGGCTCCCCTTTGTCTTAGGCTTGGCCACAGCTTGTTGTGTACAACGCAATCAAAGGCTTTGTTGTAATCAATAAAGCATATACACACACCTTCTTCTGGTATTTCTGGGCCTTTTCCATGATCTATCAGAAATTAGCAAATTGGTCTTTTGTTCCTATTCCTTTGCAAAACCCGGCTTGTGCATCAGGGAGTTCCTGTTCTACTATCACCGTCATGATCCTACAATCCTTAGTAGGATTTTGCTAGCGTGATGTTATGGTATCATGCGGTAGTTTGAGCTTTCTCTTAGGTCGCCTTTTTTGGGAAGCAGCACATAAACTGACCTTGCTCAATCTTTTGGCCATTGCTTTGTTTCCCAAATCTTGCGACAGAGTGCTTTTAGCGTCTGCACTGGCAGGAGCTTGAGCAGTTCAGCAACAGATTCCAGGGCCTTTCTGATTTGGTAGCTGATTCAGTGCCCACTCAAATTCATCCCCTAACTAATTCTGTTAGTTCTTCTGTTTGTGGTTGATGGTTTTCGCAATCGTTTCCATACAGTTCTTCTGTATATTCCCGACATTTATGCTTGATTTGTTCAGGATCGTGTAATTCCATGCCATTCTGATCAAAAATTGAGGTTGCATTGCATTGTGCAAAAGGAGCACGAGCCTTTTTAATGTGAGTGAAGAGCTTTCTGGTGTGTCCTTTTTTGGGATTTGCTGCAAGGTTTCTTGGGTGTCAGCATATAATTTTTCAATTCGTACATGTGTTGTGTCAGTGGTAGGGGCATAAATTTGTATTACGGATATAGTGCAAGGTTTTCCGTTGATGCGGATGGTCATGATTCTATTGCTTATGGCACTGAAACCATAGACGGCTTTACTAATCTTTTTATTTGCGATAAAGGCGACAGCATTCCTTCAGATGTTTTAGGCTGGGTTCACACAGGGCAGATTTGCTGCGGTTTTGCCGCGGATTGCCGTTGCATATTTGCACTGCGGCAAAACCGCTGCGTTTGCAGTGCAATGCAGTACAAATGACATTTGCCAAAAAGCTGTTCTCACAGGACGGATTTTTTCCGCACAGCCGCAGTGCGAAAATGCAACTGCGTCGTGGTTTTAAAAGATGCAGCATGTTCATTCTTTGGTATTTTCTGCAGCGCTTTTTTGTCCATAGACCTCTATGGACGCAGCCAAAACTACACCAAATACGCGACAAAAAGTAAAAAAGCGCTGCGGAAAAAAACGCTTGTGGATTTTTCCACACGAAAGTCCGCAAACCCAAATTAACCTTTGAAGCGGTTTTGCCGCAGAAGCAGTTCTTCTGCGGCAAAACCACAACGGAAAAACCACGGCAAAACCGCAGCAAATCTGCCCTGTGTGAACCCAGCCTTAATTTTCTGAGTAGTAAACTGTGAAATCGCTGCATGTAAAATATCTGTTCCCTATTGGATGTTTAATCGTTGCATTTAATTATTTATAATGTCTAATTTGCCAATATTCAGTCCACATATATTTCATGTTCCAATATTATGCATTTTAGTAAAGTGCCGATAATTTCCTTTGTCGCAGGCAATATCAGCAGGCCAGTACCCAGATGAGTTTCCTGTGTCCACGTCACAAATTTCTGAGTTACTTGAAACACGCCGCTGCTCTTCCTCGGTAACATTGTTGGCACTTTCCAGCACAGTGGGGCCCACCTTCAATGGCACCATATCTTCAAAACTTGTTTTCGGGTGAATCCATGAAGCATTTGGGTGGCATACAGTGGATCAGGTCACCACGTCTTTCTCCACTCCTCCCCATTTTTCCAGGCTTGGGACTGGCACAAATGCTGTGTTTAGTTGATAACACAACTATGCGGTTGGGTTAGTTGAGCTCTAAGAATAACTAAATGTACAACTACAGTTTCTATCATTGCATAAAATTCTATATTTACCTCTGGCAGATTTTAATGGTGGAGGGTAGCTGATCTGATTAATGTAGCCGAGTGGACTTTGGGTTTTTAAACTTTGAGTTACACCAGATCAAGTGACAAAGATTATCTCCTACAAACAGAAGATACTTGTGTTTCATTTCAAACCCAGAGCAGTTTATAGCTTCACTCAAGATCAAAATCTGTATACAAATGCTCACAGCTTTGCAGGGTTCTTGAAAATAAATCCTATGCTTATTAAAGTAGGTACATCTACTTAGACAACATTTTGATAGGTAATACTGCCTTTTTCAAAAAATGAGATCCAAAAATTGCAGAAGTACCTTTTTTCAATTACTTTAAAAAGTTAATGTTTTTAGTACATTATATGTTCCCCAAAATGGTACCATTATAAAAAAAATGTCCTGCAAAAATTAGACTTTGTATGGCTGCACCTCTATTTTAAATGCCACTAAACAAAAAACCATGGGTGAGTTGCAATATAATGATAACATTGTCATTAAATCCTCAAAGGTGGCACTGTTATCATTATGGATAGTCTCGGCTATGTGATTATGGCTAATTGATTTTTAGAGGATAGGCACATTTACACCTTAATACCCAATAATTCTGTGGCCGAGTATCCTCAAGAAGCATGGGTCATTTTAATGAGGCAAGAGATAGATAGGGACCTGTTGATCAACAAGAATTGAAATTTCTTTTCAATCCCAACCCAACTGTGTCATTTTAAAAACAATTTTTTTTGTACAGCATACATATGAATAAAGACTTTCACCCCAAAATGGATATCCCCGTTTGTCCCATGTTCAGAAACATACCCAATGTGGCCATAATCTTATGTCTGTATGCACAACGGAGCTCAAACTGAAAGGAACATTGAACTTCAACTGTGTTTTGCTTTTACGTAATAGCCATGATCCATTGGATAACGGTGATCACGTGTCTGAAGACGGCTCACCCTGACCCTCATTTACTGCTTCAGGCTTTCAGCTACCTTTAGTAGCCAGGAACAAGGAGACTTTGAATTTTCCAGGCCCTCCCCAGCTTCTGCGCTTGCATCTGCCGTTTTGCCGATGGGTGCATGTGCCGAAGTTGTCGAATGGTCGGCGGATAAAGATCCTGTCAGGGACATTGCCAATGGTCTTAGGTAAGTAATTTCACCTCCCCTCATGGATCAGATCTGTGATGGGAGGTGAAACTTTTGCTTTTTTAAAAACTTTTACGTGATTGCCGTTTTCTGTTGGAAAACGGCGATCACATGACCAGGGGCCGCGTATCGCGGTCCCCCATGAAATCTCCAAGCTCTTGACTACGTTTGGTAACCAGGAGCAGGGAGATTTTAAATTACTCTAGCAATCTGCGGTTTTTGCACATGCATCCACCATTTTGGGGGCAGACGTGTGCGCAGAAGCCATGATGAGGTCTGCTGATAAATCCGGGGACCTCAGATATGTAATTTCATCTTCCCTCACAGATATAATCCGTGAGCGGACATTAAACGTAACCTTTTTTTTCAACTTTTTTTTTACTTTACATGATCGCTGTTATGAATATTTTTCCGTCGATTCAGTTGAGACAACTCTTTTATTGGGGGACGACTGGTAGTTTCTATTGGTACCATTGTGCAGTGCACATGCCTTTTTTAATGCTTTTTATTACATTTTTTCTTGGCTGCAAGGTGACCAACAGAGTGCAAAGTTGGCCTTTTTTTTTTTTTTTACAATATTCACTATGTGGATAAATACAATATTTTGATAGCTCAGAATTTTATGGACATGGCAAATCCAAATATGTTTTAGATCTTTAGTTTTAATTTTTTAATTATAAATATGGGGAGTTTTTTTTTTTTACATTTCTAATATCCTTTATTTTTAAAATACGGTAATACATTTTTTACACTTAAGTTCCCTTTTTTGAAGTCCCCATAAGGGACTTGAACTTGCAATTTTTTCGATTGTTCATTCCATATACTGCAATACTAACGTATTACAATATGGTATTTTTGCAGACACTCTATTAAAAAAGGTCACACGCCTGTCCTAATAGGCATAAATACCTGACAGCCCTGGGGGCCTTCAGAAAGTCGTGGGCTGCTTGGCAACTGAAGAGCACCTTGTTATCTCATCATTGCGGTACCATTTGGGACCCCCGAATGCCATTTGGAGTATTTAAATGCCGCTGTCAGAATTGTCAGCAGTATTTAAAGAGTTAACAATAATACCAAAGTATACTAAGCTGATGATCATCTCTAGTCCAAATTTGTGATTTAGGAAAACCTGAGAATGATGAATAAATAGTAAAATTAAATATCTGCAAAAAAAAAATTTTTTAGAGACTTCGCCTTCGCATTGCTTTAGTTCCTGTGCAAGAAGAAGAAGATAGACAAACTTCCTAAAAGCAATTCTGCATACTTTGAGGAAGTCAGTTTTTAAAATCAGGTGATTAATGGGGGTTTCTAATAAATATGCCTCCCTAAGCTACTTCACAACTAATTATGTGTGGTAAAAATGGTTTTGGAAATATTCTTTGACAATTTAAAAAATTGCTGCTAAATTTGTAGCATCTAGCATCCTTAAAAAAGTAAAAAAAACATTTAGAATATGATGCCAGAAGAAAGTCGTATATGGTAAATGTTAATTATTAACTTTTCTGTAAGGTATAATTACCTGTTTAAGCCCGCCTGCACACGGATCTGCAGCAAATACCATCCATAGCATGCTATAGGAAAAGGCTTTTTCTTGCACATATTTGCGGAAACCAAACACAGCATGCTCCATTTTTACACGGATTCCATGTTGACAGCTTTCATTGAAGTCAATTGAAGCCGCTCGTCCTGCAGCCCTTTCGCAATTAAAGGGGTTGTCTCGCGAAAGCAAGTGGGGTTAAGCACTTCTGTATGGCCATATTAATGCACTTTGTAATATACATCGTGCATTAAATATGAGCCATACAGAAGTTATTCACTTACCTTCCCTGCGCTGGCGTCCCCGTCTCCATGGCTCCGTCTAACTTCAGCGTCTAATCGCCCGATTAGACGCGCTTGCGCAGAAAGGTCTTCTGCCTTCGGGTCTGTTCGGCAGCAGCGTTTTGGCTCCGCCCCCTTCTACGCATCATCACGTAACTCCGCCCCGTCATGTGTGCCGATTCCAGCCAATCAGGAGGCTGGAATCGGCACACATGACGGGGCGGAGCTACGCGATGACGCGTAAAAGGGGGCGGAGCTAAAACGCTGCTGCTGCCGAACATACCCGAAGGCAGAAGACCCTTCTGCGCAAGCGCGTCTAATCGGGCGATTAGACGCTGAAGTTAGACGGAGCCATGGAGACGGGGACGCCAGCGCAGGGAAGGTAAGTGAATAACTTCTGTATGGCTCATATTTAATGCACGATGTATTTTACAAGTGCATTAATATGGCCATACAGAAGTGCTTAACCCCACTTGCTTTCGCGAGACAACCCCTTTAACAATGCGGACAGGTTGCATCATTGCCTAGTGACGGCGCTGAAAAAAATATTGAAAAAAAAATCTGCACTGAGCATGTCCAACGATGAGCCGGCGGGTCCATCTGCAGTACAGATGAAGAACATAAATGACAAGTACGCGCGGATGCCACTGCTGTCAGGATTAGATTCTGCTGCGGGCTCCCACATGCAAAATCCGTCTCTGTCGTGTGCAGGCGGTCTTACAAGCAGATAAATTCAAACTTTGAAAACTATAAATGTTTACAAATTTTCTGTATATTTTTTCTAAACAAATATAAGATGTATTGACCAAAATTTATGAGCAAAGCAAAAGTACATTTCATCACTAATACTAATCTTGGAATCACTTGGAGAAATAAAAAGATTAAGGCCTCGTTCACACGAGCTACAAAACGCATTTGTGAAGCCCGTGGTTTCCAATGGGTTCTTTCAGGCTACAAAACATAACAATGATTTTGTAGCATGATTGCATAGCCTGTGTGAACGATGCCTAAAAGTGACACATGCCTCATTTGAAAAATAGGGTTGTGTCTTGTAGTCCAAAATAAGCCACTTCCTTAAAGGCTATGGACCCTTTTGAGAGCAATGTTTCACTTAAATGCATGTATTTGGGGCTTAAAATCATTTTGAAATGCAGTTTAAATATTTTTCTGGCAGAGAAGTAAATCCCAGTGTTTGCATAAAGCTTTACCAGATCACTTATGAACAGCCCCACATCGTGTAATGCTCTGCAACACAAAAACAAATTTCGGAGTTAAGGACGAAGAGGATTGCTGTATGCTATCCCTAGTTATAGCATCTGACTTTGCTGGCTCAGCTCATGGTTAGAAAAATTGCGACAAGCTTTTAATAGAAAAGGAAAGCTATTGATTAAATTTGTAAGAATTTCTGAGACATCGCAAAAGAAGTTAATATAGTTTTAAAATTATTTCTTTATAATTAACAAATCAGTGCAAAGAAAAAGTGAACTTAAGGCCTCATGTCTATGGGCAAATTAAGATTTTAAATCCGCAGCGTTTTTCCTGCACGCAGATCAGCGCCCCATAGGGATGCATTAGACACCCGCAGGTAGTTAAATACCTGCGGATGTCATTTTTCCCTGCAGGCACGGGTCCCGCGTGCAGGAAAAAATCCGGACATGCTCCATTTAGGTGCGGGGCTCCCGCAGGCTTCTATTGAAGCCTATGGAAGCTGTCTGGATCCGCAGGAGACCCGCGCCTGAATTAAACTCACCTGCTCCGGGCGATGCGTGTCTTCCTTCCTTCGCCGCCGGAAACTTCTTTATTTGGCCTTGCGGATGTGCCCGGCGCATGCACGTGGCACGCAGCCGGCGTGACAAGCACATCCGCCAGGCCCAAGAAAGAAGATCCGGCCGCGAAGAAGGGAAGACACGCACGGCCCGTAGCAGGTGAGTTTATTCTTATTTTCAGCCCTCATGTCCGCGGGGCAGGAGGGACCCGCTGCGGATTCTCCATGGAGAATCCGTAGCGGGCCTGATTTTCCCGTGGACATGAGGCCTTATATACATTCTGTTATATTCAGTAATAGAAGTGTAATCAAATAATAGAAATCCATGTCTACTGAACAAATAGAATTGGTCTGACATTTTAATACTGCAGAATTGTTTTGCTTAAGATTATTTTAGGTATTTTTTGATATTTTATCACCCTCTTCACTAACATATCTTTAACTTTATTATTTCCATCACTGTGGTTAGCAGACATGTAATTTACTGTTTTTCTGCTTAGTGGAAACACTTGAAGATTTCATAGAAGTGGAAAATATATGATGAAAAGCAAAATGGAAACATTTAAAGTCTTTTATGTAAAAGAGAAATTTTATATTATTTGGTTTTGCAACATTCCTATTACTCCATCCTAAGAACATTTTTGGATAATTGTAAAATCTTACCAGTCAACTCAGTAAAATACATTCATGCTGTTAGCAAGTTAGAAATTTCAAGTCAAAAACCTAGAGGGTCTGATTTATCAATAATAGAGGCATACTCCATGGTATAGAAATACAGGCACTAATTTGATTTGTGCCTATGTCTGTCCCTGGCTGATCATTTCACTGTGGCAGTGACCCAGTCCTGGTCTCTGTTTTCTCATTTTATATACAGCCAAGATAGAGATCTCTTGCCATGCCAGGCAAACTCTGTGTGCTGTATAATTATGCAACCACGCTTTCTTCCCCCTGTTACTTGTCGGTCTACCTTCTGTGGGGTTCATACTGTCATGATTGTGACATTTTTACTGCACCCAAAACAAATGTCCAACATAAGTTGCTTTTTTCTGCAATAATAATAAAGTCCTTAACCACACAATGTTGGCTTGTTTATAAGAGCTGTGGCAAGGGGGTTTCTCGCCTGACAATCACCGGCTTCACCATCCAGGAAATGACGCAACTCACGTGTAGAATTCTTTTAAAATCTGGGGCCTACCAGCATTTATTTTGCAGCACAGCAAACAATGTATATACCAAAGTCCAGGGTTCACCAACCCACACGGTCACCGTTGCTAATCCCACCGGGCGTCTAAAGGGCATCCTCCTTTTACTGACTAGCAACGAGCCCAGAACTAGTCCAGACTGGACCACAGGCTAATAGCCCTTCAGCTCCACTGAGCTGTAACTCTCTCCCCCTGAGCCTGGCAGGAACTGGCTTTTATGTTTTGCTTCCTGACACACCCAAAAGCTGTTAACCCTCTTAGTACCAGAATGCCTGTGTCTAGCCTGTGTTTCCTCTACAGGAAATTCTGATACTGCCCTCCCACAGGAACTACACACATGCACTGTATGACCACTTTGCTAGAGACACCATCTAGTTGGGCTTCCTCTGGCCTTGAGAACTGCACCAATTCATCGTACCATAAGTTCCACTAGGCGTTAAAATCGTTCTGCATGAATATTAGCCCATGTAGACAGGAGAGCTATTTGCAGTTACTGCAAATTATATGGAGGTATGGAAATACTCCAAACGGCTGATTGAAGCATTTAGTGTACATCACAAACCCAGGTCAAAAGATAGGATATAACAGCTGCTTCTTTCAGGAAATCACTGTAAAATAGTCCAAAAACAAATGTGATGGCATCTATACAGCATCCTAAGGCCTTAGTCAGACGGGCGTTTTTTCGCGCGATTTGCGGATCGCATGATGGATGCGCATCCGCAAATCGCGTGACCGATGCCCGAAAATCACCCGAAAATCTGCTCCTAGCCGCGCTTCATTAGAAACGGGCCGGAGCTGTCCAGTGCATTGCATTCAGTGGAGCCGGCAATACAGCCCTTCCCTGCAATTCATCCTGAAAAGTGTTAAAATAAAAAATATATATATACTCACCTGCTCCCGGCAGCCGGAGTTCCGCGCGGCTGGCCTGCAGTGGGTGTGAAGGGGGTGTGAGTCAGACCTGCCCCCTGATTGGCTCATTGCTGAGTCAATCAGAGGCTGGTCTGACTCACACCCCCTTCACACCCACTGCAGGCCGGCCGCGCGGAACTCCGGCTGCCGGGAGCAGGTGAGTATATATATATTTTTTATTTTAACACTTTTCTGGATGAATTGCAGGGAAGGGCTTATATATTTAAGCCCTTCCCGACAATTCATCCCGCACACGCCGGCAGCCCATTGCTACAATGGAGCCGGCTGTATTGCCGGCTCCATTGAATTCAATGGGGAAACATCGTTCTTCTCTGCCACAGCTGTAACAACTGTGGCAGAGAAGAATGATTTGTCTTCTATATGACCTCAATGGGGTCGGCGCTGCTGCCGCCGGCCCCATTGAGCGCATATAGAGAAGAGAACAGGAATCGCAGATAGGTGTGATCTGCGATTTCTGTTCTATAATTTATCGGACGACCGCATAAAAAGCGCTCATGTGTCTGATACCATTGCAAAGCAATGGTTTTAAAAAATCGCAAATTGCGCGAAAAAACGCCCGTCTGACTAAGGCCTAATAGTAATATTTATTCTATCATTACAAAAAATAGTGACATTTCAACTCTTGAAGGACCTTTTAAGCAATAGCCAAAATTGAAATACAGTAAGGTTGGACGGATAGATACAGTAGACATATCTTTAGTTGAAAATATACAGTATATATATATATATATATATATATATGCCACCAAAGACCATGCTCTGCAAGTTCCAGCAGCAATGGTCCACTGACTGTAGCCATGGTTGGACATAACCAATCAACGAAGGAGTCAGAGGAGGATGTTAACAATCATTCTGACAACCACAAAGGCAAGACTCCAGTAAGTATTATTTTTATTTAATTTTACATCCTTCCATATTATATAGTGAATATATACATGACTTAACAACTGCATAGCAAGAGAGATCAAAAACTAGCAAACAATGAACCTGTTACCATGCAGCGCGCCGCTCTGGCTCCGGCGTCCTGGAGCTGTGACCTGAGCTCACTGCCAGTTATTGGTTCTGTTTGCTTCTAGTTAGTCTGTCTGCAGCTAGTCTCAGCCAGCTCCTAGTTTGCTAGTCAGCTTCCTCCAGCTTGCCTGTAGCTCAGTCTTTGTTCTGTTGGTCATTCCATCTGCCTTTGCTGTCGGCACCCTGTCACCAGTCAGTTAGTTCCATCTAGGCAGTCACCAGGTCCCTAGCCAGAGTAGGGACCGCCGCCCAGTTGTCCGCCTGGGGTTAGGCAGGTCGAGGCAAGTAGGCAGGGACAGTGGGATGCGGTAAGTTCAGGGCACCCCATCTGGCGCTCAGGGGTCAGAGTGCCGTAACATAATAACTGGCCCTTTAAAACTGTTTTTCCATGGAGGCGATCAGCTCCCTCGCGAACCAGCTGCAAGCCCTGGTGCCAGTGATCCAGGACTTGTCCGCTCGCATGGCAGCTCAGGAGCAGCGGGGGTTGTCGCAGGGGCCGGACGCCTCAACCAGTCCAGAACCCAAGTGCCCTCTTCCCGAGGTGTTCCCTTGGGAGAGGAAAAAGTTTTTGGTTTTCCAACAGGCGTGTCGCCTGTTTTTTTTGATGCGTCCCCGTTCTTCTGGGTCAGAGGCTCAGAGGGTCGGGTTGATAATGTCCCTGCTGCGGGGCTTTTTCCATCCCCGAGGGCTCCCCCTGCCTGCAGTCCGTGGACGCATTTTTTCAGGAACTCGGGGGTATCTTCGACGAACCGGACCGAGCAGGGTTGGCGGTTTCCCGCCTGTTGGCGTTGCATCAGGGGTCATTTTGTGTGGAGGATCATTGCTCCAACTTCAGACGCTATGCGGGTGATACGGCATGGAACGATAGCGCTCTGAAAGACGTTTTTCTGCAGGGCCTCTCGGATGCGGTAAAAGAACTGTTGATTTCCCATCCCGTTCCCGGGTCCTTAAAGGAGGCTATGGAGCTAGCGGTGAAGGCAGATAGGAGGCTCAGATCTAGGAAGCAGGATAGACAGGCCCGTAGGGTCAGGGAGGTCGTTTGTCCTGTTCCCTCTTCTTCCGTACCGGTCTCTGTTCCCGAGCCAATGGAGGTGGACCCGCTGGACCCCAAAGAGCGACGCCGGGTTCGATTGCTGCACCATCTCTGCCTCTACTGCGGGAAAGCTGGACATCGGGTGATAACCTGCCCCCGGAGGCTTCAGCGCTCGCAGCCTGGACCGGCGGAAAACTCTGAGTCCTAGGCGATTGTAGGGAGGATCGCCTAGGACTTCAGATACTTCCTAAGCTTCTGGTACCTTGTCAGGTTAGATTCCGGAATTTTTCCCGACCTGGGAAGGCGATCCAGAGCAGCCGCTAACCTGATAAGCATGTATTTCATTAGACCCCTGATGGCAGAATTTGTGGCGCTGAAGACGCCAATTCGTTTTACCAGTATTGATGCTACCCCCCTCTCTACGGGCCTGGTACGATGAAGGACCCCAGGGTTACAGTTCACGGGGATTCTCCACTCGGAAGAAATATCATTCCTGGTGATGGAGAAAATGTCGGTAGACATGGTACTAGGGATGCCGTAGTTGGCGTTGCACAACCCCCAATTCAATTGGACCACCCGGGAACTGACGCACTGGGGACCATCCTGCCATAGCCATCTTGCTCCCCTGCCTCTCTGCTCAGTAGATACCGCGCTCATCCCGGAATACTTGTCTGACTTCCGGGATGTGTTTTCTAAAAGTCTGTCAGAAACCCTACCTCCTCACAGAGAGTGGGACTGTGGGATAGACCTGATTCCAAATAAGCCCATCCCTAAGGGAGTCATTTTTAACTTATCCGGGCGGGAGCACGAGGCCCTCAAGAGCTACATTACGGAGTCCCTGGCCAAACATCATATTAGGCCCTCCCGTTCCCCTGCTGGGGCGGGTCTCTTCTTTGTCAAGAAGAAGGATGGGACATCGGGCCTTGAGCCAGATCACAGTACTCTCTGCCTCTGATTCCTGACCCCCTTAATCAGGTGGTGGGAGCCCACTGGTTTTCTAAACTGGATTTAAGAGGGACTTATAATTTGATCCGCATCCGCGAGGGGGATGAATGGAAGACAGCCTTCAATACCCTGTTGGGACACTTTGAATGTCTGGTGATGCCATTTGGCCTGTGTAATGCCCCCGCTGTCTTCCAGGGATTTATGAATGCGGTCTTTCACGACGTCCTGGGGGTGTTTTTAGTCATCTACCTCGAAGACATCCTGGTCTACTCTCCTGACTGGGACTCTAATGTGCAGCACCTTAGGTTGGTAACTAACCCGGTTACGTGAGTATCAGTTGTTTATCAAATTGGAGAAATGTCATTTTGGCACTCAACAAGTGTCCTTTCTGGGGTACATAATTTCTCCAACGTCCGTGCAAATGGAGTCAGATAAGGTGGTAGCTATCTCCCAGTGGGTCCGACCAGGTAATCTGAAAGCACTCCAACGGTTTTTAGGTTTTGCGAATTTCTATCGCAAATTCATTAGAAACTACTCGGTCATCGCTCAACCGTTGACCGATCTTACCAGGAAGGGGGCTGACTTGGTAAGATGGTCTCCTGAGGCACTGGAGGCGTTCGATCGTCTCAAAAGGGCGTTCTCGGCCGCCCCGGTGCTCGTCCAACCTGACCCGCAACGCCCTTTTTTCGTGGAGGTTGACGCATCTGAGGTGGGGGTGGGCTCTGTGTTGTCTCAGCTGGTTAGCGGGAGGGCTGTCTACAGTCTATGTGCATTCTTTTTACGAAAGTTCAGTGCGGCAGAGCGTAATTGCGATGTGGGCAATCGAGAGTTATTGGCAATCAAGTGGTCCTTAGAAGAGTGGCGCCACCACCTTGAGGGCACTCGGCATCCCGTCACAGTGTACACTGATCATAAGAACATAGTATACCTCGCCAACGCTAAGTGACTCACTGCACGTCAGGCCAGGTGGGCACTGTTTTTCTCTAGATTTAACCTCGTAGTGACGTATCTCTCGGGGGCTAAGAATGTAAAGGCTGATGCTCTCTCGCAGAGTTTTGGGTTGCCAGACTGTGAGTCGCTTCCTCCCGAAAATATTCTGGAACCTGGGGTTGTGGTTGCGGCTGTGGACTCTGGTCTCATCCCCTGCCTTCAGAGGGCTCAGCAGGACGCTCCCCCAGGCCTCCCAGAGGGCAGATGGTTTGTGCCAGAATCTTTACGCCTCCTGGTTATTGAAGAGTCCCACTCGTCAGTGTTCGCGGGTCATCCGGGAGTGCAAGGGACTCTGGATCTCTGTTCCAGGCTCTACTGGTGGCCTGGCATGTCTCGTCAGATACGTGACTTCGTAAGGGGGTGCTCTGTTTGCGCGCGCGGCAAGAGTCGCCTGCGGCATCTGGAGGGCCCCCTGAGACCGTTGCCCATGCCGTCGCGCCCCTGGTCGCACCTTTCGGTAGATTTTGTTACTGACTTGCCAGAATCACAGGGGTTCACCACCGTTCTGGTGGTGGTGGACCGTTTCTCGAAGATGGCCCATTTTGTGGCGTTAGCGAAACTTCCTTCAGCGATTGAATTTGCCCAGGTCTTCGTTAAAGAAATTGTCCGCCTCCATGGAGTTCCTGAGAACATTGTTTCTGATCGCGGGGTTCAGGTCGTGGCGCAGTTTTGGCGGGCCTTCTGCAGAAACCTTGGGACTTCGCTTTCGTTCTCGTCAGCATTCCACCCGCAGACTAATGGTCAAACTGAGCGGAAAAAACAGGACATGGTGCAATATTTGAGGCTGTTTGCTAGTGTGGGGGGTTAATTCAGGTTTATGCCTTTAAATAGAGAATGATAAGTGTATTTCACAGAATACTTATGTGTTTATAAGTTGCGTCTTCTTCTGCTAAAGGTTTAAGCTGATACGTGTAAGGGCTGACGCTTTAAAAATAGACTACAGAGACTCCATTTTGTCTTTTCGCTTGTCTGCTTTAATACACATTTAATTTCTCTTTCCAAACTTACTCCTTATCTGTCCTGTTCCCGCTATATGACCCTGAATCTGTTCCCATATGCCTTATCAGTTCTCTCCCATGTCTTTTCCCTTGAGAAACTCACTCCTTTCTGAAGCCTATCCAAGGACATATTATGTTTTGATACAGTTGTCACCTGGCGTTGATATATTGTTCCTGTAAGAAATGTCTTTGAAGGAAATATTAGTAATTATAAAAATCCAGCTGTCCAGCGACCTTGGGCATGCGCAGTGATTAAATAACTACATAAGCAAAAATCTTCTATAACTGTAACCTCTGCTGAATAAACCTGCACTTTGCTTATGACAATCCCATGGTGTATGTGGCTGTCCATTTGCATCGTCTGAGTACTCACATCTAAGACTAATTCGGAAGCAGACAGCATCAGCTGATGGGTCCCCTTGTGACCCCCCCACAATACTTGGCGCTCCAACCTGGGGCAGAAGTTAACTCCTTACCTGCAGCCGATACCTGACGACCCTGCCTGCCAACCAGCCGGACTAGAGGCCACTGGACCCCAGATCTACAAAACACCGGTGTAAGGTAAGCCCTTGACTTACCACTCTAAGATCTGGGTTCCCCGGACTTCAAGTCACGTGTCGACAGACGGTTAGTTGCTGCATGTTTATAGGACACTTCTGCCTGTTATTTACGCTGTTCTTAGTAACCGTGCTAGACGGAAGAACCCTTGTGTATATTGCCATGCTGTCTGCTGTGTGCTGTAGAAAGTATTGCTTTTTGCCGGACTCATAATGTTAGCTGTAACTTGTAATAAGATTACTAAAAGCCGCCCAGCAAGGCAAGCCGTGGTCCTTCCTCTATCCCCGTAAGTATAGTAGTAATATATTCGTAATATAGATTGCGAATATCCTGCCCGTTGCGGACGTGGCAGAAGGGACTGAAAAGTCCAAAAGTATTTCTGACAGTTGCGGACTTGCAGAAGAAGAAATATCCTGCCAATACTTGGCAGGAGGGCCCTCAAATATCCTGCCCCATTGCGGACGTAGGCAGAAGGGACTTAAAAGTCCATAGTATCCTGCCAGTTGCGGACTCGGCAGTAGGGACAATAGTGGTAAATCGAGAAGTAAGTCCATAGCTAGAATGGGGTCTCAGACTTTCCTGACACCCATTGAGATAATAAGATTGGGGGAAGGGAAGGACATCTGTAGGCAAGCCTATGAAATATATAAACAGATAGGTAAAACGGCGGAAACCTTTAACTATGAGTTCTGGCAACAGTACGAGGAAAAACACATGCAGGAGATCAGAGATGCCGGTCTAGGAAGAGGGATAGAAACCATAATAAGATATAGCAAAAAGGTAAATGTAGAACCATGGGATTGCGCAACGAGGGATGACGGCATACTTGTGTACTCACCCCCGATGCCAAACCTGGCTAGGATGTACCCGGTCCTACCAACCGCGGACAGCTCCGACATTCTTCCTGACTATCAGAGTTGTACCGCCACACTCCCACCAAAGAAGTCCCAAAAAGGGAAACCTTACTGGGATTGTCCCAGGTGCGGACAACAAAACCCTTTACAAAGACAAATGGCTTTAACTATGTGTAGACGGGAAAAGAATGAAGCCATTGAATGTTATTTTGGTAGGCTGGAATCGAAGGCTAGGGACGCATTCATGCAAGGCATTGGCCCATCATTGGCAGATAAAATAAAAGCATGTACCCCCGACTGGCGACAAGCCGAGCCCAGGGACTTGTATAAAAAGGCAGTAGGGTTTGCTATGGATGAGAAGTGCCCTGCAGTGGCGGTTAAATACTATAGCAACCAGGAGGGGGAGGTGCAGCTCCAGGACAGACCCAACAGAGAAACACGCAAGTGTTATAATTGCGACAAGGTAGGCCACCTGGCCAGGGATTGCTTTCATAAGTCCCGGCAATCCCGCCCCAGTATCCCTACCGTGGAAACAAAGGACAGAGGCACTCAGACCTTTGAGCCTGCTTCCATATGAGGTGAGGAAGTGCCCTTCCTTATAGACACTGGGGCTACAAATCCTGTCTCAAAATTCACGTGAAATATGAGAAACGTTCAAGGCAAGGAGTATGTCTATATGGGAACAGCTAGAGAAATAGCAAAGGTCAGACAAAGCAAGTTAGCCGTGGGGAGAGAATCTAGCAAGTTGTTGAGAAAAGCAGGTTAGAATTTTGGGAATCTTAGACCAACAAATTTGGGAAACATTCAGAGATAATCAAAGGTTAAAAGTATGTTAGAATAGATAGATTGAGGTACGTGTAGATACGGCAGTTATCAGAGAAAGGGAATTCTTTTATAGTTTGTGTTCCTTTGGGACATAAAGCAAGTTCATGCAGAATCTGTGGATAATTATGTGACAAATAACCAATATTGTTTGTCTTCATGTAATGTAATCTAATCTTTGTTATACGTTTTAGTCTTCTTTGTCCTTTTTTTTTTAATGTGTTTAACTATTCCTCTGCCGTCTGGGTTTGATAGTCTGTGCAGAGAAATATACCTCTTGTTGTTGCTAATGATTGGTGTTGTTTGGAGTCTGGATGTTCTGGCTGTTTTCCAAAAATCTTAGTTATTGTTCTGTTCCATAGAGATATAAAAATTCAAAGTCATAGAAGAAAGACAGACGTTGAATATATTATGTGAATTATGTGGTTTTAAAAATAGAATATATATATAGGGATTTTAAGATATATTTTTGCTTTTTATGTAAATGTCAGTTCTGTGATTGGTTGGACGTGTGCATGATTGCAAAATGTGTGTTCCTTTTTTTTTCTTTTTTAGACAAACAGTTAAAGTTTGACTGATTCCAGGGGGAGGTGGGAGTGATTGAATGCATTTGTTTGCAAGATGAGGACAGTTGCATCATACGCGTTACGTCCTGTGTGAACTCTTACTAACATTTGAATGAGACTTGACCGCATGAACGGATGAGAGTTAATGACCCGTATTCAGACTGTAATGAATGTAAAATGTGTGATGTAGGCGCTGTGTGCTGATAATTTGGAAGCCTGCCAACAAGCCACAATTATACTGTTTCTGAGAGAATGTTCTATAGAAGAAACTCGCAAACAGCCATACTTGTACTTACACCTGCTGCCAAACTCTGCACCTTTCTGGGCCTTGTTTTCATACTGCCAGCCATGGGTCCACTCTGTTTCCGCTCTTATGCAACTACTCTATGACTGTCTTTCAATCATTCTTTTCTCTCTCTCATCCCTGAAGCTCATTCCTCACCCTTTTACACTTTATCCTTTATTCTTTTCTGTACTGAATTTTTCTGGCCAGGGGACGACAGTATTGACACAAAGGCACGGAGGACACCCATGGCCACCTGGATACTACTCCATGAAGCTGTATCCAGTGGCTCGAGGAGCTCCCTCATGTGTTTGTGCGGTGGCAGCAGTACAGGCAATGGTTAACAAATCTTTGGAGTTGGTATTGAACTAACCCCCCCTAGTGGTCCTCACCCCCCCCCATGACATCCGGAGCATATACACGCAAGTGCAACCCAAGCACTTATTTCTGGCCCGTCAAATCCAGCTACAATGTGCTCTTGTCATTCTTCTCACTGTTGCTACTACCTTGAACTCGATTACTCTTCCAATTAAGTATCCTAGTTCAAAAGGGGGGAGGAGAAGACATAGGTGATCTAGGTATTGCAGGTCAGCTATTTTTAAAATGTTTTTTTTTAAGGTTCTGATCTATTTTAAATAGAATACTAGCCTGATTGTCTAGCAGTAATCGGTGCAAGGGGTTTCAGGAGTGCCAATTTAGCTGGCAGAAACTGAACCGCTTGAGGTAATGTTTAAAGGGTCGCGATGGCTCACGCGCTTCCTTGTGCTGGAAGGTCCTGAAAGCATATTGGGAACTGACGTGATGGGACCCTTGGGATGTTGTATCAAACTTCACCCGTCCGGTGAGGCTCGTATACACCCCGGGTCTGAAAGTCACCCGACCTTCTGTCGGATGGCAGCAGACCAAGCGACACCTCTCCCTGTCCTCACTTTTACGCACGCAGAGGAACAAGCTCTTAGCCCCTTTGATCCGTCAGTACCCCCTGGCACATGTCCAGGAAGATGCAATTGCAGACACTGTCTCTTCTTTATGTTAACTTAAAGCCCTTAAGGAATGTGTCTTCCCAGCCAATACCCCTTTTGTTCCTCGTTAAAGAGAAAGAGTTTAAAGGGCTAGTCAGACTGTCAGTATTTGCTTGCATTTATTTTCAGAGGAAAGCAGTACTGTTGGACAGTGCTGCCATAAGGGGCACAGAATATCCCACAACCAGTTTACCAGATGCATGAAGCTGGTATTAGACGCCTGGCCAATTCCCGAGGGCACCACCCTCTTGTAATATGTTGATGATTTACTTTTTTTATATACTCCTGACCCAAATAGTTACCTCAATGCATCACTAAGCCTTTTGTGTTTCCTCCATCAAGAATAGAAAAGCTGTAAGTTTACTAATGGAAGCCATCATGTTGCCAGAACAGGTGGCCATAATAAAGGTTACTGAAGCCCCTTGTTAACAATGCATATTTTGAGTTGTTTTTTATAGATGGTACCAAGGTGATGGACGACTCCACACTAGATATGCAGTGGTCACACAACAAGATGTCCTAAAAGCAGAAGCTCTGCCTCCGCATGTCTCAGGACAAGAAGTGGAGCTGAAGGCCCTCACTGAGGCGTGTAGAGTGGTAGAAGGTAAGACGGCAAACATTTACACTGACTCCCGGTATGCATTTGGCATAGCTCATGATTACGGCCCAACATGGAAGGCCAGACAGCTTGTTACCTCAGTAGGACAGCCAATTAAGAATGGTGCAGCTGTGCAGAGTCTCACGGAGGCCCTACTTACTTCTACCTGACAAAGTGGAAAGCTCACACCAATTCCTACACCAGAGAAACAAGAGGCAACGCCATCACAGACTACACAGCAAAGGCAGCGGCCCTCAAGCCGTGGAAGAAAAGAAGAAAAGAAGAATTTGATAAAAACTTGGACTTTGATAAAAACTTGGACTTTGATAAAAACTTGGACTTTGATATGCTAAAGACTTTACAGTTACAAGCCAGCAAGGAAGAAAGACGACAAATGGACTAAATATGGGAGCAGCAGAAATGGGACGACGTATGGCGAACAGTCAGCAGCACTTGCCCACCACGGTCCCTGTGCCCCATGATGGCCCAGCTGATGACGCACCTCTCAAAGCAGCACTGATGTCGACGCTTGAACAAGGACGGGTGGCTTCTGGGTTTTCTGTAGCTGCTGCATCATCATCTGTCCAATTTTGCATGATCTTTGCTGTAAGCAACAGGGCAGAAGTAAATTTGCCACACAACACTTGCCTGGACCACTCTACCCATTTCAGGGATTGCAAATTGACTACACTCAACTCCCACTTGTTGGGAAGTATGAATATGTGCTTGTTGTTGTTGATTTCTTTTCAGGTCGGAGACCTACTCTGTTACCAAAGTAAATAAGCAGGTTATCGCACAGGAGCTGATGAATGAGGTAACCTGCAGATATGGGGCACCGGAAGTGATTGACTCAAAAAAAGGTACACACTTCACACCTGCAGAGTTTAGGCAAAGTTAAAAGACTAAATGGTACACTTAAGTTAAAAGAAGTGTTGTTTGGCTTTATGCCAAGATTGGGGCTGTATCATCCACAGGCCCTACAGCAGGGCTATGACATAGTAGCCGGATATGTAAAGCACCTGTGTGACCAACTAATGATAACCCAGAATCTAGTCTTTTTCTCCCATTCCAGACCCAGACAACCTAGAGGGATCTCACTCCCTACAACCTGGAGACTGGGTGGTCGTGAAGAGGCGTGTACGGAAATCCCTAGGGCCCAGATTCAAGGGGCCCTATCAAGTCCTGCTGACCACACCTACTTCAGTAAAGTTGAAGGAACTGTTGCTTGTCTTGAGACTAATGAGACTTTTCACGCCCTACTTTGCCCCCCCCCCCATGAGAAGGAAAACTAAGGACATTTTGTTTATTGATGGACATTTTGGACTCCTCACTCCATGCTTCGCCCTTGTGAGAGGGTGCAAAAGGACAATGCCCAGAACCACCTTGTTACACACCGCCAAATACTGGTAGATGGACTAAACACCTCACAGGTGAAAGACTGTTGGACTTGTACACACACCTGGTGCCACTAGTTTTCCTTTCTTGGCTGTTCCTGTTCCGTCGAAAAAAGAACTGTTTGCATGGACAAATGAAAACTCAGAATCCAGAGATAGCTGGTGGGGTAACACATTTAGTTCTTTGAACCCTGCCAATTGGTTCTCTGGTTTAGGAGGGTGGTTCACGGGAATATTACAAAGTATGCTTTAAGTAGTAATGATTTTGTTCGATATATATATATATATATATATATATATATATATTGCTTTAAAGTTAATCATGTCTTGTACCACACGTTGTAGTAAAAAGGCTTTTGCAAAACTTCAACCCAGATGGACTTTGGGACCACCACATGACTCTAGGGAATCGGTTGTAGTACCTAGCATGATGGTGGACCCTATGTCCAAACGGGGGGATGTGGGGGGTTAATTCAGGTTTATGCCTTTAAATAGAGAATGATAAGTGTATTTCACAGAATACTTATGTGTTTATAAGTTGCATCTTCTTCTGCTAAAGGTTTAAGCTTATACGTGTAAGGGCTGACGCTTTAAAAATAGACTACAGAGACTCCATTTTGTCTTTTCGCTTGTCTGCTTTAATACACATTTAATTTCTCTTTCCAAACTTACTCCTTATCTGTCCTGTTCCCGCTATATGACCCTGAATCTGTTCCCATATGCCTAATCAGTTCTCTCCCATGTCTTTTTCCTTGAGAAACTCACTCCTTTCTGAAGCCTATCCAAGGACATATTATGTTTTGATACAGTTGTCACCGGGCGTTGATGTATTGTTCCTGTAAGAAATGTCTTTGAAGGAAATATTAGTAATTATAAAAATCCAGCTGTCCAGCGACCTTGGGCATGCGCAGTGATTAAATAACTACGTAAGCAAAAATCTTCTATAACTGTAACCTCTGCCGAATAAACCTGCACTTCGCTTATGACAATCCCATGGTGTATGTGGCTGTCCATTTGCGTTGTCTGAGTACTCACATCTAAGACTAATTCGGAAGCAGACAGCATCAGCTGATGGGTCCCCTTGTGACCCCCCCCCCCCCCACACTAGCGAAAAGGCTCATCGGTGGGTTGAGTTTCTGCCGTTGGCTGAGTTTGCGCTGAACAACCGTACTAGTTCTTCCACTGGGGTTTCGCCGTTTTTTTGTGTTTATGGCCAGCATCCTCGTTTCCTTACTTCTCTTCCTACCCCGTCTGCCTGTCCTGCAGCTGATGTCGCCACTAATGTGCTGCAGGGGGTATGGAAGGAAGTACAAAAGAATCTGGAGGTAGTGGGATCTCGCATGCAGTGGGAGAAGCCTCTCAGTTTCTGAACCTTACAGGGTGGGTCAGAAGGTGTATCTATCTTCCAGGAACCTAAGATTGAAGGTCCCGTCCTTAAAGCTTGCGCCGCGCTTTGTAGATCCTTTTACCATCACGTGGGTAATTAACCCGCTCGCTTACGAACTTGAGCTGCCAGCCACGTGGAAAGTGCATAGGGTTTTCCACAAGTCCCTGTTGAAACCCTTTGTCCCTTCGGTGATATTATGCTGCATTTATCCCAACCATCCCAGATCCAGCAGTACATTCCTGAATTTTAGGGGCTGCCTCACCATCTCGGGAAGCACAGAGAATGTTGGACCACAGATAGGGGGCTACTGAGAGGTTCATTGGAGGTAGTGGTAGAATAGATAAGTGTGCAGAGATGAGTTGTGGACACACATGCTAAGAATCTCAGAGCTGCTGGAACAAGATGGAGAGGTGACCCCAGCCTAGTGCGGACATCTCTGACATCTCTGCAAGCAAGACCAGGGTACACATGGCATGAGGACAAAGTAAAGACATGCTCAGCATCAGCTGTGTCCTCTCTTGCTAAGCCTGGTCAGGAAGTTGGGTGAGAGGCCCAAAAAAGGGGAAGCACTACTCATGGGAGAAATTAGTACTGTGTGGTAGTGACTAATGGGTACTATTACTATTAGGGGACATAAAGGGCACGATTTAATGTAAAATGGTCATTGGCTAACATAAAAAAAAAATGCCACGGCCTGCTACACATGCCACAGGATAATGTTCTGCTCTTTATCGTTTAAAAGTTTGAAGGTCTGGTTATGATGTAAATTGTCCGCTATCATTGAATACCAGTTTAAAAATAAAGAAAAATGGTGATTACAGACAAGGGTCAATGTAAAAAACATTAGCCAGTACACCGCAGGGTAGAGCACAAGATCCATAATTGGTTGTGTTTTGAACTCCATATTCAGTCCTTTCAAATACAGACTGTCTAGTATATGAATCAATTTAAATTAGTTTCTTTTAGGTCTCCAGCACACTTCTCGAGTGCAAGTTGCGCCGGACAGGCTCAAGTGCAACTCGCATTGAAGAGCATATGGATATGGCCATTTGCTGTCTGATTTCTAAACCGACAGCAAATTGACCGTCATTAGCATGATCTATTTCTCTGAACCTCTACTCTGAGATTACTAATGCACACGCTGAACTTAATCTGTGCCTAACTACCCTAGCAGAAAAACAATTAAAATGGTCCAGATATAAATTTTTCTCACAGAGAGACTGACAAGATAGACTGTTTGCCTGGTGCCTGGCTCCCAGGCCCTTCACCACAGCACCCCCAAGTTACGTCTTCAGAACAGTAACCTGAAACAAAATCCAGCAGAGATCGGAAGAGCATTTGGTCATTTCTACAATGACCTATACATTAAAGAATGTTTCCCACAGCAAATGTGGAAAAAAGTACTTGATAAGATTCTTCCCAAATTAACGCCAGAACACAGGGACATCCTTGAGAGGGAGGTGACGGTTGAGGACACGTGGGAGGCAGAATAATTCCTCAAGCCTTCAAGGGCACCTGGCCCAGATGGTTTCTCCAACATATAAGATATTTTACACCCCACTGGACGGCCCGTTGGTTGGGTATTTCAATTCCCCCCCTCAAATCCCTTATCTATCCCCCACAGCCAATAAAGCCTTTTATTCACGTAAAACCCAAAACCTAATAAAGATCACTAAATTTGAGAAAATTATCATCCGATTTCCTTAATCAATAATGACCTAATGATTCTTTCTAAAATTATGTCCATCAGACTTAATATATTCATTAACCAGTACATTCACCCAGACCAGGTTGGATTCATCCCTGATCGGCAAGCAATAGACCAAACAAGATGGGCAATTGATATTATCTCGGCTATGCGGTCCAGTTGGGACAGGGAGTAAAATGGGCGAGAACTTCTCCTTAGCCTAGATTTTCGCAAGGTCTTTGATTCGTTTTTTTGTCAATACTTATATTTTATCCTTGAGGGAATGGGTTTTGGTGTAAAATTCAGAACTTTTATCCAAGGCCTTTATTCTTTCCCCTCCGCCTCAGTCTGGATCCGTGGCTTTGAGTCTGACACAATAGCAATTGAAAGGGGAACAAGGCAGGGTTGCCCCTTATCGCATCTCCTATTTGCATTAGCAATCGAACCTCTAGCATTTATGCTCAGAGCAAACATGAACATTATTGGTATCCACATTGGGGGACAGGAACACAAATGCACAAATGGAGGAAAAGTTCAGTTAGTATCGACTTTGTGAAAACAAAATTATCGTGGATTATGGCTAATGAGAAACTGGCAGCTATCCTGATGGATCGTGAAAATCTATATAAAAAATCCTGGCTGTCCTGGCACCAGTATTCTCTTACTATGCATCTATCGAATCCAACTGCCAGATCTTTGACTTCTCCAGGGGAATCCACCTTACCATCAAGCATATCCTCTACCCCTCCAATAAACATATGAAGGAACATGACCTCTGATCTGGTCAATAGAAGAATCTATCTTAATTTTCCCAACATATGTGCACAAATATGATAAATAATAAGCACAACCTAATTTTCCCCTACCCCTCCCGATTTTCTCTTTGTGTGTTTCCCCCCACTTTTTATATCTTTCTCCAACCATTTCTGTCCTCGGTCTACTCAGTTTGACAATATTTTATTTTATTATTATATTAGAGGTAAAGTTAATGAAGAAACAGAAACTGGTATCTTATTTTATGTTTTTAAAAGAAAAATAATATTTGGTAATGTTGCTTTGGTCAATTTACTTAATTTTGTAACCCTTTGACTTTATCCACGAATATAATGTTGAAAGTCTCGAGTCATATGTACTGACCATTCGAAAATTATTAAAAAATATTTGTTACATAACTGTAGGTAAATATTAAAAACTGCTGTATCCATGTACTTTACCAGCATTTCTTATTGTACTTATGCACTTTTTTTGGAATATGTATTTCACTGTTCTCATATCATGCATATAATCATCTTATTACTTATCAATGGACAGCATTCATGTACGGAATTTCTGAGAAGTGTCCGTACCAATAACTGTGAAGAAGTGACATGTCACTTCTTTGTGCAGATCCACACAGAAGCATGTCAGAAATTCTGCACAGGGATATCGCCCATTGAAAGGGCTAAAGTTGCCCGTAGGCCTGCGGCAGAATAGCCACGGATTTCTGCCATGGTTTTACAGTCAGATTCCACAGCATACTCTGCCGTGTGAACATATCCTTATTGTATGTTTTTTTCATGTCATGTGCATGTAACCTAGAAGTGCTTACTCTTTTTAGGGTGCGTTTTCACACATAGTGAATTTGCTGTGGATTTTCAGGAACTGGATGAATTGGCTGCAAATCTACACCAAAGTCCAACATTTGTTTGTGGATTATGACAAGGAATTTGGTGCAGACCAGCAGCAGATTTCAACCCTTAAATTTGAGTGGTGAAATCTGCTGTGTTTCTGCACCAAAAATCCTCATCAAAATCAGCACCAAATGGTTCAGTCGTTGTTGCGTATTTTCTATACATTTTTTCCAATGTGAAAAATCCACAGCAAATGCACAACTTGTTAATGCACCTTCAAAAGGAATTACAGACACCAAAAATATGGAAGGTATGTTCACACATGGCAGGTTCCAGTGCTGATCCACACCAAAATTGGGGTGTCAATTTTCCAACTGAGCCATTTCAGATATCATCCGTTTGACTGAAAGGGTGAAATCTGCTGTGGATCCATGACAAAATCCTCACCTACTGCTGTGAGTTTTCAAGTGGATTTTGATGCAGATTAGCTTGGTTTATTTCTATACTGAAAAATCCAAAACAAATTATGTACGTGTGAAAGACTAATTCTGTGTAATTTCTTCTGTGGATCTGATGTAAATTGACATGTCCTTATATATTGACATGTTACTTTTTTTATCTGTGATGCAGATTTGAAATCTGAGCTCAGGAAGACAGCAACATGGAATCTCATTCTAATGAATGATACACATATTGTAAATTGATTTTGGCACTTATTTTCATGCAGATTATGTGACAAAATCCACCTCCAAATCTGTAAAATGAATATACCCTTAGGCCGAATGCACACAGGCATATTTGCATTGCGGAATCCGGAGCGGGTGTCTGGATCATGTCCTATTTTTGGGCAACATTGTTCATTATTTTCTATGGTAGCAGAAAAAAAAATCGAATTACACTCGCATGTAGATGCAATTTTCATGCAAGTGTGATTTTTCATTTTTACTATTGAATTGACATGTGATTTCCACTTGCATTGAAATCACATTTACCACAATGCAATGTGTTTTTCTCACAAAATGCCTTACACTTGCATAAAAAAATTGCAGGTCTGAAGTGCAATATTGGTCTGTGTTTGGATTGATATCGCAATCTCATGTGTAAATATGGCATGATGCAGTCAGTAGTGCCTCATTTGGGCTCTGCTGTATCAGAGATGGAGTATCTGGAGATTGTGTGGCTCCATGTGATAGAGCAATGTCTCATTTTGGTCTCTGCTATGACACATAGAGGGGAAAACACGTGTACATGTGTGTGTATATATATACATACATATACACACTCATTGTCAAAAATATCAAGCACCTAGAAGAGTTGTCGGAGTGAATGAAACTTTCTGTGATTGCAATGTTGATATAAGTAAGCGATTACAATATTAGAGCAAAAGGTTAATTTATGGCGAAAAACTGAACATTTGATGGAAGGCTCTAGTACCCAGTTGGGCCGCCTCTAGCTGGGATACAAGATGTGATACGGGCGGGCATGGAGGTCTAGTACCCTGTTGTACCGCTTTATAGCTTGAATACAAGATGTCATACAGGCGGGCATGGATGCTCTAGTATCCTGTTGCACTGCCTCCAGCTTGGATACAAGATGTTATACAGGTTGGCATGGAGGCTCTAGTACCCTGTTGTACTGCCACTAGCTTGGATACAAGATGTGATACAGGCAGGTATGGCAGCTCTAGTACCCTGTTGTACTGCCTCTAGCATGGATGTAAGATGTGATACAGGCAGGCATGGAGGCTCTAGTACCCTGTTGTACCACCTCTAGCTTGAATACAAGATGTGATACAGGTTGGCATGGTAGCTCTAGTACCCTGTTGGGCCGCCTCTAGCTTGCTAGCTTGGATACAAGGTGTGATATGAGCGAGGATAGAGGCATACAGGTTCTGTATGGTATTCTTTGCTATATCAGTCCACATTTGCTGTAACTGAACCTGTAGATCATGCAAACGCGTAAGCTGTTGAAATTGCCATCCCATACAGGTTTTATTGGTGATAAATGTGTCAACCGGGCAGCCACAGAAGTGAGACAATGTTGTGGGGACATTCCTGTGACACACTTGCTGTGTGCAGCTGAGTATTATCCTGCTGAAAATGCCTCTTGGAAGCCGCCATGAGAAACAACACACATGGCTGCAGGATGTCCTGAACATATTCCTGAGTGATCATTGTCCTTCAGTGTTTTAAAGGGCCAGCATTGCTAAAGTAATGGGGGTACCAAGATGGTAAGGGAACAGATGAGAACAAATGTACAGTTACTGTGTTTGTGCAATGTTATGATGATTTCAGCAACTTTACTGCCAAATAGAAATTTGTCACAATCCTTCGAAGGCATTGCAAGTATAATACTTTCTAGGTGCATGACAAGGAAGATTCAATGTAACCAAAAAAAGATAAGAGAATTATTTTTTTCTGCAGGGACTTAGTAAGATATATGCGTATTGATTTTTCATGCACAAAGGTTTCCATAGATTTTAGTCCCCTGGGGGTCCTATGCATCCTGAAATATGCAGATAAAGTAGATATATGTAAATTCAATTATATCAGATGTTTCCCATTTTCTCTTCACTATGTGCACTGCTGGAGTATTCAGAAAGGCATTTTACACTTTAGATCCCACTAGAATCCTCAGAGTATCCGCCACAGTAACAAGGATGTGAAATTGAACAAAAAAAACAAACATTTTTTAAGCGTCTGTTTGAGGATTATATCGTACTCTATGCCATCCCTAATATATATTACAGATAAAGATGTCTTGGTGGTTATAGCGCAATAGTCTATAATTACTATGTGCTCTTACAAGCCTATGTGAAGTGAGTCTGTGGCCATGGGGATATAGGGAATGTGGTCCCTATTGGTGATCACATGTCCTTGTGAGCCAGGAGTTGCGGTTTGCAAACCCCTATTGATGTAATATTGGGTAATGGTACCGCAACCTTGGAACTATCCCTCACAATATTTATGCTATGATTTACAACATATTAGAATTATGTACTACCATATTATTGTCTTCCATTCAATATGAAAATAGCGATGATATGGATTATTTTAATCTCTCCATACTATTTATATTATGGTAGGTAGTAAAATAAAGCTACGTGAAACACTTCAATATTACTTTTCTTGCAGTTAAATAAATATTGATGTTGATAGCTGTTTTCTGTATCTCAATGGGGATATGCACCTTATGCACCTCTAAAAACGCACCTCTTCAGGGAGGCATACCGCATTCTCTAAACAAACTCCTCTATACGCCACCTGATAACATGCTCCCTGACCTACTGACTGCAATCCCTGCAAGCCGTCATAAACCACTCCTGCAGTCATACTGCCGTCACATGGCTAAATGTCTGACCATTGTCTGTATATAGCATCCCTCACTCACCACCTTGCCATACCATGCACATCTCCCGCCCCTTTACCTTCTGTATCACCCCATTACCGGTAGTATGTAAGCTCGTTAGAGCAGGACCCTCACCCCCATTGTTTCCATCAACTGATTACTATGTAACTGTGGCTCTGTAATGTTTTTGTACTTTTGTCTTTCTGTATTCCCCCTGTCTATGTAAGCGTTGCGGAATATGTTGGCGCTATACAAAGATTATTATTATTATTATGAGCTAATTCAATATAAAATTCCCTCTTGTTGCAGTGAGCAACTGTGACAGCCTATAGATCACCTTGGCTACAGTCAGCTGATCATGGTTGCTAGAAGGAGACATCACATTTTTGGTTGGCTACAGTGATGCCATGGTTGGATGCCAGTACATGCGCACTGAATATCTATGCCACTGCTTTTCTTCATTATTGCTGAGAGGGTTCATCATGATGTTTGCAGTAAATTCTAATCTTTGCATCAGCATAGTGCAACAAAAATCTGGATTCATATGACCACACGATTTTTTATGCTGCTCAGTGGTACAATTTTTGCTCACTGGAGTTTTGCCTTTCTGTGTCTCCTAGACAGTAATGACACTTGAACTGGTCATCTGCTGTTATACTGCATACGTGCTAAGAAATGATAGCTTATCGCCATTGAACCACTGGTCATTAAAATCTGTATAAACCCTGACATCAAAGGCGTCAAGATTACATTGATCCATCACGAGCTTTGTATGCTTGCTGACAACATTTTAGTTTTAGTGTCTTCCCCAAACACCCCTATTCCTAACTTACTCACAGAGGCAGAACAGTCTAATAATAAATTGGAAGCTCTCTGAACTGTCCAGGTTTGGCTTTCAGGTCTCACAGTTAATAATATGCCGAAGGCCTTCAACTTCATGTTGCCTCTACACTTGGTCTCCCAGTTTCAATCTAACTTCCCTTTTCAGTGATCTTTGGGATCACTGGAATATCTGGGAATCTGCTTGATTAATGCCTACTAGAGATGAGCGAACGTACTCGTCCGAGCTTGATACTCGTTCGAGTATTAGCGTGTTCGAGATGCTCGTTACTCGAGATGAGTACCACGCGATGTTCGAGTTACTTTCACTTTCAGCTCTGAGATGTTAGCACGCTTTTCTGGCCAATAGAAAGACAGGGAAGGCATTACAACTTCCCCCTGCGACGTTCAAGCCCTATACCACCCCCCTGCAGTGAGTGGCTGGCAAGATCAGGTGTCACCCAAGTATATAAATCGGCCCCTCCCGCGGCTCGCCACAGATGCATTCTGACATAGTTCAGGGAAAGTGCTGTCTTGCTGGAGTTGCTATAGGGAGAGTGTTAGGAGTTATTTTAGGCTTCAAGAACCCCAACGGTCCTTCTTAGGGCCACATCTGACCGTGTGCAGTACTGTTGAGGCTGCTTTTTCCAGTGTTGCACATTTTTATTTTTTTTTGTGTATATCGGCCGTGCAGAGCATTGTGTCCTCAGTCTGCAGTAATTTTACATAGTATAGGGCCAGTAGTGCTGAGGCAGGGACAGTGAAAAAGGTGAAAGACATATACTGTCTATATAGGCAGTGGGCTTTTCCCAAAAAATTTGGGAAAAAACATTCTATTTGGGCTGCCTGTGACTGTCCTGAGTGTACTGCGTCTCTGCTGGGGGTAGTAGTCCTAATTAATACGCAGCCAGCTAAGTGTTACAGCAGGCTTGCGCAAAATTCTTTCCTGGCTCTGTGTTGGCCGTTACATCACCGCTGTCATCCTGTCCAGAGGGAAACAGTCTGCAGTAATTTTACATAGTATAGGGCCAGTAGTGCTGAGGCAGGGACAGTGAAAAAAGTGAAAGACGTATACTGTCTATATAGGCAGTGGGCTTTTCCAAAAAAATTTGGGAAAAAAACATTCTATATGGGCTGCCTGTGACCGTCCTGAGTGTACTGCGTCTCTGCTGGGGGTAGTAGTCCTAATTAATACGCAGCCAGCTAAGTGTTACAGCAGGCTTGCGCAAAATTCTTTCCTGGATCTGCGTTGGCCGTTACATCACCGCTGTCATCCTGTCCAGAGGGAAACAGTCTGCAGTAATTTTACATAGTCCAGGGCCAGTAGTGGTGAGGCAGGGACAGTGAAAGAGATATACTGTCTATATAGGCAGTGGGCTTTTCCAAAAAAATGTGGGAAAAAACATTCTATTTGGGCTGCCTGTGACCGTCCTCAGTGTACTGCGTCTCTGCTGGGGGTAGTAGTCCTAATTAATACGCAGCCAGCTAAGTGTTACAGCAGGCTTGCGCAAAATTCTTTCCTGGCTCTGCGTTGCCCGTTACATCACCGCTGTCATCCTGTCCAGAGGGAAACAGTCTGCAGTAATTTTACATAGTATAGGGCCAGTAGTGCTGAGGCAGGGACAGTGAAAAAGGTGAAAGACGTATACTGTCTATATAGGCAGTGGGCTTTTCCCAAAAATTTGAGAAAAAGCATTCTATTTGGGCTGCCTGTGACCATCCTGAGTGTACTGCATCTCTGCTGCGGGTAGTAGTCCTAATTAATACGCAGCCAGCTAGCTGTTACAGCAGGCTTGCGCAAAATTCTTTCCTGGCTCTGCGTTGCCCGTTACATCACCGCTGTCATCCTGTCCAGAGGGAAACAGTCTGCAGTAATTTTACATAGTATAGGGCCAGTAGTGCTGAGGCAGGGACAGTGAAAAAGGTGAAAGACGTATACTGTCTATATAGGCAGTGGGCTTTTCCAAAAAAATGTGGGAAAAAATATTCTATTTGGGCTGCCTGTGACCGTCCTGAGTGTACTGCGTCTCTGCTGGGGGTAGTAGTCCTAATTAATACGCAGCCAGCTAAGTGTTACAGCAGGCTTGCGCAAAATTCTTTCCTGGCTCTGCGTTGACCGTTACATCACCGCTGTCATCCTGTCCAGAGGGAAACAGTCTGCAGTAATTTTACATAGTCCAGGGCCAGTAGTGGTGAGGCAGGGACAGTGAAAGAGATATACTGTCTATATAGGCAGTGGGCGTTTCCCAAAAAATTTGGGAAAAAACATTCTATTTGGGCTGCCTGTGACCGTCCTGAGTGTACTGCGTCTCTGCTGGGGATAGTAGTCCTAATTAATACGCAGCCAGCTAAGTGTTACAGCAGGCTTGCGCAAAATTCTTTCCTGGCTCTGTGTTGGCCGTTATATCACCGCTGTCATCCTGTCCAGAGGGAAACAGTCTGCAGTAATTTTACATAGTATAGGGCCAGTAGTGCTGAGGCAGGGACAGTGAAAAAGGTGAAAGACGTATACTGTCTATATAGGCAGTGGGCTTTTCCCAAAAATTTGGGGAAAAGCATTCTATTTGGGCTGCCTGTGACCATCCTGAGTGTACTGCATCTCTGCTGGGGGTAGTAGTCCTAATTAATATGCAGCCAGCTAACTGTTACAGCAGGCTTGCGCAAAATTCTTTCCTGGCTCTGCGTTGCTCGTTACATCACCGCTGTCATCCTGTCCAGAGGGAAACAGTCTGCAGTAATTTTACATAGTATAGGGCCAGTAGTGCTGAGGCAGGGACAGTGAAAAAGGTGAAAGACGTATACTGTCTATATAGGCAGTGGGCTTTTCCAAAAAAATGTGGGAAAAAATATTCTATTTGGGCTGCCTGTGACCGTCCTGAGTGTACTGCGTCTCTGCTGGGGGTAGTAGTCCTAATTAATACGCAGCCAGCTAAGTGTTACAGCAGGCTTGCGCAAAATTCTTTCCTGGTTCTGCGTTGGCCATTACATCACCGCTGTCATCCTGTCCAGAGAGAAACAGTCTGCAGTAATTTTACATAGTCCAGGGCCAGTAGTGGTGAGGCAGGGACAGTGAAAGAGATATACTGTCTATATAGGCAGTGGGCTTTTCCAAAAAAATTTTGGAAAAAACATTCTATTTGGGCTGCCTCTGACCGTCCTGAGTGTACTGCGTCTCTGCTGGGGGTAGTAGTCCTAATTAATACGCAGCCAGCTAAGTGTTACAGCAGGCTTGCGCAAAATTCTTTCCTGGCTCTGCGTTGCCCGTTACATCACCGCTGTCATCCTGTCCAGAGGGAAACAGTCTGCAGTAATTTTACATAGTCCAGGGCCAGTAGTGGTGAGGCAGGGACAGTGAAAGAGATATACTGTCTATATAGGCAGTGGGCTTTTCCAAAAAAATTTAGGAAAAAACTTTCTATTTGGGCTGCCTGTGACCGTCCTCAGTGTACTGCGTCTGTGTTGGGGGTAGTAGTCCTAATTAATACACAGCCAGCTAAGTGTTACAGCAGGCTTGCGCAAAATTCTTTCCTGGCTCTGCTGTGCGTTCTGTAAGCGAAGTCAGCCTCCAACCACAGGCCAATAAGCGGCACATTTAATTACAGCGTTCTGTTTCTGCACTACTGGTAATACACCATGCTGAGGAGTAGGGGTAGGCATAGAGGACGTGGACGTGGATGCGGGCGAGGACGCGGAGGCCCAAGTCAGGGTGTGGGCACAGGCCCAGCTCCCGATCCAGGTGTATCGCAGCCGACTGCTGCGGGATTAGGAGAGAGGCACGTTTCTGGCGTCCCCACATTCATCTCACAATTAATGGGTCCACGCGGTAGACCTTTATTAGAAAATGAGCAGTGTGAGCAGGTCCTGTCGTTGATGGCAGAAAGTGCATCCAGCAATCTATCGACCACCCAGAGTTCTGCGCCGTCCACTGCTGCAACTCTGAATCCTCTGGCTGCTGCTCCTCCTTCCTCCCAGCCTCCTCACTCCATTACAATGACACATTCTGAGGAGCAGGCAGACTCCCAGGAACTGTTCCCGGGCCCCTGCCCAGAATGGGCAGCAATGGTTCCGAATCCTCTCCCACTGGAGGAGTTTGTCGTGACCGATGCCCAACCTTTGGAAAGTTCCCGGGGTCCGGGGGATGAGGCTGGGGACTTCCGGCAACTGTCTCAAGAGCTTTCAGTGGGTGAGGAGGATGATGACGATGAGACACAGTTGTCTATCACTCAGGTAGTAGTAATTGGAGTAAGTCCGAGGGAGGAGCGCACAGAGGATTCAGAGGAAGAGCAGCAGGACGATGAGGTGACTGACCCCACCTGGTTTGCTACGCCTACTGAGGACAGGTCTTCAGAGGGGGAGGCAAGTGCAGCAGCAGGGCAGGTTGGAAGAGGCAGTGCGGTGGCCAGGGGTAGAGGCAGGGCCAGACCGAATAATCCACCAACTGTTTCCCAAAGCGCCCCCTCGCGCCATGCCACCCTGCAGAGGCCGAGGTGCTCAAAGGTCTGGCAGTTTTTCACTGAGAGTGCAGACGACCGACGAACAGTGGTGTGCAATCTTTGTCGCGCCAAGATCAGCCGGGGAGCCACCACCACCAGCCTCACCACCACCAGCATGCGCAGACATATGATGACCAAGCACCCCACAAGGTGGGACGAAGGCCATTCACCGCCTCCGGTTTGCACCGCTGCCTCTCCCCCTGTGCCCCAACCTGCCACTGAGATCCAACTCCCCTCTCAGGACACAGGCACTACCGTCTCCTGGCCTGCACCCACACCCTCACCTCCGCTGTCCTCGGCCCCATCCACCATTGTCTCTCAGCGCACCGTCCAGCCGTCGCTAGCGCAAGTGTTTGAGCGCAAGCGCAAGTACGCCGCCACGCACCCGCACGCTCGAGCGTTAAATGTGCACATAGCCAAATTTATCAGCCTGGAGATGCTGCCATATAGGGTTGTGGAAACAGAGGCTTTCAAAGGTATGATGGCGGCGGCGGCCCCGCGCTACTCAGTTCCCAGTCGCCACTACTTTTCCCGATGTGCCGTCCCAGCCCTGCACGACCACGTCTCCCGCAACATTGTACGCGCCCTCACCAACGCGGTTACTGCCAAGGTCCACTTAACAACGGACACGTGGACAAGCACAGGCGGGCAGGGCCACTATATCTCCTTGACGGCACATTGGGTGAATTTAGTGGAGGCTGGGACAGAGTCAGAGCCTGGGACTGCTCACGTCCTATCCACCCCCAGAATTGCGGGCCCCAGCTCGGTGGTGGTATCTGCGGCGGTGTATGCTTCCTCCACTAAACCACCCTCCTCCTCCTCCTCCTACGCAACCTCTGTCCCGCAATCTAGATGTGTCAGCAGCAGCACGTCGCCAGCAGTCGGTGTCGCGCGGCACGGCAGCACAGCGGTGGGCAAGCGTCAGCAGGCCGTGCTGAAACTACTCAGCTTAGGAGAGAAGAGGCACACGGCCCACGAACTGCTGCAGAGTCTGACAGAGCAGACCGACCGTTGGCTTGCGCCGCTGAGCCTCCAACCGGGCATGGTCGTGTGTGACAACGGCCGTAACCTGGTGGCGGCTCTGCAGCTTGGCAGCCTCACGCACGTGGCATGCCTGGCCCACGTCTTTAATTTGGTGGTTCAGCGCTTTCTGAAAAGCTACCCATGCTTGTCAGACCTGCTCGGAAAGGTGCACCGGCTCTGCGCACATTTCTGCAAGTCCCACACAGACGCTGCCACCCTGCGCACCCTGCAACATCGGTTTAATCTGCCAGTGCACCGACTGCTGTGCGACGTGCCCACACGGTGGAACTCTACGCTCCACATGTTGGCCAGGCTCTATGAGCAGCGTAGAGCTATAGTGGAATACCAACTCCAACATGGGCGGCGCAGTGGGAGTCAGCCTCCTCAATTCTTTACAGAAGAGTGGGCCTGGTTGGCAGACATCTGCCAGGTCCTTGGAAACTTTGAGGAGTCTACCCAGATGGTGAGCGGCGATGCTGCAATCATTAGCGTCACCATTCCTCTGCTATGCATCTTGAGAAGTTCCCTGCAAACCATAAAGGCAGACGCTTTGCACTCGGAAACGGAGGCGGGGGAAGACAGTATGTCGCTGGATAGTCAGAGCACCCTCCTGTCTATATCTCAGCGCGTTGAGGAGGAGGAGCATGAGGAGGATGAGGAGGAGGGGGAAGAGACAGCTTGGCCCACTGCTGACGGTACCCATGCTGCTTGCCTGTCATCCTTTCAGCGTGTATGGCCTGAGGAGGAGGAGGAGGAGGAGGAGGATCCTGAAAGTGATCTTGCTAGTGAGGACAGCATGTGTTGCGTACAGGTACCCTGGCACACATGGCTGACTTCATGTTAGGATGCCTTTCTGGTGACCCTCGCGTTACACGCATTCTGGCCACTACGGATTACTGGGTGTACACACTGCTTGACGCACGGTATAAGGAGAACCTTCCCACTCTCATACCCGAAGAGGAAAGGGGTTCGAGAGTGATGCTATACCACAGGACCCTGGCGGACAAACTGATGGTAAAATTCCCATCCGACAGCGCTAGTGGCCGAAGGCACAGTTCCGAGGGCCAGGTAGCAGGGAAGGCGCGGAGATCAGGCAGTATGTACAGCACAGGCAGGGGAACACTCTCTAAGGCCTTTGACAGCTTTCTGGCTCCCCAGCAAGACTGTGTCACCGCTCCCCAGTCAAGGCTGAGTCGGCGGGAGCACTGTAAAAGGATGGTGAGGGAGTACGTAGCCGATCGCACGACCGTCCTCCGTGATGCCTCTGCCCCCTACAACTACTGGGTGTCGAAGCTGGACACGTGGCCTGAACTCGCGCTGTATGCCCTGGAGGTGCTTGCTTGTCCTGCGGCTAGCGTCTTGTCAGAGAGCGTGTTTAGTGCAGCCTGGGGGAATCATCACGGATAAGCGTACCCGCCTGTCAACCGACAGTGCCGACAGGCTTACACTCATCAAGATGAACAAAGCCTGGATTTCCCCAGACTTCTCTTCTCCACCAGCGGACAGCAGCGATACCTAAACAATACATAGGCTGCACCCGCGGATGGAAGCATCGTTCTCTATCACCATCAAAAACGAGGACCTTTTTGCTTCATCAATCTGTGTATTCTATTCATCCTCCTCCTCCTACTCCTCCTCCTGAAACCTCACGTAATCACGCCGAACGGGCAATTTTTCTTAGGCCCACAAGGCTCAGTCATATAATTTTTGGAAACAATTTTTATACGTTTCAATGCTCATTAAAGCGTTGAAACTTGCACCTGAACCAATTTTTATTTTAACTGGGCTGCCTCCAGGCCTAGTTACAAATTAAGCCACATTAACCAAAGCGATTAATGGGTTTCACCTGCCCTCTTGGTTGGGCATGGGCAATTTTTCTGAGGTACATTAGTACTGTTGGTACACCAATTTTTTTGGGCCCTCGCCTACAGTGTAATCCAATTAATTTTTTGCCCACCTGCATTAAAGCTGACGTTACATCTGCTGTGCTGGGCACTGCAATGGGATATATTTATGTACCGCTGGTGGCTTCCTGGGACCCACCCATGCTGTCGGTCCACATGGACTTCCCATTAGGGAGATGTACGTGCCTGTGTATACTTATAAAAAACTCGAGCCTGACTGGGGCATGCAGTTTGGGCCGAAGCCCACCTGTATTTAATCAGACGTTAGCTCTGCTGTCCAGGGCACTGCAATGGGATATATTTTTGTACCGCCAGTGGGTTCCAGGGAGCCACCCATGCTGTCGTTCCACACGGACCTCACATTAGGGAGTTGTACCTGCCTGTGTCTATGTATTAAAAACCCCGGTCTGACTGGGGCATGCAGTGTGGGCCGAAGCCCACCTTTATTTTATCTGACGTTACCTCAGCTGTGCAGGGCAATGCAATGGGATATATTTATGTTCCGCTGGTGGCTTCCTGGCACCCACCCATGCTGTCGGTCCACACGGAGTTGTAACTGCATGTGTCCACTTCTAGAGAACCCCAGTCTGACTGGGGCATGCAGTGTGGGCCGAAGCCCACATGCATTTAACATGACATTACCTCAGCTGTGATGGGCAATGCAATGGGATATATTTATGTACCGCCGGTGGGTTCCAGGGAGCCACCCATGCTGTGGGTCCACAGGGAGTTGTAACTGCATGTGTCTACTTCTAAAGAACCCCAGTCTGACTGGGGCATGCAGTGTGGGCCGAAGCCCACCTGCATTTAACATGACATTACATCAGCTGTGCTGGGCACTGCAATGGGATATATTTATGTACCGCCGGTGGGTTCCAGGGAGCCACCCATGCTGTGGGTGCACACGGAATTCCCATTGCGGAGTTGTACCTGCCTGTGACTATTTATAAAAAACCGTGGGGCTGGGGCATGCAGACACCTTGACAGAATGAATAGTGTGTGGCACATAGGTTCCCCATTGCTATGCCCACGTGTGCAGCTCCTGATGGAGGTGGCACAGGATTGGATTTCTCATTGCTTCTGTACAGCATTGTGGGCTATCGCCCCGCCCCTTTTAAAGAGGGTCGCTGCCTAGCCGTGCCAACCCTCTGCAGTGTGTGCCTGCGGTTCGTCCTCATGGCAGACACACTTATAAATAGACATGAGGGTGGTGTGGCATGAGGGCAGCTGAAGGCTGCGCAGGGACACTTTGGAGTGTGCTGTGGACACTGGGTCGTGCAGGGGGGGGGGGGGGGGGTTGGGCAGCATGTATCCCAGGAGAAGTGGCAGCGGAGTGTCATGCAGGCAGTGATTGTGCTTTGTTGGAGGTAGTGTGGTGCTTAGCTAAGGTATGCATTGCTAATCAGGGCTTTTCAGAAGTAAAAACTGTTGGGAGGGGGGGGGGCCCACTCTTGCCGCTATTGTGGCTTAATAGTGGGACCTGGGAACTTGTGATGCAGCCCAACATGTAGCCCCTCGCCTGCCCTATCCGTTGCTGTGTCGTTCCCATCACTTTCTTGAATTGCCCAGATTTTCAGAAATGGAAACCTTAGCGAGCATCGGCGATATACAAAAATGCTCGGGTCGCCCATTGACTTCAATGGGGTTCGTTATTCGAAACGAACCCTCGAGCATCGCGAAATTTTCGTCCCGAGTAACGAGCACCCGAGCATTTTGGTGCTCACTCATCTCTAATGCCTACGCTTCCTTATAAGGCCAGAATTATCCCCCTTTCCTCTGTAAGTGCTTCCAGAAAGTTGGAGACTGTACGATTTTTCATGGAATTATTTGAAACACTTTTAGGCAACTCAGATTGTTAAAGGAGATGTCCCGAGGCAGCAAGTGGGGTTATACACTTCTGTATGGCCATAATAATGCACTTTGTAATATACATTGTGCATTAATTATGAGCCATACAGAAGTTATAAAAAGTTTTTTACTTACCTGCTCCGTTGCTAGCGTCCTCGTCTCCATGGTGCCGACTAATTTTTGGCCTCCGATGGCCAAATTAGCCGCGCTTGCGCAGTCCGGGTCTTCTGCTGTTCTCTATGGGGCTCCGTGTAGCTCCGTGTAGCTCCGCCCCGTCACGTGCCGATTCCAGCCAATCAGGAGGCTGGAATCGGCAGTGGACCGCACAGAAGAGCTGCGGTCCACGAAGATAGAGGATCCCGGCGGCCATCTTCAGCGGTAAGTATTGAAGTCACCGGACCGCCGGGATTCAGGTAAGCGCTGTGCGGGTGGTTTTTTTAACCCCTGCATCGGGGTTGTCTCGCGCCGAACGGGGGGGGGGTTTAAAAAAAAAAAAACCCGTTTCGGCGCGGGACATCTCCTTTAAATTTGCCCTTCTTCACTCAACTACTGATGCTCCTCTTTGGCTTTTTTTAGAGGCCCTTCAGGTCTTTTCCCCTCCTTGTAGACTCCATTCAGTGGACTCCAAAAGCATACAGGCTCCTATCCCCAACCTCTTTACTCTACACTTTCTAAAGGTTTGGGATTCAGTTATATATTCTGGAGGCTTAATTTACTCCCATTTCCCCTTATTACGATTCCTGCAGAGCACCTATGTTCTCTTGGTAATGACTTCCTACGAGCTTTTAGAGTTTGAACCAAAAGGGGTCTCACTAAGATATAGCATTTTCTCTGTTTGCAAGATATTTCTCCTTTCTTTATACTTCAAAGGAAGTATGATCTGCCCTGTTCTGAGATTTTCTGCTACTTACAATTTAAGCATTTTGTATCTCCTTACCTTAAAAATACTAATTCTCCTCCAACTCTAACCCCTTTGAGACATACTATCTTAAATATCCATATGCCAGGGGCCACATCTCCCATGTCTATTCCAGCTTGGTTCACTCCTATCATACTAAACTGCCGTATGTTTCCAGATGGGAAGCAGAACTGGGCTTAAGGGTGAAGTCACACGAACGTATATCGGCTCGGTTTTCATGCGGAGCCGATATACGTTGTCCTCGTGTGCAGGGGGGGGGATGATGGAAGAGCCAGGAGAAGGAACTGAGCTCCCGCCCCCCTCTCCGCCTCCTCTCCGCCCCTCTGCACTATTTGCAATGGGAAGAGGCAGGGAGGGGCGGGGCTACATTCTGAGAATTAGCCCCGCCCCATCCCACCTCTCTCCATTGCAAATAGTGCAGAGGGGCGGAGAGGGGGGCGGGAGCTCAGTTCCTTCTCCTGGCTCTTCCATCCTCCCCCCCTGCACACGAGGACAACGTATATCGGCTCCGCATGAAAACCGAGCCGATATACGTTCGTGTGACTTCACCCTAACTCTTACTGATGAGAATTTGAGATATGGGAATCAACTAATAAGAGCACCCAAAATATATTGGTAGAGATCTCTTTCAAAGTCCTACTTTCCTGGTAGTTGGTTTCTACCAGAATAACCCATAGGGGACCTAGCTACGCATCGAATTGTTTCAATGGTTTCCAATCCCACAAGAACTATGCATCAGGGGCTTCATAAAATATGGCCTAAAACCCTGATGCACAATGGCAAGCGTTGGTTATATTAATGTAAATCACCACAATTATAGAAAAAGTTATATGGACTGCACATCCGTATTTTATACATTGATCTATTGCGCTAAGCAAAATGTGTAAAAATTAATTGGAATTGGAATTGTGATCGTGAGCAAGATCTTGTCTTTTTTCAGTGCTTGACCTTACAAATACTCTTTTAGCTCAATGGGCACAAATTTTTCCATCACACTTTGCAAGTAGATTCCACAGTGTAGGAATTACTAATGACGCAAATCACTTGCAAATTAAGGCTAATTTCACACGGGCGGGCGTTCTGGAACAGACAATGTCCCTGAAGATGCAAGGTATTTTTTTAAGCAAAATAGCAATCCCTTGTTTTCAATGGGAAACCTTGCATCCCACTTGTATGCACCTTGCACGCCTGTGCAATGTTTTTCTGGCCCCATTGAAAAAATGGGCGAAGTGTTCCGAGGGAGCGCCCAAAGATAGAACATGCCGCAATTTTTTCCCGCACCACGATACGATGTGGGAAAAAAAATACCCTCATGTATATGACCCCATTCAAAAGAATGGGGTTCATATACATGCAAGATTTGTGTGTCTCGCAACACACAAATATCCCATGACTTTCTTGGCCACTATGAATCTGTCAAGTTGGCCTTCTTAAATACTCAATGTGAATGGATGACATCAGATTTGATTAAGAGATTTGATTGACAGTGCATTCACATGCAGATTGGTTGCAGAAATTCTTCAACTAAAAATCAATTCCATATATCTGAATGAGGTTGTTTCTGCAGCACGTGTATGGATTTCCTGAAGCCCCATTTATTAAATAGGACAGTCCCTGAAATTCCTGCAATATATCTGCCACACGTAAATATACCATAAAAGACTTCGATAAGGGCCATTTCACACTAGCTATTTTGCTTCCCGTATAGCTGCTCCATTGTTGGGAGAGCAAAATGGAAAGAACACATTGCAATTTTCCTGCCCATAGCCATGCATTGAAACTGAATATCGTCAGTTTCAATCTGTTTCTCAATTTTCCGTCTCCATTCCGTCTTTTAAACTGGACAAAAGTACAGACTGTTGTGCTTTTGTTTGCAGTTCAAGAAATGGAACAGAAACAGATCAGTTTCTTTTACATTGTAGTCAATGGGAGACTGAAAAAAATGGAAAGCAATCTGTTTTCATCCGTTTTTCTTTAGTTTTTTGTAAAACAGGATCTTATTCCTCCTGAATATAGACCCTTTTATGACAAACTCCAAAAGACTACCATGATAATAAAGACCTTAGACCAGACTACCATCCAGGCTGGAAGCTCTATATCTTGACTTATCTTTCTTGTGGTTTAATACCTGCTCTATTAAGCTTTCTCAGACCAAACATCTTGCGCTCTGGGCTGATGCAGGGATAGTAGAGCTAATAGAGATTGACCCTTACCAATCATACTAAGAAGCTTATTTGTGATCACTGAGGGGTCTAAAGGGGCTGTAAATCCTATTTTAAGCACTCCTTTATTCTATCCTGGTGTGCGCAGCACTTGGCCTCACTGGCATATAGGTCTAGACCCATTCTTCCACCTTATCTGAGTGGTTGTATTGGGTAGTGGAACCTGTAATACTAAACACATTGCGAGTAATATAAGGACTGACAGTGATCTAGTCAATCCAATTATAGGGCAGCTGGTTATATTCCCAGCGTTAATCTGAACCTTGTGTTTAATCCTTTTACCTCTGGCCCTACACTAAACGAGATACATTGAGGTCCAAAGGATAAACGATCATAGGGCATTAACCCCTTGTGTCCTTATTCCATAGTGATCAGTATACTAACAGCTGAGTTCTGGGATAGCGACGTGATGAAATTAAGCATACGTCCACCCTTGACTCTGCTATAAAAGAATTACAAATAACTCTCTGTATAAACCGACAGATCACTCTGAACAAGTCATCTTTGTAACTATACAGTCGGCATGATTAGGGGACCAATCCATTGAAATACATAACTAACTACGAAGGGTTACGTATTGTATACTCCTGATGAACCGCTGACACTTAGGGAAACGCGTCGAGTACAAGATTGTTATAATATCCAAATGTATATTGGAATATAAGAGCATAAGATCCAAACGTACATTGAACGTTTGACATCAGAATACAAGAGTTTGATGTTTAAACAAGTATCATACGTTTTGACATCATTACGAGCATAACACTATATTATCAATACAATTACCTCTACGTGAGTCCACATCACAAGAAAGTACGCATTTATGAAGGCCATTATGCCTATCTATAGAGTCCTGTAACTAGAATAGAGCTCTATTGACATCAAAAGCATAAATGCATTTCCGCAGGCTATTATGCACAATTATGGAGGTTAATAAGCTCCATAAGTGACTTGTACATCGCTATATGGACAACAATACGACTAGAAAACTGTTAATTGGATTGGCCGTGTGTCTAGGTGGCATCACATACGGGGTTTAGTCAGTCCTCCTCGTTTCTCACACATTAGCGGTGTCCTGTGTAAATTTTACGCTGAGATCTATTTCCCTAAACCACGTCTATTTAGACATCGGAAAATAGTCTCATTTTTGTTTGTTGTTTTGTCTGTTGCCCACATTGTGTTCTGGTTTTAATAATTTAATAAAGTTTGAACGTTTTAAATAATCCTAACTGTGAAGGGCATTACGATATAGAAAATTTTGGGATTCTTTCTGTCTCTGTGAAGAAAAATTAGACCAGACTAGGCAATGATGCAGTGCCCAGAAGACCCCCATAAAGTAATGAACAGCTTCTCACCTGTGAGGCCAGCAGCAGGGGATGTAAGGGAGAAGCACTTACATGAATTCATGAATGGGTGAGTGAGTGCTGCCTCTCATTGGCTCAGCGGGACCAATCAGGGGCAGCTCCCGCTGAGCCAATGAGAGGCAGCTGTCACTCACCCATTCATGAATTCATGAATGGGTGTGTGAGTGAAACCTGCCTCTGATTGGTCAGGCTGTGACCAATCAGAGGCAGATCATTCAGCAGGCGGGGATTTTAAAGCCCCGCCAGCTGAATAGTGCCGAGAAGCAGTTCAGGAGAACTGACAGCGGCCGCGGCAAAACTCCGGCTGCAGCGGAAAGGTGAGTATACAATTTTTTTTTATTTTAACACATTTTAGGATGAATTGCAGGGAAGGGCTTATATATTTAAGCCCTTCCCGACAATTCATCCAGCGCTCGCCGGCAGCCCATTGCTTTCAATGGAGACGGTTGTATTGCCGGCTCCATTGAATTCAATGGGCAAACATCGTTCTTCTCTGCCACAGCTGTTACAGCTGTGGCAGAGGAGAATGATTTGTGTAGTATATGTTCTCAATGGGGTCGGCGCTGCTGCCGCCGGCCCCATTGAGCGCATATAGAGAAGAGAACAGGAATCGCAGATCGCAGATAGGTGCGATCTGCGATTTCTGTTCTATAATTTATCGGACGAGCGCATAAAAAGCGCTCATGTGTCCGATACCATTGCAAAGCAATGGTTTTATAAAATCGCCGGACGCATGCGCATGCGCAAATCGCGCGAAAAATCGCCCGTCTGACTAAGGCCTCAATGTGAATGAAAACTCCAGTTCAGTAGCATTATTCAACGAAAGCAAGTAAACAGCTAATTAATCTGAGCTACTGCTTGCAGGTGCCAAATTACTTCCTCACTCACAAATATATTCTTATTTTTTAACCACATAGAAGCTACATGATATACATCAAAGGAGTTACCAAAGGTGTAGCCTGCTTTTAAAGGCTAAAACTATACAGTGCTTGCCGGAAGCTGTTATTGTTTCTAGCTTTGTTTAACGCCTTAGTGAAAAGCCAATTTTATGCCATAAGGAATAAGTGATTTTCACTGTCACACTGCAAGAGCCATAGCTCTTTGACATAACCATATGGGGGCTTGTTTTCGTAGGCCGAGTTACATATTTTAATGGATCAACTCTGAGGTACATATAAGAGCTTTTTTAGACGACCGTATATCGGCTCGGTTTTCACGCCGAGACGGTATACGGTGTCCCTGTCTGCAGGGGGGGGGGGGGGGGGGGGGGGATGAAAGAGCCAGGAGCAGGAACTGAGCTCCCCGCCATGGCCAGGCCATGCCCCACCATGCGTGTTAAATCCTGGCATTACTTTTTGAAATTATATTTAAGCATTCACCATAATGTAATTGTTTAGGTCATTATGATCGTGTTAATACCTAATATTTGCAGCTTTTTGAATTTTTTTGTATTTATTCATTCAAAAAGGCTTGGTTGCGGCAGTTTTGCGATCTGTTCCTTTTTAGTAATCTGAATCAGATCTTTTATTTGTTTCTCTTCATCTTTTGGCTATAATGGGAGTGGTTTTAGGTGAGACTTGCTTAGTCTCACCAGTGGGTAATTTGGGGGGACTATTTAACCCCTTGAGTGGCAGGTTTCCTACCACCGTGTCGTGCCCACCAGGGCAGGTTTTTTAAAATGGTCTGATCATTGAATTTCAACTAGTTTTACAGTTGCGTCTCAAGAGCCATAACTTTTTCATTTTTCCATTGACATGGCCATATGAGGGCTTGTTTTTTGCGGGGCAAGTTGTGATTTTTTAAACAGGGGGGAGGGAAAAAAGAAATGGGGAAAAAAGAAAAAAAGGGGCCATGTCATTAAGGGGTTAAATAATGTATTAACTTCCTTCTCTGGGTCATTACGACGCACACGGATACCACATGTGTGATTGTATTTTTGATTTTTTACAAAGTAAAGGGAGACAAGTGTTTTTTTAATTTTTTTAATAATTTTTTTACTTTTTTTTTTTTAATTTAAAAAATTTTTTTTTTTTGTCCCTTTAGGGGACTTCCACAGGGACCCATCAGGACCCCTGATCACATTCCAGGGGTCCGATGGTGACAGCCCTTTACATGCTGCAGTGACAGCCCTTTACATGCTGCAGTCACATAGACTGCAGCATGTAAAGGGTTAACACAGCAGAGATCGGAGGTTTTCTCTGATCTCTGCTGTAAGAGCTGATGTCTGGCTGTCCTCTCACAGCCAAGCACCAAGCTCTCCCTGCCACAGAGACCATCGGCTTGCTTCTGACAAGCCGATGGTCTCTATGGCAACCTGTAAACAAAGCAGGACATTGCCGACATGTCGGCAATATCTTCTGCTGGTTTTTAAAAGCCCTTGCACTGCTCTGTGTGGGTCTGTGCAGGCAGAGCACACTGTCACAGCTTGTGGCATTGTGCTCTGCAGCTCCCATAGTGATACATAGCCCGGAAATCTTCCGGGCAGTATCGCTATGAGCAGTGGAGCTCGGCCCCGGAACTTTTCCGGGCGTGCCACTCAAGGGGTTAATCTGGCCTTGTGTTTAGCTCATTGCTGTTTAATTCAGTGTCCCTCTGACTGTCGTGGCGTCCACGGGCGTTGCGGTATCCCGCAACTGAGATCCGCCACGGTAGCTGCCGCCTGGGGGCAGGAGCCGGCAGACGGATTTCCGCTGTCGGCCTATCTGACAGACAGGCTGACCGCGGAGAATTGCGGCAATTCGTAGCATTCTGCAAATTGCTGGCCGTGAGCGGAGAATCACAATGATTCTCTGCTCGTGGACAGGGTGCTTCAGACTGCGTGATTTGCGTGAATCGCCGGCAAAATCACGCCCGTGGACAGGGAGCCTTCGAGGTTTGTGGTGGATCTCCTGGTTTCCTGATTCTGTACTAAGCTCAGTACTGAAGTTATTATTGTTAATATCTTGTTCTCTGTGGTTTTCTCCTCTCCCACGTAGGTCCTGCTAGTGGCCTAGGTCAGACTCGCCCTTGTTAGGACCTGCATATAGGCAAGTCCCTTTCCTGAATAAGGGGCTCATATGGACAATGTTTCCTTGGTGTCTGTTTTCTTTATTGTTTATCACTGTTTCGTGTGCAGTTGCAATCTTTTCACACACCGTGAGTATTTTAGGTGTTCGGATCCAGCGCGTTAAGATTAGACATAACTGGGTTTTTGTGTGAAAAATACATTTTCTTAAACTAGATTTTTTTCTCTTTATTAAACTTTTTATACGCTATTTTCTAGTCCCTGAAGGGGACTTGGAGATGTATTTGTTCTTATCGATAGGATAGTACACTACATTATTTATGTAGTGTATTCTACTAAGCCTATAACAGCAGCGTCTTAAACTCTGCTGTAGGCAGGGCCTAATTGGCTGAGTTACATGACAGACATGAAGATGAAACGCCTTAGTCCTCCGAGTTCCATTGGAACCCATTGGTACTTTGCGATTGCACTGTGGGGTGTAGATAAGTGACAGAAAGAGCTCCCTCCATCCATAATGTGCTTACATGCTACAGTTGCTGATAATTCTGATACATATGGCCGCCTGCACACGAGCGGAATCTCGCGCGGCAAACAAACCGCGGCATGTCCTAATTTTCTGCGGGGCACGCACTCACCCGGCCGCCGGCTCCGGTCTGCGCATGCGCCGGATGCGCGGCAGCCGGCACAAGAAAGAGCCGGGGCCGCCAGGCGCGGGTGAGTACGCGCTCGTCCCTGCAGGCGCTCGGGTCGGATCGCGCGGTGAGAATTCTCGCTGCCGGATCCGACCCGCTCGTCTGCAGGCGGCCTAAGGGGTTAAGCTGCCAGGACCTTAGGTTTCTCCATTCTTGGCAATTACAGCAGGAGACTGTCTGCCAGTAGTCAGCCAAGCCACCACTTAAAAGGGATGTATGTGCAGGTTTAAAGCCCATTAGTGAGGTCAGTGGAAAGGCATATTGGCCGTACCTAAGGGGTTAAGGAATATTTAATTGGCAGAATTCTTCTGCATTGAGATTTTCTCCCAATAAATAAAGGTGTAACAATCATCATATGTACAACTAGATATTTTTTTTAATATATACAAAATTATGATGTCTTAGGCCTCATGTCCACGGGAAATATCAGGCCCGCCGCGGATTCTTCATGCGGAATCCCGCAGCGGGTCCCTCCTTTCCCGCGGACATGAGACCTAAAAAGAAGAATTACTTACCTGTCCGGACGCTGCAGATCTGCCCTCCGTCGCGGCTAGATCTTCTTTCTTTGGCCCGGCGGATGTGCTCGGCACGCCGGCAGCATGCCGCGCGCATGCGCCGTGCACTGTATTTTTTTTTTTAACTCCTGTTCTCCCGCGCCAGAGAGCAGAAATTCAGCTGTGGGTGTGCCGCGGATCCGGACGGCTTCCATAGGCTTTAATAGAAGCCTGCGGTAGCCGTCCGCGTGGGAGACCCACACTAAAATGTGCATGCTGCGGGTGTTTGCCCGCACACGCAATCTGTGCCTCAGGGGAAAATGACATCCGCAGGTATTTAATTACCTGCGGGTGTCCAATGCATCCCTATGGGGCGCGGATCACACGTGCGGGTGATCCACTCCGGATTTTAACCCTTTCCAATCTACTGTCTGACATCTAAAGACATTATAATTTAAGGCTGCCCAGCTCTGAAGACGCCGGTCGGGGTTCTCTTACTGTATATTGCCAGCCTCTCTGCTGTCGAAGTCTATCCAACATGTCAACTTATGCAGTACTGGCTTTAGCCAGCATATAGCGCCGTTGTATAACAGCAGAAAAAGAGTAAGCCCCCTAGGAAAACCAGGATACAAATTGGATTGGAAAGGGTTAAATGTTATTTTAGCAGTGGATAATGAGGTCATTTTCAGGCCAAAACATTGCTGAGACACATGGCTACTGAAATGCATAAAACATATTTGAAAATAATAGTCAGGGTCTGAATAAAGACACCTCAGGATTGGAACATTGTGGTGAAGAAAGATGCAAAAGAAAAAAGACAAAAGCAAACATATTTTAGGATATTTAGCAAGTATAAAGAAAATTGCCAGTGTAGTTTAGGTTATTTGAAATTTAAGAATTGTAGCCAATTAACTGGTTGCCCTGAGCAACTTCTTTAGTTTTCTATTGCATTAGAATAGTATCTTGCATTAAAAGGGATCCCATCATATCCTTTATTACTACGCTTACTGAGGGCAGCCTAAAGCAATGTCAGACATGCTGATTTCAACAACATGTCACTTACGGAGTAATGTTCAGGTGTTTTTTAAGAACTTAAGCTGAGCATGACCACGTTTAGGTATTAAAGGTATTGTCCAGTTGTAAACTATTGATGGCCTGTTAGGATAGGCCATCAATAGTAAATTGGCGGTGTCTGCTGCCCAGGATCCCCTCTCATTAAACTGTTTGCCAGGACAGTGTTCTTCTGCACCAAGCTGATGTGGGTATTATTGTATCTTGTCACCACCGGAGGCTAGGGGTTTGACAGGGCTTCCATTGAGGAACAGCGATTGGTGGAATAGCGGAAGGTCCATGAAGGTCCTAGGACGCATTATTCCAAGGCGTGTGACTCTCCTTCTCGGCCTGAGTGTAAGTTGGCTGTGCACGCCGTCTGTCACTCACTGTCCCACGCAGCTGTGAGCTCCCTGCTGTCCTTCTGAAGTCTGTGGCAGCCGGCAGTGAGTGACTGTCCCCCCGCGCTGTATAGATTCCCTGCTGTCCTCCTCCTGTGGTACTCTGCTGGCCAGCGGTTGCGGCTCTCCCCACTAGTGCTTAGCAGCGCTTACATGGACCGCTGGGTCTGTCCTGCACTGCATCAGCCGCCTACAGCCGCTCACCAGCGTTCACATGTGGCGGCCGACAGCTATGTCTGGTCATCAGCATCAGGAGCAGGACGGAAGACAGTGTGCCAGGAGGTGGGAGACTACAGCCGGTGCCGGCAGTCACAGCGCGCCGGCTTAAGGGGACCGCATCTGCAATACTACAGTCCCCGGGGACACTGACAGAGGGACCGTTAAGGGGACATAGTAAGGGGAGATGGGCGGCCACACTGACAGCAGCGCTGCTGGAAGGGCGGCGACAGCAACAGTCAGTGAGCAAAGGTAGATGGCAGCGGGACACTCACAACTGCAGTACGTAGGTGACTAGACATACATACATGTATAACTCAGACAAACACAGTTGAAAGGAACTCTCTTAAGGGGGTTCCTTACTAGTAATCAAATTCACGATACTCTCCGTTATTATTGATATAGAAAGCACTTTCTACAGGCCAGTGGGCGTTGGGGAACTCTGTATAAGGCATAAAGATTTCAGAGATGAAGGGAGCTCTGTATCTTCTCAAATCAGCTGTGGATACGCAGACAATTTTGAGTCAAAATTCACACAAATGATGCAGATTTTGACTGTTTTGGATGTGGAAATGTTGCAGAATTTGCAGCGAAATTTTCAGCTGCAGAAGTTTCACAGCATTTCCACTACATGTAAACATACTCTAAAGGTTCACTTTATTTTTTAGTACATTACAATACAGATAAGAATACTGTAGAAATCTACCACTGCCATAAAGGAAATGATATAAGGCATTATTCCATTTAGGCTCTGTTTAACCATGGCATTTCCCGTTCTGTTAAGCTCTTGGTATGTTTTTATGGCAAAAATAGTGTAGTATGCAGCACTTTTCTTTCTGTTGAAACATTGGAATCCCATCAGAAAGCGTATAGATATCATTGTCATGTTTAAAGGATCCATTTGAAAATGGTCATATCATATCAGTCATGGCTCTATTACAGATGAAAGTCATGATGGTAAAATTAGTAGAGTCTAAAAGTAAGACTTGTATAAGAAATGGGGATCAAAATTTAGTGCCTGTTTGCTACTCAGCAACGCTTCATTTAGTTTCAGATACTGTCCTGACAGATCCAACATGACAACCACAAACTCTCCTATAGCCTAAGGAAATATTAATCCTGGCTTGCCTCAATTTAATTTAATTTAATTTAATTATGAAATAGTTCTCTCATTAATGCCAAGAAAAGAGGAGTCTAATGAGTAAAACATTCAAACCTGCTTTCCTGCAGTAAGCCTGCATTAATTAATACCTTATCATACGTGTTTGTATTAAATGTAATATAAAACAGCCTACAGGCTTTTTCTTGCACCACACTTTGACCCCTTTGCATGACCTTTTTGGTGTCATTTGACTTGTGACATCCTCACCACCGCCATAAAATCATAAAATCGCCGGCTCCATTGACTTCAATGGGAGAACATCGCGCTCCTCTGCTACAGCTGGGACAGCTGTGGCAGAGGATTTCTTCATCTCCGCAGGAAGTCCCCTTGTCACTGAACACTGTGACAGCATTGTCACAGTGTCCAGTGACAATGGAACTCCCCACGGAGATAAAGAAATCCTCTGCCACAGCTGTGACAGCTGGGGCAGAGGAGTGCGATGTTCTCCCATTGAATTGAATGGAGCCAGCGCTACAGCCGGCTCTATTGAAAGCAACGGGCTCCTGACAAGCCCTGCAGTGATTTTCAGGGAAGGCTTTTAATTATATATGAATTCATGAATGGGCGAATGCTGCCTCTGATTGGTCCCTGCACTTAGCCAATCACAGGTAGCTCGCAGCTGTCACTTAATAGCTGAGAGCTGCCTCTGATTGGCTGAGCACTGTGACCAATCAGAGGCAACCCTTTCAGCAGGTGGGGATTTTAAACCTCCGCCTGATGATAGCTCTTCATAGCAGTGCAGGACCTGGCTGGACACACCTGAGCCCCGGCAGCTGCAGAGAGGTGAGTATATATATATTTTTTATTTTTCACACATTTTAGGGATGATTTTTAGAGAAGGGCTTATATTTAAAGCCCTTCCCTGAAAATCACTGCAGGGATTGCCGACAGCACATTACTTTCAATGGAGTCGGCTGTAGCGCCGGCGCCTTTGAATTCAATGGGAGAACATCGCGCTCCTCTGCCCCAGCTGTGACAGCTGTGCCAGAGGTTCGCGATCTTCACTGTATGTTCTCAATGGGGTCAGCGCTGCTGCTGCTGACCCCATTGAGCACAAGGTGAAAACCCTGGATGCAACGGCATCCAGGGGTTTCACAATAAAAAAATACTGATGCCAGAGTTATCTGCGATTTAAAAAATGGTGTCCTATGATTTTCACCGCAGACGTTTTTACCGCATGTAAAATTCGCACATGTGAGCGCTGCCATTGAAAAGCATTGGTTCTATTTAGTGTGATCTTTTTTACGTGCGGAAAAACGCCTGTCAAAATTACATGTAACTGAGCCCTCAATGAATGCACCTCATAAACTGAGTCTAACATAAGCACAGCAGGATGGACTACATGAGACTCTGTGCTAAAAGACCAGCTTCCCAACATGTTTTACCAGAACTTTGGCATCATTAGGGGTATAGGAGTAAAGGCTGCAGTTTTTATTAGCACCATTTTGGGGAACATACATCTTTTTGATCACTTTATAGTCAATTTTTTGGGAGCCAGGATAACAAAGAAAGGATGCAATTCTGGCATTCTGTACTTTTTTCTTAAACCCTGCAATGTGTGGGATAAATATTATGATATTTTAGTAGTTCAGACTGTTACAAACACAGCGATAGCACATATGTGTTTTTTTTCATTGTTTAGTTGTTTGATTGGAAGAATGGGAAAAGTTTTTTTTTTTAACATTACAGTTTTTGACAATTATTACCAAAGTGCAATATGAAACATACAATTTCAAAATTGTAGAAAATAAGAAGTGAAAAATTACAAGGAAGGCTTTAAAATATTGTAGATAATCAAACCAGTATGAAACCGCAAAAGTTGGGGCTTAGTTAAAATATGCATGACATTGAGTGTTATCAATGGTGCTAACTAGTGGGCATAGAACTATTGTTACGCTGGAGCCAGACTGTCCAGTATCTTCTAAATTTCGCCTTCTTACTGGAGGCTTTAACATTCATATAGTCAAGCCAACAATTATTATTTACCAATCTAATTAAATGGAGTAGAGCTGCTGTTCCAGCATTGGGCAATACTTCTAGAAGCAATAAGAATATGAAGTAGAGGAGTACGAAAAATATTGGGGAATTGATTGATATCTATATTTAGTAAAGCCATACCAGGGTTAGGCTGAATTTGGATGCTACTAAGATTTGACATCAGCTGGAAAATGTGGCTCCAGAGATTTAAAAAATAGGAACAGTCCCATCATTTATGCAGTAAAGTACTCTCTATTGAGCTGCATCTCCAACAATGAATGAAGAAACAAGGAGATAATTTATTGCGAATATGGGGGGTGAGGTATCATCTATGTAATACTTTGTGTGAATTTTGCAAAATGATTTGTTTATCTAGAACCTAGCAGAACTATGGAATATGCATAGTGCCACTGAACATCAGAAATTGATGCATTCAAGTGACTTTCCCATTTGTTTTTAGGATTGTCCATGAAGAGACAATTTAGTATATGGTAGCAAGTTGAGAAACCTTTATTAGTACCAATAAGGTAAGATAGTCAAGCATCAAGTTTGGCTGGGATAATAATTCTTAAAAGGTTTTAGTGGCAAACTTGGAAATATTTAAAAATATCTGATTTGGAGATTTTAAATTTAGAAATCAGGTCTGTGAATAGCAAAAGGCTGTCATTAAGCCAAAGTTCATAAATTTGAGCTAGACCCAGAACTTTCCAATTAGCAAGAGACAGATTGTCCACTGCGACCTCCAGTAAATCTATATCAGCTTTGTGTAGAGGAAATCAGTTTTCCTTTTTTGCCAAGCATTTGCATGTAAAGTAATTGGTTTAAAGAGAAAATTGGAGTTAAAAAATAGTTTAGCTAGAAGGTGTTTATTTAGAGAATGTTTCCTAACCGAAAATTCTCAATAGGCATCCAGAGTTTGGATAAATCATTTAACCATAAAGGCCTAAGTAGATCAAGAATATTAGCCCTGTATTATTGGATTACTTAAGAGGAGCTTAATCTTAATGACGCGGCCATTTTTTTCTTTTCATTTTCGTTTTTTTCTCCCCCTTTTTAAAAAATCGTAACTCTTTTATTGATCCATTGACATAGCTGCAAGAGGGCTTGCTTTTGTATTTTTGTTGTGTTTTCAATTGTACTATTTAATGTACCATATAATGTACTGAAAAACTTCTAAAAAATTCAAAGAGGAGTAAAATGAAAAAAAAACCCAAAAAACCTGCCATCTTTCGTTGCACAAACTGCAACAAAAATGACATGATAACTTCATTCTATGGGTCAGTGCAATTACTATGATACCATATTTATATAGTTTTTTTATTTGTTGTACTTTTATATTTTTTTCAAAGACATTTAGTTTTTTAAAATCATTTTTTGCCGCCATTTGCTGTGCCCAATAACCTTTTTTTTGTGTCCATCAAAATAGTTGTGCGAGGGCTCATTTTTTGTGGGACATACTGTAGTTTGCGTTGGTACAAATTTAAAATACATACCACTTTTTGATTGCTTTTTATTACATTTTTTCTTGGAGACAGGGCGACGAAATATGCGCATTTCTGGCACCTGCACTGTATGAAGGGAGATCACCCTGCAATCTCACTTCATACATACCCCGACCCTGCAGATGTAACTGTATGTCCTATAGCGATTGGGCAGGCAGTCTATTAAGCCACCCCACGGGCATAGCTTGATAGGCATTCTGCCAAGACAGCCCTGGAGCACGGCTCCCTGCGATCTCCATGCAGGGGGCCATATGAGACCCCTGAACATTGTTTGGGAGATTTAAGTGGCGCTGTCAGAATGTCCCCTAACGGGATCCTTATCCGCGGACCTTTCCCCAGCTTTGGCACATGCGCCCATCGCCAAAATGGCGGACGCAAGCGCAGAAGCTGCGGAGGGCTTGAGAAATTTAAAATCTCCTTACTCCTGGCTACTAAAGGTAGCTGAGAGCCCAGAGAGCAGTGACCAAGTGCCGCGGTGAGGGGTCCCGGTCACGTGATCACCATTATTCAATGGATAATGGCGATCACGTAAAAGTTAAAAGACAGTTAAAGTTTATGCTCCTTTTGGTTTGAAGAAGATTAGGGCTACAATGGGCATGTTTCTGAACACAGGGCAAATGAGGGTATCCATTTTGGGGTGCAAGTCTTCATTCCTATATGTGTTGTACAAAAAAACCTGTTTTTAAAATGACACAATTTCTCTGCTTAGATTCATTCCTCATTTTCATGTGCATGATAGAAAAAAAACTGTCTTTAAGATACCATATTTGCAAAAATTTGAAATTTTATTTTTTTCCTCGGGGGGACAGGGGTATCCATTTTGGGGTGCAAATCTTCATTCATATGTGCGCTGTACAAACATAACCTGTTTTTAAAATTACACAAACGCCAAAAAAATGAAAATTGTAATTTTTCCTTCTGTTATTCTTATATTCATTCAAAAACTGTGGGGTCAAAATATGCAGTACACACCTAAATGAATTTCTTACGTGGTCTAGCTTTTAAAATGGCATCATTTGTGGGGGTTTGCTATCGTTTTGGCCGCTCAAGGGCTCTACAATTGCGCAGTGGGGCCTAAAACACCTTCAAGCAAAATGTGTCTTCTGAAAACCACCGGCTGTTTCTTTTGGTTTGGGCCTCGTTGTGCATACAGACATATTAGGGCCACAGTGGGTGTGTTTTTGGACACAGGACAAACGGAGGTATCCATTTTAGGGTGTAAATCCTCATTTTCATGTGCATTATAGAAAAAAAAAAACTATCTTTAAAATGACATATTTCCAAAAATATGAAATTTATTTTTTTCTACTCTAAAACAAACTGGAGTCAAAATACTCCTGACCCCCCTCAGTGAATACATTAAGATGTGTATTTTTTAAAATTGGGTCATTTGTGGGGGTATCTATCATTCTGACACCTATAAGACTTTGAAATCTTGGCTTGGTGAAGGAAAACAAAATGTTTCTCAAAATGTTAATAATGTTAAATTTGTACATCTTCTAAATGGTTAAAATAACGTACTTTTTAAAATGTGCTTCCAGAATAAAGTAAACAGATGGATACATATATCTTATCAAAAATTTGGACAGTATGTTTGCACATTTTTAAGATATTACAATTGAAAATGTGAAAAAATGATACTTTTTCAAAAATTTCCCAATTTTAGCCCTTTTAACAAATATACACAAATTCTATTTGTCTATTTTTACCACCAAAATGAAGTACAACATGTGGTGAAAAACAATATCAGAATTACTTGGATAAGCAAAACCTTAATGGAATTATTCTATGTTGAAGTGACACATGTCAGATTTCCAAAATTTGGCCTGGTCATTAAGGCGCAAACAGGCTTGGTCACTAAGAGGTTAATATTCACTAGGAGATCATCTATCTTTTTAAATCTTCGTTTTGTTTTCAAATGACATCTTAGTATGGCCTTGTGTGCATATAAATAGGCGTGATTGATAAATCATCATCATCATTAAATACATAGTATTCCTCAAGGGTTTATCGGGTTTATTTCAAGACGTTGAAATCATTGAGGAGTAAATTATTAAATCTTCAAGGAGATGATAGGGATAGATTATAATCTTCTTTAATAGTTATGAATATAGGGCGTGATCAGACCAAGTCATAAAGTCTATTGAAGAGGAAGTAATTCTCTATAGTAACCATCTATCTACTAAGAAAAAGTCAATATAAGTCGTATGTGGAAAAAAAAGCAATCATGCTTGTTAGCATGTTGTATTCTCCAAACCTCATATAACCCCTACTTGAAAATTAACTCCTTGAGTGGCGGGTTTCCTACCACCCTGTCGTGCCCACCAGGGCAGGTTTTTTTTAAAATGGTCCAATTATTGAATTTCAACTAATTTTGCAGTTGCGTCTCAAGAGCCATAACTTTTTCATTTTTCCATTGACATGGCCATATAAGGGCTTGTTTTTTGCGAGAGACAAGTTGTGATTTTTTTAAACAGGGGGGAGGAAAAAAAGAAATGGGGAAAAAAGCAAAAAAGGGGCCATGTCATTAAGGGGTTAAATAATGTATTAATTTTCTTCTCTGGGTCATTACAACGCATGGATACCACATGTGTGATTGTATTTTTGATTTTTTACAAAGTAAAGGGAGACAAGTGTTTTTATTATTTTTTTTATAATTTTGTATGTAAATGCTTGAATCCCCTGCATCTATAGGTACATGGATGCCTAAATCCATGTATTGTTTGGGGTGTGGGGTGAGCATGCAACATCTATCTGTGTGTTGAGTACCAATGGGGCTTTTCTTACATCTGCCTAATTCTGTCCTCTTTCCTGCTTTGTATCTAGGGACAGACTAAGCCCTTAGGTACGAAATGCAGGGCCGTTATTGTCAGGATAATTACCCTGCTTGAAATCCAACAGAGCGAATAGAAACTTTAACTATTCTCTGAACAAAAAGTCTAAAAATCAGAGCATCATGGCTAAGGAATATAATCCAAGACTAAAGTAACATAAACTTGCACAAAATGAAGACACTTGTTAAATAAGTATCAAACAGACATCCTAGTAGAATATTTTTGAACCCAAGATGTAAGAAACATCAAACATTGATGAGTGGAGATTCTGTACATCAAGTAGAGGTCTAGCAGAGTGGTTCTGCATCACTTTAGTCCATTCCAGGTTAAGTGAAGAGTGTTGTTCCTCTGGCGTAGCTCTAGCTTCCTCCTGAGGTAGATTTAGAGACCACTTAGCAAAGATGTTTTCCGCTTCCTTGGGAGAAGAAATGCTGTGAGTAGCCCCATTCTTAAAGATCAAAAGCTTCACAGGGAAGCCCAATTTGTAAGGAAGCATCTCTTGAAATTTTTGTTTATCTTGCAAATTCTCTTCTCTTTGCTGAAGTCGTACGAGAGAGGTCTGCAAAAAAGGGAGATCTGTTGGAAATGATCAGGTAGATTTAAGTCTGTGAAGAAGCATTTAAGAGTGCATTCTTGAAATGACAGAAATGTAACTTGACAAGTACATTGCTAGGCACTCCTGCTGGTATATTTTTTGGTGTAGGTACCCTGTGACCTCTATTATTCACTGGATCGGATTCCCGGGCATCATGAATGATAACGACAAAGAGGTCAGTGAGGAATTCTACACATTGAGAATCACTGATGTTTTCTAGGATATTTCTGTATCTTATATTATTCCTCCTTGATTCAACCTCCAAATTTGCAAGTTTCAATTTTATTGCTATAATATTATCCTCTGCTACATTTTGAACATCCATCAATTAATTGTGAACTACTAAAAATTCCTCCATTTTTCTCCTCTAGATGAGAAGTACGATCACCTATAGCTATGATATTATCATGAAAAGAAGAAACAGCTTCTATGATGTCTCTGAATTGACTCCTTAAAGGGGTTGTCCCGAGGCAGCAAGTGGGTCTATACACTTCTGTATGGCCATAATAATGCACTTTGTAATATACATTGTGCATTAATTATGAGCCATACAGAAGTTATAAAAAGTTTTTTACTTACCTGCTCCGTTGCTGGCGTCCTCGTCTCCATGGTGCCGACTAATTTTTGGCCTCCGATGGCCAAATTAGCCGCGCTTGCGCAGTCCGGGTCTTCAGCAGTCTTCTATGGAGCCGCTCGTGCCAGAGAGCGGCTCCGTGTAGCTCCGCCCCGTCACGTGCCGATTCCAGCCAATCAGGAGGCTGGAATCGGCAGTGGACCGCACAGAAGAGCTGCGGTCCACGAAGACAGAGGATCCCGGCGGCCATCTTCAGCGGTAAGTATTGAAGTCACCGGAGCGTGGGGATTCAGGTAAGCGCTCCGGTAAACTTTCTTTACTTCCCTGCATCGGGGTTGTCTCGCGCCGAACGGGGGGGGGGGGGGGTTGAAAAAAAAAAAAACCCGTTTCGGCGCGGGACAACCCCTTTAAGGTCTTGAAACATAAGATTAACTCTTCAGGAGTAATATGCTCAATTTCTTTGTTAGGAACAGAAGCTGATAGGCTTATGTTCGTCAACACTTTAGCATGTAGTAGAGGAGGTTGCATATAACAGGAGAGTTCAAGTTTGCGGTGAGAGGGTGGCTACGATATCCCGAGAGATATTCTCTTCTTTTGAAGAAAAATGCTGAGCATCCTAAAAGTCGTAGGAGAGAAAGTTGCTGAAAAGCATTTGCAGAGCTCTGATGTGTGTGTGTGTATATATATATATATAGATATATATATATATATGTATATTAGAGACGATCCCTTGCAGAAATTTGTGAAATTTGTGACTGGTACTGGAGTTTCAAATATATAGAAATAAATAGAAGCATACAACTACGATAGGGGTCCTGAAAAATTAAGGCTTATGCATATACTGCACAGGCCTTTGAATATTGTGTGTAAGAGAGAGGTTTATTGGGGAAGAGCCCTAAATTTACAGCGCGTGGTCCTTAATGGGTTAAATGACAAGGAAAAATGTCTCACTCTTACCGTCTAATATGTGTTCTATGTTCTATTGTGAATAAAATATGGTTATATGAGATTTTCTAATTATTTCATATTTTTTCTTTACATTTTACACAGTCCTGACTTTTTTGAAATGGGGATTGAAATACTGTACATATAGGCTATGCCATATAAATAATGCAGGTGTATACTGTACATTAAAATAACATTTGCTGATGCATAGACATTATACACACATGAATACACATCCCACACACTCACATATTACAGTATACTGCACACATGTGTATACAGCAATTACACACATCATACAATATATGTTATAAACATACGCATTACGACCTGTTCACATCAATTTTGGAAGCTCTGTTCGCAATCTCCATCACTAAATACTATTAAAAACCACGTTGACACAGTGCTGCATGCAGAGCTACTTTGTCATTTAAAATGCTGGGTGGATGAACAATAACCAAATGGACGCCATTATAGTCAATGGGGTCCATTCAGTGCAATTTGGCTACATCATATATTGGAGCACAGAAACTGAACTTTTTAGTGCTAATGTGAATAACACACACACCCGTGCCCAGTTCTATAGGGCAGCTAGAGGGAAGGGGGACCTGTATTTTCCAGTCCTGGTGTCTTTTATCTAAAAGCTCCCTCCCCTGCCTCTCCATTCCAACTGAGCTCAGGGCTGGAGGGCAAGGCCTCTAGTGAGCACAGCAAACTTCTTCCTCCTGCTCTGAAGCTGAGGCAATTAAACAAAAATAAGTTGGGGAAGGGGGAGGGGGGGGGGGGAGGGAGAAGGGAACAACAGGGATCACCTTACCAGGGATCACCCCCTTCATCTAGGTGGAGTGATGCACCCTGTGCGGTTCCAAATCCCAGAAGCTAGCCCTGTTCCTGGGTTCTTGGGTGATGATTATAATGAGCCCATGGCAATGCAGCCAGCACAATGGAAGTTTAAGTTTATCCAGCCCAGTATTGTTGCTACAACATTCTATTGAATCAATATATCTGCTTGGCTGATTTCTTTAGACTAATCAGTAACTCGTGGCAAAGTAATAAATGTGGCAGTAATCACATTCCTGGAGGGTACGTTAATTTTAAAAATTCTAAAAGATTTTTGGCATGCGGTCATATCCCAGGCTGCCAACTATAGTGATGTCCATTGAAACCTAAGTACTGTATGTTGAGACCCTAGTTATGTCAACCCTCACTGATGTCACTATAGAATTCCACAACATATGTAAATGAAGTAAGAATATAGAACTAAATGCCGAAATTAAAAGCCCACTTCCACCAACAGAAAGACTAAACTAGTAGAAAATAACAAGTACACACTTCCCAACCCAACCATACAGTCCTATATGAAACAGATTATGATACACAAAAAGTATGTTATTCATAGGAAAAAAAAAGTATTCACTGCCTGTAGTCTCAATTGTCCCAGGTTTCGGAAAGTAGTCTAATTAAACCAATGGGAAGAAACTATGATCACACTGAAATGTCCAAGGTAAATATTGGAATACTGCCAATAAAGGACATTGTGCGAGAAAAACACAACGGGCTTTAGAAAAAGGTTGTTGGCCATTTCTTTTATTTTTTAGCCCCATTCACGCTGAGTTTTATTAGTGCAAATTCTGACATAGATTCTGCACCAAAACCTACATTATTACATTCTATTTAATAGGGTATAAAATCCGCATTATGGTAAAAAAAGAATTGACATGTCTGTTTTTGATGTAAAACTTGCTTGCAAATCGACGGTGAAATTCCAAGGCCCAGCCTCGGATTTCTGCTTTGGATTATTGTTGCAAAAAAAATCTGACATAGCTCTGCCTCAATAAACTCTGTGTGAACATGCCCTAAATCTTAAACAATCTGCCTCATAATGCTTGTGTTGTATGTGGATTTTGACAAAGATTTTGGGGTGAAAGTGAGGAAGTGTGGAAGGAAAATGAATCATTGCCAATATACCTCGACTTTTTATATATTAGGATGATGGATGGCATAATACATGGAGACATAATCAGTATGACTAGGAACAGGTTGCATGTCTGGCCCTATTTAGAATGTGCACTGTTCATTTTCCACAGAAACAGATATTGCAAACAATCTAAATCTAGAAATGGCATAGTTTATATTGTCATGTGTACATTCTATAGCTTTGTTTATATAACTGATGTATATGGCTATTTCATCAGTGTCCTTCACAGGTGTTTGTTGCTCCTCCATTTAGCAGTCTGGCTGCCTGCATATGAGGGTAAAAGTGGTTTATGTACCTGCCCTTTTGTATCAGTATATCAGTAAGTATATGGCCGCTTTATGTGATTTTTATTTTTTTTGTCTGTTATATATTTTCCTTTTTTGTGATTTTATATACCATATTTTCCGGCGTATAAGACAACCTTTTAACACAGGAGAATCTTCTCCAAAGTCGGGGGTCGTCTTATACGCCGGGTATAAGCTGTAGAAAAAAACAAAACAATACTTACCTCCCGCGGCGTTCTACGGCACTGCTGCAGGCTGTCGCTCCCTCCTCCTCGCCGACAGAGCATTGCTTTCTGGAAGCAGGGCTTGAATGCCCCGCCTCCAGAAAGCTAATGCTCTGACTGGCTAACTCAGCGCGGCGTCAGCCAATGAAAGCTTGCGCTGCGTTAGCCCCGCATCCAGAAAGCAATCCTCTGTCGGCGAGGAGGAGGGAGCGACAGCCTGCAGCAGTGCCGCGGGAGGGGAGTATTGACTTTTTTTTCGACAGTCGACAGTTGAGGGGTCGTTTTATACGCCCAGTCATCTTATACGCCGGAAAATACGGTACACTGAATAGATACTTTATCAGAGACATCAGCTTTTCTGCACCTTCTATGCAACTAAGTGATTTTTATCAGTGTAATGCATGGCAAACATGAGCTGAAACCAGCCACAGTACAAGTTATCTATTATAATACAATGTGGCCACTGTAAGAACTTACTGCTATAAACTATAATGCAAAAAATGTATTAGGATCCACTATATATAGACTGAATAGCACTTTATTGCAGACACTAGCCCTCTTAGAATTGGAGCTTCCTTGTATAGCAATTAGACACGTGACCCTGAGGTGCAGCACAAAATCAAGACAGCAATTTTTTCATGGATCAATTTTAGTGTGAATATACATTTGAATAGGAAAATCAAGTGATCTGAGAGATTTCAAGTGAGATACGGTCATCAATGCCAGACTAGACGGGGCCAGTATTACTTGTCAGGTTTTCTTGTGCAATAGTATTGAGAGTATACAGAGAATGGTGTGATTGAAGAAAAACATCCATCAAAAAGGGATATTGTGGACATAAATTGTTGATGAATGTTGTCATAGAATGATGTGAAGAATCATTCTGACAAACAGGCGGTACACCGTCAATCACCTCTCCCTGCTCCCCGTTGTGTCCGCACCACTGATCTGGGTCTCCCCTATGATGTCACTTTAATAAACTGTCTGTCAGTGACCTTTGTCATTGACTGCTGTCCTGTAAACTGAGGGACTACAGCATGCAAACAAACACCAAAACGGAGAACCGAGCAGTGCTGCAGGACAGAGGGGGGAGCAGGGAGAGGTGAGTATATTCATATTGTTATGTTACTGCATGAAGAACAGACTTCACAGAGAAGCTACAAATCGGACAGTATTTGTGGCTTTCCATAGATTCTGTATTTTATGTTAGACTAGCTTACCTGTCGCGCGTTGCTGCGAAGACAGACATACATACATTCGTTTTTATATATCTAGACTAGCTTATCCGTCGCGCGTTGCTGCGAAGACAGACAGACATACATTCATTCATTTTTATATATCTAGATAACAACCAATCACAGCGCAGCTTTCATGTTACCTCAGTGGTATAATATATAACAACCAATCACAGCACAGCTTTCATGTTACCTCAGCAGTATAAGAAATAGCAACCAATCACAGCACAGCTTTCATTTTACCTCAGCATTCTCAATATCCAGCAATTGTCTTGCGAAACGTTCGGCGGATGCATCATTTTGTAGTTGAACACTCGTCCTGTTGCTCGTAATGCCTTTTGCTTTTGTGCTTGAGATGGAAATCAAACGATCTTTGTCTGGGGGGCATAACTGTCGACGAAGCTCGCACGGCGCCACCTATCGTAGGATAGATGTACTATGCCAGTAATCTTCCCAGGAGTGTACTCAGCAACTTCCCAAAGTCTCATGGCGATTGGATGAATGGTGTAGTAATGCATAAAGGACAGACAGACAGACACATTCATTTATACATATCAGGAAGTGAGAGAATTAGATTACGTACGTAAAATTTGGACGCTAATTGTTTTGTGCATAGAATTGAATAATCAAGTTGGGACCCATTAGCTTTTCCTATTTATGGCATAATCAATGCCCATGCCAAATTTCAAGTTTCTATGTGAGAAAATGACATTCCGTACGTAAAATTTGGACGGTAATTCTTTTGCGCATAGAATTGAATAATCGAGTTGGGACCCATTAACTTTTCCTATTTATGATATATTCATTGCCCGTGCCAAATTTCAAGTTTCTATGATATTGAGAAGGGAGAAAATTAGATTCCGTACGTAAAATTTGGACGCTAATTCTTTTGCACATAGAATTGAATAATCGAGTTGGGACCAATTAGCTTTTCCTATTTATGACATAATAAATGCTCATGCCAAATTTCGAGTTTCTATGACATTGGGAAGCGAGAAAATTAGATTCCGTACGTAAAATTTGGACGCTAATTCTTTGGCGCTTAGAATTGAATAATTGAGTTGGGACCCATTAACTTTTCCTATTTATGACATAATCAATGCCCGTGCCAAATTTCCAGTTTCTATGTGAGAAAATTACATTCCGTACGCAAAATTTGGACGCTAACTTTTTTGCGCATAGAAATGAATAATCGAGTTGGTACCCATTAGCTTTTCCTATTTATGACATAATCAATGCTCGTGCCAAATTTCACGTTTCTATGACACCGGAAAGTGAGAAAATTACATTCCGTACGTAAAATTTGGACGCTAATTCTTTTGCGCATAGAATTGAATAATCAAGTTGGGACCCATCAACTTTTCCTATTTATGACATATTCAATGCCCATGCCAAATTTCAAGTTTCTATGTGAGAAAATTACATTCCGTACGTAAAATTTGGACGCTAATTCTTTGGTGCATAGAATTGAATAATTGAGTTGGGACCCATTAACTTTTTCTATTTATGACATATTCAATGCCCGTGCCAAATTTCAAGTTTCTATGTGAGAAAATTACATTCCGTACGCAAAATTTGGACGCTAACTTTTTTGCGCATAGAATTGAATAATCGCGTTGGGACTCATTACCTTTTCCTATTTATGACATAATCAATGCTCGTGCCAAATTTCACGTTTCTATGACACCGGAAAGTGAGAAAATTACATTCCGTACGTAAAATTTGGACGCTAATTCTTTGGCGCTTAGAATTGAATAATCGAGTTGGGACCCATTACCTTTTCCTATTTATGACATAATCAATGCTCGTGCCAAATTTCATGTTTCTACAACATTGGGAAGTGAGAGAATTAGTGGCAATGATGGAAATCGAACGATCTACGTGGGGGGGGGGTCGTAACCGTCGACGACGCACGCACGCGCGCCATTTATCATAGAATATTTGTACTATGCCTATAATCTTCCCAGGAGTGTACTCAACAACTTCCCAAAGTTTCATGGCGATCGGATGAATGGTGTAGTAGCGCATAAAGGACAAACAGACAGACACGCAGACAGACAGAGACGCATACATTCAATTTTATATATATAGATTATGTTAAGTCTTTGTTTCTTGAAGGCTTATGAAGAACAGCTTAATTTAATTGGCTAGCGTGTGCTGAAATTTAGGGTCCCGCAGCGGCTATCTGAAGCGCACAAAGTTACTATAAATATGTTCTATAAAAGCAACAATGTTATTTAACAGTGAATGCACCAAAACTGGAAGAAAGTTAAACCTTTTCTGGGATTGTACTCCACAGCAGCTTACAAATGAACTTGTGGCTGAGAGCAAAATATCAGTAGTGGAAACAGAAGCTGCTTCCAGTGTTCTCAGTTGTGCATTAAAGAAGAGCGAAGACCACATCACCTCTGCTGCAGAGCCGTGTTATCTGAGGAGACGTAGCATTCTTTCCTTTATTTATGGGGACACTCATTGCTGTTTATTATTCTCAGGTTACCATGATGCATGCCAAGTAAAAGGCCTCAGCTTTATTGCTGCTGGATTAAAAAAGAGAAGAAAAAGCCTAGGGAAAAATTGGCAACCCCAACACAGAAATAAAATGATGGCAAGCTGGGAATTGTTAAAAAAAGAAAACCAGGCCTTCTGTTTCAAAAGATTAGTCAGGTACAAAACAAAATGAAATTCCAGTGGTAGGGAACATTTCCGATGAAGAATTCAATAGGTTTTCTTTACACACACATATTTTTGATGGATTTTTTATGGGCTTGTAAAAAACATTATTTTCATGCATTTTTTTAAAAGTATTTTTTTGTGCAGTTATTTTCAACATGCGCTTTTCTTAGGGATTTTTTTATTAAATGCAGATAAGGCTATAGGAAAATGCCTGAAAAAGCTATGGCTCAAAAACAACAGTTCAAGCACTCTCTGGAGGTCCCACTGAAGTGAATAAAGTGGGCATGCATATATTCTCCTGCCGATCCGTTCACTTGGGACCTTTCATACCTCAGTTTTCAGTATCGTGGGGATCTCAATGGTCTGTCTCCTGGGATAACTTTAAAAATTGGCACAAGCCTTTTAAGGCATGTCAAAGTGTTTAACCTGATGGAAAAGATATTAGACAGGATGTGATTTTCATTATATTTTATTTAGCCTTTAAGGCTGGATTTATACAGGGCTTCTTTTTGCACATTTAAAAAACATTGTTGACCCCCAATGCCAAATAACAAAATGTTTGCAGACAGTCTCATAATTTCTTATAGACTCTGTAACAGTGTCTCCCAGGGGGTTGGGGTAGCAATGACACACTGGACTCAAAAGTGCATAAAAACTTACTTCAGTCTTTATTTTAACGTATGCTTCCAGGCAACAAAACAGCAATGCAAAAGTCCATGCGATATAACAGATGAAATGCTGCACCACGCAGGGTGCTCAGTGGGTTTCCTCCTCAGGCTGTCAGACACTGACTCCTTGGGAGCTGCAGCATTTTATGCCCTAGTAACGGGGTCAGTGCCTACAGCTGAGCTTCCTAAGAACCAGGGTGAAGTTGTGGACTGGACCACCACCCTGTCCAGACAAAGAGCCTGGGAGAGAGATATACTCTATCCACAACTTCACCCTTTAACTGCCTACAACTCCCCCCCCCTCTCCAGACCGGAGGGCAGGGCCTTTTTGGTGATCAGACAATGCACTCTAGACAGGGCATCAGCATTACCTTGTGACTTGCCTAGTCTATATTAGAGGGTGAACTTGAAGTTCTGAAGCGAAAGAAACCACCGTGTCACCCTCGCATTCTTCTCCTTATTTTGCTTCATCCAGGTCAAGGGGTCACGGTCTGACACTAATTTGAACTCTCTCCCCAAGAGATGGACATCAATGTTTCCAGTGCCCATTTTACTGCTAAACATTCACGCTCAACAACAGTGTAATTCTTCTCCGCAGGAGATAGCTTCCGGCTTAAATACAGTACTGGATGTCCTGACTAAGAGCCTGGGAGGGAGATATACTCCATCCACAACTTCACCCTTTAACTGCCTACAACTCCCAGTAAACATCTAGCTGAAACATTTTAGCATACACAAGTACAACACAACATACCAAAAAAGACCTCCATGTGTACAAGTGGCCTTAGTGTTATTTGGGGTACATCAAACATAAAAGTAAACAAGTTCACAAATTATAGAAAAGATCCTAATCTGTTTTCTGATATATTTTAACACCTTAGTGACCAGCCCATTGACTTTTTACATCCTAGCCTGCTGGGAATTAAAGCCCTGCAGGCTCTGGATGTGACAGCTCCATGCTGTCAGTTACCGGAGCTGTCATCCTGGGCCGGGGAACCCCTCCCCCGGTCACGCGATCGGATCCATAAGGGGAGCTGAGGATACTCACCCTCATCTTCCACAATGTCCCCCGGCATTCTAGTCCTGCAGGACCTGACGCCGGCATCTGAGCATGCGCGCCTGATGCCATTACGTCCCACGCATGAGCAGAGGGCTGGTAGGCCTGGGAAATTTAAAAACTCCCTGCTCCCAGCTAGTATGAGAGCTAAATGTCTGTTCTGAAAGCCATCGGCTGCTCCTTTTGGTTTGGGCCCTGTTGTGCATACGGACATAATATTAGGCCACAATTGGTATGTTTCTAAACGCTGGACAAACGGGGGTATCCACTTTGGGATGAAAGTCTTAATTCTTATGTGTGCTGTACAAAAAACCTTTTTAAAATGACATAATTGCTTAAAAAAATAAAAATCTTAATTTTTTCCTTCTGCTTTGTTTTGATTCATTCACAAACGGAGGGGTCACAATAAGCAGTACACCACTACATGAATTCGTTAAGGGGTCTAGTTTTCAAAATGGGTTAATTTGTGGCAGTTCTCCATCATTTTGGCTGCTCAAGGGCTCTGCAAGTGGGCAATGGGGCCTAAAAGGCCTTCAAGCAAAAGGTTTGTTCTGAAAGCCACCGGCTGCTCCTTTCGGTTTGGGCCCCGTTGTACATACGACAGAAAATTAGGGCAACAGTGGGTATGTTTCTGAACACAGGAAGAATGGGGGTATCCATTTTGGGGTACAAATCTTCATTTTCATGCGCATTATAGAAAAAAATCCTGTCTTTAAAATGACATATTTGCAAAAATTTTATTTTTTCTCTTACAAAGTGCATTTATTCCTGAAAAGAAACTGTGGGGTAAAAATACTCATGACACCCCTCAGTGAATACATTAAGGGGTGTGATTTTTAAAATGGGGTCATTTGTGGGGGGATCTATCATTCTGACACCTATGAGCCTTTGCAATCTTGACTTGGTTTAGGAAAACAAAGTGTTCCTCAAAATGTTAATAATTAATGTTAAATTTGTACGTTTCCTAAATGGTTAAAAAAAAGCGAAAGTTTTTCCAATGTGCGCCAAGAATAAAGTAAACAGAAATATATATCTTATCAAAAATTTCTATATTATGTTTGCACATATTTGTGATATTACAGTTGGAAATGTGAAAAAATTACGATTTTTTAAAAAGTTTCCCACTTTTAGAGCTTTTAATAAATATACTATTCTATACCAAATTCTATTGGTCTATTTTTACCACCTAAATGAAGTACAACATGTGGCGAAAAAACAATGTCAGAATCACTTGAATATGCAAAACCTTTACAGTGTTATTCCATGCTAAAGTGACACGTCAAAATTTGGCCTGGTCATTAAGGCACAAACAGGCTTAGTCACTAAGGGGTTAAGGTATTGGGTGTAGGGATTATATTGAGAAACTGGTTATTTCATTTTAGTAAACTATTGGGAGAAATTTAGTAAACCATTGGGAGAAATTATATCTTTAAGGGGTTTTCCAGGAATTTATTATTGATAACCTACCCTTAGGATAATTCATCAATAGTTGATCAGTGGGAGCCAAGGCATAACTTGAAGCTTCTGGGCCCCATTGCAAAATCTGTAACAGGGCCCCCAACTATAATGCTTTATTCATACTACTAGGCTTAATATATAGAGAAGATAGGCCTTATGGGCCTCTAAGGCTCCTGGGCCCGGGAGCAACAGCATCCCCTATAGTTATGTCGGTGAGTGGGAGTCTTCTACTCAGGATCTTTACTGAACGGCTAATCCTCTCGCCCACTGTTAGTGCAGCTGACCTGAATCTCTGTATTGGGCTTGGAGCCGAAAGTATAATAGAAGGCATCGCTCTCATTGACAATGAGAGTGATGCCTTTCGTTAGAGCCAGAAGTGTAATAGAAGGCATCACTCCCATTGATTTAAATGGGAGTGATGTCTCCTATTAAACTTCCAGCTCTGTCCCCAATGTGGAAGTCCAGGTCTGCTGCACCGACAGTGGGCCGGAGGATCAGCTGATTGGTGGGGATCCCGAGCAGCGAAGCCCCACCGATCAACAATTACAGACCTTCCCTGGGGATTGGTCATCAACAGTAAATTCCCAGAAAAACCCTTTAATATTGCCATCTGTAATGGGATATATTATAGTTGGTTTAGTTAAGGGGAGGAATCTGACATTGTAACATTTGTTTGAATTAAGTTCTGATTGATATGATTCTATTTTAGAACTGGGGCTACACATAGAGTTTTGTCACTCGATGACAGCTTCTGTAATAACTGAGCTATAGTAATAGTCCGACAGTGTGTACCTAGAGGCACAAAAACATTGCTTCTACGGAGAATGCAATGCATTCTCCAGTATCCAATGGAATATGCTAAGTATTGAAAAATATGCAGTGTGCGAGGGAAATTGTGTGTACAAAATATTGGCGGTGTGAACACCTTCATTGAATAAGGGAAAGAATACAGAGCCAACACACGCAAATGCATATGAGACCTAACTGGAACATTTTTGTGTAGGTCGCTGTACAGAGTAGGAGGACATTGTGTGATCTGTGGTGTTCTAAGAATTAACAAAATGTGATATTCCCCAAACGTGATACTTGTGTTTTTAAAAGTTACATTTGAGGTATTTTATTTCTACATTTCTAGCTCAATAACATTGGCTGGTAATGAATATTGGTCTGATTGATTTCTACAGCTACTGAAATCTAACAGAATATAGTGTATCCGAATGCAGCTGCTAAAGGAGCATTAAAGATTGCAAGGGCAACTCCAAGGAAAGAATGCAGCGGTTACATTCACCACCCTGTGTGTTGGCAATGTGATGTCCGGGCACACTGTGATTATCTGAAACTGAGATGGCAATAAAAGCAAGAGGAAAATACAATCTTCAGTACCTCCCAACATAAGATCTTCATTAATATTATCCATAAAAACAAGAACCAAATCCCTCCAAAAATAACCATTCTGATAAGTTGCCAGTATCATAAACCCTTGATCCATCCAAGCTCCTAATGGTACAGTGCGTACACTGTGTTCCAGCAAAAACATATTCAGCAGAGTAATATTACGTGTCTTCATCCTAAAACAACTGGTTCTACAGAGCAGGAAAAAAACCTGTAAGGATTTGTATTTTCAACTGTGTAACCCGGTGAAAAAGTGTAAAAAGGGATAAATATGACAATATAATAATAGAAATGGTGGATTCCGAACATATAAAACCTTCTAGACATGCGTCAATAAATGATAATTGTGCCGATATCCCCACTTGGATCAGTGAAACATCAGACATCTCCGTGAAATCTTGTTTTCTCATTTTATTGGGGCAATGCATGGACATACTATACGAAACTATACCTTTAACCCCTTAGCTTCAAGGAGGAAGTAAATAAAAATATCAATTGATCCCTGAAATTCAACAAGAAGTACCGTAATTACTAAAATTAGATTTTATTGCAGCCTTATTTAGAATCTAAATATGGTTTTGTGAATGCTGAGAAAAAACCATCTCATTCATAGACACATATCTGATATTTTTTAACACATTCAAAGTCTGATCAACATATGAATAATGCCTGCACTGCGTACTCATTTGCTGAATGGGCATGGGTGGCATTATTAAGCCAATAGGACCCACAGCTCTCTTATAGGAGGACACTAGAGATGAGCGAGCACCAAAATGCTCGGGTGCTCGTTACTCGAGTCGAACTTTCAGTGATGCTCGAGAGTTCGTTTCGAGTAACGAACCCCATTGAGCATTTTGTATATGACTGGTGCTCCGCTAAGGTTTTCATTTGTGAAAATCTTAGCAAATCACCAAAGTCATGTAAAAAACAGAAATGGATAGGGCAGGCGAAGAGCAACATGCAGGGCTGCATTTCGGGCTCCGAGGTCTCACTATTAAGCCACAATAGTGGCAAGAGTGAGACCCCCCCCCCCCCCCGCACTGTCAGCATAACGATCGTTCTCCTCTGCCACGGCTGTAACAGCTGTGGCAGAGAAGAACGATGTTAGCCCATTGAATTCAATGGAGCCGGCAATACAGCCGGCTCCATTGAAAGCAATGGGCTGCCGGCGAGCGCGGGATGAATTTCGGGAAGGGCTTAAAAATATAAGCCCTTACCTGAAAAAGAAAGATTTTAGTGTAAAAAAGAATAAAAATGCAGGCATTCTCTTCAATGGAGCCGCTGCTGCTGCCGGCGACTCCATTGAAGACAATGGTCCGCTGGCACACCTGAATTCTTTTTCAGGGAAGGACTTTACATATAAGCCATTCCCTGGAAATGAATTAAAAGTGATTTAAAAAACAAAAAAAATAGATACTCACCTCCCTTCAGCTGCCGGGGCACAGCCGCGTCTTCTCCTGCTGTCCCCTGCACTGCGGTGCTGAACTGCTGTCATTCAGCTGAGAGCTGCGCTGAGCCAATCAGAGGCAACACTCACTCACCCATTCATGAATTCATGAATGGGTGTGAGTGAGATTTGCCTCTGATTGGCTCAGCGCTGAGCCAATCAGGGGCATGTCTGACTCACAGCCCCTTCACACCCACTGCAGGCCAGCCGCACTGAACTCCGTCTGCCGGGACAAGGTGAGTATATATATATTTTTTATTTTTACACATTTCTGGATGAATTGCAGGGAAGGGCTTATATATTTAAGCCCTTCCCGACAATTCATCCCGCGATCACCGGCAGCCCATTGCTTTCAATGGAGCCGGCTGTATTGCTGGCTCCATTGAATTCAATGGTCAGTGCTCGTTTAATCGAGACGAGTACCGCGTGGTGCTCGTCTCGAGTAACGAGCATCTCGAGCACCCTAATACTCGAACAAGCATCAAGCTCGGACGAGTATGCTCGCTCATCTCTAGAGGACACCGTCGGGCATTTTAAGTATTAAATGAATAAAAGCAAATGCAGCGTATTGACTGTTCCCAAGGGTTTTTTTTTCTGTGCTGTGAGGCTAAAATTGAAAAGGTAAATGAAAATACAGTATGTACAGAATATATCTTACAGAGATGCTAAATTCTACATTTGCTAACAACTAATGGGTCACTCCGATGACATATTTTTCTTATTCATTATGTATCTAGTCCCCTGGTATATAAGTTGGCTGGTACTACCTTGGCTAGTTATTTTTTCCATTTGAAACTTGCTGGAGTTTTTCTCTTCAAGTTGGTCATGTGATCTTAAGGCCCTTTTACACAGAACGATTATCGTTCTGGTTGTTGAAAACCCTGCGCTCTCATGGGGTTTTGAATGATAATCGTCCCATGTAAAAGCATGCAGAAACTGAATGACTGGACGAGAATGGTGCTTGATAAGTATCAGAGAGGAAATTGCACTGCATAAAAGTGACTGCAATATACATAGGAAACGTGCAAAGTATGACAGTAATCGGGTGAGGGGTGCAGTGATGAAAAAATGTTATTTTGCTGGAGTGTCCCTTTAAGACAATGTTATTTTCCACGCACTTTCTATCCTGAGGAAAGGTCATCAATAGTTGATTGGCAGGGGTCCGCTGCAGAGGATCCCAATCAATCAGCTGTTCTGGCGCCTGCTTTCACCAGCAAAACTCGCAGGGTACAGAACGGAAGGAGATCACTCTGATCTCAGTGTTGCGGCTTGCACTGGTAACTGCAAGCGCAGCTCTCATTGGTTTTGCTCCCACTACACAGGAGTCAGAGTGATTTGCTTCCGCTCTGTGTCCTGTGTGCTTTGCCGGTGACAGCTGATTGGTTGGTTCATTTAAATGATCGTGTAAAATAAAAATTCCTCCACAATTCCACCAAAAAATAAAAACATCCACGTAATAGGTATCGATGCACTCGTATTGACCTGAACAATGAAAATATTTATGCCACATGGTGAACTACAAGAAAAATAATTAAAAAAGAAATTAATAAATAAAAAAGATATGGGTCTCGGAATGCAGGAATGCAAACTCAATTTCTTTCCCTTAAAAGTTAAAGTAGTAAAAAATGTTTTTAAAAAAAAAAATATTTATTACAGCTGTAATAGTATTAACCCACAGAATGAAGGTAAAAGATCATTTATACCTCCCAGTGAATGCTGCGAGAAAAACCAAACTATTCTAGAATTGATGTTTTTGGCCAATCCTTACTTCCAAAAAGAAAAAGCAATTATAAAGTGATGTGTAGTCCAAAGTGGTACAAATAAAAAAAAATACAGGTTGTCCTGCAAAAGATAAATAAATAAATAAAAATGCTATGGATCTGTAATGTGGAGACAGAGAAAATATTTTATCTTGTGTTTTTAGTGTGAAAAAGTGGCAACACATTAAAAAATCTATATATAAATTTGGTATTGCCATAATCATGCTAATCCGGAGAATAACATTGAACAAGGAAAGACTAGAAGCAACAGGTTGAAACTAAAAGGGAGGAGACACAAAGTAGATATTAGAAAAAACTTTCTGACAGTGAGGGCTCATTCACCCGGACGTTTGTGCGCGTCTGACAGTTGCGTTTGCGATCCGCATCTATATAGACCCAATGCTTTGCAATGGGAGCGGTCACATGTGTGAATTTTACATGCGCACAAATGCATGTGGCGAAAATTATAGGACACAACAATTTGCAGGACGCATGTAACTGCGTTCTGCGACAAATCGGTGTGCTGTGTATGTGGAACCCCTGGATTCTGTTGCATCCATGGGTTTCACCTTGCGCTCAATGGGGCCGGTGGCAGCAGCGCCGACCCCATTGAGAACATATACTGAAGATTGTGATCCTCTGCCACAGCTGTCACAGCATTGTGACCAAATAGAGGCAGCTCTCAGCTATTGAATGACAGTTGAGAGCTGCCTCTGATTGGTCCCTGCGCTAAGCCAATCAGAGGCAGCCCTTTCAGCAGGCAGGGATTTTAAATCCCCAGCTGCTGAATACTACTGAGAGCAGTGCAGGGAGAAGAGCCAGCTGGACGCGGCTGAGCCCTGGCAGCTGCAGAGAGGTGAGTATACTTTTAAAAAAAATTTTTACACATTTTTAGGATGGTTTTCAGGGAAGGGTTTATATTTTAAGCCCTTCCCTAAAAATGACAACAGCGCTGGCCGGCTGTATTGCCGGCTCCACTGAATTCAATGGGAGAACATCGAGCTCCTCTGTGACAGCTGTGGCAGAGGATGGTGGGCAGCGCTCTTTTTGAGCGTCAAAACGCCTGTGTGACCAAGCCCTTTTGTGCAGATAAACACTGCTAGCAGTGTTTTTTCCGCTGTGATGCCAGCTTTGGTCACGCGATTTTTTGAACGCATCAGTTATGCGCACAAAAAATCGTGCAACAAAATGCCCGTGTGACTGAGCCTTCAGGGTGATCAATGAGTGGAACAGGTTACCACAGGAGGTGGTGAGTTCTCTTTCAATGGAAGTGTTCAAACAAAGGCTGGATAAATATCTGTCTGGGATGATTTAGTGATCCTGCACTGAACAGGGGGTTGGACTCGATGACCCTGGAGGTCCCTTCCAACTTTACCATTCTATGATTCTATGATTGTCATGCATTTTTTACCACACTGTCAATGCCAATAAAACAAAACCCATAAATCAATGGTGGAATTTAATTTTCTTTTAAATTACCCCCTAAGAAAAAGTAATAACAGTTTTACAACACATGCTATGTACAAAAATCAAATCCTCATCTGTCCATGTCGATAAAAAACAAAAAAAAGTTTTGATTCTTTAAATATGCCGATAAGACAATGAGCAAAATTACTGGGTCATTAAAGCATCAGCTTCTCTGACTACCTGATGTGGACCGTGCATTAGTTTGGGCTCTTTCACATGGCCGTATGCAGTCTCACGTTTTCTTGACTGTGCCGTAAAATTGCATGAACGTCCGTTTTTCCGTGCTCACAGCCAGCATTTTCTTGTCTGCTCACATGACTGGGAGCAATTTTTTTTAGCAAAAAATTAAATCGCACCCCAGAAATCCCTTGCTCTGTCAAAGTCCTCGGAATGCCTTCCAATGCATATATGGAGGCACCTGTAAGCTTTTTGCAACATTGAACGCTGCTAAAATGCGTCCCCCTCCCTTTCTTTGTCCAGCTGCCATAGGAGTCTATGGGAGCCGCCGCTGTATATTGGGTAAAAGATAGTTGCAACACTATATGTGTCGGTGCATATTTCGGTGTAAACTGCTGCATTGAAAACCAATGCCCCAGATGAGAGCGTATATCGGTCGGCCATAAAAATGTGCCGTTTATGCGCTCGTTTGAAATAACCCTAAGACACTACATCTGCTTTGATTAACCTGTGCTGCCTGTATGAGCAACACTGGCTACTTAAAGCAGCAAGCAGTGTCTTAAGGCCCATTTACACACAAAGATAATCGATCAAAAGATAGGTTATGAGTAGAGATGAGCGAACGTACTCGGTAAGGCCGATTTCGCAATCGAGCACCGCGATTTTCGAGTACTTCACTACTTGGGTGAAAAGTACTCGGGGGCGCTGTGGGGCGGGGCGTGGTGTGGTGGAGCAGGGGGTAGCAGTGCGGAACAGGGGGGAGCTCTCTCTCTCTCCCTCTCCCCCCCACTCCCTTCTGCAACCCCCTGCTCACCCACAGCGCCCCCGGGTACTTTTCACCTGAGTAGTGAAGTACTCGAAAATCGCGGTGCTCGATTGCGAAATCGGCCTTACCGAGTACGTTCGCTCATCTCTAGTTATGAGCGATTGTTTTGCATAAACTGCTAAAGGACACTAATGTCCATTAGCAGCTTATCACCTTCATTTGCATGAAAATGAGCCTCCATGAGCTGTATGCAGAGATCAGCAGGTGGTCTGTTCTCTGCATTTAGGTCCTTTGTTTTGCCATGAGCTGCTGTGGGCTTTCTGCTGTATACATCATAATCAGCAGCTCCCGTGGAGAATACAGCAAACACAGCATACCGTCTGTGTTATCTTTTCTCCAGCTGAACAATGGATTTTATGCTCACCTAAAAATCATCGGTCAGCGGAAGAGTGAAAGATTATCGCTCAAGCTATGGCTTTTGAGCGAATTTTGAGCAATAATTGTTGCGTGTAAATGGGACTTTAGACTACTGATGCATACTAATGTACAGTGCTCATAAGGTAATCAGAAGTGGTGCAGCTTTGTTGCCCATCACTAAAAGTACTATTCTCAATTCAACTCAGCAATTTTGCATCTGATTATGCAGGTTTTTTTTTGTGGGATCCGGTTTTGGAAAATTATTCTTTTGACTGTGGATTCCATTATTTACGTTGACCATTTAAAAAGGGGTGCTGGCATCACGAAGACAACCAGGTATGAAGCGGTTCCCTATACAGTTGCTATTTATGGGAGCTGTGAGTGGCTGGGACAGCTACACCTTGGGCCTAGGAGGAGAAGATGGTAGAGCCACCAGTGACAGAGCAAGTTCTCTATCCCGCCATTTTCCGCAGTGCCTAAGGGTGGCACTGGGCCATCGCAGACCTAGCCTCCCTTGCTTTCCCTATCTTCCATTTTTGGTATTGAATGTTTTAATTTTTTCTCTATTGATTTTGATGTTTTTTTTAATGAAAAGCTTTCAGTTTGCTTCTGTTTCATTAGTTTGTTTTTTTTAACAGAAGAACTAGCACTGACTGCAGTGCTGTTTGTTCCATTAAAAAAAAAGGAAACCTAATGGAACATAAGCAAACTGAAAGCTTAACTTTTTTTTTTTTTTGCAAATTCATTAATATTAATGGAGGAAAAATGGAAACATTTAATTCTATTTTAACTCCTCTTCTTTGCTCAAAAGACAGAAAAGAAGGACTTTTTATTTAGCGAAGCCATGTCTGAACCTTACTACTACTTCCTCAAAAACAATCTCCATGCATCATTATCACTCTGCCCCACACACACATGTAACACCTATACTGCCCCCAGGAGGTAATTGATTTCTTTTGACAAAGAAAATACATTACATTAAGTTTATGTCATAAATAGAGATGAGCGAGCACCAAAATGCTCGGGTGCTCGTTACTCGAGTCAAACTTTCCGCGATGCTCAAGGGTTCGTTTCGAGTAACGAACCCCATTGAAGTCAATGGGCGACTCGAGCATTTTTGTATATCGCCGATGCTCGCTAAGGTTTTCATTTGTGAAAATCTGGGAAATTCAAGAAAGTGATGGGAACGACACAGAAACGGATAGGGCAGGCAAGGGGCTACATGTTGGGCTGCATCTCAAGTTCCCAGGTCCCACTATTAAGCCACAATAGCGTCAAGAGTGCCCCCCCCTCCCAACAATTTTTACTTCTGAAAAGCCCTCATTAGCAAGGCATACCTTAGCTAAGCACCACACTACCTCCAACAAAGCACAATCACTGCCTGCATGACACTCCGCTGCCACTTCTCCTGGGTTACATGCTGCCCAACCCCCTCGCATGACCCAGTGTCCACAGCGCACACCAAAGTGTCCCTGCGCAGCCTTCAGCTGCCCTCATGCCACACGCTGGCCTCATAGCCACACCACCCTCATGTCTATTTATAAGTGCGTCTGCCATGAGGAGGAACCGGAGGCACACACTTTAAAAGGGGCGGGGCGATAGCCCACAATGCTGTACAGAAGCAATGAAAACTCCAATCCTGTGCCACCTCCGTCAGGAGCTGCAAACGTGGGCATAGCAATAGGGAATCCATGTGCCACACAGTATTCATTCTGTCAAGTTGTCACATAGCTCAATCCACACTGCAAGGAGAAAGCCGTCAGCACTCTGCCCCCTACCCAAGTCAGTCAGTGCCTTTGTGCCAGACAGGTCAAACACCGCAATGGGAACTAAGTTTGCACCAACAGCATAGGTGGGTCCTAGGAAACCCAAGACATGAACCAAAAATTGATCTGAGCGGCCAAACATGGCAGACTTGCACCGCGCCCACGGCATAGGCCTCGGCCCACAGATTCAGCAATCCTAGGCTGGAAGCGGACTTTCACTGCACCCAGGACATAGGCCTCTGCACAAACCCTCAGCAATCGCGTGCCTACAGCGGACTCCAATGCTAGCGTAGCTGTGCACGTCTCATTAGCGCTGTATTGATCCTGTAGTTTGTCCCAATGCAGTGCCCTGGATAGTAGAGCTAATGTCAGATTAAATACAGCTGGGCTTTGGCCCACACTGCATGCCCCAGTCCGACCGGGGTTCTTTATCAGTAGACACAGGCAGGTACAACTCCGTGTGGACCGACAGCATGGGTGGGTCCCAGGAAGCCACCGGCGTTACATAAATAAATCCCATTGCATTGCCCAGCACAGCTGAGGTAACGTCAGATTAAATGCAGGTGGGCTTTGGCCCACACTGCATGCCTCAGTCTGACCAGGGTTTTTAATACATAGACACAGGCAGCTACAAATCCCTAATGTGAAGTCTGTGTGGACCCAAAGCATGGGTGGCTCCCTGGAACCCACCGGCGGTACATAAATGTATCCCATTGCAGTGCCCTGCTCAGCAGAGCTAACGTCAGATACAATACAGGTGGGCTTCGGCCCACAGTGCATGCCCCAGTCATACTGGTAATATGTACCTTAACAGTAACCGCGTTGGTGGGAATGTGGTGGCGACTGCGGACTTAGTAGCGCGGTTTTATTTAGTTGGTTTTCGGAATGTGGCCAGGATTAAGTGGGCCGTGGCGGGGGGATGGTGGGGGGGCTCTCTTGTTGTGTCGTTAAAGGTGAAATTCTTGGACTGCCACCAGGCGGACCAATGCAAAGGTATTTGCCAAGCATGCTTTCATTGTTGGAGGAGGAGGGGGATGTTTTTGAGCCACTACGTGTTCTCTCCACGTGTCCGTGGTTATATGCACCCTAACAGTAACCGCGTTGGTGGGAAATGGCCTCGCCGCCATCATGTCTTTGGGAAGCCTCCGTTTCCACACCCCAGTGACATAGCGTTAGCAGCGGTATAGGCAGAGCCCAGAATTAGTAACATTTCAGCGGTAGCATTAGGGACAGGCCCCAGTAACATATCACCAGCAGCATTATAGGGGGAGCACAGTATTAGTTCCATTTCAGTAGTAGTAGCAGTCCAGACAGGCCCCAGTAACAATTCCGAAACAAGAGGAATAGAGGAAGCGCAGTCTTAGTTCCATTTCAGTAATAGTAGCACTCAAGACAGGCCCCAGTAACAATTCCGAAGCAGCAGTATAGGGGGAGCGCAGTCTTAGTTACATTTCAGTAATAGTAGCACTCAAGACAGGCCCCAGTAACAATTCCAAAGCAGCAGTATAGGGGGAGCACAGTATTAGTTCCATTTCAGTAATAGTAGCACTCAAGACAGGCCCCAGTAACAATTCCGAAGCAGCAGTATAGGGGGAGCGCAGTCTTAGTTCCATTTCAGTAATAGTAGCACTCAAGACAGGCCCCAGTAACAATTCTGAAGCAGCAGTATAGGGGGAGCGCAGTCTTAGTTCCATTTCAGTAATAGTAGCACTCAAGACAGGCCCCAGTAACAATTCCGAAGCAGCAGTATAGGGGGAGCGCAGTCTTAGTTCCATTTCAGTAATAGTAGCACTCAAGACAGGCCCCAGTAACAATTCCGAAGCAGCAGTATAGGGGGAGCACAGTATTAGTTCCATTTCAGTAGTAGTAGCGGTCAAGACAGGCCACAGTAACATTCCTGTTGCAGCAGTTTAGGGAGATAACAGTCTCTTTCACATTTCAGTAGTTGCAGTATAGACAAGGCCCCAGTTACATTTATGTAGCAAAAGTGTAGGCCAACCCCACACACCTTGCTGTACCATGAGTGCAGGCGAAGCCCATAAAAATTACTAGGATTACACTGTAGGCGAGGGCCCAAAAAAATTGGTCTACCAACAGTACAAATGTACCTCAGAAAAATTGCCCATGCCCAACCAAGAGGGCAGGTGAAACCCATTAATCGCTTTGGTTACTGTGGCTTAATTTATAACTAGGCCTGGAGGCAGCCCAGTTAAAATAAAAATTGGTTCAGGTGCAAGTTTCAACGCTTTAATGAGCATTGAAACGTATAAACATTGTTTACAAAAGTAATATGACTGAGCCTTGTGGGCCTAAGAAAAATTGCCGTTCGGCGTGATTACGTGAGGTTTCAGGGGGAGGAGCAGGAGGAGGAGGATGAATATAATACACAGATTGATGAAGCTAAAAGGTTCCCGTTTTTTATGGTGATAGAGAACGATGCTTCCATCCGCGGGTGCAGCCTACGTATTGTTTAGGTACCGCTGCTGTCCGCTGGTGGAGAAGAGAACTCTGGGGAAATCCAGGCTTTGTTCATCTTTATGAGTGTAAGCCTGTCGGAGCCAGGAAACAATTATGCGCAAGGCTGGGTATTAATCACCGACTACTCCCCCCAGCAGAGATGCAGTAAACTGAAGACAGTGACAGGCAGGCCAAATATAGTATATTTTTAAACTTTTTGGGAAAAAGCCCACTGCCTCTGATAGACACTGTATTTCGATTTCCCTGTTGGAGGCTGACTTCACGTATGGAACGCACAGCAGAGCCAGGAAACAATTATGCGCAAGGCTGGGTATTAATCAGCGACTACTACCCCCAGCAGAGACGCACTAAACTGAAGACAGTGACAGGCAGGCCATATAGTATATTTTTACACTTTTTGGGAAAAAGCCCACTGCCTCTGATATACACTGTATTTCGATTTCCCTGTTGGAGGCTGACTTTGCGTACGGAACGCACAGCAGAGCCAGGAAACAATTATGCGCAAGGCTGGGTATTAATCAGCGACTACTACCCCCAGCAGAGACGCAGTAAACTGAAGACAGTGACAGGCAGGCCAAATATAGTATATTTTTACACTTTTTGGGAAAAAGCCCACTGCCTATATAGACAGTATATCTCTTTCCCTGTACCACTGTCCCTGCCTCACCAGTACTGCCCCTATACTCTGTAAAATGACTGCAGACTGAGGACGCTATGGTCTGCACACCCGATATACAAAAAAAAAAAAAATTGTGCAACACTGCTAAAAGCAGCCTCCACACTACTGCACACGGTCAGATGTGGCCCTAAGAAGGACCGTTGGGGTTCTTGAAGATGAATATAACACCTAACACTCTCCCTATAGCAGCTACAGCAAGACAGCACTTTCCCTGATCTCTGTCAGCATGCATCTGTGGCGAGCCGCGGGCGGGGAAGATTTAAATACTCGGGTGTCATCTGATCTCCCCAGCCACTCACTGCAGGGGGGTGGGATAGGGCTGGAATGTCACAGGAGGAAGTTGTAATGCCTTCCCTGTGTTTCTATTGGCCAGAAAAGTGCGCAAATTTCTCAGGGAAGGAAATGTAATTGACTCGAACACCGCGTGGTGCTCGTCTCAAGTAACGAGCATCTCGAACACCCTAATACTCGAACGAGTAACAAGCTCGGACGAGTACGCTCGCTCATCTCTAGTCATAAACTTCCTGCCAGTGTCACTTCTGGACACTGAGAAAGAGATATAAACACAGCCTCTCTCTGCCGGAAATCCTCTCTGCAAACTGCGTATGTCAGACAGGGGACATCTCAGACGGTACTTACGCCTGATGTCTTCTCCAATCAGCTATTATTGGCGTTCAGTCAGTCATGCACGGTACTTCTGCCTATCACACTCTCCTGCTTGAGAGTGATATAGATGAGATGAAGGGAAACAATGTGCATTTTAGCTGATTGTGTATTTCTTCCCAACCTGTGTGGCACCTCTGGCGGGATCTCACGGCACGCTGGGGTGCGGTGGCACCCCGGTTGGAAATTGCTGATCTATTTGCACATGTCTATGAGATAAATATGCATAACCATATCTATGAAAACACCTCTTTGTCATATTCCAGTGCATATTATGATATGTTTTACACAAAGTCTAAACTTTCTAAAATAGTGCTGAATATATAGTTCATCTAAAAAAAAAAGGTCAAATTCTCTATGCGTTTCATATCTTCACATTTTACATTTTAGTTCATCAGGTTGCTTGCAGGGAGGATTTTTTCTGTTCAAACAACTATATGGCACATCCTACATATAGTATACAATATGTCTACTGATTCTCTGAAAATGTCAAAGTTGAGACTCGGGTCTTTAAACCCTCCCCCTCCCTCCACCCAAAAAGCAAAACGAAACCAAAAAACACATTAAAATTCTGTGCAAAATAAATTGTATAAAGATTATAGTTGTTAAAAAGCATCAAACAAACCCCAAGCAAGTACAATTCATAGAATACACACAGCTGTGAAAAAGATGCTCTTACATGCTAAAAATAGAGATGAGCGAGTATACTTGGTAAGGCACATTACTCCCGCTCGTCTCTAAAGATTTGGGGGCCGGCGGGGGGCGGGGAGCGGCGGGGGAGAGCGGGGAGGAATGGAGGGGAGATCTCTCTCTCCCTCTCTCTCCCCCGCTCCCCCCTGCACACCGCCGCAACTCACCTGTCACCCGCGCCGGCAGTCGAATCTTTACAGACAAGCGGGAGGATACTCGGCTAAGGCACTACAGGTTGTTAGCCTTAGCGAGTATACTCGCTCATCTCTAGCTACAAATTAAATTTACCATATTTTTTTTTTTTAGTGCCACATGTCTATTATTTATATGGAGTAACTGTAGTTTATATCATTGTTTCAATGGCTCCTTTTTACACCTTCTTTAACCCCTTCCCGCTCCAGGGCGTAAGTTTACGTCCTGGGAGTGGGGTACTTCCCGCAACAGGGCGTAAACTTACATCCTGGGGATAGTGCGAGATGTGCCCCCCGCTGTTAACCCCTTCCCTGCCGCGATCTAAGTAGGGAAAGAGTTTACAGAGGGAGCGTGTCTGCAGCCTGTTCCCACGATGTTATCGCAGAGCCCGGCCTGTCGCCATGGCGACAGGACGCCAGACACTGGCGTCCTGTATTGCCAATGCCTATTATCGCTGTACAAGCGATAAGGCATGTCAGGGCTACTGCCCTGCCATGCCTTACCACAGTGATGGGCAGTACTGTGGTCAAAGTCCCCCAGGGGACATAAGCTGTGTAAAAAAAAATTAATTAAAAAAAAATGTAAAAAAAAAAGAAATCCCCCCCCTTTTTTATGCTTTTTCTCATATTAGCATAAAAAAAGGTTACAAAAAAATTAAAACCCCACATATTTGGTATTGTCGCGTACGTAACGATGCATACAATAAGCTGCATATGCTATTGAGTGTGCACGGAAAAAAGTGTAAAAAAAAAGCTAAAAAACTGAGGCAAAATGCTAATTTTTTAGCATTTTGCCTGCATAAAAACACAATAGAAGTGATCAAAAAAGCCGTAAGTACCCCCAAAATGATACCAATAAAAACTACAGCTCGTCTCACAAATAATAAGCCCTCACAGAGCTGCATGCATAAAAAAATTAAAAAGTTACAGGACTTTGAATGCAGCGATTTAGAAAAAAAAAAAGATTTCCAAAAAAAGAAAAGTGGAAAAAAGTGTAAGAATTTTGGTATCGTTGTAACCGTACCGACCCGCAGAAGAAAATAGATTGTGTCATTTATGCTGCATGATTAACGCTGTAAAAAAAAAAAAAAAATCTATGGCAGAATTGATGCATTTTCTCTCCCTGCTATCATAAAAAAATTAAAAGTTTTACAATATAGTCAAATGTACCCAAAAGTGGCACCGATAAAAACTACAGTTCACCACGCAAGAAACAAGCCCTTATACGGCCACGTCGACGGAAAAATAAAAAAGTTATGACTTTTGATAAATGGAGAAGAAAATCCGCAAAAATCATTGCGTCCTAAAGCCCAAAATAGGCCATGTCATTAAGGGGTTAATAAGGTCATAGCTTCTCCTGATACTTTTGGAAGAAATCCGAGGAAAGAGGTTTAGAACTACCTCTATAGCAACTATATGGGGACTTGGCTGAGCTTAAAATACATTTGAGTAACAGTATATACTCTATTGAGCATCTTGTGATAAAAGACTGGTGCACTTTACATTGTAAATCTCATGTTCGCTCAATTTTATCATCTATCCCCTCCTAGACTGCACAGTAAAACAAAAATACTTACATAATCTCCAGGAACGATCTGCCTCTGCAAAATTCAGTGAAGTGCTGGTCATGAAGCAGCAATATCCTCTTACAATGTGGTCACCTCTAGCAGTGAAGACTGGTACTAGGCAGTTGCCAGAACTCATTAGGGTTCTGCCTATCAAGCTCTGTCATTATAATAATCATTCCCTAGCAAATACTTACAATGGGGCATATCCAGTTTTCACTGGTTTCACTTTAAAAGAACAGGTTATTAAAGCAGATGAATCATCCAAGTTACCATTCAACTGTTTCCAATGAGCCCACTATACATTATAGTACATTGCTGTATGTTATGTAATAATAATAAACAAACACAGGTTTAACCCCTTAGGCCTCATGTCCACGGGCAAAAGAAGAATTAAAATCCACAGCGGATTTTAACTCTTCTCCTGCACGCGGATCCGCATCCCATAGGGATGCATTGACCACCCGCGGGTAGATAAATACCCGCGGATGGTCAATAAAAGTGATTTTAAAAAAAATGGAGCATGAAAAAATCTGGACCATGCTCCATTTTCGTGCGGGTCTCCCGCGGGCTTCTATTGAAGCCTATGGAAGCTGTCCGGATCTGCGGGAGATAAAAATCGGGATTTACTCACCCGCTCCGATTCTTCTCTTCGCCGCGGCGCCGACGTCACCGACGTCATCCTGCGCATCCGCCGAGCCGAAGAAAGAAGATCCGGCCGCGACGGAGAGAAGATGACGCCGCGGCGAAAGGAGATCCGGAGCGGGCGGGAGGTAAGTTTATTCTTATTTATTCTCATTTTCAGCGCTCATGTCCGCGGGGCAGGAGGGACCCGCTACGGATTCTCCATGGAGAATCCGGAGCGGGCATGGTTTTCCCCGTGGACATGAGGCCTTAGTGATGAAGCCTGTTTGCACCTTAATGACCAACCAATTTTTCTGTTTTTTTTGATTGTTGCATTCCAGGAGCCATAATTTTTTACTTTTTCCCGTCGACATAGCCATATGAGGGCTTGTTTTTTGTGGGACAAGTTGTATTCTTTAAATTGCATCATTTTTCGTACATATAATGTACTGTATAACTTTTAGTAATTGTTTTTAAGTGGCTTGAGGAAAAAAATAAATTCTGGCATTTTGTTTTTTTGGATTTCCCCTTTACAGCCCATTGTGCAAAAATATAATGTGATAACATTTTCTGAGTGAACACGATTCTGGTGATACCAAGTTTATATAGTTTTTTTTTGTTTTACAATTTTTGAAAACAAAACAAACTTTTTTTTTAATTAAAGATTTGCTTTTGTGGTGCCACATTTGAAGAGTCATAGCATTTTGATGTTCCATCAACTGAGCTTTATGGGGGCTTGTTTTTTTTGTGGGATGAACTCTAGTTTTCATTTATGCAATTGTTGGGAACATATAACATTTTGATTTTTTTTTATTCCACTTTTTTCTAGTGGCAAGATTAATAAACACTGCAATTCTGGCATGTTTTTTTTATTTTTAACAGCATTCACCGTGCAGTATAAATAATATGTTAGATTAATTCTGCAGTTCAGTACAATTATGTCAGTACCAGGCTAAGGGCTCAGTCACATGGGCGTTTTTTGGCGCGATTAGCGGATCGCATAACGGATGCGCTCCAAATAATCGTGTGACCGAGGCTGGCGTTTCGCCGAAAAATCTGAACCAAGCAACGTTTATCGTTGCAGCAAAACGGCCGTCTGACCTGAGTAAAATCGCTGTGCGCATCAAAATGCACATGAATCTTGGATCGGCGGGAACTTTTTCGTCGTGCATGTAATCATGCTGCAGCCCACTCCAAGGTGTTATAAATAGCTGCTAATGAGGCCTGTTCTTCATTCTGCTTCTGGTTCGACATGGATGTGCGTGGCATTACTGGAGTTGGAGAGATGTCGTCGCGACATGATATTTTCTTTACCTGGTTGATGTTGCGTGTATGTAGGCTTTCTGCTTGTCTGCCAAAGGATGTGTTTGGCTACCTTGCTAGTGACCAACCTAGGGCTAGCGATAGTCCTGGGCCGGTCAGGAGGAGGAGGACTAGGAGGTACTGGGTGCATCCGATGGTGGAGCAGTGTGAACGTATTGGGCTGTTTCACTCCCTGCACGCATACCTGAGGCAGTACCCGGACAAGTTCATTGCCTTTTGTCGTTTGTCGGTCACCATGTTCGATGAACTTCTGGAGGTGGTGCGTGCCGGGATTACACACAGAGATACCAACATGCGTGACATTATCTCTGCTGAGGAAAGACTCCTGGTCACTCTGCGGTAAGTTCTCCTCTGTCTCTAGGTCACATCATCTGTCATTATCTTTCATCCCTTCCCTGTGTAGCCTTTGTACCTTTGTCTATACATATTTGCTTTAGTCTGTGTCTTTGATTTGCATGCACATTAGCAAACCTTAGAACCTACAGCTGATACACCATCACAAGCTCCATGGCGAGGGCACATCTGGTTTGGCCTTTCCTTTATTACCAACGCAAAATGTCTACCTGCTTTCATCTTTGTTGGAAATGCCCTGAAAGTCCAATTATAAGCCACCTTTATTAGCAAAAGCCCTTGGTCATTGCAGCGGCCCCACCCCTTCCTCATCCCTTTTTTAGTATTGGTGTCCTTTGTAAGTCACATCTTGCTGTGGTGTGTGACAGCACTTGATGTAGTCTGTATCAAGGGAGCGTGATGCAGCAGAATAATTAGTCTCACCTGTGTTCCGCTGTGAGCTCCTCATAAAGTGATGGTGGATCTGTCACCATGCTTCAAATATTAATAGTGCTTTGACGGCTTCGAAATAATGGCACGATCTTACAACAGTAATACAGCCGGGTATTGTTTAGTTACAATTTCTTTTTAGCCATTTCTGTGCGACCATTGTTCTGTCACCTTTTTTTGTGTGTGGGGGTGTGGGTTGCGTCAAGCCTTCTTGTGTTGGATAAATACTTTATGTAGCGCCAAAGTTGTTTTGTCAGAGCATGAGCCTACCTTGGCCAGATGGTTAATATTGCGAACATATTTTTCGATCAAACAAAGAGGTAGACGAAAAGCCAGTGCGCCAATGTACCATGTTTTTCATTTGTCTGAGTATATGTTTTTAGTATGTTTGTTAATGATGCAGTTCTATATATAGAAAGTTCATGTCATGCTGCAAAGTTATTACCTTATTAATTTTTCTTCTCAGCTTCGCAGCATGTGCATTTCTTGATTGGCCACTCTACCATTGGTGGAATCGTCAGGGAGACTTGTGACATCCTTTGGCAGTGTCTTGTACATTTGGTGATGGCTCCTCCCTCTCGTCAAGATTGGCTGGACGTCGCCGAGGGATTTATAAGTGCTGCGCAGTTCCCAAACTGCATTGAGGCGTTGGACGGGAAGTATATTCGTGTGCAGAAGCCACCTAACTCAGGGTTTCAATATTTCAACTATCGGCAGTTCTTTTTGGTGGTCATCCTTGCTGTTGCTGACAGTAAATATCGATTCCTGCTGGTTGATATTGGATCCTTTGGAAGTGCTGGTGATACTCGCATTTTCAGCACTTCCAGAATGGGTAGGTGGCTGAGGGAACAGCAGCTTTCTATTCCTGTGCCCCAGGCCCTTCCTGGCTCGTCAGGTACAGAAGCCCCATTTGTCTTTGTGGCGGATGAGGCATTTGGCCTGTCTAATAATGTCATTCGGCCCTTTGCTCGTAGGAACATTGACACCAGGAGGCAGGTGTTTAATTACCGCCTCACACGTGCCCGGCGTTATGCGGAGTGTGCATTTGGTATTCTCGCTAATCGTTGGTGAGTCTTACTAAGTACCATTCAGCTGGCTCCTGAGAACGTGGCTGCGGTAATCAGGGCCTGTGTGGTTCTATATAATTTCTGCTGGCAACATGATACAGTTTTGAATGTTGTGCATCCTTTACCCACTACTTTTGGGGGCAAAATTTTAGAGGAGGCTGTGCAGCATGGTAGGCCAGCACAATCTGCTATCCTAGTCAGGGACCTCTTCACGGAGTATTTCCTATCTCCACAGGGAGCACTTCCGTGGCAGTTGGAACATGCTCGACGAGGACGATGAGCTGGTTTCTCAAGATTGTATATATTTTTTTTAAGCTGGCTGTGCCCCTTTTTTTGTAGTTAGATTATTATTGGCACATTCTCTTAGTTAGAGACTTGCAAATAACGAGGATCCTTGACGTGGATTGCGAGCTTGTACTAACTTGTCCACCTTGAGCTCCATGTAGGAAACGTCCTTTCAAACTGAGGCACTCTTTAAAACAGTTAACTCAAGGTGGGCAATGTAGTAAACCAATACCTCGTTTGGGGCCCTTAGCAAAGGGAACCCCTTTACCTTTTTCTTTATAACATTTGATTATTTGTGGGGTTTTTTTTTTTTGGGGGGGGGGGGCTGAGGCTGAAAATGTGTTCCTAGTAGCCAGAATGTTTGTGGCCCCTTAACTAGCTTTTGAGATGCTAAGACAAGTCAAACATCAGGAGCACTATGTTCAAGACATGTATGCAGCCTCTGTGCTCACTTCCCAAGGTGAAGATTAGAGACTACAAACACCTAACTTTGGGATTTGGCAAACTATTGTCACCTGGCCCACTGTGTAATGTGTTGAAAATGACTATTGAGGGTTGAAATGCTGTCCGTGCCACTTAATAAAAACCACTCAACGCAGCTGCTAACTATGGATCTCTGGTTGAGCCTTTGTACCTTCCAAGAGAAGTGATAAATGGTCACACAAGATTTAAAACTTATATCCATGAGTTGCCTAGGAGCATACTGTGTGTGTTACTAGTGTAAGTATTTATTACCTTGTATGGGCATGACAAAGGCCACTTTTTGGGAGATTGTACAGCCAAAATCTTAACTTAAACTGGCCTGTAGTTATGAAAACATGTTGGAACCCTTTATCATCTGCAATCATGATTTCTCGTTGTTTTACCCCAAAATCTGTATAGTGTACAAAGATTTATTAAGAAAGAATTAAAAACACATGTTTGCTTGTTTTTCTTTTGAATAAATAACTTTACTAGAAAAATGTCGCAGGGAGCCAACATAGCTCAAAACATTTCAGTCTTTAGGGACGTTGCAAAACACAGCTCTTCTGGTAGATCCAGATGATGGGCCAGCTCGAAATATAGGCAAACAGGGACCCTTCTGCACCCCCACAAACATCTTCAGATTGTTCTGGAAAGATCCAAGGGCGATGGTGTGGACAGGGACTGTGGGGAGCTGGCAGTATGGTGGAACGACCTAGTTTCCATCATCGGGAAGTGATGCACTCCCCACTGAGGGAGGTTGGCTAGCTTTTCACGCAGTCCGTCTAGGCCACTCTGCAGAAAATCAATCTGCAGGTAGCATAGACAGTTCTCGTGAAAGTACCGGGCCACCCTCTCATCAGGGGGGACATCTCTCCACACTGTGACAAAAAAGAAAGACAGGCGATCAAGCATGTGTAAATGTGTGCCTTGCTCTCCTACTGTGTGTTAAAATTTATTTAGCCTACTCTGGTGAATGTGTGTACACCCAAAAATGTCAGAAATATCTTATCGGCCTATCGTCTCAACCAGGATGTTACTTTCTAGAGGGCCAATTGTGTCGTCCTTACCTGTCACAGGGCGGCCAGGGTCCAGGCTTGGTCGATCCACCTCCACCAGAGGCTGTGGTGACATCAGGGGAGCCTGGCTGAATGGGGACCCCTCCTCAGATGTGTGGTCACTTGCAGGGGGGTCTTCAGCTGACAAGGAGAAAAAGGCAGTGTCTTAAAATTTGGATGGTAAATCTAAAGATGAATTAGGTCATCAATCGGGATAGAACAAAAGTTGCAGACTATTTACACTTACCGGGTGGCTCCTCCTGAATTGGTTCTGGTGGAGGTGCTGGCTGCCATGGTGGTGAGGCAGTGCCGGCCTCTGGAGAATCCGCCCTGTGACTTTGTGTTGCATCTGTTGGGACAGTAACATGAACACTTTTAATGATGTTCGCTCAACTCTTATTCGCTAAAGTTATGCAAATAAAAACAGATCATTAATATAAAATTCAAGGCGTTCTTGAGCTCACACAACGTGGTATAGCTGTTGCAATGATGGGAATCAGGCAAAGGTTGCTCCTGTAGCTAAAGTGGCACTTGCATGTCTGGCAATAATGCTTATTGAGAAAGAAGCCATGCCCCCAAACAAACCACACCCACCATGTAAAATTGCTTACACTTTGCGATCACAACCACACACACACACTGTGCTTACCTCCTTCCCGACGAAGTAGGTGCCGCCTGATGGCCTCAAGACGCTGAGGGCCCTTCAGCTTTTGGACGCTCCACCTCTTTTGCAGCTGTATGCGGCTCCTCACAGTCCCAAATTGCCGCACCATCACCCTTCGGATCTTTCGCAGAATTTTCTTTTTATGTTTGTGGGAGTGCAGGTAGGGCCCATGGTGCCCATCATAATCGAGCTGGTCCATCATCTGGACCAGCAGCCGTGTTTTGCAACGTCCCAAGGGAAAACTTTGCCTGGACATGTTGACTTTGGCAAGATTGCCCACAAAATGGCGCTGCCTAGCCACTGTCGTGCATAAAACGAACGCAGGGGACGCACCTTCAGCCACGGGGTGGGGCACGCACAGATGACGCCAGACGCACACTTTCCTCCGCCTTGACAATACTATGGTGAAAAAAAAAAGGGCCCGGAAAATTCTAGCCTCATAAAGTTATTTGCGAAACACTACCTAAACCCCCCCCCCCCACACACATACACACACAAATATTACAATATTACATTGGCATGTGTGGTGATAAACCCAAGAGTTTTCGGCCATGTCCTAACTTTGACAAATATAAACCCAAAAAGGCTGGGTGGTAGTGTGCACCTTAGCTATTGGTGGGCACGAATCTGTATGTATGAGTGCAGTTGTTTGTGATGGGCTACTTGTGGCACGAGTTATCAATAAACACCTTGTTTGAAGTCTGCCTTGATAACTTCACAGTATTCTGGATGCATCTGCTACAAAATGCACTATGACATTTTTGGAAGGCAACTTTTTACATAGCGTTGACTATAGTCTTGAGCTATAAAGCGCTTTCAGAGTGTTGTAACATACATTTGCCTAGCTGTAGAAATGTCTGGTGGCCTGGGACCTCTTGCTTGTACTATCCTTAAACTAAAGATTAATAAAAGATGACCACACCAGAGGCTTCTTTACAAAATGGTAACAAATAGATACCTGGCGTGACTAGAGAACTGCCATTTACCATTGATATGCAGAAGTTTGCTCATCAATTCATCGTTATTATATTCAAAAAGTAGTGAACACACCATACACAATGTAACGTTTTAGATATTTTTTATTGTGCCACAAAACTTGGTCTGCTTTATTCACCGACATTTTTCATTAGATTAAAGTTTAGGCAAGAAAAAAAAAAATACAACAAGAATGTGCTCACACAAAGCAGATTTCAACAAAAAGGGACATTATTTTTTCCGTCCACTCTGGAGCAGACCTCGGGATGAAGCCCTCCCAGAACGAGGAAGGCACAGAAAAGTAGACCATGCTGCATTTTTTTAGCGCAAACGAACCACATCAGCACACCACCTGTTTGGGCACCGAGGGTGACCAAGACACACCTTTGTTGGAGTGTCCCTCCTCGGCAAACATTTCACATTCCTCCTCTGGGAGCCCCAGGCACCATGAACTGCCTCCTCGAAGCAGGATGGCGAAGGGGACCCTGTGGCTGAGAGGCAGGATCAGCTGGAGGGACTTCAGTGGGAATCAGCAAATTTGGGCCTCCCCTTATCGAAGGCCACCCCTGCTCTGGGGAACTGCGCTCCCTACTGTCTCCAAATGGTGGTGGCGTAAAATAGTCGCCTTGCGCTGCCTGCAAAACACGGGACCTTCCTCTACTATATTGTATCCAGTGGTCCAAATACTAAAATACCGCCATATCTGGACTCTCCAAGAGAGCAGCCTCAAGCACGGTCTCAATGGCAACCCTCACCATGGCCTGTAGCCGAATGGGCACCTGCCGCAAGCGCCAGGCGATCGAACGACCAAATGCATTAGCCCCATCCTCATTTGCCCGTTATCTTAAATACTGCAATGCAGCATGCTCAATGTCACTGGGGAGAAAAGGAGGTGGCTGTTGCGAGGAACGATGCTCAGGGGTAGCCGGAGGAGGATTCCTTTGGCCCCTCCTATGGGTTCGCCTTGGGGAATTCTGTCGTGAGCGACGAACAGAACATCGACGTGGTGACAAAACAGGATCCCTCCTGGAACTACGGGATTGACGCCTAGGCGGAGCCGTAGGAAGATGGCTAGAGGAATCCCGAGGGGGATTCAAAACAGGAGACCTAAGGGGTCTCCTGTTTGGACTCCGTGGGGGAGGCCGACGGGACCGTTTGGAGTGATCCCGACGGGGAGGCGAAACAGGGACCGCCGGGGAGTCCTGCTTTGTCTCTGCAGGGGATGCCTCCTGGGGCTCTGTGGTTGAGAATCGGATGCAAGATTCGAGGGCCACTGTTACATCTGCCTCTCAGACACAGGGCACTGCAGCTCCCAAGATAAGGATGATGTCTCGCCCGTTCAGGCACTTCCAGCCTCTTTCTTCAACGTCCGGCCTTCTACATGGCTTGCTCTCCTAAGGCCTCATGTCCACGGGCAAAAGAAGAATTAAAATCCGCAGCGGATTTTAACTCTTCTCCCGCGCGCGGATCTGCACCCCATAGGGATGCATTGACCACCCGCGGGTAGATAAAATACCCGCGGATGGTCAATAAAAGTGATTTTAAAAAAAATGGAGCATGAAAAGATCTGGACCATGCTCCATTTTCATGCGGGTCTCCCGCGGGGACGGCTCCCGCGGGCTTCTATTGAAGCCTATGGAAGCCGTCCGGATCCGCGGGAGACCTAAAATAGGAATTTAAAAGAATTTACCCATCCGGAGCGGACCGGGAAGGTCTTCTCTTCCTCACGGCCGCATCTTTCTTGCTTCGGCTCGGAGGATGTGCCGCAGCCGTGACGAGTTCATCCGCCGGCCGAAAAAGAAGATCCGGCCGTGAGGAAGAGAAGACTTTCCCGAACCGCTCCGGATGGGTAAATTCTTTTAAATTCCTATTTTCAGCGCTCATGTCCGCGGGGCAGGAGGGACCCGCTGCAGATTCTCCATGGAGAATCCGTAGCGGGCCTGATTTTCCCTGTGGACATGAGGCCTAAGGACCTAAGGGAGAATACAATTTATTAGTATGTACCCCGCAGGAACAGTTGCCACAAAATCTAATCAGTCAAATTTGGGTTTGCTAGTTTTACACCAAATGCTACATACTATTTTAAAGCTCCATTCACATGATGAATGTAACACCTACAAAAAATACCGCAATATTATAACAGAAGTTAGGTTACTGCAGACAAGGCTTGGAGGACAAACCAACAATTTTGAAGGGCCTATATAAGAATGCAAAATGCTATGGTGCTGAAATACATACAACGATAATGTAAATAAGCCTCTAATAAAGGATTTTCTATCAGCAACATCACCGATGGGGGGGGGGGGGGGGGGGACACATGTTCAAATGCACGTTACTTACTGTGGTCTCTGCATACATGATAGTAGAAACGTGCGTTGGACAGCATATTTGTAGCCGGGGGCTCCAGAACCCTCCTCCTGCCTTCTCTGTACGCTCCTACCGAACGCGTCATGAGTGGAGCACCAGGACGTCATTACAGAAAAACATGCAAAGCTGAAATACAAGCAAAAATTACTTAAAAATGTTATGTCACAGTTACAATCTCAAAAGGCTATTGCATGCAAGTCCTTCAGGCTACTAATTAAGACTACGCACATTTTAAAAGCCACACAAATGTCCTTCAAACATGAAATACACGGAATGGCAGAATACATGCCTTTTGTGTGCACAATTAAATGCAGAACTCAGATGGGCGCGTTCTACGAATTGTTCTGTCATATAATTTTTCGCCCATCCGCATAAAAAACGGACATGTGACCACTCCCATTGCAAAGCATTGGGTCTATATATACGCAGATCGCATACGCATATGCAAATCGGGCGAAAAAACGCCCGTGTGACTGAGCCCTTATATAGGTCTTTTTTTTGTACACTTTTAAAAAATATATTTTTGTTTATTGTTGCATTGAAAGACCCATAACATTTTTCTTTTTTTGTCAACAGTGCTGTGTGAGGCTTTTTTTTTTGCGGGATGAGTTGTACATTTTAACAGCACCATTTGTTGATCCATGCAACGTTTTGGTCACTTTCTATTCTGTTTTGTAAGGTGAGAGTGGCAAAATTAGCTATTTTCACTTTTTGTTTTGTTTTTCATGGCGTGCACTGAGCGTGCTAAAATGTGAACTAACTTTTTCTCTGGGTCATTACAAATATATGTGTGATTTTTTAATGATTTTTTTACATAGTAAAGGGAGAAAGGTGGGGTTTTACATATTTATTTTTAATATTTTTTTAACTTTTTATTTTTGGCCCACTAGGAGACTTGATTATCATCATCTTTTATCATTCGTCTAATACACTACTATTCTTGAGTAAAGTAATGAATTAAAAAGCCTATGAGGTCAGCCAGGTGGGCCACCATAGCTGGCAGACTCAGAGGCTAAACTAAAGCTTTTGGGGGCCATGGCAACCCATCGGGACCCCGCAATCGCTCAATGGATGACAAAGGGAGCCCCCTCCTCTGTCAGCTTTTTACATGCCACAGCATGTAAATGGTTAAATAGCAGGAATAAAAGGTTTCTTCGATTCCTACTATTAGAGCAAGTTCACAGCTGTCACTGGAAACCTGCGCTGAGCTTCTAATGCACCGCCATCTTTTGACAGTGCTACAGATTAACCCTTTTCAATCCACTGTCTGACATCTTCCTACATTCTGATTGAAGCCTATACAGCTCCCATGTCAGAAGATGCTCAGCAGGGTATTCTTACTATATATTGCCAGCTGCTTTGTTGTCGGGGGCCTCTCCAGCATGTCACATACTGCAGTACTGGCTCTAGCCACCAGATGGTGTCATTGTATAATGACAGAAAGAGAAAGCCCCTAGGAAACCCTGAATCCAAAATTGGATTGCAAAGGGTTAAAGCCTCTCAATGCCCGCCATCAAAAGACGTATCGGGGGTCATTAAGGGGTTAATTTTTGCATTCATTTGGTCATTCTGTCTTGACCGTTGTCAGGTATTAACAGAAGCTAGGGTGGCTTCACATCTGCAACTGTCCCTCAGTCTTTGTTTTCCAGGCGTTTTTTTATAAAAAAAAAAAACTGAAGCAAACTGGATTCATAGAGAGCAATACATTTTTTTGCTCTCAGTTTGGGTTCAGTTTGACTTCGTTCTGTTCACTTTCATTTTTCCTGAATGAAATAAAAGTGCAGCTTCCAGTGTTATTGTTCTTGTCCAAAAAAACTGATCACGAACAGAAAGCACCTTTCCATTTTGTTTTTTTCTCATTAAAGTCATTGACAGAGGGAAGCAAACTGAAGGGCTTTCATCTGTCTTCAGTGATGAATGGATCCTTTTTATCAGTACACTGCAAAGCTAAGCAATAGGTGATCGGGGAGGTGAAGAGAAGAAAAGAGAAGGGAGGGGAAGCCCAAGAAGCCTGAGAAGCTGGAGGAGCTCTAGGAAGAGGAGGGAGAGGGAGAAGCCCAGCCACCACCCACTAGCCAGGAGTGTATATTGTGTGCATTGTACTGGCTTCGTGGAAGAGCTCTGACAGACCTCTTAGAGTGAAACTTGTATAGTGTGCAATGACCTGCATATTCAATAATCAGCTACTCAACCGCAAAAAATAAAAATATATTTGCAGGCATGCATCACTTCTGCTTCAGCTTGTAATCAAACCACATTCAGTTAAAAACTGATCATTTTTAAAAGGACTCCAAATTTAACACATCATAATAATAATAAACAAAATACAAATCATTTCTTTATATAGAGTGGAAAACATTTGATAATGAAATGTGAGGAATGGATCCCAAACCATTACACACAATATACAGTACTTGGTCTCAGGCTATAATGTTATGTTATTAACCCCTTAACGACCAGCCCATAGTGTTTTTACATCCTCCCGAAGTGGGCTTTATTCTCTGAGGACGTAAAAACATGTTTCCTGCAGAGAATAATGCCCCTCGGGCTCTGGACGTGACAGCTCCATGCTGTTGGTGTCCGCAGGTAGCTGACAGCATGGAGCTGTCATCCCGGGCTGTTCGGAGCCCCCCCCCGGCATTGCGATCGGCGCTATGCAATGGATAGCGCCGATCGCAAAAAAGTAAATAAAAGTGCAATAAAAGTTAAAGATTCAGCTGCTCTGATGGATCGGATCCATCGGAGCAGCTGAAATTACTCACCGATGTCCGCCGCACGACTCCCAGCTGTCCCGATGCTCCGGGCGCCGTAGCCGTCCTTCTGCGCATGCGCGCCAGGCGGCATTACGTCAGCCGCATGCGCAGAAGGCCCGGCGGCGTGGGAGACTTAAAATCTCCTGGCTCCCGGCTCCTGTAGGTAGCCGGGAGGCAGGAGATGTCAGCGGGGACCACGGTGAGCGGCCCCTGGTACCGCGATCGCCGTTAAACAACGGATAACGACGATCGCGGAAAAGTGAAAAAAAGTGTAAAAAAAGAAAAGTTTCACCTCCCCTCATGGATCGGATCCATGAGGGGAGGTGAAAATACTCACCTCAGGTCCGCCGATGTCCTCCGGCCGGTGTCGGGACCCCCCACTGGTTTCTGCGATGTGCCGATGCGGCGCGCATGCGCAGAAGCCGGCGAGCCCGGCAAATTCAAAATCTCCCTGCACCCGGCTGTCACAGATAGCCGAGTGCAGGGAGATATGACTGGGGACCACTGTATGCGGTTTCCAGTCATATGATCATCGTTATCCATCAGATAACGGTGATCATATAAAGTTAAAAGTAAAAAAAGTTTAAAAAGTTAAAGTTTCATCTCCCCTTATGGATCGTATCCGTAAGGGGGGATGAAATTACGTACCCAAGGTCCTGGATTTGTTCCCTGGTGGGATGTTGATCCGTGGATCTTACCCCAGCTTCTGCACATGCGCCCGTCAGCATGATGGCGGACGCATGCGCAAAAGTGAAAGATTGCCCAAGAAATATAAAATCTCCCTGCTGCTGGCTACAAAAGGTAGCCAAGAGCCTGGAGATGTCACGGGGAGCTGCGGTATGCGGTTACTGGTCACGTGATCGCCGTTATCCAATGCATAATGGCGATCACGTAAAAGTTCTTTAAAAAGTGGCAGTTTCATTTCCCCTCACCGATGCGATCGGTTGGGGGAGATAAAACATCTTCTCGGAGGCTTCCGCATTTGAATCCAGATGCGATTATCCAGATGCGGTCACGTGATAAAGTAGCGATCTAACATTAGGCCGGTCACACATGACCGGAGAGGAATTACAGGTTCTGCATGAGCTTGATCAGCGGTAATCCACGGATCAATCGCATGCATTGAATTACACAATTCCCCCCAATTAGCGGGTCGGAATTACGTAATCCACTCGCAGAAACAGAACACAGCATGCTATATTTTACCACGAATATCTGCGACCTAGAGCCCTTTGTGCTCTATGACCGCGGATATACTCGCACCCCATATGCAAACACATTGTGTACAGGCTGCGGGTACCCGAGTCATCTCTAAACGACGGCGCGGGAAATGCAAACAAAAAACCGCCTGTGTGAGTAGGCAGTTATGTGCAGTACATTACGCAACCGTACGCAGGGTCACAGCCGGGCTCACAGCTGGAATCCGCTGCAGGCCTCGGCAAGCGGATTCCGTCTATGGCTACGTGAGCACGGCGTTATTCAGACCACTACCAGTAATCCGTAATTTACAAGAAGCCCCGGGAACCTCGCCTTCCTGCAGTTCCAGGAGCAGCTTGTTGAGCGCCTTCTCTGTGAGACCGCTGCACCGCAGCAAGATTACAAAGCCTCACAGCGCCACTTTCTACACCCCATCCCCGCTGCTGAGGTTACGAAATACCCCCCAAAATACATGAGAGGAGGGGGGATACCCGGTTTTCTTGCCCCATGTGCCCAGCCCAACCAGCCTCCGTAATTACCCCTGTCTTCGGACATAAAACGCAGTTTATATTATTACCTTTATCTAATATTTAGGGAATGCCAAAAAATGGGGATGGCGGGGGGGGATTATTTTTAGGAAGTCAGATTTTTTTCCGTATAAGTGGGCAATGGGGCCTGGAATTTATTCCATTGTACCCTGAAATTCAGCGGGCATTCCCTCCATTATGGGCCTAGCCATGTGTCCTGTAAGTAGATTAGGGCCACAATGGGTATGTTTCTGAACAGGGGACAAACAGGAGTATCCATTTTGGGGTGAAAGTCTTCATTCCTATGTACACTGTACAAAAAAAACAGTTTTTAAATTGACAAAATTGCCAAACAAATGAAAATCGTAATTTTTTCCTTTTGCTTTGCTTAGATTCATTCAAATACTTTGGGGTCAAAATATGCAGTACACCCCTAGATGAATTTGTTAAGGGGTCTAGTTTTTAAAGTGGGGTCATTTGTGGGGGTTCTCTATCGTTTTGGACGCTCAATGGCTCTACATGTGGGCAATGGGGACTGGAATTTATTCCGTTGTACCCTGAAATCCAACAAGTGCTCCTTCCATTATAGGCCTAGCTATGTTTCCTTTAAGTAGATTAGGGCCACAATGGGTATGTTTCTGAACACGGGACAAATGGGGGTATCCATTTTGGGGCGAAAGTCTTCATTCCTATGTACACTTTCCAAAAAAAACAGTTTTTAAATTGACACAATTGCCAAAAAAATGAAAATCGTAATTTTTTCCTTCTGCTTGGCTTAGATTCATTCAAAAACTGTGAAGTCAAAAAAGTCATCATACCCCTAGATAAATTCGTTAGGGGGTCTACTTTTCAAAATGGGGTAACTTGTGGGCGTTCTCCATCGTTTTGGTCACTCAATGGCTCTACAAGTGGGCAATAGGGCCTAAATCTCCTTCAAGCAAAATTTCTGTTCCGAAAGCCACCGGTTGCTCCTTTCATTTTGGGCCCCATTGTGCATATAGACGTAATACTAGGGCCACAATGGGTATGTTTCTGAGCACAGGACAAACAGGGGTATCCATTTTGGGGTGCAAGTCTTCATTCATATATGTGCGGTACAAAAAAAACTGCTTTTGAAATGACAGAATTACCAAAAAAATGAAAATCGTATTTTTTTTCCTTCGGCTTGGCTTAGATTCATTCAAAAACTGTGAAGTCAAAAAAGTCATCGTACCCCTAGATAAATTCGTTAAGGGGTCTACTTTTCAAAATGGGGTAACTTGTGGGGGATCTCCATTGTTTTGGTCACTCAAGGGCTCTACAAGTGGGCAATGGGGACTAAATCTCCTTCAAGCAAAATTTCTGTTCCGAAAGCCACCGCTTGCTCCTTTCATTTTGGGCCCCATTGTGCATCCAGATATATGATTAGGGCCACAATGGGTATTTTTCGGAGCACCGGAGAAACAGGGGTATCCATTTTGGGGTGCAAGTCTTCATTCATATATGTGCTGTACAAAAAAACTGCTTTTAAACTGACAGAATTACCAAAAAAATGAAAATTGTAATTTTTTTTCTTCGGCTTGGCTTAGATTCATTCAAAAACTGTGGAGTCAAAAAAGTCATCGTACCCCTAGATAAATTCGTTAAGGGGTCTACTTTTCAAAATGGGGTCACTTGTGGGGGTTCTCCATAGTTTTGGCCACTCAATGGCTCTACAAGTGGGCAATGGGGCCTAAATCTCCTTCAAGCAAAATTTCTGTTCCGAAAGCCACCGATTGCTTCTTTCATTTTGGGCCCCATTGTGCATCCAAACGTAAGATTAGGGCCACAATGGGTATGTTTCTGAGCACGGGACAAACAGGGGTATCCATTCTGGGGTGCAAATCCTAATTTTCATGTGTACTATAGAAAAAAGTCCTGTCTTTAAAATGACATATTTGCAAAAATATGAAATTTTTGTTTTTCTCTTCTAAATTGCATTGACTCCTGAAAAAAAACTGTGGGGTTAAAATACTCATGACACCCCTCAGTGAATACGTTAAAGGGTGTAGTTTTTAAAATGGGGTCACATGTGGGGGTATCTATTATTTTGACTCCTATGAGCCTTTCCAATCTTGGATTGGTGTAGGAAAACAAAGTGTTCCTCAAAATGCTGAAAAGTAATGTTACATTTGTACGTCTCCTAAATGGTTAAAAAAAAAACGAAAGTTTTTCCAATGTGCACCCAAAATAAAGTAAACGGATGGAAATATAAATCTTAGCAAAAATTTCTATATTATGTTTGCACATATTTGAGATATTGCAGTTGGAAATGTGAAAAAATGACAATTTTTTCAAAATTTTCCCAATTTTGGCGCTTTTAATAAATAAACACAAATTCTATCGGTCTTTTTTTTCCACCTAAATGAAGTACAACATGTGGCGATAAAACAATGTCAGAATCGCTTGGATATGCAAAACCTTTCTGGTCTTTTTCCATGCTAAAGTGACACGTGTCAGATTTTCAAAATTTGGCCTGGTCATTAAGGGGTAAACAGGCTTGGTCACTAAGGGGTTAAAGAAGGAGAGATGTGAAAGAACAAAGACAGGCATGCCAGCACAACAGGTATTGATACAAAATTTTTCATTTAACCAACTTGGTTGATTTCCCAGCAAAGATTTCAAAAGAGCAAGCTTCTTTACAGATGAAATTATTGTAGCCACAGAGGTCTGTGCAAATATACAATCGAAGCAACTCATGTTATTAAAACAGCAGCTTTTATACATACATTATATGGATATGGATAATGTAAGGGGCAGCACATAACAATCAACTAATCATATTTTACCACCTATGTCCTAAAGAATTTTTAACTAAGGGTCCTTTTAAAAGGAACAATTGTTGGGCACTTAAGCGCTCGACAGTTGTCCCAGCGATTATCGTCCCTATGCTTTCACAAAAGAGTGATGATTACCTAATGAATGGGGGTGGAGTGGACTGGAGATCACTTCCAGCCACCCACCTTCATTCACAGTAAACAGGGAGTTGTTCATAGTTAAACGCCTGTCTGTTTACGCAAGCCGATTGTTGTTCAGTTTTATACATGCAGTAACTGAATGACGAACAATAAGCAAATAGATTATTGTCTGTTGTTCAGTTGCTGGCAGCGTTTACACTGAGCAATTATTGTTCAGATTCGCACAATCCAGCGAGGATGTCTGCTAAAAAAGTAGGAAACCCATCTTTTCATTTTAATTAGGCCACATGGCCTGGTATCTATTAGACCCAATGTCCATGGGCTGATTTGAGTTGCGGAATGTGCCTCGCGTGGATGATCTGCAGTTCAAGCCGCCCATAGAGAAACATGGGTGTCCGTATCTGAGTTAAGGCATCTGAATTTGATTTGCGGATGTTTGGATGTGGAAATCAAATTGCAGCATGCTCCATTTCAGTGCGGATCCCACACGGACGGCTTTCATTGAAGTCAATGGATGCCGTCCGATCTGCTGCCTGTCTGCAGCTGACACTGAGGACAGGCTGCGGATTCCACGGAAAAGCAGGAGTTTGAAAAAAAAAAAAAAAGTACTGCACATGTGCGCTTCTACACACATCCGCAGTACAGAAAAAAGAAGACTTGGACAGGTAAGGGGGGGTCCTCGACCACAGGCAGGTTCGGATTCCGCTGCATGATTCTGCATGGACATGAGGCCTTAGTGTTAGGACCCATCTATAAGCATGGCCATTAGTGGATGGGCCAATACACTTTGATCAAAATAAATGCTAAAACCCTTGCAATTGTTAATGTGGTTAGTATATGTAAGAGTTATGGATTTTTGATAGTATAGAGGTAACATCTTGGCTAGAGAAGCATATTTGAGTGCCATCAGTGTAAAGCTGGTACTGGAATCTATGGGATTGTATAAGCTGTCTTAGACCATGGGTGAGGTGGAGAATTGTAGCAACCTTACTACATAGCCATGGGGGATGCCAACAGAGACAGGGCAAGGATAGCATGTGGTATACGAGTAAGAGACACTAAATGTTCGGTCAGTGAGGTAGGAGGAGATCCAGGAAAAGGCCAAGTGTTACCATGCGGCGGTTGCTGGTCCTCCTGGGGCGGCGGTAAGCGGGATACCGCAGTCTGGGCGCATCCCCCCGGCTTGTTGTCCGGCTGCCTGGGGCGCGGGTGCCTGGCCGGCGTGGTGCTGATGGCGTGAGGCACCGCGCGCGCACACCTATGACTGCAGCTGCCATGCACGAGCTCCCTTTTATTATGTTCTGCTGGGAGTTGGCTGTCCCCCTCTCTCCGCCCCTGGGCGAAGGCTTTTGTCTAAAGGTCAGGCAGAGACTGGCAATCACTGCTAGTTATTGGTTTCCCTCAGTGTGCTAGCTAGTCTGCTTCGGTTGGTATCCTGCTCCTGTCATCTTGTCTGCTATACTTTGCTATTATCCGCCAGGTTTTTCTATCTGCCTCAGTTCTGCTTAGTATTGTTCGTGTTGGTTATGTACATCTGCCTTTTCTGTCAGCATCTTACCCTTTTGACCCAGGTGCGCCAGCATTCCTTTTTCGGTCCCTAGTGAGAGTTGCGATCGACGCCTAGTTGCCGGCCTGGGGTTAGCCAGGATTGGAGGCAAGTAGGCAGGGACAGAGGTTGTGGCTGAGATCTAGGTCACCCTGGGTGGCGTATCAAGGGTAGTATACCGTAACACCAAGTTTGTGATGCCAAGGGAGGAGAGAGTTTGTAATGGGAGGGAGTGATCAGCCATGTCAAAGGCAGAGTACAGGTCTAAGAGGAGCAGAACGGTGTTATATTTTGAGGCTTTTGCAGTTATCAAATCATTAGCTACTTTGGTTAGGGTAATTTTGGTAGAGTGATGGAGTTGGAAACAAAGTTGCAGTTGGTCAAACATCAAGTTGGAAAGAGGAGGAGAAGTAAGAGGACAGTTCAAGGTCGACATGCTAATCCAGGAGCTTTGATGCAAAAAGCAGCAGCAATATGGGGCACAAGCTGGACATAGAAGAAGGATCAAGGGATGTTTTTTTGAAGATGGGTATGAGGATACATGTTCGAAGGACTAAGGAAAGACACCAGTAGTCAGCAAGACATTGAACAGGTGGGTTAGGGCTCGGAGGACCATGGTGGTAATTTTGGGGCTGAGGTGAGATAGGATTAGGTCAAGCAATCAGGTAGTGAAGTGTACTTTGGAGAGTAAGGTAGAAAGTTTGCCCTCAATAATGGCAGGAAAGCAAATGAAAGAGGTAGAGCCTGGAGTAGTTGGCAGAGGGGTTGCAGGGACTGTAGTTTGAAGCTTTCTGTAATGTTGTTAATCTTATCTTTGAAATATGTGGCAAAGTCATCAGCAGAGATGAGAGATGTAGGGAGTAGCATCAGGAGACAGAGAAGGGAGTTGAACATTGTGAACATGCTGTGAGAGTGGGAAGATATGAAAGGGGCGAAGTAGTGCTGTTTATCAAAGTGAATGGAAGATTTAAAGTTGAGGATGGCCTGTTTGTATACTGTGGAGTCTTCCTGGGAGTGGGTTTTCTTCCAGTGTTTTTTTTCAACCCTGGAGGCTTGTCTCATTTTTCTTGTCAGATCAGTGTGCCATAGCTGTCTATTGATACACCAAGACCTTTGGGTTTGAGAGGAGCAGCTGAGTCCATGGCAGTTGTAACTGTGGTGTTATAGAAGGGAGTGGCCTTGTCTGCATCTTGGAGTGACAATATAGTAGAAAGACATAGGAGGGAATCAGACAGCATACAACTATCAAGGAGCTTGAGGTTTGTACAGAGATGTTCTAGTTCCTGGACTGGAGGAGCAGTTGAGGAGAAGAGGGAGGTGAACGTTAGTAAGTTGTGGTCAGATAGCAGGAGAGGTGAGTTAGAGAGATAGGGAGTATAGGTGGGTGAAGATGAGGTCCAGTGTGTGTCCATTTTTATGAATGGGGTAGAGGACCATTGTGACACGCCAAAGGAGGCAGTCAACAATAGCAACTTGGATATGGCTAAGATGGTGTGTCACTAGGGCTGTTGAAGTTACCCATGATGAGGTTGGGAACGTTAGTGGAAAAGATGTGTAGGAGCCAGGTGGCAAAGTGATCAAGGATATCAGTGTCAGGGCCACTTGGAGGTTAGAGAGAGATTAGATGTGGGCCAAGTGAACTTCGAAAGAGGGCAGAGTGAGGGCTCGTGGAGACATAATGGGAGTGAACATTTCTGTTATACCCAGAAAGGACAGATTATGAGAAATGAAGAGGTTGAGAATATCAGGAAGTTTATTGCAGACATAACATCCCATAGTGTGCCAAAAAGAGGAACTGGGGAAGAGGTATGGATGGGAAGCAGGGGAAATATGATCTTTTTTAGGTTTGCGAGATTAGAAGAATTTCTAGATGTGGGTTGCTGATAGGAGGGAGACATGATGATGAGATCTCCTGGAGTGGGCCAGGATATGGGGATATATCGCCAGTAGTAAGGAGAAGCAGAGTGAGTGATAGCATGTGCAGATAGGAAAGTGTGTGCAATGGCTGTGGGGTTTGTAAATGTAGGTTTTGAGATTGACGAATAGGTCAGCAGTGAAAATCCATTGAGATGGTAGAAGGGATGGGAAAATAAACAGTTCCTTTGGGATTTGGGGGTAGTGAAGGGGTTTCAGAGCTAAGCAAGCAATAGTGACTGCTAGTTTAAACTTTCTGATTTTTTCACTATGGTAGGAGTAGGAAAAAAGAGGTTGTGGAAGATGAATATTACAGTAATTTCTTACCTTTGGTTTAGCACTTAAAAAAGAGCACTTTTAGGGTGCTTTTACACAGCTTAATCTACTGCTGCAGATTTCTGCTCCATAGCCCACAATGTATACATGCAGATTTTGGTGCAAATTTTTCTGCGTCTTTTAGGTGCATCTTGTGAAATCTGCACTGTATGAAAGCACTCTAAAAGAGCAGCACCTAAGACCAAGGTCCAAAGATCTAAAGTCTTACATTTATACAACATTTATCACATGGGAAGTGGAAGCAGGTGACAAATTGTTTCTACACTCAGCTTGAAAGTAGGAAGACACAGATAGATATACTAGAAGTGAAGTGGGGTTTGTAGTACTTATGAGCGATTGGTGGAATAATTGGTTCATGTAGGTAATTGCCCGTTTTCACGAAAACCATCATGAATCGGAGTAAAAACTTGTTGCACTAATTTGCCCTCCAGAAGGTCCCCAATGCAGCCAACCCGCCCCCCCCCTCTTCCCAAATTACACAGGAATACATCTGAGGATCACTGTGCTCCTTCCAAAAATTGGTCAAAAAATAGTGTACAGTAGTGTCGGGATCAATTGTAGCAGAGGGGTGTCACTGAAAAGAACAGAAGGCCCACATAGGGTCTCCTAGATCAAATTGTTTTTATTTTTGTCCCCGTTATGCCCCAAAAGGACTCAAAAGTCATATACATTCCCCTGCTCATAGTTCCATAATGCCAATGCTTATATTTTCTAAAGCTATTTTATCTTTCTAATGTCCAAGTTTACATTATGAACGTTTAATGCATAATCTGATTTCAAAATGTTTAAAGTAACATTTAAAATGTTAAAGATAATGTGCAGAAGAGTGAAAACAGTAAGGCTGGGTTTTCACAGGGCGGATTCTCGGCGGAAATCTCACGGTTTGGCCGCAGCGGAAAACCGCGAGATTTCCGCCGGGAGAACCGCCGCTGCAAAACCCGCGGTGGCTTTGAAGCGGGGCCGCTCGCTCTTCCGCTGCGGCCGGCGCTCCCATAGAGGAGAGCACGGCCACAGCGGGAAAAAAAAAAATGAACATGCTGCGGCCAGCAAATCTGCGCCGCAGCAGCGGCTTCTGCAGGCTTAGCCGCAGCGGATTTGCCGTCCCGTGTGGACTAGATTTCTGAGAAATCTCGTCCACATGCCTGGCTAATCCCGGGATTAGTGGCTGCATGCGGATTTGCCGCGGCACAATTCCACACGGAATTTCCGCGGCAAATCCGCCTCGTTTCAACCCAGCCTTAAAGTAAAGATTTATACTTGCACTTAACTGACTGTGTGCATGTTTGAATGAGGTATTTGTGTAAGAGACAGGAGGTCTAGAGGCTACACCCTGAAAAACCACTTAAGTGCACCAGTGTCTGTCTGACATCCTAGCTGTCTCAGTAGGCGCAGCATCATTATCATCTTTATCTCTAGTCCCTACACTCACTAGGGAAGCGACACACAGGGGCAGAACAAACAGACAGACACTGGAACAAACATGAAGGCAAGTCAGACTATCTGGATCGGCAACAGGAGGGTACACGGTACAAAAGGGTCAGACAAAGGCAAGTCGGGTCCAGAAAGCAGAGAGTCAAACCAAGAGTCAAAATACAAGAAAACGTGGGTGCAGCTGGAAGACCAAACTAACACTGGCAATGATATGAGCACACAGACGAGTTTAAATGCTGTTAGAGGTCCCGCCGAGCAACTGATTGGGGCAGGGAGTCTTACAGCCAGAATACATACAGCTGCACTGGGGAACCCGCCCCCAGCCCTGCAGGACATGTGGAGATCAAGACGCATGCCTGGTTGCCATGGTGTCGAGGACGCGGTGTGGGGCGGCACCTGCCGTGTCCCTAACAACCCGGTGATGAAGAGGAGTACGGCGGCCAGGGGAAGTAACCAGGACCGGGGCTCCCCTGCGCCGCACGGCAACCGCCTGGGTGACAGGACCGGCGATGTGGGAATGGAGGACAGACGACCGGCCAGTCCTGACCGTTACTGTTTAACAATAGTTATAAACAGTTGTCACTGTATTCATACATTTCCAGGTGGAATAACAGATAAAATCACAGGCCCGTGTTAAGCCACACCCATAAGTCATGCCCCTTGTTACCTTGACCGGTAATTTTGTTGAAAAAGGTGGCAACTGTAGCTGGTGTCCCTGGTCCAGATTTAGACCACAGCTCACATATTGAGTACCCCTAATAGGTCAACATCTCTCTACGTTTTACTTTAGTATCTACAGATCTTTTCTACTTTGTATAATTCCTCCTTATTAATCCTCCATATTACTAAAAACGAGAAGGACTGGTTAGCCTGTTCACAATACTAGTTGGCAAAGTGGGGAACACAGAATTAAGAAAAAAAATCCTCACCCTAACTGTAAAGCATGGAAGTTAAGGATGTTTATGGTTTGCTACTGCTCCACAGCCTTAGTAGATGGATGCCTTCCAAGTTTTAGCAAATAATGAAATCCTAAAACAGAAAGTCTGGGTGTCATTTTCTGAACTAAAGTTTAAAAGAATGTAAGACATGAAGATGTTAATACACAAAGAGTGTTGTAGTGGAAGAACTGGAACAGAAGCAGTTTTACATTTTGAAAATGATAGGTCATTGGAATTGCTTAGTTAGTTTACGTCTAGAGATGAGAGAGTATTCTCGCTAAGGCTAAGTACTCGAGCGAGTAGTGCCTTAGCCGAGTATCCTCCCGCTCGTCTCTAAAGATTCGGGGGCCGGCGCGGGTGACAGGTGAGTTGCGGCGGTGAGCAGGGGGAAGCGGGGGGGGGGGGGGGGGAGAGAGGGAGAGAGAGATCTCCCTCCCCGCTCTCCCCCGCCGCTCCCCGCCCCCCGAATCTTTAGAGACGAGCGGGAGGATACTCAGCTAAGGCACTACTCGCTCGAGTAGTTAACCTTAGCGAGTATACTCGCTCATCTCTATTTACGTCCCATTTTACAATTAAAGAGGTTAAATCACTAGTACAGACCAATTTATGTTTAAATAGTTTATTCAATTTTCCTTAAATACAAAGAATTACAGCATAATATACATATGATCAGAATAACAGGAGAGGAGATGGTATAAGCAAAAAAAAAAAGAGAAACAAAATAGGATTGGAGGAAAATAAAAAAGCATATTATGGGATCATATCTACTTAAAATCAATGAAAAAGGCCAAACTTATTGATACAGGGGAGAAATGATATGTAGCCAGGCGATAGAGATGATGTCACACGTGAGTCATGGTGTCATTGTTTGTTCTGCCACTGGCTGCTTCAGTGCTGTAGTCCACGTTGAGTCTGTAATGTGATGATGGGCAGTAGCCTTCTTGTTTGTGAACTGACAACGCCTATCATTCTCTACCTTTAAGTCATATTAGGAAGTACAAAATTAAATAGCAGGGGCTGACTTGGCTTGCAGTTTAACCCTTTGATGAGCTTGGTTCTGGTGCCGTATTTATGTATTGAACTGTTCTTGCATTAATGATCACAATATTATATATAGGCGTGTTGCAATGGTTTCTGACCCAGACAGAGAGTGTGTTTTCAAAATATTGAGTCCCATCCCTGAAAGCACTTACTCCTGATGATTTTGTGCAAGCTAGTGAGAACCGAGTAGAAAATGTTTTAGAAATCTTACTGTATTGTATTTGCATGAATGATAGCCATAATATTATACGTTTTTTTATTTTTTAGCCAAAAGTATGGCCATTTTCAGCAATATCTTGGACATATCCAGTAATATACTGAGTTTGTAACATACCCTTCTCACGGTAATTGGATTATTATTATACATTATATTCCACTAACTTTAATATATGTCGAATATTTTGGAAGCCAAGTGGTAACTGGGTTTTCTGTTACCTGGGATAAAGATTCAGATCATTTCACTAGCTCTATATCTCAATATTATGGTCAGGTCACAGTGGCTTGCTGGTCACCCCCTTTGCAATAGCTCCCTAGTAGAGATGAGCGAGCGTACTCGTCCGAGCTTGATACTTGTTCGAGTATTAGGGTGTTCGAGATGGTCGTTACTCGAGACGAGCACCACGCGGTGTTCGAGTCAATTACATTTCCTTCCCTGAGAAATTTGCGCGCTTTTCTGGCCAATAGAAACACAGGGAAGGCATTACAACTTCCTCCTGTGACATTCCAGCCCTATCCCACCCCCCTGCAGTGAGTGACTGGGGAGATCAGATGACACCCGAGTATTAAAATCTGGCCCGCCCGCGGCTCGCCACAGATGCACGCTGAGAGAGATCAGGGAAAGTGCTGTCTTGCTGTAGCTGCTATAGGGAGAGTGTTAGGTGTTATTTTAGTCTTCAAACCACAGGGAAGAAAAAACGGCTGTCCGCGCTCCTAGGGAATCCAGACTCTGATCCAGGCTAGTCAATTCCTTCTTTTTATTATTAGGAACACATACAGGGATCTTAGAGCAACGCGTTTCAGTAGATACAACTACCTTTCTCAAGCTCTACACAACTCCGACTGACACACAACATAAATAGGCATTAGCATAGTCACGAGGTGAAAACAGCTAATTAACACATAGCTGTTTAATTATACAGGGGCGTGATAGTAGCCTCCCAGTTTACTCTATACGTTATCTAGATAACACACTCGGAACGCCCTTCAGCGATCCGTGTACATATATAAAACTTCATTTGGATCACTACGGGACAGTAATCTCTCACCAATGTGCGTAGACACCTGTTATATGCTAGGTTTTAAACATTAAAATTTTTCATTAAACATCCTCATATTAACGTTATTCACATAGTAAAAATAATGAATATACTTTACAAGAATAAATTATCTACAAACATCTTATATATCCTCCATAACAATATAAAATAGATTATAAATTATAATTTATATATAATGTTTATATATAATATTGTTATGGAGGATATATAAGATGTTTGTAGATAATTTATTCTTGTAAAGTATATTCATTATTTTTACTATGTGAATAACGTTAATATGAGGATGTTTAATGAAAAATTTTAATGTTTAAAACCTAGCATATAACAGGTGTCTACGCACATTGGTGAGAGATTACTGTCCCGTAGTGATCCAAATGAAGTTTTATATATGTACACGGATCGCTGAAGGGCGTTCCGAGTGTGTTATCTAGATAACGTATAGAGTAAACTGGGAGGCTACTATCACGCCCCTGTATAATTAAACAGCTATGTGTTAATTAGCTGTTTTCACCTCGTGACTATGCTAATGCCTATTTATGTTGTGTGTCAGTCGGAGTTGTGTAGAGCTTGAGAAAGGTAGTTGTATCTACTGAAACGCGTTGCTCTAAGATCCCTGTATGTGTTCCTAATAATAAAAAGAAGGAATTGACTAGCCTGGATCAGAGTCTGGATTCCCTAGGAGCGCGGACAGCCGTTTTTTCTTCCCTGTGGTTTGCCGTAATTAAGCCCCGGTTACCCGGTGTAGCTTACTTGGATTGTCCGGCTGCTCTCCGACGGAGGTTGGATGGATTAAAGACCTATTTTACAAGTGGACCTGGATTGCGGTGTCAGCGAGATACCTTTTGCAAGGTATACTCGCTAGACACCAGGTGAGTTTAAACACTCTACCTTGTTTTTGATTTCATGTTAAGAGAATATAACATGATTTAGCAAAGCATCAAGTGCGCCTCCTTATAATATAATTTTAGTCTTCAAGAACCCTAACGGTCCTTCTTAGGGCCACATCTGACCGTGTGCAGTACTGTTGAGGCTGCTTTTAGCAGTGTTGCACAATTTTTTTTTTTTTGTATATCGGGCGTGCAGACCATAGCGTCCTCAGTCTGCAGTCATTTTACAGAGTATAGGGGCAGTACTGGTGAGGCAGGGAAAGAGGTATACTGGCTATATAGGCAGTGGGCTTTTTCCCAAAAAGTGGAAAAAAATACTATATTTGGCCTGCCTGCGACTGTCTTCAGTTAACTGCGTGTCTGCTGGGGGTAGTAGTCGCTGATTAATACCCAGCCTTGCGCATAATTGTTTCCTGGCTGCACTGGCCTTTCAGTAACCACAGTCATCCTCCAACAGGGAAATCCAAATACAGCGTATATCAGAGGCAGTGGGCTTTTTCACAAAAAGTGGAAAAAAATACTATATTTGGCCTGGCAGTGACCGTCTTCAGTTTACGGCGTGTGTGTTGGGGGTAGTAGTCGCTGATTAATACCCAGCCTTGCGCATAATTGTTTCATGGCTGCAGTGGCCTTTCAGTAACCACAGTCATCCTCCAACAGGGAAATCCAAATACAGCGTATATCAGAGGCAGTGGGCTTTTTCACAAAAAGTGGAAAAAAATACTATATTTGGCCAGGCAGTGACCGTCTTCAGTTTACGGCGTGTGTGTTGGGGGTAGTAGTCGCTGATTAATACCCAGCCTTGCGCATAATTGTTTCATGGCTGCAGTGGCCTTTCAGTAACCACAGTCATCCTCCAACAGGGAAATCCAAATACAGCGTATATCAGAGGCAGTGGGCTTTTTCCCAAAAAGTGGAAAAAAATACTATATTTGGCCTGGCAGTGACCGTCTTCAATTTACGGCGTGTGTGCTGGGGGTAGTAGTCGCTGATTAATACCCAGCCTTGCGCATAATTGTTTCCTGGCTCTGCTGTGTCCGTTACATGATCGCCGTCATCCTGCCAGAGGGAAAGAGTATACATATATACGCTGCATATGGTGTTTGTCTGGTTTTTCACCTCACCATTTTAAAAAATTGAAGCAAAATACTTAAGGCCTACCACTGGCCTTTGGCCACTTGACTGCTTCTGCCCTGTGAATTCCAGTATCTCAGTCATACGCACCTAGGTCAGACTACAGGCTTGCGCATAATTGTTTCCTGGCTCTTCTGTGCGTTCCGTAAGCGAAGTCAGCCACCAACCACAGACCAATAAGCGGCACATTTAATTACAGCGTTCTGTTTCTGCTCTACTCGTAATACCACCAGCATACGCAGGCATATGATGGCCAAGCACCCCACAAGGTGGGACGAAGGCCGTTCACCACCTCCGGTTTGCACCACTGCCTCTCCCCCTGTGCCCCAACCTGCCACTGAGATCCAACCCCCCTCTCAGGACACAGGCACGACCGTCTCCCGGCCTGCACCCACACGCTCACCTCCGCTGTCATTGGCCCCATCCAGCAATGTCTCTCAGCGCAGCGTCCAGCCGTCGCTAGCGCAACTGTTTGAGTGCAAGTACGCCGCCATGCACCCGCACGCTCAAGCGTTAAACGTGCACATAGCCAAATTGATCAGCCTGGAGATGCTGCCGTATAGGCTTGTGGAAACGGAGGCTTTCAAAAACATGATGGCGGTGGCCCCGTGCTACTCGGTTCCCAGTCGCCACTACTTTTCCCGATGTACCGTCCCAGCCCTGCACGACCACGTCTCCTGCAACATTGTACGCGCCCTCACCAACGCGGTTACTGCCAAGGTCCACCTAACAATGGACACGCGGACAAGCACAGGCGGGCAGGGCCACTATATCTCCCTGACGGCACATTGGGTGAATTTAGTGGAGGCTGGGACCGAGTCAGAGCCTGGGACCGCTCACGTTCTACCCACCCCCAGAATTGCGGGCCCCAGCTCGCTGCTGGTATCTGCGGGGGTGTATGCTTCCTCCACTAAACCACCCTCCTCCTCCTCTTCCTCCTCCTACGCAATCTCTGTCTCGCAATCAAGATGTGTCAGCAGCAGCATGTCGCCAGCAGGCCGTGCTGAAACTACTCAGCTTAGGAGAGAAGAGGCACATGGCCCACGAACTGCTGCAGGGTCTGACAGAGCAGACCGACCGCTGGCTTTCGCCGCTGAGCCTCCAACCGGGCATGGTCGTGTGTGACAACGGCCGTAACCTGGTGGCGGCTCTGCAGCTCGGCAGCCTCATGCACGTGCCATGCCTGGCCCACGTCTTTAATTTGGTGGTTCAGCGGTTTCTGAAAAACTACCCACGCTTGTCAGACCAGACCAGCTCTGCACCCATTTCCGCAAGTCCAACACGGACGCTGCCACCCTGCAGACCCTGCAACATCGGTTTAATCTGCCAGTGCACCGACTGCTGTGCAACGTGCCCACACAGTGGAACTCTATTTCCCACCAACACGGTTACTGTTAAGGTGCATATAACCACGGACACGTGGAGAGGACACGTAGTGCCTCAAAAACATCCCCCTCCTCCTCCAACAATGAAAACATTCTTGGCAAATACCTTTGCATTGGTCCGTCTGGTGGCAGTCCAAGAATTTCACCTTTAACGACACAACAAGAGAGCCCCCCCCCCTGCCACGGCCCACTTAATCATGGCCACATTCCGAAAAACAACTAAATAAAACCGCGCTACTAGGTCCGCAGTCGCGACCACATTCCCACCAACGCGGTTACTGTTAAGGTACATATTTCCAGTCTGACTGGGGCATGCACTGTGGGCCGAAGCCCACCTGTATTGTATCTGACGTTAGCTCTGCTGAGCAAGGCACTGCAATGGGATACATTTATGTACCGCCGATGAGTTCCAGGGAGCCACCCATGCTGTGGGTCCACAGACCCGCGATTGCTGAGGGTTTGTGCAGAGGCCTATGTCCTGGGTGCAGTGAAAGTCCGCTTCCTGCCTACGATTGCTGAAGCTGTTGGCCGAGGCCTATGTCCCGGGGGAACTGTAACTGCGCCAGGTTGAGGCTGTGCAACTTTTTCCTGGCTAATCCAGTCATTGGAGCGGTGAAAGGAAAGGTAACTGATTTACTGAGCCCATCGTAGATGAACTAGCATTGAAGTCCGCTTCATGCCCGTGTTGGCTGAGGGTGTGGGCTGAGGCCTATGTCCCGGGGGAAGTGCAAGTACGCCAGTTTGGGGCTGTGGAGCTTTTTCCTGCTAATCCAGTCATTGGAGCGGTGAAAGGAAAGCTAACTGATTTAATGAGCCCGTCGCAGATGAACTAGCATCGAAGTCCGCTTCATGCCTACGATTGCTGAAGCTGTGGGCCGAGGCCTATGTCGTTGGCGCGGTGCAAGTCTGCCATGTTTGGCCGCTCTAATTTATTTATTGTTCATGTCTTGGGTTTCCTAGGACCCACCTATGCTGTTGGTGCAAACTTAGTTCCCATTGCGGTGTTTGACCTGTCTGGCACAAAGGCACTGACTGACTTGGGTAGGGGGCAGAGCACTGACGCCTTTCCCCTTGCAGTGTGGATTGAGCTATGCGACAGAATTGACAGAATGAATACTGTGTGGCACATGGATTCCCCATTGCTATGCCCACGTTTGCAGCTCCTGACGGAGGTGGCACAGGATTGGAGTTCTCATTGCTTCTGTACAGCATTGTGGGCTATCGCCCCGCCCCTTTTAAAGAGGGTCGCTGCCTGGCCCTGCCAACCCTCTGCAGTGTGTGCCTTCAATTCCTCCTCATGGCACACACACTTATAAATAGACATGAGGGTGGTGTGGCTATGAGGCCAGCGTGTGGCTTGAGGGCAGCTGAAGGCTGCACAGGGACACTTTGGTGTGCGCTGTGGACACTGGGTCGTGCGGGGGGGTTGGGCAGCATGTAACCCAGGAGAAGTGGCAGCGGAGTGTTATGCAGGCAGTGATTGTGCTTTGTTGGAGGTAGTGTGGTGCTTAGCTAAGGTATGCCTTGCTAATGAGGGTTTTTCAGAAGTAAAAATTGTTGGGGGGGGGGCACTCTTGCCGCTATTGTGGCTTAATAGTGGGACCTGGGAACTTGAGATGCAGCCCAACATGTAGCCCCTCGCCTGCCCTATCCGTTTCTGTGTCGTTCCCATCACTTTCTTGAATTTCCCAGATTTTCACAAATGAAAACCTTAGCGAGCATCGGCGATATACAAAAATGCTCGAATCGCCCATTGACTTCAATGGGGTTCGTTACTCAAAACGAACCCTCGAGCATCGCGGGAATTTCGACTCGAGTAACGAGCACCCGAGCATTTTGGTGCTCGCTCATCTCTGCTCCCTAGGCTATGCCTCTAAGTCTGGAAGTGATAGATTTTCAGTTGACCACCAAAAGTCTCAATACTGCAGTCATTAAACCCAACATTGTTTTGTGCAAATGCGCACGCAATATGCAACGCGATGTGTGAAATATGATGCGCACGCAAAAACACATTCTTCCATGTAAAGAAGACCTAAGGCTAAAACCATATAGCTGTATGCGAGTTGTGCCTGAAAAACTCACATCCGACAACATACGGACACCTGCCTATGTTCTATCTGATTTGCATGGACACTGCACGTTGCATGTCCTATCCTGATCAGTGTTAAGGTGAATAGGACATGAACTAATGTCCTTTTGTAGTGGCCCAGAGGGTCCTGCAGAATAGCCACACACTCATTGTCCTATGAACACCTGGCTATGTGTTCATTCAGGGGACATTGAAGGTGTCGTATGTCGGAAAGTCCTGTCTTTTTCCTTTTCTTTCAACAAGCTAAACTAACTGCTTGGTAACAACTGGCTGCTGATTGGCTGCTTGTCACACAGGCACTGATTGGGGAAGGGTGAGAGTCTATAGAGCGGGAAAAAGGTCAGGGCGAGACAGGATGTTAGGGGGAGGAGTAGCTGAAAGCTCCCGAAAGAGACAGGAAGAGAAGGGGAGTCGTAGTTAGGAGGAGGAGAGCAGACGTGTTGTTGGAGCAGGACGTGTTCTGCAGGCATACCAGAGAGTGAGAGAATGTTGCCTGGAGTAGGAAGCCAGGATTAAATAAGCTTCTGAATCAACCCACAGCATGGAGAAACAAACTGGGACCTTTCCATCTAACAGTGAGTTACATTGAACCCTGCTCAAATATATTCAGGGAGAGTAAGATAGACCCATCTTGAAATCAGCTTCAGTTACTACCGTAATGTCTTCTAAACGAACACCCCAATAGATAACTAGGACTGTGGGTGCATTGTTAAGTAACCTCTAGGAACAAATAGAGAAAATGTTGAAGAGTAAAGTGTTAAATGTACTGAACTCGATTTGTGAAGCAATGTCACCAACTGTATGTCAAGTGAATACTTCTGTCATAATCTGCAAGTCTGCCATTGTTGTTATTGTTCCACTATTTCAAAAGCTAGTAAACTTGCTACCTCCAGTTTGCAAACTAAAGCTAACAGGACTCGTGTCAGTTATTTTTTAATTAATGCTGAGGTTCCTGTAGAGGTGCTGGCGTCACGTGTCAAACCACCGTTGAACTGTGTTTTACTATACTGATCCTTTTGCCACCATGTGCAGCCGAGCCTGGCACTTTGCTGCAATTGCTGGGAGAGATTGCAGAGTCACCCTTGACAATCATCCTCATAACCCGTGGTCTCCCCCACATTGGCGCATCTCCCTCGGACGCTGCACTTTACATGGACCATCATACCATGTAAAAAAACAAGGGCGTGAATAGTCTCATATGCTATAATGGATCCATTTGCTGTTCATGGAATACATGGACAGCACACAGCTCAAATATACTCCAGTGTGAAGGAGTCCTAATACCGATTGAGGGCTTAAACTGCACTGCATATAGCTGCAAAACACATTTACAAACATGATCTAGCCCCTTGTCATGAGCTTTCCAAACATGACTTATTTCCTGGACTACATGAAAATTTGTTTGTAACCCCTTAGGGCTCACACACACTTGCGTTTTTTTAACACTGCGTTTTTTCTTAACACGATTGTCAATGGGACTTTCTAATGTTAAAAACGCAACGCACCAAAAATGCAAGTTGCGTTGCGTTTTTAACATAAAAAAGTCCCTTTGACAATCGCGTTAAAAAAAACATGCAGCGTTAAAAAAACGCAAGTGTGTGGGAGCCCTTAGGGTGCCTTTCCACTAGCACTTTTTAAAAGCTGCAATATCGCTGCATTTTTTTCACATGATTGTCAATGAGACTTTCTAATGTTATAAACGCATCAGACGAAAATTGCAAAGCACCAACTTGCAATTTTTGTGCAATGCGTTTTTAACATTACAAAGTCCCATTGACAATCGCGTAAAAAAAAAAATGCAGTGATATTGCACCGTTAAAAAAACGCTAGTGGAAACGCACCTTAGGCTTGGTCACGCGAACGCTTTTTTGTTTGCACACATATAGCCGTGGCAAAAGATCGCAGCTCATGTGTGTGTAAAAATCGCAAGAATGGGCAATGTTTAATGCGCAGAAGACCCACGCGTCATGCGCATTAAAATCGCCCATTCACTGGAGCAGCTGCACTTTAAAAAGAGAGACGGAGCGGGGCTATGGGTTAACCCCGATAGCTTCGCTCTCTCTCACTGCTATGGGGAAATCCCCCATAGCTCTGCTCACTATCCCTGCCTATGAGGGGTTAATCTATAGTCCCTGTTCTCTCTCTCCTTCCTCTGGGGACACCCAGGGGATATCCCCATGATGCAGAGAGAGTGGGCGGGGCTATAGGGCTTCTCACAGAGATTCCCCATAGCAAATATAGAAGGGTAGGGCTAGAGGGGCATTGTTAGAGGGCAGATCCCTCTAGCCTTGCCACCTCCTCCCACACTCTCGGTGAAGCCCTCAGGGAAAGCCCTGTTTACCCGCCGTCCTCTTTCTCCCTGCTATAGGGAGTCCCTACTGCCCTTCACTGCTGGGGAATTGCCTAGCACAGTGGTGGCGAACCTGCAGCACAAAAGCCCTCCCTGCTGGCACGCGTCGCCGTCGGCCGCTCACCAGGATAGTGAATACCGGCAGAGGCCACGGCACCCCTGCCTGCATTCATTGAGCAGTGATGCTATCTGCGCTGATCCCGGTGCACACTGTGATGTCTGTGTGCAGCCGGATCCTCCTCCCCCTCCCCTGACGTTTCTTACTTAGTTCCACGAGAGCAGGGGGAGGATGCGTCTGGCAGCACACTGACGTCACAGTGTGCATCGGGATCATCGCCGAGCAGAAGAGCAGCAGAGCTTCCACGAGGAGGAGGGGGTAAGTATGTGGGTCTCGCAGGGGGATGGGGGACCGCTGTGTAGTGTCACTATTATACTGTGGCCACTGTGGGGTGTCACTATATTACTGGGAGCCGCTGTGGGATGTCACTATTGTACTGGGGGCCGCTGTGGGATGTCACTATTGTACTAGGGGTCGCTGTGGGTTGTCACTATTGTACTGGGGGCCGCTGTGGTGAGGTTTACTATTACTGCTAGGGCCGCTGGACGGGAGTAACTGTTACCGTTGGGGGCGATTACTATTATCGCTGTGGCCGTTGGGGGGGTTACTATTACCACTGTGGACCGCTGTGGGGGGGTCACTATTACCGCAGGGGTATGTTTACATGTAGCGGAAATGGACAGAGCTGCTTCAAAATAGACAAGGTGCAGATTTTGACTGCTTTTTGGATGCGGAAATGCTGCAGAATTTTCCGCAGAAATTTCCGCTGAGGACATTCTGCAGTATATCTGCATCCTAAAAGCAGTCAAAATCTGCACCCTGCCTATTTTGAAGTGGCCCTGTCCTTTTTAGAATGACAGGGGTAAAATCATAATAAGCCCTGCCCTCCGATGTGTTGGCACTTTGCGATAAATAAGTGGGTTTTGGCTTGCAGTTTGGGCACTCTGCCTCTAAAAGGTTCGCCATCATTGGCCTAGCAGCAGGGCTGGAGGAATACCCTGCTGCTTACAGCAGGACATTTACAACCTGCTGACCAGGAGCACATTTTAAATGCCCCGTTGTAAATTCCTGTTAGTCCATGTAGGGTTTAAGGGTGACTACCCACTACAGTTTTTTTTTCCACTGTGAAATTCGCAGCATTTTTTTTTCTGCAGGGGTCTATGGAACTTGCCACGTTAAAATCGCAATTGCGCAAAATCGCTATTTAGAGCGAAATCGGCAAAATACAGTAAGAGAACCCAGACGGATGTTTTCCAACATGGGAGCTGTACAGCTTTAAATCATAATGTCTTTAGAGGTCAGACAGTGGATTGGAAAGGGTTTAAATGTGCTTCTGAACAGCACGTTTTAAATGTCCTGTTATAAGCTGCGGGGAAATCATTTCCTGCACAGGAGTTTCCATAGACTCCTGCTCCCAGTACAGGTCCTATCTTTGGTGTGCACCATGGAGCTACATGTGACCTACAGCATGTCATATATTTTTTAGGTGTGCGCTGTTTTGCACGCCTAACATTCTCTCATGTGAGCTCTTCTACAGGAGCCTATTGGTTCCTATCAAAAGCATGTTTTGTCCGCTGCTAGCAGCGCGAAAAAAACTCCACTCGTGTGACTAAGGCCTTAGGCTGTGCTTATGTTTTTTGTTGCAGTTTTGAACCACAATTTCAAATCACATCAAAAAACTGCATGCAGTATTCAAAAACTATGTGCCTTTTTAAGAAACTACATATACAATTTACAACCAAATGTGAATTCAAACAATACATGCAAGTTTTTGATATATTTTTTAATTGTGTGTAAAGTGCAAATTCTATACATGAGGTACTCAGGTTATACCAGCATGGTATATATCACTATTTAAAGGATGTATAACATATACCAGCTGTACATATAATTATATACAGGAGATACCCAGGTTATACCAGCATGATCCATATCACTATATACAGGAAGATGTATAACTTATACCAGCTGTACATATCAAAGTGCTAACGACCACTTGTCCATGTGTGTGAGTGCTTCTCATTCTCCGCCCCTGATCACATGGTGGTGACGTTATCGCAGGTGACACGCGCATGTAGCAGAGCTTTTGCGCCACCAGAAACACTATTCCTATAATTTCCAAATAGCTACTAGTATCGCTATATACAGGGAATAGACTTTATACCAGCTGCAACATATATATATATATATATATATATATATATATATATATATAATATAATAAACATAGTTCCCTATGATAGAATGCCTGTCTGATCACTTTACAGTATGATGTAATGCTGTGGCATTACATCATACTTCCAGACAGGGTTGTTCGTATCTACCGAAGTTTGTAACTCAAAAGTTCGCAAGTAGGGGACTTACTGTATGCTACTGTAACTGAATCACAGCTGCAGTCTCTCAGTGGTAGGGAGGACAGTGGTCTGGTGAGTCTGCAGCAATAAATTGGCTGCTGGCTGCCCCCGGGCGTGGTCCTGCCCATCCCTGAGTGTCAGCCAGAGCTACAGTATATGGTGGGGCCAATGGGCCTCTGTTCGCTAACGAGCCATGTCGCAATTGCAACCCATGTGACCCCCTAACGGTACGCCAATGCCGCCACCAAATCCCATAAGATTAATAGTCAGTAGTATACAGGTGCAAGCATCCTTTCCCTACCGTGCTGGAGAAGGAAGGTGATATCACACATGTGGGGAGGAGTGCCAGCAGCCCCTCAGTTCAGCAACTGAGGAGAGAACCGACCAGCTGTGGGGAACAGAGGTGGAGGGAGAACTGCTGGGTCCTGGCACCAAAAAGGAGACACTGCAGCCTGTGCAGGTATTTCATCAGTAGCAGCTTTTCATCTACGGCAATTGGTCTACACCACAATCTGCATTATATGATGTGGATTTTAATGCAGATATTAAATTGAAGTCTGCTGCAGATCCTCATCAAGGTCTATGTCAAAATCTGCATCAATAGTGCAAATTTTGGTGCATTTTTTTCTGCTTGGAAAATCTGCACCAAATTCACTATGTCTACACAAGGGGGAATTTGGTGCAGATCTACAGAAGAGTTCATTCTTTCAATTAATTTCAAATGGAGATCGTGTAATCAGCACCAAATGATGTGGATTTGCTGTGGAGTTTTTTTTCACCTTATGGCAGCATTGACACGCAGCAGATTTTCCACATCTGCATCAAAATCTGTGTCATTTGGTGCAGATTTTGTCACACAACCACAGCAAATTTGACACCTTCAATTTAAGGGGTGGAATCTGTTATGGATTTGCGTCACAAACCAGGGGGGAGAGGGCGGGCAGTGCCTTGTTAGGGGAGGCCAAGTTGTGTGAACAGCCCCGAACCTTAGGTCCCCTTAATACGCCATTGATACTTGTGTCCTCAATGAAACAACACCTCTTAGGCCTGCAGATGGCTGGGTCCCGCTGCGAGAATTCTCGCAGTGGGACCCGAGCCCCTGCAGGGACCAGTATGGGTCTCACCTGCTCCCGCGGCTCCGTCTCTGTGATGTTCCGGTGCCGCCCAGCCGACTCTGCGAGCCCCGCACAGAAATAGAGCATGTCATGATTTGATTTCCGCGTGAAATGTCACGCAGACAAATCGCGGCCGTCTGCATAGGATTGCGTTTTCTAATGCAATCCTATGGCAGCTTCCACAGGCGGAAATTCTGCGGGAAATCCCGCCTGCTGAGTTTCCACTCGTCTGCAGGCGGCCTTACAGATAACATTTTCACTCGTCTTTCTTGCTAAGCTCCACTGTCAGCCTAAGATAACATACATCACTCTAATGGTTTTGTAATAGTAAAACTTATGGATCCCAACCAAGTTTAGATATCAGTTTCCTCATGTTATTCTGTGTTTCAGTATCAGCCCATAAAAGCAATATTTACCAAATATTTCCCTTCTGTAATACCACAAATCACACTGCCAAATATATATTTAGTAATGGAAAACCCACTATATAGACTAAGACAGATGAGCGCATGCGCAAATACGCTTGCTGCTATGGAGCATATTTGCACATGAACCAGTCTTTTTTTTGACTATTCAAACTAAAGGCTATTGTGCACAATTTTGAAAAAAAGCAAGAAGCTAGGCCCTGCCCAATCTTTTCTTGTACATAATATTAACGTGCAAGAATCCCGCTAGTCCTAAAGAAACTATTGAAATCAATGGCTTTGTTTCATCTCCTTTTGCGGCTGTTATTTTCACAGTCACAAAATGGGACAAACTCACGGTCGTCTGTTTTCGCCCAAAGGGCTCCTGCACACCTGCGTTTTTCTTGCGCGGTTTTTTCACGCGATATCGCTGTTTTTTTTTTAAGCGATTGTCAATTGGACTTTCTATTGTTAAAAAAGCATCGCAACTTGGTGCGTTGCAATTTTTGTGTGATGCGTTTTTAACATTAGAAAGTCCCACTGACGATCGCGGGAAAAAACACGGAAGAAAAACGCAAATGTGCAGGAGCCCAGAGGGTGCATTTACATGAGCAAGTGCAATATTGGTCTGAGAAACTCGAACCGATAATGCACTTGCAAACCCACAATTTTATGCGAATGCAATGTGTTTTTTACATGCATGAAAATCACCCAATATTCCTTTGGGTGCAAAAATGCATTGCAACAGAAGCGCGCAATAGTAGCACAAACAGCAATTTTTGTCTTGCATAATTTCTTCTCACAGCCCTGCAAGAGGGGGGAGGGAGGAAATCACACATGTAATGAATCCATTTAAAACAATGGGTTCTTTTCTCGTGCGATTTCTGTGCGTCTTGCAACGCACAGAAATTGTGGCAGAAAATCGCCTGTATAAATGCACCACTGAAGATAGCACATATGGAAAAATCATTGCAGTGCTTCAATTTCACTGTAGGAGCTGTGAAATGTGTTCATTTGCTTTGTGCAATTACTTTTTGAATGGTGTTGAAAGAGGCACCTGCTAGTATTTGGTTGCTGCAGAAACTGGATTTCTGCCAGAAATACTGCTAAACTTCTAAAGTGACACTTGGGAAAGTGAATTGGATTGTAACATAACCTTATTGGCCCCATGATGCTATTCATGGTCCTGTTTGTCCAATAATGCTAAGTTACAATACATCTGAATCTGTATTCATAATGACTGAATGCGCTTCAGCTCTATAAACAGTCATGACCACATATTCTGATGCTACTATATTTACCCAGCTAATACTTAGAATCAGGGTGATGGAATATATCTCATTGATGACTTCTGATCACAAATATAGATCCGCGCCACCACACAAAAAAACCGAACTAAAGGGGATTTTTACTCACCTGGTGCACAGCGGGATTCTTCGTAGACGCAAAGAACCCGCTTGCACCGATGATCCCCGTTAGCCTGTAGGACTAAAGATGTTTCTTCTTGCAAAAAATCCCCAATAATCCTTGAAGGAGATGCAGCAGTAGGAAAAACCCCAGTAGGTGATAACACCTTGCAATGGGGAAAATACAATCTGTAGAAGACAAGAAAAAAATCCTCCTGCGCTCTTTTTTTGGGGCTTTTTGCGATCCAAAATAGGAACTTCCAGATCACCGAAATATACAATTAAGTATATTTTTATTCATATAATAAAATTATGTCAGTCTTGCAACGCATTTCGGCGCTATTAAGAGCGCCTTTTTCAAGCATAACATCACACAATACTAGTTGCTTTATATAGAGTCACTTACATTTCCTCCGCACATTTCCTCCGCAAATGTAAGTGACTCTATATAAAGCAACTAGTATTGTGTGATGTTATGCTTGAAAAAGGCGCTCTTAATAGCGCCGAAACGCGTTGCAAGACTGACATAATTTTATTATATGAATAAAAATATACTTAATTGTATATTTCGGTGATCTGGAAGTTCCTATTTTGGATCGCAAAAAGCCACAAAAAAAGAGCGCAGGAGGATTTTTTTCTTGTCTTCTACAGATTGATGACTTCTGTGTATACTGCCCTTATAGAAGCCAAAAGGATACAGTCTTTTGGCTTCCATCTAGTGAATGGAGTTCTATGGATAGGTTTACCATGCATGCCAAGAGCTTTCCCGATGTATGGGCCAAACATAGGGCTCTAATGCAGTGTTAACAAAACTTTGTATAGTGAGGCTGCCTTCACACTGACATGTAATGCGGGCTCTCGCATTACAGCGCTCATTGTTTTCAATGGGGCTGGAGGTAGCATCGCAACGTCTCCCTTTGAAACCAATGAGAGAAACTCCTCGATCCTCCACCACGGCTAGAAAATTGCTTTTTCCCTAATGTGATGTGAGGCTGTTTTGACATGAAACCGCCTCACATCCTCGAGGAATGCATATGGTGGGGAGAGCAATATGGGGGCGGGATTCACGGTCTGATATCTCCCACGTCAGTGTGAAGTTAGCCCTAGTGGGCATACAATGAAAAAGTTTGCATCTGGGGGGCATGGCTTGGAGAGGCACCGGGACGGCAGGTGCAGCTTAGGCTTAATTCCTACGGGCGGATTTCTACCGCGTAGCACGTGGTGGAAATCCGCGGCGTTGCCCCACAGCTATTAGGTTCTATTGAACCTAATAGTGCAATGCTCACGGTGCGGAATTCCACTGTGGAATTCCACCCCGTGAAATCTCCCGTATTCACCCGTGACATGTTCTATTTGCCGCGGGTGAACTGGATGCTGTTTTCTCTAGCAGGTTTTGGGGTAGTCTGTAGCTTCCTAATTGTGTAGTATGGCATGCGCTTGCCTTATAACAACCCAGTCAGACACAAGCTGTAAGTCTCATGTCTCAACTGGATCTGGGCGGTACATTGCTTAGACCCTCATTTTATTGAAACACATAATACCTGCCCTTTATGTGCGTGTAACACATTACATCAGTAGCATATATAATTCTCATTCGTTGGGCCATATAAAATTCCCCGCCCCCTCCCCACACCTCTCTCAAGTCCAGTGTATGAGCCAGTCTTTGTCTCTCCAACATGTGGTTAGGCAAAAGTAGTTTCTTTGTTTTAGAAGTTGAGGGTGGGGAGGGCTGGGAAGACGCCCAACATGGATAAAAGTAATACAGTATAGGAATATGACTTTAACCCGTTAAGAGGCTGCAAAGGAGCTTTACATTAGGCTAACGTTATAGAACATATCTTTCACCATGCCATTGTCCAGCAATTACCATAATGAAATTATGCGGCCATTAGCCTCTACAGAGTTCAATCACTACAGCTGCGTAATACATCTAGTTTATAGAAATCAATAGACATTTTACGCTAAGTAATCATCATCTCTACTACAGCGGGCGTACGCGCGGACGGCTTCCATTGCAGTCACACTATCTTCCACTGTAGCACAGCGGTAGATAGAGTGAAAACACTTCCCGCCCACGGACGCCCGCGTCATATGACGCGGCCGGCGCATCATGTGACACTGTGGGCGTGTCATATGATGCTGCCGGCACATCACATGACACTGCCAATGCGTCATGCGCACCGGCACAGGATGCGGGACATTGGGCAGCGGATCCAGAGGTGAGTATGGGGTCTCTGGGAAAAGGGGGTGCCATGATGGACTCCGCTGCGGAATTCCACTTGTGGAGCCTGTCATGGTCGTGGGCACTAGGCCTTAGGCTCTGCTCGGTGAAGGCACTCTGTAGCAGCACACAGCATTAACAGAGAGGAGAAACTTACCTTTTCAGCTGTGGGAACACTTCAAGAGCCTAGTGATGTCCAGGAGGAGGTCAGTAAAAAGCAATCCTGTGAGACTGGAGGAGTTCTTTGGGGCACACAGCTCCTGCTCTGCAATGGCGACAGAGGACACGCCCACCCCTGGATCCCCAGCAAAACAACAGAACGAGCGGCTGGAGTTATTAAAGAGCTTTCATCTAAAGTCAACACATCTGGAAGTTAATGATAGAATGGATAAGACAGAAAACAAAATGGAGGAGTTGGTTAAATCACATAACGAGCTAATCGATGCGCATCACAAATTGTAAGGGACAGTTATCAAACTACAAAACAAGTTAACTGACCTGGAAGATAGGAACAGGCGCAATAATGTCAAGATTCGCGGGATCCCAGAAAAAATATCTAATACGGAAATTTACGATTTCATTATGCGATTTATGCGTTAAATCCTTCCTAATGTACTTGAACACGAGCTGAAAATCAACAGAGCGCATAGACTTCCTCGCCCTAAGTTTCTCAACGAGAACAGTCCTAGAGATATCATTGTGCGCATTCACTACTTTCGCACTAAAGAAGTTCTAATGAACACTGTGAGGAAACTAAAATCTCTTCTTAGCCTGTACAAGAATATTCGCCTCTTTATTGACCTTGGAAGCGAGGCGAGGTTTCACAGGTGTGAATGCGGCACTGAGGAAGGCAGACATCCCGTATAGATGGGGTTTCCCCATAAAAGTGATTGTTACCAAGGATAATACAAACCACATTTTCCACAATCCTAAATTAGTGGAAGATGCCCTAAAGTCATGGGGTATTCCGCCCATAGTCCTATCTCCAACCCATGCTAATGCTGGCCCTAAACAACAACAAATACAAGGTTCCCGCAAAACCTAGACTTTGCAGTGATTTCATTATATTTCACTCTTTTCTGCTACCACATTGTCATTACAAGAAGGATGCCTTGCCTGTGGAACTGAACATTTTACCCCCAAATGATTATGCAAGCGTATACTTGTCATGTCTTTTTCCTATTCTATGTTGATTTTCTCCTCCATAGATCAGCATCTACGTCTGACTCAATGCAGCCTTGGAATAATCTCTCAAGGGAGGACTTTGTTCATTTCTCTGGTTGTTTTGTTTTTACAGGCATCATTGTTTTCTGTACTCATCCGGGCTCCTGGAATCATCTCTTGCTGTCGGTGCTATGGCTACAAAAAGTAATATCTCTGAATGCCAATGGTTTGAACTCTCCATACAAAAGACGCTCCACCTGGAGAGAAGTGATTCTCTGTAAGGCTGACATTGTATGTATACAAGAGACTCATTTATTGAATTCTGATTGTATGAGGATGTCACACAAAACATTTTCTCAAACTGTTTTTGCATGTGCTCCAAGAAAACATTGCATTTTGTGATACCAAAACATTTGTTATAGGTTAACAAATAAGCAGCCCTAGGGGACAATATATCATTTTAGTGGGCTCCTATGGCAATAAGCAAATGACAGTAGTAAATGTTTATGTCCCAAACTCAAAGCAAATAAATTTTTTAAACAAACTCACAAGAAAAATTAATCAAGTAGCGAAAGGCTCAGAGGTGATATGTAGAGACTTTAACCTAGTCCCAGACAGACTTATATACACTACTAACAAAAGGAGAGGAGGTGGGGCTACCCTGGGAAATTGGATACAGGTAATAGCATTGTACGATACTTTCAGATGTCTCAATGCTTCTGCAAAAGAATATTCGTTTTACTCTCCCCACCACAAGACATTTTCCCGCATAGATTTAGTCCAGGTGAATAAAAATCTCCTTACTTCAGTAATCAAATCAGAAATAGGGACAGCCACGTGGTCGGATCACGCCCCAATAATAATATCATTAACCCTAGGTAGCAATAACTATCCAAATAGAACTTGGAGAAATAACACGTTTCTGATGGGACTACCCTTTTATAAAAAAGAAATACAAACAGCGTTAGATGAATACTTCACATTCAATAATACTCTGGATATTGACCCTCTGATATTATAGAACGCCCACAAGGCCTATGTGAGAGGGATCCTCATAAAATTGGGGGCTAAATACAAAAAAGACAAAATAAGGAGAACCGATGAGCTGATTGCTCATATTCAAATTTTAGAAAAGGAAGTTAAAGAATTTCCTTCCCAAAAAATGCATGATGACTTGTTCAAAGCAAGGTTAGAGCTGCGCAAGATGCTTCAAAGTGCCTACGACACAAAAGAATGGTCACCCATCGTGCGGGCATCTACGCATCCTTAAACAAACCATCAAAATAAATGGCTAACCTTGTCAAAAGAAAATCAGTCAGAGCCAATATTCCCTACATTTGGGACTCAAAAGAAATATAAAGTAACGCACCCAAAAGAAAAAAAAATTGCAGATACATTCCGCTCATTTTATAATAACTTGTACAACCTACAAAACAATTCTTATGTAAACCAACCAAACAGTGTCACATAGCAGAGTTTTATTTACAAAGAATAAACTTCTATAAACACCTCACAAGGCGAAATCTTAAATCAACAAATAACGATTTCTGAAATAGCAGAGACGGTTTCATCCTTGAAAAACCTAAAAGCTCCAGGACCAGATGGATTTTCAGCGAAGTATTATAAATACTTTTCTGATACCACTATCCCCATTCATAGCTAAAACATTTAATACAGCCATGCAAAGGGGATCGTTCCCTGAGGACATGCTTCAAGCTACAATAGTAGTCTTGCCCAAGCCCGACTAAGAAACAAATGATACAGTGAATTTAAGGCCAATCTCGCTACTCAATACAGACATAAAAATTTATGCCAAGATACTTGCAGGTAGATTACTGAAGGTTCTTCTGGATATAATTCACTCTGACCAAATAGGCTTTGTTAGGGGCAGACAGGCCTCGAATGGCACAAAAAAAGTTCTAAACCCTTTTACATTTTGTGGAAGCCTCCCAAGCACCAACAATTATGTTAGCCCTAGACACAGAAAAGGCTTTCGATAAGGTTCATTGGGATTATGCCTTTGAAACATTAAAAAAATTTGGATTTGGGGAGGGAGTGATATGTGCCATCCGGGCCTTGTATTCACATCCTACTGGCAGAGTGTTAGTGGATGGAGTTCTGTCAAACCCCCTGAAAATTACAAACGGTACAAGACAGGGTTGTCCACTATCTCCAATATTGTATGTTCTAACAGTAGAACCACTAGCGGAATTAATCAGGTCCTCCCCGGAAATACGCGGTATTCCCCTAAATACCTGTCAATATAAAATAGGATTGTTCGCGGACGACATAATCCTGACCATGACCCGTCCTTTGGAATCCTTAAGAACCGCCTACCAAATCCTGAAACAATTTAGCAATATCTCTCTATATAAGCTAAACGAAGACAAATTGTTAATCCTTGGTGCAAACATTTCAAATAGTCTAAAATGTGCAATCCAAACTGAATTTCCTTTCGCATGGAGAAAGAAAAGCATACCACATCTAGGAGTTGCTCTAACCTCTAATATAAAGGATCTAGAAAAAGAGAATTATCCTGCACTTCTAATCACTATTCAGAAAGAATAGACCATTTACTTAAATTGAATTTAACGTGGTTCGGCAGAATAATAACGTACAAGATGAAAATTTTACCAAAATTTTTTTTTTTTTTTAGAGTTTTGCCAATAACAATCTCCAAAGAGATGTTGACCAGATTACAAAAACAACTATCCAACTTTATTTGGGGGAGGGGGGGGGGAAATAAATGCGGTTATCGCTATCAATTCTGGCTATGCACTGGAAAAGGGAATTCCCAACCTGGAGATGTATTTTAAAGCCACAGTATTAAACCAAACCAGAAGCCGTGTAAAAAAAAAAGTCGAGCTTGGGTAGGCATTGAAAATAGCTTAGCAAAAGGAGTTACTGGGCAACTAATACTTTATGCAGCATCTGTAGAAGCTATGTTAGGCTCTCCAGAGTTGAAAATATTGAGCATGGGAATGTCTCCTTCTATGCAAATTTTTATTGACTCATGGAAAGTCTTAAACACAAAAATTGTCTGTACACAGTACATTAAAAAAGCCAATGTTGTCTCTTAACCTCCTGGGCCTTTTCATGGTGGACTTAGAGGTGGAGTTATAGAGGAAAGGATAGAATTTCTTACCGAAAATTCCTTTTTTCCCCGACGGCAGTACATGGAGGTTGCCCTCTGACCTCGTAGGGACAGGAAGCAAGAGGCTTGAAAAGGCTCCTCCTCCCTTCCATTCCTCAGTGTCTTCCAAATTACTTACATGGACCTATTTCAGTTTATCAGGAAAACTTTATTCACTCAAGAAAAAAACATCGTTAGTTCACGTTAAACACATATCTCACTCTTTTTTTTTGAAACATGAGAAAAAGAGGGGGGAGCTACCCGAACATTAACAAAAGTATTATGCAATAGTACTGCATGTGCCAATAAACATATATATATATATATATTTTTTTTTTTAAGGGAGGGAAATGACGTGCCGTCATGATGACTCGGAAAAAAGGAATTTTCGGTAAGAAATTCCATCCTTTTCCCCGGCGTCATCATGAGCCATACCAAATTACTTCTCTAGGGTGGGACTATTGCCTGTAAAACCTTCCTACCAAACGATAAGTCAGAGGAATGATTGATATTTAGCCTGTAGTGCTTCACAAAAGTGTGTGGGCTAGACCACGTGGCCGCCCTGCATATCTGATCTGGTGAAGATATAGCCCTTTCTGCCCAAGAGCACGATACAGCTCTCGTTAAATGAGCCCTCAGACCTTCTGGAACCGCCTTGTTGCTGGAGGAGTAGGCTTGCTGGATCTCTTTTTTTTATCCAGCGGCTAATGGATCTCTTAGAAGCTTTTCCTTTGCCCGGCCCCTGAAATTGAACAAAGAGATTGTCAGCTTTTCTAAAGGGATATGTACATTCTAAATAATGCTAAATCGCTCTTTTCACGTCCAGGCTGTGATATTCTTTCTCTTTGTCATTTCGGGGGTTCTGACAAAAGGAGGGAAGGATAACTTCCTGCTGTCTATGAAATTTTGAGGCCACTTTGGGTAGGAAAAATGGGTCCATTTTTAAGACTATCGTCCAGTACTTATAAATACGGTGTTCTACACAAAAAGGCCTGGATCTCGTTAACCCGTCTTGCCGTCGTAACTGCGACCAACAGTATCGTTTTAAGGGTTAATGTTTAGAGATGAGCGAGCATCATTGAAGTCAATGGGCGACTCGAGCATTTTTGTATATCGCCGATGCTCGCTAAGGTTTTCATCTGTGCAAATCTGCAAAACCTACGAAAGTGATGGAAACGACACAGATACGGATAGGGCGGGCGAGGGGCAACATGCTGGGCTGCATCTCAGGTTCCCAGGTCCCACTATTAAGCCACAATAGCGGCAAGAGTGAGCCCCCCCCTAACAATTTTTACTTTGGACAAACCCTCATTAGCAAGGCACACCTTAGCTAAGCACCACACTACCTCCAACCAAGCACAATCACTGCCTGCGGGACACACCGCTGCCTCTTCTTCTGGGTTACATGCTGCCCAACCCCCCCTCGCATGACCCTGCGTCCGCAGCACACACAAAAGTGTTCTTGCGCAACCTTCAGCTGCCCTCATGCCACACGCTGGCTGCATAGCCACACCACCCTCATGTCTATTTATAAGTGCATCTGCCATGAGGAGGAACCGGAGGCACACACTGCAGAGGGTTGGCAGGGCCAGGCAGCGACCCTCTTTAAAAGGGGCGGGGCGATAGCCCACAATGCTGTACAGAAGCAATGAGAAATCCAATCCTGTGCCACCTCCGTCAGGAACTGCAAACGTGGGCATAGCAATGGGGAATCCATGTGTCCACACAGTATTCATTCTGTCTAGGTGTCGCATAGCTCAATCGACACCGCAAGGGGAAAGCCATCTGCACTCTGCCCCCTACCCAAGTCAGTCAGTGTCATTGTGCCAGACAGGTCAAACACCGCGATAGGAACTAAGTGTGCACCAACAGCATAGTTTGGTCCTAGGCAACCCAAGACATGAACAATAAATAAATCAGAGCGGCCAACCATGGCAGACTTGCACCACGCCAACGACATAGGCCTCGGCCCACAGCTTCAGCAATTGTAGGCATGAAGCGGACTTCGATGCTAGTTCATCTGCGACGGGCTCATTAAATCAGTTAGCTTTCATTTCACCGCTCCAATGACTGGATTAGCAGGAAAAAGCTCCACAGCCCCAACCTGGCGTACTTGCACTTCCCCCAGGACATAGGCCTCAGCCCACACCCTCAGCCAACGTGGGCATGAAGCGGACTTCAATGCTAGTTTATATACGATGGGCTCAGTAAATCAATTACCTTTCCTTTCACCTCTCCAATGACTGGATTAGCCAGGAAAAAGTTGCACAGGCCCAACCTGGCGCAGTTACAGTTCCCCCGGGACATAGGCCTTGGCCAACAGCTTCATCAATCGTAGGCAGGAAGCGGACTAGTCAGTCTGGCCTTTTTTCATAGTCACAGGTAGGTACAACTCCGCTCTGGGAAGTCTGTGTGGACCCACAGAACGGGTGGCTCCCTGGAACCCACCGACGGTACATAAATAAATCCCATTGCAGTGCCCCGCACAGCTGAGCTAACTTCAGATAAAATACAGGCGGGCTTCAGCCCACACTGCATGCCCCATTCAGACTGGGTTTTTTAAATTAATAGTCATAGGCAGGTACAACTCCGCTATAGGAAGTCTGTGTGCACCCACAGCATGGGTTGGTCCCAGGAAGCCACTGACGGTAGATTAATAAATCCCATTGCAGTGCCCCGGATAGCTGAGCTAACGTCAGATAAAATACAGGTGGGCTTCGGCCCACACTGCATGCCCCATTCAGACTGGGTTTTTTTAATTAATAGTCACAGGCAGGTACAACTCCGCTATGGGAAGTCTGTTTGCACCCACAGCACGGGTGGCTCCCTGGAACCCACCGACGGTACATAAATAAATCCCATTACAGTGCCCCGCACAGCTGAGCTAACGTCAGATAAAATACAGGTGGGCTTCGGCCCACACTGCATGCCCCAGTCAGACTGGGTTTTTTGGGGGGCCAGATACGTAGAACACCGTGATGTGAAAACTTAGTGCACCCATGCTATGCACAGACTCCTGTAGTATTCCTGTAGCAAAGGTATAAGCTGACCCCACTAACAGTTATGTTGCAGAAGTCTAGGTAGACCCCAGTAACATTTCTGTAGTTACAGTATAGACAGACTCCAGTAACATTTCCGTAGCAGCAGTATAGGCAGAGCCCAGTATTAGTAACATTTCAGTAGTAACAGTATAGACAGACCCCAGTAACATTTCCGTTGCAGCAGTATAGGCAAAGCCCAGTATTAGGTACATTTCAGTAGTAACAGTATAGACAGACCCCAGTAACATTTTAGTTGCAGAAGTATACGCAGACCCCAGAAACATTTATGTAGCTGCGGTATTGGCAGACCCCTGTAACATTTCTGCAGCTGAAGTATAGGCAGACCCCTGTAACGTTAATGCAGTTACGCTCCTTTCCTTTGGCCCAAACAAGTTTCTCCAAACATGATGCCCAGTGCTGATCCCCTGACCCCAAGCGGGAGGAGGAGGTAGCATTACAAGGCCAAGACAGCATGACCAGGACCCGCTATAGTCTGTGTGGGAAGCACATTAGCGGGCCCAGGTTCAGCCTGGGTTCCGCGCCTCCACTGTGTATTTTGCCTCCATGGGCAAAATCAAACCTTCAGATGCGAATAAGAGCCAATGGACAACAGTGAAGCCACAGAACAAAAGTGGAAGTGACAACAGCTATGTGGAAAAGCTAGTATTTTCTGAGACAAGAGGGGCATTTGATAGCAATGAAAAGGATACTCTAGGAACTAAAAGTCGGAACTCCTCCTCATCTCAATCAGAAATATGGAAAGGCTTCATTCATATGTTTTCTGTTGACCATTGCAAAGTGTTAGCAATGCAAGTTTCTGGCTACACCACTCATCTTTGTCAGGAATTACCAAAGATGATCACAAGTAAAGGCCTCATCAATCAATCCAAAATCAGTCCGGGAGTATGTGGCTCTCAGCTGGCTTGCTTCCACCAAGGATATGTGCCTGCTGCTACTCTGTCCCCAGCCCTGCAGGGATGCTGTGTTCTATAGTCGTCCCTATTCCTACCTCAGCTGTACACAACAATATGTAATTATTATCTGTTCCAACAAGATGGAAGCCGCTATTGCTCTACCGGTCGGCTGAATGCTTCAGCCAGGGATAATTGAATACGACCCAGGTTGTATGTAGTTGGTTTTCGGAACTGTGGCCAGGATTAAGAGGAACGGGGGGGGGGGGGTGCATTCCTATTGTGCCGGTTTAGGTGAAATTCTTGGACCGCCGTGAGAGGGACCAAAGCTTAACCATTTGCAAAGAATGTTTTCATTGTTGGAGGAGGAGGAGGGGGAAGGTTTACAGGAGGTGGCATAGACCGCCGCAGATACCAAAACCGAGGAAGGACCCGCAATTCTGGGTGTGGGTAGGACAAGTGCGGTCCCAGGCTCTGACTCGATCCCAGCCTCCAGCAAATTCACCCAATGTGCCGTCAGGGAGATATAGCGGCCCTGCCCACCAGTACTTGTTCACGTGTCCGTGGTTAAGTGGATCTTCCCAGTAAGCACGTTGGTGAGGGCATGATTGATGTTGCGGGAGACGTGCTGCTGTGGGGCTGCGACAGCACACTGGGAAAAATAGTGGCGACTGGGGACCGAGTAGCGTGGGACCGCCGCCATCATGTTTTTGGAAAGCCTCCATTTCCACAAACCTGTATGGCAGCATCTCCAGGCTGATCAATTTGGCTATGTGCACGTTTAATGCTTGAGCATGCGGTTGCGTGTCGGCGTAGTAGCGCTTGTGCTAGCGACAGCTGGACGCTGCGCTGAGAGACATTGCTGGATGGGGCCGAGGACAACAGAGGTGAGGGTGTGGGTGCAGGCCGGGAGACCCTCATGCCTGTGTCCTGGGAGGGGGGTTGGATCTCAGTGGCAGGTTGGGGCACAGGGGGAGAGGCAGTGGTGCAACCCGGAGGCGGTGAACGGCCTTCGTCCCACCTTGTGGGGTTCTTGGCCATCGTATGCCTGCGCATGCTGGTGGTGGTGAGGCTGGTAGTGATGGCTCCTCGGCTGATCTTGGTGCGACAAAGGTTGCACACCACTGTCCATCTGTCGTCCGCGCTCTCAGTGAAAAACTGCCACACCTTTGAGCACCTTGGCCTCTGCACGGTGGCTTTTTGCGAGGGAGTGCTTTGCGAAACAGTTGAGGGATTATTCACTCTGATCCTGCCTCTACCCCTGACCACCCCACTTCCTCTTCCAACCTGTCCTGCTGCTGCACTTGCCTCCCCCTCTGAAGACCTGTCCTCAGTTGGCTTATCAAACCAGGTGGGGTCAGTCACCTTATCGTCCAGCGGCTCTTCCTCCGAATCCTCTGTGCGCTCCTCCCTCGGACTTACTGCCCTTACTACTGCCTCACTGATAGACAACTGGGTCTCATCATCATCATTGTCCTCCTCACCCACTGAAAGCTCTTGAGACAGTTGCCGGAAGTCCCCAGCCTCATCCCCCGGACCCCGGGAACTTTCCAAAGGTTGGGCATCGGTCACAACAAACTCCTCAGGTGGGAGAGGAACCATTTTTTCCCAATCAGGGCAGGGGCCCGAGAACAGTTCCTGGGAGTCTGCCTGCTCATCAGAATGTATCATTTTCATGGAGTGAGGAGGCTGGGAGGAAGGAGGAGCAGCAGCGATAGGATTCAGAGTTGCAGCAGTGGACGGCGTAGAAGACAGGTTGCTGGAGACATTGCTGGATGCACTTTCCGCCATCCACGACAGGACACTGACAGCACCCGAACCTTCTCTGACGAGCGGGGAGATACTCGCTAAGGACATTCCTTGATCGAGCATTTGTCCTTAGCGAGTATGCTTGCTCATCTCCAGATCTTTCCTCCAAAAATTCCAAGTTCACAATATAAAACTCCCCAATGAAATAATTAATAAAATAACATTAGAACCTGTCATGGAAAAATCAGAAACTAGATTTTTTTTGACATATTGACGGGAAATAAAGTAACTAAGAAAACACATATGCTAAGTTGGGAAAGTGAACTGGCAGAAGCAAGACCCGTTGTAATTTGGGAGAAATCATACAGATCAGCAGAGAAATCCACTAAAGGTCTGCGTATACTGGAGGTTTAAGCAAAAATACAAATGAGATGGTATTACACTCTTTCGCTGCTAGCTTGCAGATTTAATAGTGGAGATGGTCTGTGCTGGAGGAATTGTGGACAGAAAGACTCTCTTTCACATGTGTTCTGATCAAGTCTAGTACTGAGAGATTTCTGGGAGGAAGTACTCCATCTTTTAAAAGCTAGGTTTCACAGAAGCCGGAGGAACACCTAGATGACTAAATTAAATTTCACTGTGAGGGTTCAACTTAACTCTAAAACATAACTTTTAATAAATATATTAAAAAAAGGCTTGTCACGCAAGTCTTTAGGTGAGAGATACACGAAAGAAACAAAGACAAAAAGGTTACTCCTAGACCAGGACCCCCGATAATGATGGGGGGACTAAACTGGAGATGAGAAACAACTAGTAGTACGGGTTTCTCCAAAAATGTACCCAAGTTCTATACAGCGAAAACACCAGCAACGTATAGTAGTTATATCAACTGGGTATGCGTAATAAGTCAGCTTTATGTATAAACTAGCTGATATACCCGGCTTCGCCCGAGTTAATTTGGTACTGGTGTTTATCTGGTGTTCACATGGAAAATCTTATGAAGTCGTGGTTACTTTACAGATACTGAGGAAAAAGATAGGTTCACCATTTTGCATAGTTCTCTGCGTTACCCAGAAAACACCACGTGGAGGTAACCATGCGACGCTTCCTTTATATAAAATGACATCAGGAAGTGAGAGAATTAGATTACATACATAAAATTTGGACACTAATTCTTTTGCGCATAGAATTGAATAATCGAGTTGGGACCCATTAACTTTTCATACTTAGGACACAATCAATGCTTGTGCCAAATTTCATGTTTCTATGACATTGGGAAGTGAGAGATTTAGATTATGTACGTAAAATTTGGACGCTAATTCTTTTGCGCATAGAATTGAATAATGGAGTTGGGACCCATTAGCTTTTCCTATTTATGACATAATCAATGCTCGTGCCAAATTTCACGTTTCTATGACACCGGAAAGTGAAGAAATTACATTCCGCACGTAAAATTTGGACGCTAATTCTTTTGCGCATACAATTGAATAATGGAGTTGGGACCCATTAGCTTTTCCTATTTATGACATAATCAATGCTCGTGCCAAATTTCACGTTTCTATGACACCGGAAAGTGAAAAAATTACATTCCGCACGTAAAATTTCGATGCAAATTCTTTTGCGCTAGAATTGAATAATCGAGTTGGGACCTATGAACTTTTCCTATTTATGACATAATCAATGCTCGTGCCAAACTTCCTGTTTCTATGACACCGGAAAGTGAAGAAATTACATTCCGCACGTAAAATTTGGACGCTAATTCTTTTGCGCATAGAATTGAATAATCGAGTTGGGACCCATTAGCTTTTCCTATTTCTGACATAATCAATGCTCGTGCCAAATTTCACGTTTCTATGACACCGGAAAGTGAAAAAATTACATTTCGCACGTAAAATTTCGACGCCAATTCTTTTGCGCTAGAATTGAATAATCGAGTTGGGACCCATTAGCTTTTCCTATTTATGACATAATCAATGCTCGTGCCAAATTTCATGTTTCTATGACACCGGAAAGTGAGAAAATTACATTCCGCACGTAAAATTTGGACGCTAATTCTTTTGCGCATAGAATTGAATAATGGAGTTGGGACCCATTAGCTTTTCCTATTTATAACATAATCAATGCTCGTGGCAAATTTCCCGTTTCTATGACACCGGAAAGTGAAGAAATTACATTCCGCACGTAAAATTTGGACGCTAATTCTTTTGCGCATACAATTGAATAATGGCGTTGGGACCTATTAGCTTTTCCTATTTATGACATAATCAATGCTCGTGCCAAATTTCACGTTTCTATAACACCAGAAAGTGAAAAAATTACATTCCGCACGTAAAATATCGACGCCAATTCTTTTGCGCATAGAATTGAATAATGGAGTTGGGACCTATGAACTTTTCCTATTACTGACATAATCAATGCTCGTGCCAAATTTCAAGTTTCTATGACACCGGAAAGTGAGAAAATTAGATTTCTTACGTAAATTTTCGACGCTAATTCTTTTGCGCATAGAATTGAATAATGGAGTTAGGACCCATTAGCTTTTCTTATTTATGACATAATCAATGCTTGTGCCAAATTTCATGTTTCTATGACATTGGAAAGTGAGAAAATTAGATTCCGTACGTAAAATTTGGACGCTAATTCTTTTGCGCATAGAATTGAATAATCGACTTGGGACCTATTAACTTTTCCTATTTATGACATATTCAATGCTCCTGCCAAATTTTAAGTTTCTATTACATTGGGAAGTGAGAGATTTAGATTATGTACGTTAAATTTCGATGCCAATTCTTTTGCGCTAGAATTGAATAATCGAGTTGGGACCCAATTACTTTTCCTATTTTGGAGATAATCTATGCTTGCGCCAAAATTCATGTTTCTACGACATCGGGAAGTTGGAGAACTTTTGGCGAGTCAGTGAGTCAGTCAGTGAGTCAGTCAGTGAGTCAGTCAGTCAGTGAGTCAGTCAGTGAGTCAGTCAGTGAGTCAGTCAGTGAGTCAGTCAGTGAGTCAGTGAGGGCTTTCGTCTTTATATTTATAGACAGGCGTTCCTGTCTTAGTCACAAGGGTGGATCAATTAATGACTACCTATTGGTTGTAGTTCCACCAATAACAGTAAAGTCCACAACCAGACCCGAGCCAATCTTTAAAGTATCAATAAGGTGGCTCAATAATTCAGGTCTGACTGAGGGCTGAGGAGCCAATGAAAAAGAAAAATTGAGTACCCCGCAGAGGTTCAGATAAAAGAACCAAATGAAGGGTCCCAGGTCAGGGCTCCAAGTAGTACAGCTCAATCAGATCTAAAGAGATCAGAAATTGGCGGTTCAAGTATAGCTCAATAGGAAAAAAAGATCTACGTTAGCGGTTTGACGTGTTTCCGCTACTAGTGATGTAGCATCATCAGGAACCAAGTCTGTATCTTGATGAAAAATCAGAGATAAATTAAATCCCCTATACTGGATCTAATCTCATAGCAAAAAATGCTTAGAAAGATCCTAAACTAGTACAGCCACACTAATAAAATCTTTTAGGTGAGGAGGTGAGGGATAGACGATCCTATCATCTTAGGTTTGTATCTAGGTTTGTAAGTCCAAGGAAATCCCCACCCCAGTAGCAGCAGGAACAGAAAATAAAAAAGCAGCAGCACCAGCCCTTAAGGTAGGCTGGCGGCTAATGACCAGCTCAGTGTCTCACTCGGGTTTAACTAGTGTCATGGACCCTCCCTCTAATGGGGGTAAGGCGCCCATGAGCCAATGATATCATAGAACAAATAAGCTCCACCTCAGAGGGCGGTATGTAAGCAGATGCTGCACATGTAGAGATGCCTAAACCGGCAATCAGGGCCACCAGAGAAGATCATTTTGATCTAAGCTTAAGAGTGCCTGTGGTAATATCCCTGCATTTGTTAGTAATTAGAGATGAGCGAGCACCAAAATGCTCGGGTGCTCGTTACTCGGGACGAAAATTTCGTGATGCTCGAGGGTTCATTTTGAGTAACGAACCCCATTGAAGTCAATGGGCGACTCGAGCATTTTTATATTTCGCCGATGCTCGCTAAGGTTTCCATTTCTGAAAATCTGGGCAATTCAAGAAAGTGATGGGAACGACACAGCAACGGATAGGGCAGGTGAGGGGCTACATGTTGGGCTGCATCTCAAGTTCCCAGGTCCCACTATTAAGCCACAATAGCGGCAAGAGTGGGCCCCCCCCTCCCAACAATTTTTACTTCTGAAAAACCGTCATTAGCAAGGCACACCTTAGCTAAGCACCACACTACCTCCAACAAAGCACAATCACTGCCTGCATGACACTCCACTGCCACTTCTCCTGGGTAACATGCTGCCCCCCGCCCCCCGCACGACCCAGTGTCCACAGCGCACACCAAAGTGTCCCTGCGCAGCCTTCAGCTGCCCTCATGCCACACCACCCTCATGTCTATTTATAAGTGCGTCTGCCATGAGGAGGAACCACAGGCACACACTGCAGAGGGTTGGCACGGCCAGGCAGCGACCCTCTTTAAAAGGGGTGGGGCTATAGCCCATAATGCTGTACAGAAGGAATGAGAAGTCCAATCCTGTGCCACCTCCATCAGGAGCTGCACACGTGGGCATAGCAATGGGGACCCCTTGTGCCACACACTATTCATTCTTTCAGGGTGTCTGCATGCCCCAGTCAGACCGGGGTTTTTTATAAATAGTCACAGGCAGGTACAACTCCGCAATGGGAATTCCGTGTGCACCCACAGCATGGGTGGCTCCCTGGAACCCACTGGCTGTACATAAATGTATCCCATTGCAGTGGCCTGGACAGCAGAGCTAACGTCAGATTAAATGCAGGTGGGCTTCGGCCCACACTGCATGCCCCATTCAGACTGGGGTTCTTTAGAAGTGGACACATACAGTTACAACTCTGTGTGGACCAACAACATGGGTGGCTCCCTGGAACCCACCGGCGGTACATAAATCCCATTGCAGTGCCCATCACAGCTGAGGTAACGTCAGGTTTAATGCAGGTGGGCTTCGGCCCACACTGCATGCCCCAGTCAGACTGGGGTTCTTTAGAAGTGGACACATGCAGTTACAACTCCGTGTGGACCGACAGCATGGGTGGGTGCCAGGAAGCCACCGGCGGTACATAAATATATCCCATTGCAGTGCCAAGACAGCAAAGCTAACGTCAGGTTTAATGCAGGTGGGCTTCGGCCCACACTGCATGCCCCAGTCAGAGTGGGGTTCTTTAGAAGTGGACACATGCAGTTACAACTCCGTGTGGACCGACAGCATGGGTGGGTGCCAGGAAGCCACCGGCGGTACATAAATATATCCCATTGCAGTGCCCTGGACAGCAAAGTTAATGTCAGGTTTAATGCAGGTGGGCTTCGGCCCACACTGCATGCCCCAATCAGACTGGGGTTCTTTAGAAGTGGACACATGCAGTTACAACTCCGTGTGGACCGACAGCATGGGTGGCTCCCTGGAACCCACCGGCGGTACATAAATATATCCCATTGCAGTGCCCAGCATAGCTGAGGTAATGTCAGGTTTAATGCAGGTGGGCTAAAAATTAATTGGATTACACTGTAGGCGAGGGCCCAAAAAAATTGGTGTACCAACAGTACTAATGTACCTCAGAAAAATTGCCCATGCCCAACCAAGAGGGCAGGTGAAACCCATTAATCGCTTTGGTTAATGTGGCTTAATTAGGCCTGGAGGCAGCCCAGTTAAAATAAAAATTGGTTCAGGTGCAAGTTTCAACGCTTTAATGAGCATTGAAACGTATAAAAATTGTTTACAAAAATTATATGACTGAGCCTTGTGGGCCTAAGAAAAATTGGCCGTTCGGCGTGATTACATGAGGTTTCAGGAGGAGGAGGATGAATATAATACACAGATTGATGAAGCTAAAAGGTCCCCGTTTTTTATGGTGATAGAGAACGATTCTTCCATCCGCGGGTGCAGCCTACGTATTGTTTAGGTACCGCTGCTGTCCACTGGTGGAGAAGAGAAGTCTGGGGAAATCCAGGCTTTGTTCATCTTTATGAGTGTAAGCCTGTCGGCACTGTCGGTTTGCGGGCGGGTACGCTTATCCGTGATGATTCCCCCAGCCGCACTAAACACCCTCTCTGACAAGACGCTAGCCGCAGGACAAGCAAGCACCTCCAGGGCATATAGCGCGAGTTCAGGCCACGTGTCCAGCTTCGACACCCAGTAGTTGTAGGGGGCAGAGGCGTCACGGAGGACGGTCGTGCGATCAGCTACGTACTCCCTCAACATCCTTTTACAGTGCTCCCGCCGACTCAGCCTTGACTGGGGAGCGGTGACACAGTCTTGCTGGGGAGCCATAAAGCTGTCAAAGGCCTTGGAGAGTGTTCCCCTGCCTGCGCTGTACATGCTGCCTGATCTCCGCGCCTCCCCTGCTACCTGGCCCTCGGAATTGCGCCTTCTGCCACTAGCGCTGTCGGATGGGAATTTTACCATCAGTTTGTCCGCCAGGGTCCTGTGGTATAGCATCACTCTCGAACCCCTTTCCTCTTCGGGTATGAGAGTGGAAAGGTTCTCCTTATATCGTGGGTCGAGCAGTGTGTACACCCAGTAATCCGTAGTGGCCAGAATGCGTGTAACGCGAGGGTCATGAGAAAGGCATCCTAACATGAAGTCAGCCATGTGTGCCAGGGTACCTGTACGCAACACATGGCTGTCCTCACTAGGAAGATCACTTTCAGGATCCTCCTCCTCCTCCTCCTGCTCCTCAGGCCATACACGCTGAAAGGATGACAGGCAAGCAGCATGGGTACCCTCAGCAGTGGGCCAAGCTGTCTCTTCCCCCTCCTCCTCATGCTCCTCCACCTCCTCCTCCTCCTCCTCCTCCTCCTCAACGCGCTGAGATATAGACAGGAGGGTGCTCTGACTATCCAGCGACATACTGTCTTCCCCCACCTCCGTTTCCGAGCGCAAAGCGTTGCCTTTATGCTTTGCAGGGAACTTCTCAAGAGGCATAGCAGAGGAATGGTGACGCTAATGATTGCAGGATCGCCGCTCACCAGCTGGGTAGACTCCTCAAAGTTTCCAAGGACCTGGCCCACTCTTCTTTAACCCCTTCATGACATGGCCTATTTTGGGCTTAAGGACGCAACAATTTTTGGCGGATTTTCTTCTCCGTTTACCAAAAGCCATAACTTTTTTATTTTTCCGTCGACGCGGCCGTATGAGGGCTTGTTCTTTGCGTGGCGAACTGTAGTTTTTATCGATGCCAATTTTGGGTACATAGACTATATTGTAAAATTTTATTTTATTTTTTTAATGATAGCAGAGAGAGAAAACGCAACAATTCTGCCATAGATTTTTTTATTTTTTTTTTACACCGTTAATCATGCAGCATAAATGAGACTTTCCATTTTTTCTGCAGACCGGTACGGTTACAACGATACCAAAATTCTAACATTTTTTTTAGGTTTTCCCACTTTTCTGCAATAAAAACCCTTTTTTTTGGAAATCTTTTTTCTATTCTAAATTGCTGCATTCAAAGTCCCGTAACTTTTTTATTTTTTGATGTACAGAGCTCTATGAGGGCTTATTTTTTGCGAGACGAGCTGTAGATTTTATTGGTACCATTTTGGCGTACATACGGCTTTTTGATCACTTTTATTGCGTTTTTAGTGAGGCAAAATGCTAAAAATGAGCATTTTGCCTCAGTTTTTTAGCTTTTTTTTTAGCGTTTTTTTCCGTGCACAGTCAAAAGCATGTGCAACTTATTATACGCATTGTTACGGACACGACAATACAAAATATGTGGGGTTTTATTTTTTTTTTACCTTTTTTTATGCTAATCTGAGAAAAAGCATAAAAAATGGTTTTTTTACTCTTTTTTTTACATTTTTTAAATTCATTTTTTAAATCTTTCTTTTTTTTACACTGTTTGTGTCCCTCTGAGGGACTTTAACCACTGCCCTGATGATCGCTGTCATAAGGCATGGCAGAGCTACTGCTCTCCCATGCCTTATCGCTCATACAGCGATCTCAGGCATAGGCAATACAGGACGCCAGTGTCTGGCGTCCTGTTGCCATGGTGACAGGCCGGGCTCTCGCGATGACATCGCGAGTTCCGGCCGGAGACACAGAGGGAGCCGCGCTCCCTCTGTGAACTCTTTCCCTGCCGCGATCTACTTAGATCGCGGCAGGGAAGGGGTTAACAGTGGCGGGCGCATCTCCGATGTCCCCCCGCTGTTGCAGCGAGACGCCGGCTGTGACTGACAGCCGGCTCCCGCTGTGGGATAGCGCTGGATCATATGTGATCCCGCGCTATCTCCAGGACGTAAGTTTACGCCCTGTTGCGGGAAGTACCTCACTCCCAGGACGTAAACTTACGCCCTGCAGCGGGAATGGGTTAAAGAATTGAGGAGGCTGACTCCCACTACGCTGCCCATGTTGGAGTTGGTATTCCACTATAGCTCTACGCTGCTCATAGAGCCTGGCCAACATGTGGAGCGTAGAGTTCCACCGTGTGGGCACGTCGCACAGCAGTCGGTGCACTGGCAGATTAAACCGATGTTGCAGGGTGCGCAGGGTGGCAGCGTCCGTTTGGGACTTGCGGAAATGTGCGCAGAGCCGGCGCACCTTTCCGAGCAGGTCTGACAAGCGTGGGTAGCTTTTCAAAAAGCGCTGAACCACCAAATTAGAGACGTGGGCCAGGCATGGCACGTGCGTGAGGCTGCCGAGCTGCAGAGCCGCCACCAGGTTACGGCCGTTGTCACACACGACCATGCCCGGTTGGAGGCTCAGCGGCGCAAGCCAGCGGTCGGTCTGCTCTGTCAGACCCTGCAGCAGTTCGTGGGCCGTGTGCCTCTTCTCTCCTAAGCTGAGTAGTTTCAGCACGGCCTGCTGACGCTTGCCCACCGCTGTGCTGCCACACCGTGCAACACTGACTGCTGGCAACGTGCTGCTGCTGACACATCTTGATTGCGAGACAGAGGTTGCGTAGGAGGAGGAGGAGGAGGGTGGTTTAGTGGAGGAAGCATACACCGCCGCAGATACCACCACCGCGCTGGGGCCCGCAATTCTGGGGGTGGGTAGGACGTGAGAGGCCCCAGGCTCTGACTCGGTCCCAGCCTCCACTAAATTCACCCAATGTGCCGTCAGGGAGATATAGTGGCCCTGCCCGCCTGTGCTTGTCCACGTGTCCGTTGTTAGGTGGACCTTGGCAGTAACCGCGTTGGTGAGGGCGCGTACAATGTTGCGGGAGACGTGGTCGTGCAGGGCTGGGACGGTACATCGGGAAAAGTAGTGGCGACTGGGAACCGAGTAACACGGGGCCGCCGCCATCATGTTTTTGAAAGCCTCTGTTTCCACAAGCCTATACGGCAGCATCTCCAGGCTGATCAATTTGGCTATGTGGACGTTTAACGCCTGAGCGTGCGGGTGCGTGGCGGCGTACTTGCGCTTGCGCTCAAACACTTGCACTAGCGACGGCTGGACGGTGCGCTGAGAGACATTGGTGGATGGGGCCGAGGACAGCAGAGGTGAGGGTGTGGGTGCAGGCCGGGAGACGGTAGTGCTTGTGTCCTGAGAGGGGGGTTGGATCTCAGTGGCAGGTTGGGGCACAGGGGGGGAGGCAGTGGTGCAAACCGGAGGCGGTGAACGGCCTTCGTCCCACCTTGTGGGGTGCTTGGCCATCATATGTCTGCGCATGCTGGTGGTGGTGGCTCCCCGGCTGATCTTGGCGCGACAAAGGTTGCACACCACTGTTCGTCGGTCGTCTGCACTCTCAGTGAAAAACTGCCAGACCTTTGAGCACCTCGGCCTCTGCAGGGTGGCATGGCGCGAGGGGGCGCATTGGGAAACAGTTGGTGGATTATTCGGTCTGGCCCTGCCTCTACCCCTGGCCACCGCACTGCCTCTTCCAACCTGCCCTGCTGCTGCACTTGCCTGCCCCTCTGAAGACCTGTCCTCAGTAGGCTTAGCAAACCAGGTGGGGTCAGTCACCTCATCATCCTGCTGCTCTTCCTCCGAATCCTCTGTGCGCTCCTCCGTCGGACTTACTGCAATTACTACTACCTGAGTGATAGACAACTGTGTCTCATCGTCGTCGTCCTCCTCACCCACTGAAAGCTGTTGAGACAGTTGCTGGAAGTCCCCAGCCTCATCCCCCGGACCCTGGGAACTTTCCAAAGGTTGGGCATCGGTCACGACAAACTCCTCCGGTGGGATAGGAACCATTGCTGCCCATTCTGGGCAGGGGCCCGAGAACAGTTCCTGGGAGTCTGCCTGCTCCTCAGAATGTGTCATTGTAATGGAGTGAGGAGGCTGGGAGGAAGGAGGAGCAGCAGCCAGAGGATTCAGAGTTGCAGCAGTGGACGACGTAGAACTCTGGGTGGACGATAGATTGCTGGATGCACTTTCTGCCATCCATGACAGGACCTGCTCACACTGCTCATTTTCTAATAAAGGTCTACCGCGTGGACCCATTAATTGTGAGATGAATGTGGGGACGCCAGAAACGTGCCTCTCTCCTAATCCCGCAGCAGTCGGCTGCGATACACCTGGATCAGGAGCTCGGCCTGTGCCCACACCCTGACTTGGGCTTCTGCGTCCTCGCCCGCGTCCACGTCCTCTAGGCCTACCCCTACCCCTCAGCATGGTGTATTACCAGTAGTGCAGAAACAGAACGCTGTAATTAAATGTGCCGCTTATTGGCCTGTGGTTGGAGGCTGACTTCGCTTACGGAACGCACAGCAGAGCCAGGAAAGAATTTTGCGCAAGCCTGTAGTGAGACGTAGGTGCGTATGACTGAGCTAGTGGAATTCACAGCGCAGAACCAGTCACGTGTCCAAAGGCCACTAGTAGGCCTTAAGTGTTTTGCTTCTATTTTTTTAAAGGCTGAGCTGAGACAGCAGACAGATACTGTAGGCAGCGTATATATGTATACTGTTTCCCTCTGGACGGGTTGACGGCGGTGATGTAACGGGCAACGCAGAGCCAGGAAACACTTTTGCGCAAGCCCGCTGTAACACTTAGCTGCGTATTAATTAGGACTACTACCCCCAGCAGAGACGCAGTACACTGAGGACGGTCACAGGCAGCCCAAATATATTTTTTTTCCCCAATTTTGTTTGAAAAAGCCCACTGCCTATATAGACAGTATATCTCTTTCACCTTTCCCTGCCTCACCAGTACTGGCCCTATACTATGTAAAATTACTGCAGACTGTTTCCCTCTGGACGGGATGACGGCGGTGATGTAACGGGCAACGCAGAGCCAGGAAAGAATTTTGCGCAAGCCTGCTCTAACACTTAGCTGCGTATTAATTAGGACTACTACCCCCAGCAGAGACGCAGTACACTCAAGACGGTCACAGGCAGCCCAAAGAGTATTTTTCTCAAATTTTTTTGAAAAAGCCCACTGCCTATATATACAGTATATCTCTTTCACCTTTCCCACTGTCCCTGCCTCACCACTACTGGCCCTATACTATGTAAAATTACTGCAGACTGTTTCCCTCTGGACGGGATGACGGCGGTGATGTAACGGGCAATGCAGAGCCAGGAAACCCTTTTGCGCAAGCCTGCTGTAACACTTAGCTGCGTATTAATTAGGACTACTACCCCCAGCAGAGACGCAGTACACTGAGGACGGTCACAGGCAGCCCAAATATATTTTTTTGAAAAAGCCCACTGCCTATATAGACAGTATATCTCTTTCACCTTTCCAACTGTCCCTGCCTCACCAGTACTGGCCCTATACTATGTAAAATTACTGCAGACTGAGGACGCAATGCTCTACACGGCCGATATACAAAAAAAAAAAATGTGCAGCACTGCTAAAAACAGCCTCAACAGTACTGCACACGGTGAGATGTGGCCCTAAGAAGGACCATTGGGGTACTTGAAGCCTAAAATAACTCCTAACACTCTCCCTATAGCAGCTCCAGCATCAGCAGCACTTTCCCTGAACTATGTCAGAATGCATCTGTGGTGAGCCGCGGGCGGGGCAGATTTATATACTCCGGTGACACCTGATCTCGCCATCCACTCACTGCAGGGGGGTGGTATAGGGCTTGAACGTCGCAGGGGGAAGTTGTAATGCCTTCCCTGTCTTTCTATTGGCCAGAAAAGCGCGCTAACGTCTCAGAGATGAAAGTGAAAGTAACTCGAACATCGCGTGGTGCTCGCCTCGAGTAACGAGCATCTCGAACACGCTAATACTTGAACGAGTATCAAGCTCGGACGAGTACGTTCACTCATCTCTATTAGTAATTAAAACCCGGAGGTTTCACATGGCTTATTCCCCGCTCGTGTATACCTGGTTGCTGGGAGGCGTCGCGGGATGTGTGACGTCATCACGCGGTCACGTGCTCAGCGTGACCACGTGACCAGGACGTAATGACGTATCCCAAGTGCGCGAGACCAGGAGGGGAGGTTCCGGTATACGCCCATCTGGGAGGGTCCTACAGGAACTGTAACCAGGCCCACTAATATGGTAGACTGGTCGGCGCTATCCCTATTGTTACAGCGGAACCAGTATATGTATCGCACGTCCCAAATGCACGGATGGAGTATTCGGAAATAAACTATATACTCTGCAGCAGTGATTATTAGGAGAGAGGTATATATATGAAAAATATCTGTATAAAGAAGTTTCTGGAGAATAAGATATACTATATAGATATTAAAACCTAATGGGTAAGAGGCAATAAAAAATATGGGTCAGAAATATCCTGATTGATGCTTATACTATCATAGTCTAAATATGGTAAGTAACCTATTAGGAGAATGGCGTTCCCAGTTAGTACACGGGGATATGATCATTATATATCCACACAAGAAAAAAAAGATTGCAAGGAGATATACCATATACTCTGCAACAGGGGTTTGATGAAGGAAAGGTATATATGAAGTATGTCTGTATGGAGAGAAGTATCTGGATATTAAGATACACTCTATAGATAGTAAAAGCCTAATAGACCAGAGGCAGTCATGAGTTGGATCAGAAATATACCGATTAGTGCCATAAATATTTCAATCTGGACGTGCGAAATATTGGAAATTAACCTATTGAGAACATGAGTCTTCCACAAGTATCCCGGCCTCACATATGTAAATGGAATTCCATTTCATATGGGTGGTAAAAAGCCCCAGGTTATGCATAATACTGGAGAAATGGAGCAAAGCCCCAGGTTATGCATAATACTGGAGAAATGGAGCAAAGCCCCAGGTTATGCATAATAGTTAGAGATGAGCGAGAGTAGTCGTCCGAGCTTGATGCTCGTTCGAGTATTAGGGTACTCGAGATGCTCGTTACTCAAGGCGAGCACCACGTGATGTTCGAGTCAATTTCCTTCCCTGAAAGTTTTGCGCCATTTTCTGGCCAATAGAAACGCAGGGAAGGCATTACAACTTCCTCCTGTGACGTGCAAGCCCTATCCCACCCCCTGCAGTGAGTGGCTGGTGAGATCAAGTGACCCCCAAATATTTAAAGTGGGGCCGCCCGCAGCTCACCACAGTCACACACTGGGAGAGATCAGGGACAGTGCTACTGCTGCTCTAGGGAAAGTGTTAGTGAAGGATCCTGTGTACAAGAACCCCAACGGTCCTTCTTATGGCCACATCTGACCGTGTGCATTACTGTTGTGGCTGCTGGTAGCAGTTTTGCAAATTTTTTTTTTTGTATATATTGGGCGTGCAGCCCCATTACAGCTATAGCGTTCTCAGGCTGCAGTCTGTACTACATAGTATAGGGACAGCGTTGCTGAAATAGGGAGAGTGGTAGTGTAGGATCCTGTGTACAAGAACCCCAACGGTCCTTTTTAGGGCTACCTGTGACCGTGTCGTTTTACAGGTTGTCTGATGGGAGTTGTAGTCCATCACTATTGCACAGCTAGGCCTGTTTGCAGCCTTCTGCATAATTTTTTTCTGGCTGCAGTTAGTGTTACATAACCGCTGTCAGCCTCCAACTGTACACCAATAATTCCAAAATTTTTTACACCGCTCTGTGTCTGCTGTCAACTTCACGGACAGCGTACGGCGAAAGCCCCTGATAGAGGGAAAGTCATATACACGCTATATAGCCGGTATTCTTTTTCAAAAAATTTTTTAAATAAAAGCTCCTTCTTACGGCTACCTGTGACCGTGTGCATTTTACAGGTTGTCTCATGGGAGTTGTAGTCCATAACTATTGCACTTAGGCCTGTTTGCGGCCTTGCTGACTATTTTTTTCTGCCTGGAGTTTGCCTTACTATACTGCTCTCAGCGACAAAGTCTACGCACATAATTCCAAGATTATTTACACCGGGCTGTGTCTGCAGTAAATTAGAGATGCACAGCATACGGCCACAGTGACTGATAGAGGGAAAGTGATATACACACTATATAGCCTGTATTCTTTGACCAAAAAAAACTAAAAGCTCCTCTAGTTGGGCTACCTTTGACTGTTTAAATTTCACTGGGTGTCTGATGGGAGTTGTAGTCCATCACTATTGCACTTAGGCCTGTTTGCGGCCTTGCTGACTATTTTTTTCTGCCTGGAGTTTGCCTTACTATACTGCTCTCAGCGACAAAGTCTACGCACATAATTCCAAGATTATTTACACTGGCCTGTGTCTGCAGTGAATTAGAGACGTACAGCATACGGCCACAGCGACTGATAGAGGAAAATTGATATACACACTATATAGCCTGTATTCTTTGACCAAAAAAAACAAAAAGCTCCTTCTTAGGGCTACCGCTGACTGCATATGCTTCTGCTACATAAATGTTACAGGGGTCTGCTGATATTGCTGCTACAGAAATGTTACAGGGGTCTGCGTATACTGCTGCTAGAGAAATGTTACTGGGGTCTGCCTATACTTCCACTACAGAAATGGTACTGGGGTCTGCCTATACCGCAGCCACAAAAATGTTACAGGGGTCTACCTATACTGCTGCTACAGAAATGTTCCTGGGGCCTGTTTATCCTTTGCTACAGGAATGTTACTACGGTCTGTCTATACTATGGGCGCACTAAGTCTTCCCATCACGGTGTTTTACCTATGTGGGTCAAATAATACAGTGACTGACTAGGCCAGAATTGCTGGCCGAGGCCAAGTTGCTTGGCGGAGCGAAACTCTCCCATGGTTGGGCACTCCGATTTTTTCCTGTGTAATACCATCTTTGTGCACTTACAGCATAGGCTAGGCCAAGGAAATCAAAGACTGCCCCTTCCAGTGTTGAGCTATCTATGTTGCGACACATGGATTTCCCGTTGCTATGTATCTCAGGGCACCTTGGGTCACAAAGGTGGAGGCTTGCAACCGAGCCTGACTCTGGGCCCGCTAACATGCTTCCCACACAGACTATAGCGGGTCCTGGTCATGGTGTCTTGGGCTTGTAATGCCACCTCCTCCTCCTGCTTGGGGTCCGGGGATCAGCACTGGGCATCATGTATTTTCTCCCGTATTACCACAGTTATCTGAGACACTGGTTTGGGCCAAAGAAGAGGAGCGTTACTGCATTGATGAGACCTTCACAGCTGTACTAGCATCGGAGTCTGCTCTATGCCCACGATAGCTGAGGGTGTGTGTAGAGGCCTATGTACTCGGCACAGTGAAAGTCTGGCATGTTTGGGCACTATCATTTCTTCATGTTTATTACTGTCTTTGGGTTCCTTCGGCTCGCCTATGCTGTGGGTGCACAAAGACTTCCCATAGCGGTGATTTACCTGTCCGGCACAAAGTCACTGACTGACTTGGTTAGGGTGCATAGTGCAGATAGCTTTCCCCTTGCGGTGTCGATAGAGCTATCCGACACCTAGACAGAATGAATACTGTGTGGGCACATGGACTTCCCATTGCTATGTCAGTCGCAGCACCTTGGGTCTCACAAGGTGTTTGCTGGGACCGAGCCTGGCCAAGGGCCCGCTCACATCCTTCCCACACAGGCTACCGCAGGCCCTGGTCATGGTTTCTTGGCCTTGTAAGGCCACCTCCTTCTCCTGCTTGGGGTCAGGGGATCAGCAATGCGCATCATGAATTTTCTCTCGTGTTACCACAGTTATCTAAGAAACTCGTTTGGGCCAAAGTAGAGGAGCGTAACTGCATTAATGAGATGTTCACTGCTGTACTAGCTTCGGAGTCCGCTCTATGCCCGTGATTGCTAAGGGTGTGGGCAGAGGCCTATGGCCTCGGCGCACTTTAAGTCTGCTATGTTTGGGCAGTCTGATTCCTTCATATTTAATGCTGTCTTTGGGTTCCTCCAACTCGCCTATGCTGTGGGTGCACACAGACTTCCCATAGTGGTGATTTCCCTGTCCTGCACAAAGTGACTGACTGACTTGGGTAGGGTGCATAGTGCAGATGCCTTTCCCCTTGTGGTGTCGCTAGAGCTATCCGACACCTAGACAGAATGAATACTGTGTGGGCACATGAACTGCCCATTGCTATGTCAGTCGCAGCACCTTGGGTCTCACAAGGTATTTGCTGGGACCGAGCCTGGCCAAGGGCCCGCTCTCATCCTTTCAACACAGGCTACAGCGGGTCCTGGTCATGGTTTCTTGGCCTTGTAAGGCCACCTCCTCCTTCTGCTTGGGGTCAGGTGATCAGCAATGCGCATTATGTATTTTCTCTCGTGTTACCACAGTTATTTGAGAAACTTGTTTGGGCCAAAGGAGAGGAGCGTAACTGCATTAATGTTACAGGGGTCTGCCTATACTTCAGCTGCAGAAATGTTACAGGGGTCTGCCTCTACTGCTGCTACACAAATATTACTGGGGTCTGCCTATACTGTTACTACAGAAATGTTACTGGGGTCTGTCTATACTGTTACTACTGAAATGTTACTGGGGTCCCTCTAGACTTCTGCAACATAACTGTTACTGGGGTCAGCTTATACCTTTGCTGCAGGAATATTACAGGGGTCTGTGCATACTATGGGTGCACTAGGTTTTCCCATCGCGGTGTTCTACCTATCTGGCTCCAAAAAAAACACTGACTGACTAGGGCATGAAGTGTGGGCCGAAGCCAACATGTATTTTCTCTCACGTTACCACAGCTACCAGGGGCACTGCAATGGGATGTCTTTATGTACCTTCTCTGGGTTCCTGGGACCCACCCATGCTGTGGGTCCACACAGACTTCCCACAGCGGAGTTGTACCTACCTGGCACTTTAAAAAAAAACCAGACTGACTAGGGCATGGAGTGTGGGACGAAGCCAACATGCATTTTCTCTCACGTTACCACAGCTATCTGGGGTTCTACATTGGGACAAACAAGAGGAGCGATACAGCGCTAATGAGACATTGACAGCTACGCTAGCATCAGAGTTCACTCTATGCCCGCGATTGCTGAGGGTTTGTGCAGAGGCCTATGTTCTGGGCGCAGTGAAAGTCTGCCATGTTTGGGCACTCTGATTTCTTTATGTGTACTGTCTTTAAGTTCCTTGGGCCCACCCATGCTGTGGGTGCACACAGACTTCCCATAGAGGTGTTTTACCTGTCTGTCCTCAAAATACTGAAAGACTCGGGTAGGGTGCAGAGTGCAGATGGTTTACCCCTTGCATTGTCGATGAGGTATCCGACACCCAAAGAGAATAAGTAGTGTGTGGACACATAGATTCCCCATTGCTATGTCACTCGTAGCACCTTGGGCCACACAAGGTGATTGCTGGGACCGAGCCTGGCCAAGGGCCCGCTCACATCCTTTCAGCACAGGCTATAGCGGGTCCTGGTCATGGTTTCTTGGCCTTGTGAGGCTACCTCCTCCTCCTGCTTGGGGTCAGGGGTCAGCATTGCGCATCATGTATTTTCTCTCGTGTTACCACATTTATCTGAAAAACTCGTTTGGGCCACAGGAGAGGAGCATAACTGCATTGATGAGACCTTCACAGGTGTACTAGCATCGAAGTCCGCTTCCTGCCTACGATTGCTGAAGCTGTTGGCCGAGGCCTATGTCCCGGGGGAACTGCAATGGCGCCAGGTTGGGCCTGTGAAACTTTTTCCTAGCTAATCCAGTCTTTGGAGCGGTGAAAGAAAATGTAACAGATTTACTGAGACCTTCACAAGTGTACTAGCATTGAAGTCCGCTTCCTGCTTACGATTGCTGAAGCTGTTGGCCGAGGCCTATGTCCCGGGGAAACTGCAATGGCGCCAGGTTGGGCCTGTGGGACTTTTTCACAGCTAAACCAATCTTTGGAGCGATGAAAGAAAACGTAACGGATTTACTGAGACCTTCACAGGTGTACTAGCATCGAAGTCTGCTTCCTGCCGACGATTGCTGAAGCTGTTGGCCGAGGCCTATGTCCCGGGGGAACTGCAACGGCGCCAGGTTGGGCCTGTGGAACTTTTTCCTTGCTAATCCAGTCTTTGGAGCGGTGAAAGAAAACGTAAGTGATTTAATGAGACCTTCACAGGTGTACTAGCATTGAAGTCTGCTTCACGTCAATTTCTCATTGATTCTCAACTGCGTTGTGGGCTATCGCCCCGCCCCTTTTAAAGAGGGTCGCTACCTGGCCCTGCCAACCCTCTGCAGTGTGTGCCTCCGGTTCCTCCTCATCGCAGACGCACTTATAAATAGACATGAGGGTGGTGTGGCTATGAGGCCAGCGTGTGGCATGAGGGCAGCTGAAGGCTGCGCAGGGACACTTTGGTCTGCGCTGTGGACGCAGGGTCGTGCGGTGGGGGGGGGGGGGTTGAGCAGCATGTAACCCAAGAGAAGAGGCAACGGTGTGACCCGCAGGCAGTGATTGTGCTTGGTTGGAGGTAGTGTGGTGGTTAGCTAAGGTGTGCCATGCTAATGAGGGTTTGTCCGAAGTAAAAATTGTTAGGGGGGGAGCCCACTCTTGCCGCTATTGTGGCTTAATAGTGGGACCTGGGAACCTGAGATGCAGCCCAGCATGTTGCCCCTCGCCTGCCCTATCCGTTTCTCTGTCGTTTCCATCACTTTCTTGGGTTTTCCAGATTTTCACAAATGAAAACCTTAGCGGAGCATGGGTCATATACAAAAATGCTCGAGTCGCCCATTGACTTCAATGGGGTTCGTTACTCGAAACGAACTCTCGAACATCGCAAAACGTTCGACTCGAGCAATGAGCACCTGAGCATTTTGGTGCTCGCTCATCTCTAATAATAGTATAAACGGTGCAGGAGGGGTTAAGGAAAAGGAGTACTAAAAATCCACCTCCTAATACATCCACACATATCGACATCTTTGAAAAAATCATTATGAGTGAAATAAGAGACATTCCGGTCCCTCAGAGAATCAGAAATAATCTGACAACTGATGAGCTGAGATCCTTCAAGAGTACTTGAATATAATGATGAATTGGTAATTAAACCCTCGGTTAAAGGGGGTAATATTGTCGTTATGGATAGAACTCAGTACAGCAAGATGTACAAACTCATTTTGGATGATAAGGAAACTTATAGAAAGCTCATTTCCGATCCTACCAATTCATTCTGTAGCGGCCTAAGGAACATCCTACAACAAGCAAGGTCTTTGGGATGTATTGATCCCGTGGAATTTGAATTTCTTCTACCATCTCACCCCAAAATATCAACATTTTATGGCCTTTCCAAAGTTCATAAAGGTCTGGATCCATTAAAAGGCATGCCAATAGTGTCTGGAGTCGATAAAATGATCGAAAATGTGGGGGTGTATATTGATCGAATTTTACGTCCTTTCGTTTCGACACTTCCCTCATACGTCCGAGATACAACCGACGTCCTTAAGCTGATCGACGGCATACATGTGGAACCTGACACTCTACTTGCGAGTCTTGATGTGGAGGGACTTTATAGTTCTATCCCCTATGAGTTTGGACTGGAGGCGGTTGGGTATTTTCTCAAACAGAGGGGTACTGCATTTTGTCACCATAATTAATTTGTTTTGGACTTCTTGTCCTTTGTCCTGACCAAAAATTTCTTTCTGTTTGATGGCCATCTCTTCCACCAGCTCAGGGGCACAGCAATGGGGAGTCCCTGCGCCCCATCCTATGCAAATGTGTTCCTGAGCTGGTGGGAGGCACAGATGGTATTCACTGACAAGCATGCCCAGTGGACTGACAGGATTCCGCTGTGGCTTCGATATATCAATGATATATTAATAATGTGGTCAGGTACAAAGGAATCTTTCATTGACTTTGTTAACGTCCTAAATAACAATTCCATTAACCTGAAATTAACTATGGAAATACAAAAGGAATCTATCACCTTCCTTGACGTTCGCATTATCAAAACATCTGAAGGAAAACTACAGTCCACCCTCTTTAGAAAACCCACCGCCTCCAATAGTCTCTTATCATGGGAGAGTGCCGACCCGTACTCCCTGAGGAATGGTATTCCGAATGGTCAGTTTTTGCGTCTTAGACGCAACTGTTCTGAACTAAATCATTTTGAACAGAATAGTAGTGAGTGACCTTAGGAACAGATTCGCTTGTAGAGGATACCCGAACGATTCTATTGAGAAGGCGTACCAGTAATCAGTGAAACAAGATAGATCGGCCTTACTTATTCCAAAGAAGAAAGATCCGGATAATCAGTTGCCCAAAATCTCCACTTTCGATAATGGGGTCCCTTATATGCAGAATCTGCTTTCCAAATACTGGGGGATCCTCCAGGAAGACCCTGACTTGAACACCATCTTACCACCCAATCCACTTCTGACTTTCAGAAGAGGCAGGAACATCAGGGATAGAGTGGTAAAAATTCATCTGAGGACCCAACAACCTGATACTTTGCTCAACAGACTTAGACCTAAAGGGACTTTCCCATGTTCCGACTGCCTGGCCTGTCAGAACATCTTGAAAGGGGATATGGCAATAAGTGCCAGTACTGGAATATCTTATAAAATAAGAGAATTCATCAACTGTCGATCCTCGCATATAGTATACATGGCCACTTGTACATGCAAAAAAAACTATGTAGGCAAAACTAGGCAAGAGTTCAGGCGTCGCATCCTTGCGCATTTAGGGAACATAAGACGGGGTGACAAGACACCCCTGGCCAATCACATGAGGGACTTCCACAATGGAAACCCATATCTGCTGAGATTCCAAGGAATTGAATCCATCAGAAGTTACGGACGAAGGAGAGATCTTGATAAAAGACTTTTGCAAAAAGAGGCCCAGTGGACATACCGAATGGACTGTGTCCAGCCGAGAGGCCTGAATGAGGTTATATCTTTCTCAAACTTTCTCTAAGCCAGTTTATTGGTAGCTATCTATGCACTTCTCTAAAAGCCTAAATGAGGCCACTCTTGAGGACCCATAATAGTCCAAATTGAACTATACACCTTCATAGTCCCACTGACACTACTTTATTCTGTACGCATCAATTGTTTCTAGCCCTTGCCTTCCCTATGGTCAGTCTGGACCCATGGCTCTTAAGCCACTTTTGAATCATATCCGTTATTCATGCTGCATATACACACTTACCTCGTGGCTCCTCCTGCACCGCTTATACTATTATGCATAACCTGGGGCTTTGCTCCATTTCTCCAGTATTATGCATAACCTGGGGCTTTTTACCACCCATATGAAATGGAATTCCATTTACATATGTGGAGTCGGGATACTTGTGGAAGACCCATGTTCTCAATAGGTTACTTTCCAATATTTCGCATGTCCAGATTGAAATATTTATGGCACTAATCGGTATATTTCTGATCCAACTCATGACTGCCTCTGGTCTATTAGGCTTTTACTATCTATAGAGTGTATCTTAATATCCAGATACTTCTCTCCATACAGACATATTTCATATATATACCTTTCCTTCATCAAACCCCTGTTGCAGAGTATATGGTATATCTCCTTACTATCTTTTATTTCTTGTGTGGATATATAATGATCATATCCCCATGTACTAATTGGGAACGCCATTCTCCTAATAGGTTACTTACCATACTTCGCATATTTAGACTATGATAGTATAAGCATCAATCGGGATATTTCTGACCCATTTTTTTATTGCCTCTTACCCATTAGGTTTTAATATCTATATAGTGTATCTTATTCTCCAGAAACTTCTTTATATAGATATTTTTCATATATATACCTCTCTCCTAATAACCACTGCTGCAGAGTATATAGTTTATTTCCGAATACTCCATCCGTGCTTTTGGGACGTGCGATACATATACTGGTTCCGCTGTAACAATAGGGATAGCGCCAACCAGTCTACCATATTAGTGGGCCTGGTTACAGTTCCTGTAGGCCCCTCCCAGATGGGCGTATACCGGAACCTCCCCTCCTGGTCTCGCGCACTTGGGATACGTCATTACGTCCTGGTCACGTGTTCATGCTGAGCACATGACCGCGTGATGACGTCACACGTCCCGCGACGCCTTCCAGCAACCAGGTATACACGAGCGGGGAATAAGCCATGCAAAACCTCCAGGTTTTAATTACTAACAAATGCAGGGATATTTCCACAGGCACTCTTAAGCTTAGATCAAAATGATCTTCTCTGGTGGCCCTGATTGCCGGTTTAGGCATCTCTACATGTGCAGCATCTGTTTACATACCGCCCTCTGAGGTGGAGCCTATTTGTTCTATGATATCATTGGCTCATGGGCGCCTTACCCCCATTAGCGGGAGGGTCCATGACACTAGTTAAACCCGAGTGAGACACTGAGCTGGTCATTAGCCGCCAGCCTACCATAAGGGCTGGTGCTGCTGCTTTTTTATTTTCTGTTCCTGCTGCTACTGGGGTGGGGATTTCTTGGGACTTAGATACAAACCTACGATGATAGGATCGTCTATCCCTCACCTCCTCACCTAAAAGATTTTATTAGTGTGGCTGTACTAGTTTAGGATCTTTCTAAGCATTTTTTGCTATGAGATTAGATCCAGTATAGGGGATTTAATTTATCTCTGATTTTTCATCAAGATACAGACTTGGTTCCTGATGATGCTACATCACTAGTAGCGGAAACGCGTCGAACCACTAACGTAGATCTTTTTTCCTATTGAGCTATACTTGAACCACCAATTTCTGATCTCTTTAGATCTGATTGAGCTGTACTACTTGGAGCCCTGACCTGGGACCCTTCATTTGGTTCTTTTATCTGAACCTCTGCGGGGTACTCAATTTTTCTTTTTCATTGGCTCCTCAGCCCTCAGTCAGACCTGAATTATTGAGCCACCTTATTGATACTTTAATGATTGGGTCAGGTCTGGTTGTGGACTTTACTGTTATTGGTGGAACTACAATCAATAGGTAGTCATTAATTGATCCACCCTTGTGACTAAGACAGGAACGCCTGTTTATACATAAAGCTGACCTCTTACGCATACCCAGTTGATGTAACTACTATACGTTGCTGGTGTTTTCGCTGTATAGAACTTGGGTACATTTTTGGAGAAACCCATACTACTAGTTGTTTCTCATCTCCAGTTTAGTCCCCCCATCATTATCGGGGGTCCTGGTCTAGGAGTAACCTTCTTGTCTTTGTTTCTTTCGTGTATGTCTCACCTAAAGACTTGCGTGACAAGCCTTTTTTAAATATATTTATTAAAAGTTATGTTTTAGAGTTAAGTTGAACCCTCACAGTGAAATTGACCTTTTAAAACCTATGTTGAAGACCCATATTCCTAGAGATGCCAAATTGATTTTGCTTTTGATGGATTTAGATAAATATCCAATAAATTGCAGATATCTGCTAGGCCATGCTCTAATGATAGCAAAGGTTTATCTGTGCCTTGTCATAAGTATGTATGTTATAAGTGTGTATAAATATTCATGCCTCTTCAGATCTATTCCATTTTTAGCCTGACGAGGAGCCCTAGAGGTTTGCAAGCTCGCTATTACATCATGTACTTTTGTTAGCCATTAAAAGGTATTATATCTACAAGATTACGTGTTTTCTCTTGCTGGGAACAATCACTAATGATAGCAAAAACCATTATTGCCAAACATTGGAAGGAGTCTTCACCCCCGTAAATAAGAGAGTTTAAAGACCGGTTGGCGGAGCAATGTGTATATAAAAAATGGCTGGCACTTCTTAGCAACTCTCCAAAACAATATGGGGAGTCGTGGGGTGTATGGAAAAGTTTTACCAACGACTAATATTAGTAAAATATACGGATGCCAAGTTAATTTAGTTACAATTTTGTATTGTGTTTACCTACAACATGCCTATTAAGATAACTCTAAGTGTAGCTGTTACTTATGCTAAATACTACCTATTAAAAAAGCATAGTGTTTTCTTGTTTGTTTATCTACAACTAGTTTATATGCAAAGATATTCAACAATTGAAATAACCAAGTCAGCATACATGACCAAGAGAAATGTATTTCTTACAGAACTATGTGGTGATGAAAGAAAAAAAAGTTTGCATCTGTAAGTGATAAATATCTGGCCATTCACAAGTAAGTGTGGAAACAGTGGAGCGGGGGGTGGGGGCGGGGGGAATGGTATTTATATTCAGCAGACCGGTGGTGATTGGCAGGCTGGAGAACTCAACACCATCAGCGAGCTCAATCATCCCACATCTGTGGAAGTGTGCTCCTGGAAACCCGTAGAACTTCAGGTCTCAGGTACACAGTATGATAGCCATGTTACCTGCACCTTACATCTTCTGATTTTTCTTTTGCCTCTGGAGTGCTAAAGATAGTCTACATGCTGCCCTTACCACCCACCATGCATGATCTTTCAGTAGCCATCACAGAAGCGATTGCATCAGTCAATTGTGATACGCTATAATAAATATGGCAGGAAGTTGACTACAGGTTTGATGTGCGTAGAGTGACAAAGGTGGCTCACGTTGAACACCTCGGATGTGGAGAACATTTGTGTTTGTTTCTATGGATATTAAATTTAGGTACGTGTATGTCATTAAGCGTGAGCTATGACTGTTTCAAATCTTGCAGATAATTTGTTATAACCTTGTATTATGAAGAAAGATCTTCCCTAGTAGCCTCTTCAAAAGCATCCGAGAGATTTTCTCTAAGTTGCAGTATGAAATTAGAAGCATAAGAGGCGGTAGTACACCCATGTGCATGAGCCCTAAGGCCCCTTTCACACCACCTTTTTAGAATACTGCCACTGGCGTACTGCTAGGGCTCGCAGAGGTTGCAATTGCACGGGATGGCTGTAAGTGGCCCTCAGGGAGGAGAGGCCCATTATTTGTAGCAGCCGACAAACTCTCCCAACTTGCAGTCCTCCCTTCCACTGAGAGACTGTGAATCTTCAGTCTATCAGTTCCCTGCTGGCAGCCGAGTCTGATAGTGAAGGGGGTAAGCGGACTATGCAGTGCAACGAGGTATCTCCTGTACATAATTATACAATTATAACAGGTGTGTGTAAAGTGTGCAATCATGTACAGGAGATACCCAGGTTATACCAGCATGGTCTATATCACTATATAAAAGGAGATTTATAACTTATGCCTGCTGTAGATATATAATTATATACAGAAGATACCCAGGTTATACCAGCATGCTCCATATCACCACATACAGGGAGAAGTGTAACCTGGGTATCTGCTGTATATAATTATATATGTATAGCTGGTATAAGTTGTACAGCATACCTTATACCAGCTATATTTATATACAGTTGATACACAGGTTATACAAGCATGGTTTATATCTAGAGATAAGCAAACCTACTCGGCCACGCCCCTTTTTCGTCCGAGCGCCGCGATTTTCGAGTACTTCCGTACTCGAGCAAAAAGATTCAGGGGGCGCCGTGGGTAAGTGGGGGGTTGCAGCGGGGAGTGGGGGGGAGGGAGAGAGAGAGGGCTCCCCTCTGTTCTCCGCTACTACCCCCCGCTCCGCCAAGCCTCCCCCCGCCCCCCGGCGCCCCCTGAATCTTTTCACCCGAGTATGGAAGTACTCGAAAATCGCGGTGTTCGATTGAGTAATTACTTGAAACGAGTATATTCGCTCATCTCTATTTATATCACTATATACAGGAGATGTATTTAGGGATATGAAACATGCTGGTGTAACCTGGGTATCTGCTGTGTATAATTATATATGTATAGCTGGTATAAGTTATACATCACCCTGTATGTAGTGATTTTGAGCATGCTAGTATAAACTGGGTATGTTCTATATACACTATATGGACAAAAATATTTGGACACTGCAGAAAATCAGCAAATATGCAAATACTGAGTTTGCCGAACGGTATGCTGGAAAGGGCATAGGTAAAATAAAAAGCTGCTCATTTTGTAATAACTAGTCATTCATCCGATCGAGGACTTGTGGGACGAACTGGTATGACACCGCAACCTACACTCATCTTCACAACAATTTCTTCTCACAGCCTTGTAGAGGAAAGGTGAGCTTACACAGAACTTGTGGAAAGTATGCCTCGATGTGTTGTCGCTGTAATACAAGCACAAGGGGGGCCGACACATTACTAAATAGAAGAATAAAGCACTTTTTCTGAAAAACATGTAGTGTCCAAATACTTTGTCCATATAGTTTATAATTATATATGTACAGCTGGTATAAGTAATACATCCCCTGTATATAGGGATATAGACCATCTATATATATAAAGACGAAAGCCCTCACTGATTGACTCACTGACTGACTCACTGACTGACTTACTGGCCACTAATTCTCCAACTTCTGGATGTTGTAGAAACATGAAATATGGCACAAGCATAGATTATGTCCAAAATAGGAAAAGTAAAGGAGTCCCAACTCGATTATCCAATTCTAAGCGCAAAATAACTAGCGTCCAAATTTTAGGTATGTAATCTAATTCTCTCACTTCCTGATGTCGTAGAAACATGAAATTTGGCACAAGCATAGATTATGTCATAAATAGGAAAACTAAAGGGGTCCCAACTCGATTATTTAATTCTAGTGCAAAAGAACTAGCATCCAAATTTTACGTACGCAATCTAATTCTCTCACTTCCCGATGTCGTAGAAACATGAAATTTGGCACGAGCATTGATTATGTCATAAATAGGAAAAGCTAATGGATCCCAACTCGATTATTCAATTCTAAGTGCAAAAGAATTAGCGTCCAAATTTTACGTACGCAATCAAATTCTCTCACTTCCTGATGTCATAGAAATTTGAAATTTGACACGAGCATTGAATATGTCATAAATAGGAAAAGTTAATGGGTCCCAACTCGATTATTCAATTCTTAGCGCAAAAGAATTAGCATCCAGATTTTATGTACAGAATCTAATTCTCTCACTATCAGATGTCATAGAAGCTTGAAATTTGGCACAAGCATTGATTATGTTATAAATAAGAAAAGCTAATGCGTCCCCACTCGATTATTTAATTCTAAGCGCAAAAGAATTAACGTCCAAATTTTTACGTAGTACGGAATCTAATTCTCTCACTTCCCGATGTCATAGAAACTTGAAATTTGGCACGAGTATTGATTATGCCATAAATAGGAAAAGTTAATGGGTCCCAACTCAATTATAAAATTCTAAGCGCAAAAGAATTAGCGTCCAAATTTTACGTACGGAATCTAATTCTCTCACTTTCCGATGTCATAGAAACTTCAAATTTGGCACGAGCATTGATTGGGTCATAAATAGGAAAAGTTAATGGGTCCCAACTCGATTATTCAATTCTAAGCACAAAAGAACTAGCGTCCAAATTTTAGGTAGGTAATTCAATTCTCTCATTTCCCGATGTTGTAGCAACATGAAATTTGGCACAAGCATTGATTGTGTCATAAATAGGAGAAGCTAATGGGTCCCAACTCGATTATTCAGTTCTAAGCGCAAAATAATTATCATCCAAATTTTACGTACGCAATCTAATTCTCTCACTTCCCGATGTCATAGAAATTTGAAATTTGACACAAGAATTGATTATGTCATAAATAGGAAAAGTTAATGGGTCCCAACTCGATTATTCAATTCTTAGCGCAAAAGAATTAGCATCCAGAGTTTACGTACAGAATCTAATTCTCTCACTTTCGGATGTCATAGAAACTTGAAATTTGGCACGAGCATTGATTATGTTATAAATAAGAAAAGTTAATGGCTTCCCACTCGATTATTCAATTCTAAGTGCAAAAGAATTAGCGTCTAAATTTTACATACGGAATCTAATTATCTCACTTCCTGATGTCATTTTATACAAAGGAAACGTTGCATGGTTACCTCCACATGGTGTTTCCTGAGTAACGCAAAGAACCTTTTTTTCCTTGGTTTCTCTAAAGTAACCATAACTTCATGAGATTTTCCTTGTGAACAGCAGATAAACACCAGTACCAAATTAACTTGGGCGAAGCCGTGTATATCAGCTAGTGGTGTTATAACCTGGGTATCTCTTGTATAGAATTATACATGTACAGCTGGTATAAGTAATGCATCTTCTGTAAATAGTGATATAGACCATGCTGGTATTACCTGGGTATCTCCTGTATATCTATCTATCTATCTATCTATCTATCTATCTATCTATCTATCTATCTATCTATCTATCTATCTATCTATCTATCTATCTATCTATCTATCTATCTATCTATCTATCCATATCTATATATAAAGACAAAAGCCATCACTGACTCACTCACTGACTGACTGACTCGCCACTAATTCTCCAACTTTCCGATGTCGTAGAAACATGAAATTTGGCACGAGCATTGATTATGTCATAAATAGGAAAAGTTAATGTGTTCAACTCGATTGTTCAATTCTAGCGCAAAAGAATTAGCGTCCAAATTTTACATATGGAATCTAATTCTCTCACTTCCCGATGTCATAGAAATTTGGCACGAGCATTGATTATGTTATAAGTAGGAAAAGTTAATGGGTCCCAACCTGATTATTCAATTCTAAGTGCAAAAGAATTAGAGTCCAATTTTTACGTCCGAAATCTAATTCTCTCACTTGAAATTTGGGACGAGCATTGATTATTATGTCATAAATTGGAAGAGTTGATGGGTCCCAACTCGATTGATCAGCTCTAGCGCAAAAGAATTAGTGTCCAAATTTTACGTACGTAATATAATTCTCTCACTTCCCGATGTCATAGAAACTTGAAATTTGGCACGGGCACTGATTATGTCATAAATAGGAAACGTTATTGGGTCTCAACTCAATTGTTCAATTCTAGCGCAAAAGAATTAGCATCCAAATTTTACGTACAGAATCTAATTCTCTCACTTCCCAATGTCATAGAAATTTGAAATTTGGCACGGGCACTGATTATGTCATAAATAGGAAACGTTATTGGGTCTCAACTCAATTGTTCAATTCTAGCGCAAAAGAATTAGCATCCAAATTTTACGTACGGAATCTAATTCTCTCACTTCTCGATGTCATAGAAATTTGAAATTTGGCACGAGCATTGATTATGTTATAAGTAGGAAAACCTAATGAGTCCCAACTCGATTAATCAATTTTATGTGCAAAAGAATTAGCGTCCACATTTTATGTACAGAATCTAATTCTCTCACTTCGCAATGTTATAGAAACTTGAAATTTGGCACGAGCATTGATTATGTCATAAATAAGAAAAGTTAATGGGTCCCAACTCGATTATTTAATTCTAAGCGCAAAAGAATTAACGTCCACATTTTACGCATGGAATCTAGTTCTCTCACTTCCCGATGTCGTAGAAACATGAAATTTGACAGAAGCATAGATTATGTCCAAAATAGGAAAATTAAAGAGGGTCCCAACTCGATTATTCAATTCTAAGTGCAAAAGAATTAGCGTCCAAACTTTATGTATGTAATCTAATTCTCTCACTTCCTGATGTCATTTTATATAAAGGAAACGTCGCATGGTTACCTCCTTGTGGTGTTTCCTGGGTAACACAAAGAACCATGCAAAATGGTGAACATATTTTTTTCCTCAGTATCTCTAAAGTAACCACGACTTCATAAGATTTTCCATGTGAACAACAGATAAACACGAGTACCTAATTAATTCAGGCGAAGCTGGGTATATCAGCTAGTAATTGTATAAGTACAGCTGGTATAAGTAATACATTTCCTGTATATAGTGATATAGAGCATGCTGATATAACCTGGGTATTTCCTGTATATGATTGCACACTTTACACACAGTTATATAAATGCATCAAAAACCGGCACATAGTTTTCACGTAGTTTTCGTAGTTTGCATGCATTTTTGTTTAAATCCACATTTTTTAATTGTGTATGCAGTTTCTTAAAAATACATGTGATTTCTGAATACCGTATGCAGTTTTTTATATGTTTAATTGTGGTTCAGAAATACAACAAACATGAACGCAGCCTAAGGCCATCTGCACTCGGCCGTGACGGGCTCCGCTGCGGAATTCCGCGGCGGAGCCCGTCACGGCGTCCCCCAGAGTCCCCAATACTTACCTCCGGATCCGGAGTCTTCTGTCCCACATGACGCTTCGGCGCGCATGCGCAATAGAACGTGTGACGCGCCGCAGCGTCATATGACACGCCCTCGGCATCACATGACGCGCCGGCCGTGGCTGGGCAGTGGGCGGGGAAGCGGTTTCACGCTATATTCCGCTGTGCTACAGCGGAATATAGCGGGACGAACGGCTTCCATTGACTGCAATGGAAGCCGTCCGCGCGTACACCTGCGGCAAATAGAGCATGCCGCAGGTGAGGACGGGTGATTTTACAGTGCGGAATTCCGCGGCAGAGCCTGTCACGGCGCCCCCCAGAGACCCCAATACTTACGTCCGGAGTCTTCCGTCCCACATGGCGCTTCGGTGCGCATGCGCAATAGAGCGAGTGAAACGCCGCAGCGTCATATGACACGCCCTCAGCATCACATGACGCGCCTGCCATGTCATATGACGCGGCTGGGCGGTGGGTGGGGAAGCGGTTTCACGCTATATTCTGCTGTGCTACAGCGGAATATAGCGTAACGAACGGCTTCCATTGACTGCAATGGAAGCCGTCCGCGCGTACACCTGCGGCAAATAGAGCATGCCGCAGGTGAGGACGGGTGATTTTACAGTGCGGAATTCCGCACTGTAAGCATTGTGCCATTAGGTTCAATAGAACCTAATAGCTGCGGGCAACGCTGCGAATTTGCGGCGGAAATCCATCCGTGGGAAGTAGCCCTAAGGGGCTACAAACTAATTGTCATGTAGTCCACGAAATGAGTCCTGTTTGGAAAGCTTATGCAAGAGGCTAGATAGATCATGTATGTAAATGTGTTTTGCAGTTGTATGTAGCATGGTTTAGGTATGGGTACAGGTGTATGGGGAGGGTGGGGGGGTGTTTAACCCGAGCTGATCTTTTTCACCGGCTCCCTTAGGCTTTAGCTACACCCCTGGATACTGCTGTATACATTTTTAAGCCTAATTATTACAGACTACAAACACTGTACTCTGATCCTGCTGTCATACATCTTTCCCCTTCTTACTAAGCACATTTAGTAGGATAGCAAGAAAGCAGGAAGATGTGCAGGATCAGAGTACACAGTTTTTTTCTCAAGTATGTTGAGGTCTGTAGCCATGTAAACACCTTAGTCTACAGATGTAGCAATCGTTAACATGACTAGTGCATCATGATAACTCAATTTACAATATTATAGTACATTGTAATTAAATTAGAACATGCTAAATGTCACATTAACATTTGCTGAATCTGTATATAAGAGCTAGAAATACAAGATATTAAGGTTTTTTTTAATTACATGTGCTGCAGAAGTCTGCATTCCATTTAAGAAAGATTCTATACATATAATCAATCAAGGCTACACTCTACCTTTTCAGTACAGCCTTGCCTTGTTCAGTCATTGAACATTTTGTTTGTATTTTTCAAAGGTGGTGATTAGAGATGAGCAAACGTACTCGTCCGAGCTTGATACTCGTTCGAGCATTAGCGTGTTCGAGATGCTCGTTACTCGTAACGAGTACCACGCGATGTTCGAGTTACTTTCACTTTCATCTCTGAGACGTTAGCGCGCTTTTCTGGCCAATAGAAAGACAGGGAAGGCATTACAACTTCCCCCTGCGACGTTCAAGCCCTATACCACCCCCCTGCAGTGAGTGGCTGGTGAGATCAGGTGTCACCCGAGTATATAAATCGGCCCCTCCCGCGGCTCGCCACAGATGCATTCTGACAGAGATCAGGGACAGTGCTGCTGGTGCCGGAGCTGCTATAGGGAGAGCGTTAGGAGTTATTTTAGGCTTCAAGAACCCCAACGGTCCTTCTTAGGGCCACATCTAACCGTGTGCAGTAGTGTGGAGGCTGCTTTTTGCAGTGTTGCACTTTTTTTTTTTTTTTGTATATCGGCCGTGCAGAGCATTGCGTCCTGCAGTAATTTTACATTGTCCAGGGCCAGTAGTGGTGAGGCAGGGACAGAAGACATATTTAGTGTATATAGGCAGTGGGCCTTTCCAAAAACATTTGGGAAAAAAAATCTATTTGGGCTGCCTGTGACCGTCCTCAGTGTACTGGGTCTCTGCTGGGGGTAGTTGTCCTAATTCATATGCAGCCAGCTAAGTGTTACAGCAGGCTTGCGCAAAATTCTTTCCTGCCTCTGTGTTGCCTCTTACATCACCGCTGTATTCCTGTCCACAAGTGTACTGGGTCTCTGCTAGGGGTAGTTGTCCTAATTCATACGCAGCCAGCTAAGTGTTACAGCAGGCTTGCGCAAAATTCTTTCCTGCCTCTCTGTTGCCTCTTACATCACCGCTGTATTCCTGTCCACAAGTGTACTGGGTCTCTGCTGGGGACAGTTGTCCTAATTCATATGCAGCCAGCTAAGTGTTACAGCAGGCTTACGCAAAATTCTTTCCTGCCTCTGCTGTGCGTTCCATAAGCGAAGTCAGCCTCCAACCACAGGCCAATAAGCGGCACATTTAATTACAGCGTTCTGTTTCTGCACTACTGGTAATACAGCATGCTGAGGGGTTGGGGTAGGCCTAGAGAATGTGGACGCGGGCGAGGATGCGGAGGCCCAAGTCAGGGTGTGGGCACAGGCCGAGCCAGTGCGGTGGCCAGGGGTAGAGGCAGGGCCAGACCGAATAATCCACCAACTGTTTCCCAAAGCGCCCCCTCGCGCCATGCCACCCTGCAGAGGCCAAGGTGCTCTAAGGTGTGGCAGTTTTTCACAGAGACGCCTGACGACCGACGAACAGTGGTGTGCAACCTTTGTCGCGCCAAGATCAGCTGGGGAGCCACCACCACCAGCATGCGCAGGCATATGATGGCCAAGCACCCCACAAGGTGGGACGAAGGCCGTTCACCGCCTCCAGTTTGCACCACTGCCTCTCCCCCTGTGCCCCAACCCCCCTCTGAGGACACAGGCACGAGTGCCTACTGGCCTGCACCCACACCCTCACCTCGGCTGTCCTCGGCCCCATCCAGCAATTTCTCTCAGCGCAGCGTCCAGACGTCGCTAGCGCAACTGTTTGAGCGCAAGCGCAAGTACGCCGCCACGCGCCCGCACGCTCAAGCGTTAAACGTGCACATAGCCAAATTGATCAGCCTGGAGATGCTGCCGTATAGGCTTGTGGAAACGGAGGCTTTCAAAAGCATGATGGCGGCGGCGGCCCCGCGCTACTCGGTTCCCAGTCGCCACTACTTTTCCCGATGTGCCGTCCCAGCCCCGCACGACCACGTCTCCCGCAACATTGTACGCGCCCTCACCAACGCGGTTACTGCCAAGGTCCACTTAACAACGGACACGTGGACAAGCACAGGCGGGCAGGGCCACTATATCTCCTTGACGGCACATTGGGTGAATTTAGTGGAGGCTGGGACAGAGTCAGAGCCTGGGACCGCTCACGTCCTACCCACCCCCAGAATTGCGGGCCCCAGCTCGGTGCTGGTATCTGCGGCGGTGTATGCTTCCTCCACTAAACCACCCTCCTCCTCCTCCTCCTCCAACGCAACCTCTGTCTCGCAATCAAGATGTGTCAGCAGCAGCACGTCGCCAGCAGTCGGTGTCGCGCGACGTGGCAGCACAGCGGTGGGCAAGCGTCAGCAGGCCGTGTTGAAACTACTCAGCTTAGGAGAGGAGAGGCACACGGCCCACGAACTGCTGCAGGTTCTGACAGAGCAGACCGACCGCTGGCTTTCGCCGCTGAGCCTCCAACCGGGCATGGTCGTGTGTGACAACGGCCGTAACCTGGTGGCGGCTCTGCAGCTCGGCAGCCTCACGCACGTGCCATGCCTGGCCCATGTCTTTAATTTGGTGGTTCAGCGCTTTCTGAAAAGCTACCCACACTTGTCATACCTGCTCGGAAAGGTGCGCCGGGTCAGCGCACATTTCCGCAAGTCCAAGACGGACGCTGCCACCCTGCGGACCCTGCAACATCGGTTTAATCTGCCAGTGCACTGACTGCTGTGCGACGTGCCCACACGGTGGAACTCTACGCTCCACATGTTGGCCAGACTCTATGAGCAGCGTAGAGCTATAGTGGAATACCAACTCCAACATGGGCGGCGTAGTGGGAGTCAGCCTCCTCAATTCTTTACAGAAGAGTGGGCCTGGTTGGCAGCCATCTGCCAGGTCCTTGGAAACTTTGAGGAGTCTACCCAGATGGTGAGCGGGGATGCTGCAATCATTAGCGTCACCATTCCTCTGCTATGCCTCTTGAGAAGTTCCCTGCAAAGCATAAAGGCAGATGTTTTGCGCTTGGAAACGGAGGCGGGGGAAGACAGTATGTCGCTGGATAGTCAGAGCACCCTCATGTCTATATCTCAGCGCGTTGAGGAGGAGGTGGAGGAGCATGAGGAGGAGGGGGAAGAGACAGCTTGGCCCACTGCTGAGGGTACCCATGCTGCTTGCCTGTCATCATTTCAGCGTGTATGGCCTGAGGAGCAGGAGGAGGAGGAGGATCCTGAAAGTGATCTTCCGAGTGAGGACAGCCATGTGTTGCGTACAGGTACCCTGGCACACATGGCTGACTTCATGTTAGGATGCCTTTCTCGAGACCCTTGCGTTACACCCATTCTGGCCACTACGGATTACTGGGTGTACACACTGCTCGACCCACGGTATAAGGAGAACCTTTCAACTCTCATACCGGAAGAGGAAAGGGGTTCGAGAGTGATGCTATACCACAGGACCCTGGCGGACAAACTGATGGTAACATTCCCATCCGACAGCGCTGGTGGCAGAAGGTGCAGTTCCGAGGGCCAGGTAGCAGGGGAGGCGCAGAGATCAGGCAGCATGTACAGCGCAGGCAGGGGAACATTCTCCAAGACCTTTGCCAGCTTTATGGCTCCGCAGCAAGACTGTGTCACCGCTCCCCAGTCAAGGCTGAGTTGGCGGGAGCACTGTAAAAGGATGGTGAGGGAGAACGTAGCCGATCGCACGACCGTCCTCCGTGACGCCTCTGCCCCCTACAACTACTGGGTGTCGAAGCTGGACACGTGGCCTGAACTCGCGCTGTATGCCCTGGAGGTGCTTGCTTGTCCTGCGGCTAGCGTCTTGTCAGAGAGGGTGTTTAGTGCGGCTGGGGGAATCCTCACGGATAAGCGTACCCGCCTGTCAACCGACAGTGCCGACAGGCTTACACTCATCAAAATGAACAAAGCCTGGATTTCCCCAGACTTCTCTTCCCTACCAGCGGACAGCAGCGATACCTAAGCAATACGTAGGCTGCACCCGCGGATGGAAGCATCGTTCTCTATCACCATCAAAAACGGGGACCTTTTTGCTTCATCAATCTGTGTATTCTATTCATCCTCCTCCTCCTTCTCCTCCTCCTGAAACCTCACGTAATCACGCCGAACGGGCAATTTTTCTTAGGCCCACAAGGCTCAGTCATATAATTTTTGTAAACAATTTTTATACGTTTCAATGCTCATTAAAGCGTTGAAACTTTCACCTGAACCAATTTTTATTTTAACTGGGCTGCCTCCAGGCCTAGTTACCAATTAAGCCACATTAACCAAAGCGATTAATGGGTTTCACCTGCCCTCTTGGTTGGGCATGGGCAATTTTTCTGAGGTACATTAGTACTGTTGGTACACCAATTTTTTGGGGCCCTTGCCTACAGTGTAATCCAATTAATTTTTTGCCCACCTGCATTAAAGCTGACGTTACATCAGCTGTGATGGGCACTGCAATGGGATATATTTATGTACCGCCGGTGGCTTCCTGGCACCCACCCATGCTGTGGGTCCACAGGGAGTTGTAACTGCATGTGTCCACTTCTAAAGAACCCCAGTCTGACTGGGGCATGCAGTGTGGGCCGAAGCCCACCTGCATTTAATCGGACGTTACCTCAGCTGTGATGGGCACTGCAATGGGATACATTTATGTACAGCCGGTGGATTCCAGGGAGCCACCCATGCTGTGGGTGCACACGGAATTCCCATTGCGGAGTTGTACCTGCCTGTGACTATTTATAAAAAACCGCGGTCTGACTGGGGCATGCAGACACCTTGACAGAATGAATAGTGTGTGGCACATAGGTTCCCCATTGCTATGCCCACGTGTGCAGCTCCTGATGGCGGTGGCACAGGATTATATTTCTCATTGCTTCTGTACAGCATTGTGGGCTATCGCCCCGCCCCTTTTAAAGAGGGTCACTGCCTAGCCGTGCCAACCCTCTGCAGTGTGTGCCTGCGGTTCCTCCTCATGGCAGCCGCACTTATAAATAGACATGAGGGTGGTGTGGCATGAGTGCAGCTGAAGGCTGCGCAGGGACACTTTGGTGTGCGCTTTGGACACTGGGTCGTGCGGGGGGGGTGGTTGGTCAGCATGTAACCCAGGAGAAGTGGCAGCGGAGTGTCATGCAGGCAGTGATTGTGCTTTGTTGGAGGTAGTGTGGTGCTTAGCTTAGGTATGCATTGCTAATGAGGGCTTTTCAGAAGTAAAAATTGTTGGGAGGGGGGGGGGGGGGGCACTCTTGCCGCTATTGTGGCTTAATAGTGGGACCTGGGAACTTGACATGCAGCCCAACATGTAGCCCCTCACCTGCCCTATCCGTTGCTGTGTCGTTCCCATCACTTTCTTGAATTGACCAGATTTTCACAAATGAAAACCTTAGCGAGCATCGGCGATATACAAAAATGCTCGGGTCGCCCATTGACTTCAATGGGGTTCGTTACTCGAAACGAACCCTCGAGCATCGCGATAATTTCGTCCCGAGTAACGAGCACCCGAGCATTTTGGTGCTCGCTCATCTCTAGTGGTGATGTCTATATGTAGTGACCAGTTGATTTACAGGGATACATGATTCTATTCTATTTACATTCTGTATGTGCATGTAGTAAATAATCTGTTCAATACAAGATTTATATTGTGTCTTTCTAATCCAAAGGATTTTTTAAAATACATAATAAGCATCTAATACATAGTTGATATTGACCATTTAACATACTGGTTTCTTTCTAGAGCATTTTTCCTAAATTTAGGAAATGAACAAAAAAGGAAATATGTCTTTCTATGGGTAAAAAATGTCTAGAGATTGTCATTCTACTTTAAGAGAGGAATCTATATTCCCAATAATGGGATACTGAATCCAGAATCTCCAAGTGATATAAATTGTGAAAGAGTGCTTTGTTGAGGGTTAGTGTAAGTCTAATGTATGATGCATGGCCATCTCTACCATGTGCAAGGTCTGTAATGGGTGGCACAGAAATTATTATTTTTTTTTTGCAGTGTTTGATGCTGGGCCACTTATTAGTTAAAGAGACCATCAGGTTTCGGGACAGAATTAGATGGCCGATGCAATCTTCAGACTACTAAATACCCATTGTGCATTGTGTTATGGATTACAGGAAATGTGGATCCACTGGACCAACCAACCAAGCCGAGGCCAGTCCTGGAGTGACTGGTAACTGACCCCTCTACAAACTTTAGACAGGTATTGAAAACGAACTCAGATTCAGGAATACAGGCAGAACTTAGAAGGCATAGACTGATAACAAATAGACGAACTACATGCTCGTGGACAGACAGATGCATGGCAGATGGCAAACACCTAAAACACTCACCCGCATACCAACACAATTAACTTGATGGAATTGCTATAAAGGTACAAGGAATTAGTTCCTCAATAGGCCAAGTTACTTAAGTGGCAAGCCCAACTTTAAATTCTCTGGTTGTTTTGCAGTCCCTACTCTAACGAGAAATCTAACCGCAGGATGCCTGCCTGCAAGCAGGGCAATTGCCCCGATAAGGGCAGCCCTGTGCTTGAACCTCAGGTCTGACTATCCCTGATGGTGTAGCAATGTGGGAACTGGCAGCAGACAGGAGCACACGGATGCAGGACAGAGCAAGGGCAAACAATAAACAGTAATGGAAACTGACAGAAAACTGACAGAAAATAAATGTACTAACAGATAAGATATGCAAGAAGCCTACGATAGAACAGAAGGCCTGAAACAGACCCAACACAGAGAGGCAGACAAGACACAAATATATGCAAGAAGCTTCAGACAGAACAGAAGGCCTAAAACAGACCCAACACAGAGAGACAGACAAGACACAGTTATATGCAAGAAGCCTCCGACAGAATAGAAGACCTGAAACAGACCCAACACAGAGAGGCTGACAAGACACAGATCAGAAAGAGCAGAGTGACCAAAGAAAGCAGCGTGTCAGAACCTAAGGCATACCCATTCTGAGGACACAGGAAGTTCATCAGCTCAGCTTAAATAGGGGAATAATGTCTTCAGGTGAGCTGAGGGCCAGATAGCTGATTAACCCTCTCAGTGCTGGTTAACCCTCTCTGTGCTGGACAAAAGCAGAAAGGAAGAGCCGACGGAAGCTTGCAGCTGCCCCAAACCACATAATGCTGGCAGTCATGAGCAGTGACATTACACATTTAGGCTAGATTCAGACAACCGTATATCGGCTCGGTTTTCACACCGAGCCGATATACGGTGTCCTCATCTGCTGGGGGGGGGGGAGGATGGAGGAGCTAGGAGCAGGAACTGAGCTCCCGCCCCCTCTCTGCCTCCTCTCCACCCCCTCTCCACCCCTCTGCACTATTTGCAATGAAAGGAGGCGGGACGGGGCCAGGCTAAGTGCCGAGAATTAGCCCCGCCCCCATCCTGCCTCTCCTTATTGCAAATAGTGCAGAGGGGCGAGAGGAGGCAGAGAGGGGGCAGGAGTTCAAAGCACTGCTCCTGGCTCTTCCGGCCTCCCCCCCTGCAGAGAGAGACTACGTATATCGGCTGGGCGTGAAGACCCAGCCGATATACGTTCGTCTGAATCCAGCCTTGTAGTGTTAGACTATCTGCTCTCTAATTAACCAGAGCTGCCCATTTGATCAACATTGGCCAATCAGAGAGCAGTGCACAGTGTGCATCAGTTAGAAAATTGCAGCATTTATCTTGGATGTCTGAAAATGGCCCTTGGAACAGGCAGATTCTGTCCGGAGACAGAAATTTGTTCCAAAAACAAAGCGTCGCTTTAAGCTACATTAGAGCAGAAGTTTTTAATTACATCTTAGCTCAAGTAGTCTGAACGTACCTCTGGTCTCAAGTGTCATACAGGCTATTGTTCTCTGCATCACTATAGCTGTGTCTCTTCAGATTCTCCAGAAGCTTAAAGGGGTTGTCTCGCGCCGAAACAGGTTTTTTTTTTTTTTCCATAGGCCCCCCGTTCGGCGCAGGACAACCCCAAAGGATGTGTTAAAAAAAAAAAAATGTATTACTTACCCGAATCCCCGCTCTGCGACGTCTTCCTTCTTCCTTCTTCTTCCTTCACCAAGATGGCCGCCGGGATCTTCACCCACGATGCACCGCGGGTCTTCTCCCATGGTGCACAGTGGGCTCTGTGCGGTCCATTGCCGATTCCAGCCTCCTGATTGGCTGGAATCGGCACACGTGATGGGGCGGAGCTACGAGGACCAGCTCTCCGGCATGAGCGGCCCCATTCACCAGGAAGAAGACCGCACAGCGCAAGCGCGTCTAAAAAAGCAAGAAGACATCAGAATTAGACGGATCCATGGCGACGGGGACGCTAGCAATGGAGCAGGTAAGTGAATAACTTCTGTATGGCTCATATTTAATGCACGATGTACATTACAAAGTGCATTAATATGGCCATACAGAAGTGTATACCCCCACTTGCTTTCGCGAGACAACCCCTTTAATTATAAGGGCTTATTCAAATGGGTACTTTTTACACCTCGGTGCTGTCAGAGGTAAGGGATTGCACCTAAACACACATGGACCCATTACTTAATTTTTTTCTAACAGTGCTTTTTTATTTACCTTTTTTATATAAGGTATCATTGTACAGAAAATAAAAATAGAGGAGAGGTACAAAAGAGTAACATAAAATTGTAACAGAGGGAGTATATGCAATTGAAGCATGCAAGAAAGAAGTCTTTGCACTGACCCAGGGAGAAAAAAATGGATGAAGAAAAAAGATGGTAGTCATTCACGGGAATACTAAATTCTATATCTTAGGTGTAATTGAATACAAGTCGCATAGAGACCAGGTGGCATAAAACTTACCCTTAGTATTCTGAATGGAACAGTGAGGGATTCCTTAAAAAAAGTGTCTTTAATCTTAGTGCAGAGTTTCGTTAGAGAAAGTGGTGATGTATGTTTCCAAAATTGTGCAATAAAGTGTTTAGCTGCTGTTGGAATGTGAAGGAGCAGTCTGGCACCAGTTTTAGGGCTCCTGCACACTTGCGTTTTTCTAGTGTGTTTTTTTTCACGTAATATCGCTGCGTTTTTTTTAACGCGGTTGTCAGTGGGACTTTCTAATGTTAAAAACGCACTGCAAATTGGTGCTTTGCAATTTTTGTGCATTTTTAACTTTAGAAAGTCCCATTGAGAATCGTGTGAAAAAAACACAGCGACATCGCATGAAAAAAACGCACAAGGAAAATGCAAGAGTGCAGGAACCCTTAGTGAGCATTTTTAGAGGGAAAATTTAGTATGTAGACTAAGTGGTCTACATGAAAGTCTGTAAAGAATAGTTGTTGTAGAAGTGAATGAATCTATAGCCAA